>NC_089159.1:2819015-3428523 GCF_009819655.1 Sylvia atricapilla | reverse complement strand
AACTTCAGTGCATAGTTTACATATCTAGAGCTAGTTGGGCTTCACTGGCTCATGATGAAAGAGCTCAGAAATGCCCAAGAGTCCACCCACAGTTGAGCTTCACCTTGCAAAACACAGACTCTCCTTGACCATCACCTTACACAAAACAAAAACAGGAACAAGACACTGACTGGAGCCAAAGCATGTCAGTTTGCTGTAGATTTTCCAGCTGCCAGTGATTTCATTTTATTGAGGAAAGGAATCATACTGAACCAAGGAAGACAAAAAGGATGGATTCTCCAGCACTGCATGCCTCGGATCTCACTGCCTGTGGACAAGTCACCTTCTGAAGGTCTGTCCACCAGTGCCACCTCTCCAGAGGACACAGGCACAGGGTGTCTGACCTGTGCCAAGGACAGAGGATGATCTGGAGGAAGGGGAGCCTTTCACTCCTATTGCTCAGCTCCCACCAGCTGCCTGCCCAGTGCTCACTCCTGATGCAAAGGAGGTAGAGCTGAACTGGCGCTGGTTTTTATCAGGGGAGGTTTATTTTGCTTCATTTCTAGTAACAGCTTAGGCAAAATGTTCCATAACAAGCTCTTCCTCTACTACCTGCTGGCAGCTATCTGTGAGCACACAGGCAGGGCATGGTGCATTAATGTGGGGATCCATTCATCTCCCCCAGCATGAAGTGAAATACTCCCAAACACTCACACAGAGGGGTGCTGGCTTCTGATGCTTTGCAGCACTTTTATTGCTCTTGTTGTATTAAAGTTTAATTAATTTTTAACTTAGGTATTTAGGTAGAACATAAACTGTTCGGAAGGACAACTGTCAACCAGCCAAGACCTCTTTGGCAGGACTTTGGGATCATATTTTACTCTTCTGGTGATGGCAGCTCAGGCACAGACCTGCCTCAGTTCTGTAAAATTATGTCTATATATGTTTGATCCCTTTGGGGAGACTGCCAAAGCACCAAGATTAATTAGCAACTTACTTAAAATACACTCTCTGTTAGATGGATCTTAAAGGGTTCCTTGTCACAGACAGCTTTATAAAAACACATTCTGAAATACTAATGAATCTGTATGACATAAGATGACATTTTTAACTCTGTCTCAGTGCCCATTCTCATTTCCACACTAAGTAAAATTACTTTTATTAGTTTCATGACAGCTCTGCACTTACATCAGCTCTGCAGAGTTCCAGCCAAATCACAGAAAATAAACTCACTTGATGGACAAATATAGCCTCATTATCCAGCTTCCAGCTACTGCAACATCCTCAATCAATATAGCTTTGAATGTAAATAAGAAGGCAGGAATGTATTCAATTGATGTGTGACAACAGTGCAAAAGCAATTGCAGAGGCTCTTAGCAATTGTGTTGATGTGTACACTCCCAGTACCTTTCCCAAAGGAAAATAACAAGGGATGGATATGAAACCCTTTCTGTAAATCCATGGAAAAAGTTTCAGACTAGAAGAGGCTTTAAGTGTCTGCCATGAGCGAGATGGAAACAACACCTTACTCCTGGCAGTAGTAATGTTTCATTTATTAGTGCTCATTTCCAAACTGGTTCCAATACTGCTGGCCAACAAGCTGGACTTCTCAGGGAAAAGCACAGCTGCTCCAGGCCAGGCTTCCAGAGAGGCTGTGCTTCAGCCTGTTTCCAGCTGGGAGCTGCCAGGTGTCCCTGCCTGCAGGAGCCTGCATCAGCAGCACACCTGGGTACTGACTGCAGTGCAACCAGCCACACATTTTCCCTCCTCACCTGATCCTCACACTCACAGAGAGTTTTTAGGGTAGGAACATTAGTTCATGGACTCATCCAGCCCTCACATATGGGAATGGGGGGGATACTGCAGTGAGAACCTCACCACAATGACCAGTGCAGCACCGAAGGGTTTGTGCTGCAACAGCATCAGCCCAGGGACAGGCCAGGACTGCACAATTACAGAATTAGATGTTACTGTAGCTCTGCTCATCAGACCAATGCAGCTAAAAATAAACCAGGAAGACATTCCTCACCTAAGGCTCAGGAGGGTTCTGGTATGTAGCTGAGTCATGCAATAATCATTAAATTAAACACATCTAGATCCCTGGTTTATGCTCCATCAGCACAAACTAAAAAACCCAAGCTTTTGTGCATATTGAAAAACCAACACTACGCCCACTAAACAGGCACAAGGAAGAAATTCGAAGGTCAAGGTCTCCTGGAAAGTGACTGCAGCAGTAAGAATGAATTATCCTAAGAAAGGAGGAAGTGAGGACTAGCTCACACACATTTTTCTCCAAACAGAATTCGAGAGACTATGTTTAGTGCTTGTGGAAAACATCAGGATGACAGGAACATCCTTTGTCTATGAAATGGCTCCAGTCTCCCCCATCCTGTCAGCACCACAGACATCCTGCTGGCTAACTGCACTGCCACTGAGATCATCTGTGCCAGACCATTATCCCAATTCACTAGCACCAGGACAACTCAAATGGAAAATGCGAGCTCCACTTGTGATGGCTTGTCATTTTCCCATGCCAGTTATCCCTGGGGACTCTTTCCCCAGATGCCGTTTGTACCTGAGCTGCTTGGAGCACTGGTGTGTGACAGGTTTGTGCCTGGTAACTGCACTCCAGGAATGGAGCTGCACTTCACTCTGCTGGAAGCACCTTGTCTGTAAGGGGAACTCCTCAGATCTGCCTGGACGTACCAAAAGATTGTGATGTGAGCACTGGCCCCATTCTACCACCACTGAAGACATTTTGGCAAGGACAAGGTCACAGTGTCACTGATTCTTAGGACTTCAGTCCACAGAAGTGGACATTTAACAATGACATTTAACAATTTTGACTAGACTGCACTACAAAGTCACTCTTTACCTCTTCCTTCCTTTTTTTACTTTAACTTGCAGCAGGTCTCCCACACTACAGGTCCTCTTGAAAACCTTCACAGTAGATGCTTGCAATCAAGTAATTTTGTATAGTTTTTAGTGATTTCTTTCTACAACAGGGAACACTGCAAGGACACATGGCAAGGATGAGGCAGGCCATATTCTGAGAAGACAATACAGCCTTAAGTTATATGTTGGTTTAACATCCATATGGGCTGGCAAGGATCAACAAAAATTTGTGAAAGGGATCTCAACTGCTACTGTAGGAAAAAAAAAACAAAACAAAAAAATCCCACAAACAAAAGAAAACAAGAAACAACCCACCCAAACCATCACAAACCACACTAGATTTCTCAGTTCAATAAATGAAGGACAACCAAACACTGTTTTTTGAAAAGCCTGAAGCGTTTTAACTTTCACACAGACATGTTTGGGACTTTAACTTCCCACTTGAAGAAAGGCAGAGTTTGAAAACAGGCCAGCCAATATCACTGAGCATTCACAGCTCTAGCTGCCACATGCACAATGCATTTGAACTAACAGAGCATGAGCCACAGGGTCCTGCAGCCAGTGTGGTCTCACAGTGGGTGAGAAGTCCAGCTGGGAAGCATGAACTGCCTGGAACAAGGTGCTTTTGGAGATCCACTGTCTCATACATCTTGTATCTTTCTGATGTACAGGTTTAAACAGGTGCTGAATGAATTCAGAGTAGGATGACAATCTCCCTTCCCTGGTTAAGACATCCCTTGCCTTTGCTCCCTCACTCACAAATAACAACCACTCTCTCCCTCTCTTTCCTTTTCCAGGGAAACTGCTGCATTACTGTCTGCTGCAGGTATCTGTGCCCCAGTAGTAAGATCAGAGGAGCAGAGTTTGGCCACAGATACAAGAAGCTTCAGTCTCAAGTTCAGTCTCAGTAAGATCGCTGCACATTCACCTTTCCAGTTTAAAACTTGTTATACAGGTTGAGCTTACAGCTAAGAAAACCTACCAACCCAATCACTGTGAGCCACACTTAAAACTGCCTTGAGAACTCTCACCGCCCTCAAAGTGTTGTTTTATCTCCCAAATTACTTCAACATGGAGCTGAACAACCTCACTGCTCCTTTAGGCATGCAGGAACAGTGTCAGAGGAAAAGGGCTCACAATGTCAGTCACTCTATCTAAGTTTTAAAGCTTCCTGTTCTTTTGCTAAATTCTGCATCAAGATGCAACCTTTGAATATCTACAGAACACCCTGCTCCACAGCAAACACACAAGCCAAAAAGCACCTCCCAGAAAGACATTAACACCCATCCCATAGCTACAAACACCTCTGTCTGTAAAGACACAGCACTGCCCCTGAGGGTTTGTTCTTCTCCAGGTTTTAGAGGTGACCAGCTGAGGGACACAGGACAGCAAAAAGACAGCAGCAGTGCAAGACCCAGTTGCCTGTGTCATCAGCCACAGCCAACAAGTCCAAATGCAGTCTCTCCTTTACAATACTCTTGTACCAGCTTCACAGAACAGTGCTCCTGTTAATGAGCACTGCCTCTGATGAAATTAATCAATTTTCACCCCTGCCCCTGAATAGACTGCTCCTGTGCCCTGAACAAGTGAATTGACTGAAGTTAACTTTAACATGGCAAAAGGGGGGAAAAAAGTATGTGTGCAAGGGCAAGGTAAGTTTTCAGCTAAATCATCTTGGGTAAGTCCAGCCCTTTTGGAAGCTGAGTCCTTCCACCTCATTTTCCCAGAGGCTGCCAGGGAGAAGTCACCCCCGTGCTTTACCCACATCCCTTTGCCATATACACCCACCTAGTTTGACTTCTACCTTACCCACTAAGATACCACCAAAATACATTTGCATTGAGAATCAGTGGGAAAATTTAATTGAAGCCCTGAAAAATTGGACATTTCATGCTGCAAAGTCAGAATTCCTGAAAAGGAAGCACTGCATTAAAAAATGTAAAGCTGCAACTCCAAGCTCCACAGGCTTTCCATTGCTGACTCTCCATGTGCCTGTGTTTGAACAGCAGTATATCCATGTTCTGTACCCAGCTCCCACACACTCCACATGTCCTCCCCTACTCCTCCCACCCACAGGCAAACAGGCTCTGCAAACAAAGCTCAAGCAGCTTTGTGGAAGCCCTGGTGGAAGGACAGTGCTATTCCCTGTGGAGAAACAAAGATACCCACATAATGGAGCTGTCTGCTTGGGATGCTGTTCTGGTCTCCTGAGGATGGGATCAAGTATGTGCCTTACAATTAATTTGTTATTTGTGTAACACATCCTTATTATCATTCACTGCAATTATTAATAGCTCAATTCACACCTTTTTTTTTTTTTTTTTTTTTTTTATTTAAGTCAAAGCCATTTCTGTTGGGTAAAACAGTCTGAACTGCAATTTACAGTGACAAAGTAAAGCAGCCCTACTGTAAACACATACCTACCCTTTCACATTCCCTCCAATGATCAGAAACAATAAAACAGCTATTTATGAAACAGAAAGATCAATCTAGGATGCACTTCTGCAGGGGACAGACACAGGGTACAGCTGGGGGGTGGGAAAGTTTGAGACAGTGCAACTGGCCTAGAGGGGTTTTGGTTATTAACTGTGTGGAAGGCCCCCCCACTGCAGTGAAAACCCAGACAGGCCTCATTCCCTGCTCCAGCAACACTGAGCTGTGCACTCACCCTGCAAGGTTTTATTGATAAGGCTCCACTAATTTTCTGTTAGTCAGGCACAGGCAACCAACCATCAAAAATCAGATCTGTGGTACAGGTGGTTTTAAACTAAACACAGCAGCACAGGGACTGCAAAATGCAGGAGAGCTGGCAGGGCGCAGAACAGACTCCAGAACCTGACCTCAAGGTAGCATGAGGAGGCAGGGACTACACATTCTCCATTAATACCAAGGAACCTCTTACCAAGAAGGAAGTAATCAAGGAAAAAGCAACTGGAGTCAATCCCTACCACAATCAGGCCTCAACCCTGAAAGCTGCAGGCAGTTTTTAAAGGAGATGCTACCAAAGAACTCCCATGACTGTGGATCTATTGTGTGGCACTTCCACCACTTCACACACCTGAAGCAGCAAGGCAGTATTTGCAAAAGCTCTGCTCCCCCTAGAAGCCACTTCCAAAATTGGGCAGCCTTAAAAGCACATTATAAACTTATTAAAACCCATCTGAGCTGCCATGGTTAAGTGACTTCTCTGATTGAATGTTATACAGCTTTGTATACTTTGTTTACTTTACAGTTGGTTTACTTTCATTCTTACCTGCTGATGTTGCCTGGCTGCTGTTGTGATAAACTCAACAAGAGTATCTACTAACGGCTTACACATGATCTGTAACAAAGAAAGACAGTCTCTTATTAGTGGTTTGCTGACAGACAGGTTTGTTTTTCAAGCAAAACAGTTTATATTTTACACAGCCTCTTAACTAAGAAGAAAATGACACAAGAAAGAGAAGTGTCCAGAAATCAGCAACAGTTTATTTGAAAATTAACAGCTTTGTTCACACCAGCTCTGAGTGAAATGTTGATCACAACAAAAAGCAGCAGCAAAACTCTTTATCTCTGTTCATCTGGAAAAACGAGGCAAACATTTTTCACCCCCTGTGTTCTGCCACTTGAAAACTAAAGTCTGCATCTGGCTGACACTTTCTGTAGTGTCAATTCACTCTGTGCAGAGCCCCAGAACATGTTTAGCTGTAGTCAGGTGTTCCCTCTCCCAGGGAACAAATGACAGGACAAAAGGAAAAGGCCTAAAGTTGCAGCAGCGGGGGGTTTACATTAGGTATAAGGAAAAATCTCTTCACTGAAAGGGTTGTCAGGCACTGGCACAGGCTTCTCAGGGAAGTGGTTGAGTCACCATCCCTGAAGGTATTTAGAAAGACACGTGGATGTGGTGATTTTAAAAGACAATTCTACAAGGAACAGTCATATGGAATCCAAAGGCTTTAGAAACCTGCAGGTGGGATCTTAAGTTTGCTGTCCTTGTGGGCAACACACAGCCCTGCTCTCCCTCCATTTCTCAAATCCACATACAAGGCCTCGTGGGCTGGTGAAAAGAAAACCTGGCAAGCAGAGAACTCCCTCCTGGATGGAGTCCTCAGAGCCTGAAAGCATCCTCCCCCAGTTACACAAGCCTGCATATCCTCCCACCCTCACATCACACATCAATTCTAAAAGGTTCTGAGAAAGGGCTTCTGGCAGCTGTCTCTAGATTGCCCTGACCTAAAAGCCCCTGGAGAATTGTATGACATTCAGGCCCATGGCCTGTTTGTTAAAAACTGGCTGTCCTCATAGAGGAGACCAGCCCCAGGCATAGGTCAAGCTTGCAGGAAATATCTCAAACATTTCAGACACTTGCACTGTTCGAATATCAGGCTTGGAGATTAGATTCCAATTAGACTTTACACTCCTCAGCCTTCTTGGAAGAAAACTGAAAAACTGAGGATGCAGTCAGAGCAGAGCTGGACAGAAACTACACTGGTTCAAACAAGTTGACCTGTTTTGCCTTTGTGTAAACCTTGCTCATTCATGCTGTCTTAAATACTGGTAAAACATTAGAGCTTCTTGGACTATATTTTAAAGAGAAGCCTGCTGTTCACCTGCTTTCTGCATGAGGTATCCCAGTCCAAACCATAAATAAGATCCTGGCCTCCTGCAATGTTGCTATAAAAACTGAGTCTGAGTTTAAGAGTCTGAGCAGGTGAAAATCCAAGGAAATCCTCACAGCAATTTCAAAAGTCTGCAAAAAGGCAGGCAAGTTTCTCTCCCTACTTTCCCCAGAATTCTAACTATTCTTTGGAACCAGCAGAAGACAACTTAGCAGACAGTCAGCAGCACTCACTGGGAAGCGTTTGAAGAGATCATGGAACATGGAGCATGACAGGGGACTGTTCCGTTTACTGAGGAAGTGGGTCAGTGCCTGCTGGTAGATAACAGCCACCTTCTCCACATTCAAACAGCCTGGGTTCAAAAGCTGTAGGGATAAAAGCAGAACAAAAGCATTTCCAACGAAACACAAGAATGAATCACCAACAGTGAATAAATTAATTTTCATCAGTTCATCAGTTCTAAGAGGTTTTTCCGAACGCAGAACTACTTCTGCGTGAGATATGACACAGAAGCATGAAGAAACAGTCAGGTGGGCCCCAAATATTCTCCCCCAGCCATATGACCTTGTCACTGAGGGGCAGCACAGCTTCCTAACAGGACTACACACACTCCATGTAGTGTGGGGGCTGTGCTCTAGGTCTGTGGCTGCCATGTCTAGCACACAAGGCTCACAGAGCCATGGGTGCAGTAGCTGGGCATATAGCGTTCTCAGCTGAGGAGCTACTTGTATCTGTAGATTTTAGTGTATGTACACATCTGTATCTTCATACTCTTAGCATCTATGCCCAGGACTCCTGGATACTCAGCAGACAAGCCCTAGCACTGATCAGGGATCCAGCAATCCCAAAACTGTGTCCATGCTCCAATATCCCCCTCTGGTGGGGAACAAGAATCCCAGACACACACAGAGACCTGCTCAGGCTACATGGATCTAAACAAACAGGAGTTACTGAAGAGCCAAGTGTGGAGAACTGCACCCCAACGTTCCTGACAGTTCTCATATTGCCAGGGAATTACTGCTCTTTGGGAAGAGTGATTAGGGCCCAGGAGGAAAAAGCTGTAGTGAAGCACACAGTGAACCTCTGCCCAAGGAATTCCTCCACAGCCCCATGGAAATCTAAAGCCAAGTTAATGTAGTGTCCCGTCCTCAGGTCAAACTGCCAGTGCTACTACAGCTGAACAAAGGTGAAAGTGGAACAAGGAAAATGAGTCTTGAAATATGACTTCAGTTTTCCTAGTTGTGTCTCTAACTAGGAGTTATTTGACATACAGTCTGCAGGGGAAATAATCGATTTCTCCTTCCATGCATATATTTACAAAAAAAATTCTTCTATAGTTTTTCCATAATTTTGGCTACTGCATCCTAGTGTGTGCCTCTAGTTCCACTTTCCTGCTCTTTAAAAAGCTCCAAATTATGCTCACAAAGCACAGCTCACTGGAAACACACGACACCTCTGTCTCTGGTTCCCCACTGCAAAACCTCCCTGGCCTCAACACAATGTCAACAGCAGCAGCATGACAAGAACTGAGCTGTCATTTCCCTCAAACTGACAGCTCATGGCAGTGCTGGCCCTGTCCCTGCCTGGTCAAGGCCAGAGCTCTGCTCCCACTGGAATAAGAGGCTTCTCTGTGAATTTGCACAAGGATGCTGTGAAGCATGCCTCACTCTAACCTCAAAGTCAAGTATGTTGTTTATATTTCCCACAGACCTCTCGTTTTGTTTCTCTTTCACAAAAGGCCCAGAATTGCACAGGAGTTACTTGGATTAACACCTTCCACTTCTCTTAAGCCCTAGAAACACTGCTTGTCTTTTCAGCCTCCAGTAATATCTCAGTGTTTGTCATCTCCATGAGGGAGCTCTGTTTATTTTTCTATCCCAGAGATATCAGCAAGATTAAGACACTAATTCCTGTGCTCAATTTGAGGGGTTCAGAGGCAAGGTCAGGTCAGCTGGTGAGACTGAGACACTATTTGCTAAGTTTCTAGTGGAGGTGACTGGAGTGGGGTGCCCAGTATAAAGGGACACCACACTGAGACCTGTGAAATGCAGCAGAGACAGCAGGTGAACAGGGATCAGACTAAGGGTCTCATAGTAAAGGACACCTGCAGCACAATCAGATGAAGTCTCCCTCCAAACAACTACCACCAAAATCAGGGCTGCTCCACACACCCTTCACCCTTCCCTCTTCACCTCAGCCTAAACCTCAGAGGAATAGGAGTTTACTCTCATCCACCACTGTTCTGTGTCTTTCTGCTCCTCCAGCATCCTCTGGAAAAAACCTCAAGAGTGATTGCCAAGAGTTTAATGGAAAAAACAGCAAATCAGGGCGAAGAACAGCACAAATTCATGTGATGCTTCTTTGGACATCAACCTGGATCCAATCAGCAGCCCCTGTGCCTATGGGCAAGCACACACTGAATGGCAGGAGGGTGAGGGCCAGAGAGGAACGGGGAATTTTTCAGTGTTATGGAAATCATGTAGACAGGTACCTGCAAGCAGCAGGCCCAGTGACAATGAACAATGATGGCCCACTCAGCAGAACCAGGCAAAAAACACAGCCTCAGGAGCAGCCTCGTGTCTTACCTGGCAGGCCTGCTTTGCTCTGCTGTCACTCTGCTTCTCAGGCTTAGGGGGAGGAAGAGCTGATGATGTGTTCCCTTTCAACACTTTGAGCAGGTATAATGAGGCACTGTAAAAGAAAAGGGGAGAACACAGCAGTTGACACAGCACCCCTGCAAAGCTACCTAAAGGCAGAGGCCAAGCAGTGCAGGCAGCTTACTGTGTAGCAAAGATGGTTATAGAATTTGAGAGGGTCTCCTCTCTCTATGTAACCCTTAAGAGCAAGAAATCTCAGGAAGCTGAATCATTTCATTATGTGTCATCACAGTCTGATATCCCCACTATCAGCCCAGTTTCCTCCAGCTCATGCTTTTGACTGGCACTGCTGGAGGAGTTCTGCACCTTGCCAGGATTTCTGAGCCTGCACAGTGCTGCAGCATGGCCTCTCAGCCTCAGCTGCCATGTGCTGGAGAACTCAGGTGTATCCATTGGGAGAGAATGCAGACCTCTGTGCTTTTGGAAAAGGCAGTATTTACTGGGCACTGCTCCACTGAGGTCTGCCACTGCTGGGAAGTTTCAGGGAGCCATGCAGCATACACAGCCAGCCTCATGTTGCCAGAAGTACCACAGTTCCTGCACAGCCAAGGGGGACGTGCTGCAGAGCCAACAATGTCCAATGGCACTGGGTTGACCATGCAACATGGTACCCACTGCAGACACTGCTGAGCTGAAAAATCCCAGATTGAGTATGAAAGTCCTCATGAAACTGGCTGCATGTCACAGAAGAGCCTGCTGGTAAATGGTACTCCTGTTTACACCACAGAACAGCAAGATTGCTCATCTTTCTAACAAATACATATCTGGCTTATCCTAATCTTCCTGTATTCTACAGCAAAGGAGAAAATACTGGTATATACAGTCAGGACTTGATTGCTATTGTCCCCATTGTGCTATCATAGAGACAGTAAACACCACATTTAAAGAACAATCATCACACATTGCCTAGGAATTACACTCATCCCCCACTGAACCACACACACTGCATTACTCCCAGAGGAAGCGTCAAGAAAGCACTTCCCACCAGCAGCAGCAATGCTATACCAGACCATTTCTGTATCATAGAAGTTATAAGACAATCACCAAAAAAATAGGCATGTTTGAAAATGCTTCAGACTGTCAGGACTAACTAGTCCTTATGTAAGACACAGATGCTGGTATCAAGCCTCCTGCAAGGCTCTTGCTTCCCAGAGCTCTTAACACACAACATCATGCCTGCTCAGATCTCACAGCACCAGTAGAGATGCTCCTTATGAACACTCACCTGAAGTAATAGAGAGCCACTGCAGAGTTGCTGTGTTTGCAGGCTTTCTGGACAAGCCTCTGCACTAAAGCATGCACATCTTCTTGCAGGGGGGCCACTCTCTTGCAGTACTGCTTATTGCGGCACAGCGAGTTCCTGCACAGCATCAAAACAAATCCAAAGCCATTACCTACAGAGAGCTCTGGGGAGCTTTATCACTTTATCAGGGTGAGAGAGAACAAAACCAGAATACAGTAAGTGATAACAAACAATGCTAGCTGTGGGCAGCACATGGTTGTGGCAAGAAGGGTGAAGGCACTTAACACTCTTCACCTTCAAGCACAAATTTAGGCATCAGAGCTGACTTCCCTTCAGAGCTCCCACAAAGGTGACTGACTACCTCAAACCTGGTTACTTCACAACTGCTTCTCAACTGGGGAAAGAAATCAGCATTGAAAATGCTTTAGAGAGTGCTGAGGATGTCAAGAAGTCGTGCAAAGAGGACACATGTGACACACCATGCCTTATGTCTGTCTAGATGGTATCACCCCTCACTTCTGACCCTGAAGAGAGAATCTGCACTCTGCCTGTCTCAGAAAGAACTTGCTGAGAGTTTGTTCCAGCAACAGCAGCAACTCTGTAAGCCTTGGGAGTTGTTGCATAGTCTGACTCAGAGGTCAGAGGCCCATGGAGGTATTCAGTGACATGGCTGAATACCTGCAATGCCTGTGTTTGTTCTTGAGGCTTCCACCTGCAAACAGGTTTGACACTTCAAGTCTTTTAGCCTAGAAAATCCAGATCCTCATTCCTTTCCTGCAGGTTATGACTAAGCAGTGTATGTGTGTGGTGCTGATAATTTAACCTACACAATCTCTAAGCAGAGCAATTCCCTTCAGCCTTGGAAAGAGCAGCTCCTGGTGTTCAACCAATACCACAGCTGTTTATCAAAAGCCATTTTCTATTATCTGGAGGTCTTTGGACACTTACTTGAAGATATTAGCTGTTTTCTGGAGGAAGTCAAGCTCCTGCTTGTCAGAGCCTGAGCTCATGCACTGTTCAATCAACTGAAGCAGGGGCTCAATGACATCAAACACCAAAGGGTTCTCTGCTTGCTTAACCAGGAACACATCAATCAGATCCAACACCTGCAAACACAGTTATCGATGTGAGTGTGGCAGACAGGGAAACAAGATGGATTTACCCAGAGCACCTACCAGTAGGCTGTGGAGCAGCTGGAAGGGGCTCAAGAAAATTATTTACAGCTGAGACCTATACACATTCTGGTATCTTTTCTACTGTTAGGGCATCAGAAACTGAAAATTAAAATTTGAAACTGAAGATTAAGAGTTGTCTGTTGGTTCCAACTCTATTTTATGCAGTGACACCATTTGGAAAGAACAGTTAGAAGAATCAGTGTCACCTGGCCAGACCTGCAGTCACTCTAACCTGGCACAGCTCCCTGTTAGCACCACAGACTGACAGCTCTCACCCCTGCAAGCCCCTCTTGAACTAAATTAGTAGTGCATTAGCATAAAATCAGCTTTTATAGAACAGCATCAGAAGGGAAATGCAGCAAAGCCACAGGCTCACTTCACTTTTCAGCTTTGGTTAACCTGACTCCTGACTCCCATTTCTGTCTGGGAGCAGCTGGAGCTGTCCCTGGATGCTGGAATGTCCCAGAAGGTCCATGCTGACACCAGGTGGCCTGAACTCAGCATTACAGTCACAACCAACCAGGGGGTTTATCAAAATCCCTTCCCATTTCACCGGCATACCAAGCCAAAAAAAGCTGATGTTGCAAAATAACCTGAGGCATTTTATGCATGTCTCATTAAGGAACACCAAGCTTGTACAGTTAAAAAAAACCTGACAGACATCTTTGGGTAGCTGCAGGAAAGGATCTTATCAATTTAAGCATTTCAGATCAGCAAATGAAAACCACGGTGCACTTTTTGACAGCACAATCCTGGTCTTCAAACAGGCTGTGAAGCCCCAATCACTGACCCCAACAGTGCTGTGGCAGGTGCAGTACAAAGCCAGAACAATCCAGTCCCAGCTCCCAGGAGCTCATGACATATGTCAGTGTCCAAGCTGTTCAGTGTTAGGTAGCTCATGGCATGCATAAGCTTCAATTAACATGCTACTAAGCCAGAAGTAGTAGCTTACTACCAAACAGTCTCTCCCACCTTGACCTTGAAATCCCTCCGTAGGATCTTCTCTTTCCGCATTCTGTCCTTCTCGTCTTTCTTCGCCTGGATCCGTTTCTGCTGCTCAGCAAAAAGGGCTGAGATGTTCTTGTCAAGAGCCATCATAGCCTCATCATCCAGCTCTTCATCACTCTGATCTCCTTCCTTTTGTTTTCAGAAGAGAAAACCCAACACATCAACTCATACACTTCATAAAGACAGTGGGGAGGGAACCAGAGCCAAGACCAGACTCCTGCAGGGATGTTGCTAACCCAGAATGGTACTGTAGGGAGGGAACACAGATGCTCAGATCCATGAGAAATCTCACTTATATTTCCCATCAGGTAATCTGGCTGCACAACACTAACATGTAGAAAGGATCAGGAGAGGAAAGAGGCTGAGGTTTTGACCTGACTCCCTCTGTGCTGCTCCTCCTTCCATTTTACCTCCAGTAAAGAGGTTCATATGTTGCTATGTCTGCAACATTTATTGGAGTCATTAAACCAAACTCTATCACTACTATAGAAAAGTCTCCAGAGTGGCATTCAGGGAACACTCCTCCTCACAGGCCAGCCCACATACGTAACACTATCTCAGTGCTTCAGTTCACATCAATCTCATTTATTACAGGCAGGAGCACAAGCTGTGTCAGGCTAGACTGAACAAGCTAAAGTGCTCTAGACACATGAACAACAAATAAGACAACAAGTGACTTATTCCCACAGCTCACCTAAGACCCTGAGCTGTTTCAAGTGCCACACAAAGAGAGGCTGCAAGGGCTGAGACTGCATGAGTTCAGGCAGGATGAGGGTTACTAGATCATCTCTCACCATCCCAACCTCCTGGTATCTCTATCAAGGCAGGCAGTGAAAACATACCACAGTATTCCCTGCTTGGAGAACTTTCATCAGCTGACTGCGAAAATTTTCATCAATTTCTTCATTCTCCTCATCTCCACTGTCAGTGTTGTCTTCATCTGAGGAGTCCTCGCTTCCTTCTTCATCCTAAGGAAGGAAAGTTCATCTCCTGAGTCCACCACACAAGCCCAACTCAATGTTGAGATGTGCCACTGTTCAGACAAAAAACCTCAACCCTGCCCTCTCCATTTGCCTTCCTTCTAGCCCTCAGATTCAAGTTCAGACACCTCAGACAACGGGGTACCAGGTCTCCACAAGAACTGAAAGTGGAATATAATACAGACTTGTCACATTAAATAAGTATCAAAGAGAAGCTTCCAAGGAACAGCTCCCCTCTGGCCCTCCTCTCTGCTGATGCCTGTAATGATTCGTGACTTGAATCTCCACAGCCCTTAAAAATGTGAGATCTGGAATTCAGCTATGCATCACAGCCATAATCCTGTCCGTGGCTGCAAAAGGGAAAGAGGCCTGTGCTCATTTCAGGATGCAGCTATTTCTTCTCAGAAAGGCAACTATTCAACCAGCCACACCTACAGCAGCAGGTCAAGAGACTCAAGCATGCACTTCCAACAAGCCATTTGTGTGCTGAACCTGTAAAATATATCTTAATAGAATGACAGCCATTTTCCTCAAATACAGAAATGATGCTAATCTATTAACATAGTTCAGGGGAAACATTAAACACTGAGGATATGAAGAGTGTTTGTCACTGGCAATGGCACAATTACCGTGTCCTGTGCAGATTTGGTCTTTTTGTTTGATTCTTCCATCACAACGACTGCACTTTCTTCATCTTGCTCTTGGTTAGGGTCAAAAACCTACAAAAAAAGTGGACTTGTGTTTATTCAGTGTTCTGTTTTTAAGCATTTCTTGTGTACAACAGACAGAAATTTCAGCACAGTAAAGCAGCTGAATAATGGAATTTTAAGTAAGGGCATTAACCTTCTGCTTGTTAATATGCCAAGTTCTTTCTGTAGGTAACAAAAAAGGTGGAGAAAACTGAAGAGGCTGGTGGCATCACACATCTTGGTTTCTTACCAATGAAGTATTAGGTTCATCACAAAGTACCTGACAGCCCACTTTTGCAATCCACGTATTTTCTCAGTAGACATCACCTTTCTTAGTGATATGATCATTTCAGATTTTTAGTGCCACTTATTTTTAGCACCTCTACAAAAAAAGTACCTTTCTACAAAAAAATAAATGTTACCATTTATACTCACATATAAAATCTACCAGTTATATAAACTGACCCAGGAATTTCTTCAGCCTGAAACTACCAAATAATACAGCTTAAAGTTAGCAGACCTCAGGCTCCTGAAAAAAAAATCAACCCAAACTCCTCCCCAAAAAGCCAATAAAAAAGCCCCAACACTTTCTAAACTACAGTTCAAATTCAGTAACACTCATCATTGGACATTTCCTAAATCAAGTAGACTTTAAATAAAACCCAAAATCAAGACATGCTTGTACATACATCTGTCAGGGACAAAACAGGCAAACAGTACAAGGCCCTGCTAGTGCCTCACTTACATCCAGGATCAGCTGCAAGCCCCTCTTGGTCAGGTTAGGGCATATCCATACAAACGCACTCTTGCAAATCCGACGTAAGAGGAGGCTGGGCTGGGCAAGGAGGGAGAGAAGGATTTCCACCATCACCTCAACCCATCCTGGCTCTGAGTTGTCTGCACAGGAACAAACAAACAATGACAGGAAGATGCATTAGTATATCAGTAAGAACTACAGAAAAATTCACCAAGGAATAAAAAATAAAATTGTCCTAGCTGACTCTTAAAAGTATCCACACAGCAACACAGACCAGAAGACTGAGAGGGAGAAACCACAGGGAGAAACTACAGGGAAAAACTTTCCTGAAATGGTCTTTTGACCACTGCAAAGGCTTACCAAGTAACAAAAGCCACTATTTATTAAATCATTATATTAGGTTAGTAATGATTCATTAAATCATTACTAAGCTCTGCAAGTCGCATGACATCTACTTTGCCACATTAAAGCAATTAGCAGCTGGTCAGCAAAAGTAGATCCATTTTATAGTGTTTCCAGTGAAATCAGAAGTCACAGCATGAAAAATGATGGCATTTGAAATTTGTCCTTTAGTCCAAAACTTTGGGAATTCTGCTCCACAACCAATCAAACCACCAAAGAATTACAGCTTTTATTTTCACAGTGCCCTCAAATTGATTTACACAGATTTCAGGAGAACAAGACCACAGCTAGAGAGGAAGTCTAAAGATCAAACCAAGTTTTTTCCTGGTCAAGTCCCAACCTAGAGGATCCACAGGCCTTAAACAAGGATCAGCCTCCACCTCCAAACGTGCTGTGTGTACACAGAGGACACACTCAGTTTGCTCACAACTCAGGCTAAAAAGAAAACATGTTTCATGCCTGCTGAGTGTTTGAGCCCACACCTTTGCTGGGCAGACAGCACCCAGCTCACCACCAGCCACTGGCCCACACAGAACAGTGACTCAAGGAGAATGAAGCCCCTTGGAGTGCTCCCCCACACAAGGGCAGCTACAGAGCTCAGCTCCCCTTTGAGGCACACAGGAACACAACCCACAGCGCACACAGAGAGCACACAGGAACACAATCCACACTGCACACAGAGAGCACACAGGAACACAACCCACAGTGCACACAGAGAGCACACAGGAACACAACCCACAGCGCACACAGAGAGCACACAGGAACACAATCCACACTGCACACAGAGAGCACACAGGAACACAACCCACAGTGCACACAGAGAGCCGGAGCAGAAGGCTTAGAATGGCACAGAAAGAGAATGAAGAGGGGATTCTCCTGAGTGTCAAATGCACCAAGCCAGAACCAGTGCAGAGTGTTTCACTAATGCAGAATTGCCATCTTCTGTCTTTGAAAGACCACCAACAGTCCCACTGCCTTTCTTTCTGTAGGAAGGACTCACCAGTCTTCTTCTTTTTCTTGACTTCTTTGCTGAATGCCCTCTCTGTGCAGCTCAGAAGGTCACTCAGAACATCCACTGTTTCAGGCTGATTCTGTTTGATCACAAGCAGACAGGAAACAGGCTCAGAACTCTCCAATACCAACAACACAAGGAATATGCTCTAAATCTAAGGACTACTATAAACAGGTACAAATATTACAATCAGCTACAACTCTTTTGCAGGAAAAAAACACGTGAAATTAGGTAAAAACTGGGCAGAACTAATGCTCAGGCCAAGCTTTGTCACTACACCTCTACAGGTAGTGTAAAAATAACAGTTTATTAGCTGCCAGTTGCCCATTTTTGGAAGCCAGGGGTTCTGAAAGGCTGGATCTCTGAACACAGAGAAACTCCCCATAAACTCCCCATCTTGGTGTTCAGAAAGCCCAGCTATCAGCCTATTGTACACTACAGACATATTCATCAGAGATCTTACCTTGAAAAGATGAATGGCTATTGAAAGCAGAAGTTGCTGGAAAGCACCAACTTTGGCACTGTCTGATTTGTTTTCCTTCTTCTGCAGATTCTTCACAGACTGAAGTGTTCTGAAGAAAGAAACCTCTCTGAGTTTTTCACAATTACAACAGCAAATCATCTCGTATGACCAGACTAAAAACGTGATCAAAACTATAGTACTGCTTGGCATATTTAACATTTCATTTACTGGCATTGGATATGCCTTTAGTGCACAGTCTTAACCCAGTATCTCACTGAATGTGGGTTATAAAAAATCTGCACTTGTGCACAGACTACATCCCAAATACCACAGCCAAGGCTAGACCTTTATGGGGAATCAAACCCAGAAGAGTCATTGAGAAGTTTGTACAGGCATTATTAAGAGAAAATATGACTGTTACGATCATGCTCAGGAGAAGGACTATGATCAAAACTAGAAAAGGATATGGCTATCACATAGTTAACACATGGAAGGAAGAGGAAGAAAGGAATGGGGTGAAAAGAAACAGAAAGACACTCTGAAACCCAGCCATGGGTGCAGGATACTCAAAGGGAAAAACTGCTACTGCCTGTGAAATGGCTGTGCTACAGCAACCAGAACTGCAAGAGGCAAAGAGAATATATCTTTTTTACTGCCCTAAAGCGAAACCAAGATCAGGGCTTTCCCACCTTTCTCACTTCACCAACCCAGCATCCAGTTTCCAAAGCATCTCACCTGTCCCAGATATCCCTCTGTTCCTTGGTAAAAGGTTTCACAGCTTTGACATGTTCACTGGAGAACAGCTTGTTGGCATACTCAGCGAGGAGAAAGATCCACAGCTTCCCATCTGCAGTCACACCATGGATATGCTTCCCTCTCAAGGCTGCAGTCTCTGCTGTATCACCCAGAACAGGCATGGTGTTTAATGTCTGAAGTAATCTGCAAAGAAACACAGCCACCGTGTTACTGTCAGAGGAACCAAATGGCCTGCTCCCATTTTCTAACACACACCAGCAAGGCACTTTCATCCCAGAGCTCTGGTCACTCACTGCAGCCCAAACTGACAGTGCCCAGCTTTGAACCCACACATATAGCCAAGACAGTAGTGTAGAGCTCATTATCTTGGTGACCCCAAGCCATCTGGTGCTCTCATCTGATTAATAGGACACTATTAATCTCAGTTATTTCTCACTCTGTGTCCCACCATGTCCTCTGCTTTCCCTCTACTGAGGTTTGGCAATCATCTAAAAACACCTACTACCAGTTCTATCTTCCTTAGTACAGGAAGTGCCTTCCTTAGGAAGGGCTGTGGAGCCACCAGCACCTCTCACACAGAGTGGACAGAAAGCCAACAGCCACCAGCACAACCCCAGCACCTCCCTCCTTGGGTCCTTCCCCTTCCAGCTTGCAACAGAGGAAATGGAAATATTAGGGGAAAAAAAAAATTAAGCTCAACTCCACACCTGCCATATCATCTATCTCACATACACTCATCAGATTTGCCATGGACAAAACATGGATCTTTGAAAAATCCATCTACTTAAAAAAAGCCATTTTCTGATGCTGGAGTCAGAGAAATGCTCTTACAGCAGCTAACCTTCCAAACTTCTTGCCCCACTGTTCACAAGCTGATCTTACGCTCAGGAAATGTCCAAGCTTAAAGCATGCAATCCAATCCTTACCCAAAGAGGTAGTTTTCTATCTCCATGTGATCCCGTTCATTTAGAGGCTCTGATGGAAGGACACTGGCCTCAGCTATCTGGGAATTCTTCTTCTTAGCAACAAAGAAAGCATGGAAAAAGCAAAACCTAGAATGGACAGAAATAGGGACAAAATGAAAACCCAGACTGGTGGTAACAAAGCAAAATCAGCTCATGCATGCAAATCAAACAGCTCCATGTTCAAGGAAGTCCAAGCACTGAAAAAAGCCACTATTTACAATGAGACCGTTTTCTCAAGATACTCAAGGTAAAGAAGAGAAAAAGATGCTCAGGAGTTCACAAAAGTGAAGCACCAACACGTAAGGCCACAAACCACAATATTAAGACCATCATACTCTCCAAGACACCTTAAGTGACAAATAAATACTTATTAAGACTTGATGTTAAAAATAGTATCTTCGAGCAGTTTAGGCAAGCAGGAATGGAAAATTTATTGAAAAGAAATGGACTAATGTGATTTTAAGTACCGACTACTTATGACACAAGTTAGTCCAATTATGCAGAAGGCATTTTGAAAACAAAACCTAGTCTACTAAATTATTATTATGGAGCATTTCCACTACTGGATTTGCCCAGTGTCATGGGGACAGCTTATGTGGAGTACTGCTGTTGAGCTACACAGAACTATCACAAGCACATGTGTCTTTACATCCATCTCACCTGGCAATGTCCATCACAAGGCTCTCTTCTTTTCTTGTTGCACTTTCAGTGATGCTAACCAGCCTGTGGATGATCCATTTTCTCAATCGAGGAGTCTTCTGTTGTGCTCTTTGAATAAGAAGGTGGGCACAATCAGCAGTTCGAACACTAACCCAACATAAACACACACTGCACAATCCACTGCATCAAGAAGTGACTTTCAGGTATTTAGAGGCTTTAGACTAAAACTGGCAACATTATATAGTAACAATGCAACAAGTACAAAAGAAGGGATATGATCTTCTCAAGTGTGCTTTTTGCTATGCAAAAGGCAATCTGTTTACCCCAAAGAGTCTGCAGATGAGCAAAAAGTGCTTCAAGAATTGCAGCAGTCAGTAGAGTGAAGGTTTACAGGTGCCAGGTAACACATAACCTGCCCTGAATGCCAGCATGTCTAATACACAGATAAAACAGAGGCACAATCCCTACAAAGACCTGAGAGGCTGCAGTGAAAGAGGAAACCACCGGACATATTCTCCAAAGCAGCTGTCAGGGGTAGAATAAAAAGAGAAAAGGCTCTTTCAGTGACCCAGTCTGCTTTGGGCAGGCTGCCTGGCTCTCAGTATTCTTACAGAATTTGCAGAACTGAATTTTATCCCAGAAAAAAGTGTCAGATACTGGGGCTAAACTTTCTGAGACAGAGGAAATAAACAAATGTCAGCTCATGGCAAGGGAACCAGTAAACACTGAGAGGAAGGTGCAATGTACTCACATGTCTGCATTTTCCCGGTTCTGTTTTCGCCGGTTATTGGAGAAGTCTAAACAACAGTCCAAGTCTGGCCTGAGGAACATGTCTTTTAGCCAGCAGACGTATTTTTGCAAGGCCACTGCCTGCAGGTGTCTGACTACCCTGGAAGAACTCAACAACACTGGCTTCCCTTGGTTGGTGAGGGTAGAGAAGCCTATCATCACAGCCAGTTGCTTTTCTGGGTCATCACAGCCACTGAGAAATGTATCTATGTATCCCTCCATTTCTGCAGCAAACTTAAATCCCTGTGGAAACTGAAAAACAGGGTCAAAGAAGCAGGTCAGGAACCTGACACTCAGTCTGAATGGCTCTGTAAATACAAATCACAGAATCACAGAATGGCCTGGGTTGGAAGAGACCTCAAAGCTCATCTGATTCCCAACCCCCTGCCATGGGCCTGAAGGGACAACTTCCACTAGATCAGATTGCTGGCCTTGAACACTTGCAGTGTAAATCACAAGAAAGAATTTGGCTGCAGTAAGTAAATTAAAGTCAAGCGCCTGAAAATTTGTCCTAAGGCTTACAGTCAGTCATCAATTTCACCTCATGGTCTTCCTCTCACAGCAGCAGCCACTACAAGCAACCGCAGAATCCTGCCATGTACCAGCACCAACCCTGTAATTTGCACCTTCAAGAACAGTGAGGCTTCAACAGGATGAGCACATGCTGGCCAATGCAACTAAGTTCCCAGGCTGATCAACTCTCAGATTTGGGTGAAAGCTCCAGAATGTTTCTCACATCAGCTGCCTTAGACTTTCCCTAGATTTGGAAATTCCTCACCATCAGTTAGTTCCAGTCTCATCTAGCAGCCCTGGAGCCCGCTGACCTATGGGGCTTAGAATAAATGCCACCTCCTCTCCCTGGTGTCTCAGAAGCCTTGAGGCATCCTGAAGGGTTGGGGGAGTTTGTCTAAGAGATATGTTTATGCTAAAACTCATATCCTGAGGTGTGGCTGTTCTCTGCTAAGCCTTATCTTCAGTCCTGCCACTGCCCCACAAGGCACACAGCCTTGAACACTGTCCAGCAGCACAGAGACCACCAGGACATGTCCCATTCCACCATGGCAACCCATTCCCTTACAGTTTTTAACAGCCCACAATGCTCAATCCCACTCAACTTGTTCTAGAAAAATAATAAATGCTTAACTGGAGAAATCTTGAAGAGATGATCTCATTCCAAAAGTCCAACACATCTTTTTTTTAAAAATTAATAAAATAACTTGTTTGGTCTGCTGTCACATTCAATACAGTGACAGGAGCAGAAACAGGAACAAAAGTCTAGGGAACACTGTTCTTTTAAATAAAGGGGCTATAAACTTGTAATTAACTAAATGCATCCAATTCTAACAAAAATACCCCTGAAAGAAAGCTCACAGAAAACACAACTTAGCAAGCTCCCGCTTCCACTGTTGGAGAACTCAATACTTGTGCTTCAATATGAAAACTGGGAGAAAAAAAATCTGTGAACAGGCTAATAGCTCACAACAGGAGGTTCATCAATCACCTCTCAAAAAAAACAAATCAAGTTTATTTGCTCCCTTATTGATAAAAAAGTGGAATCAGGAGGGTAACTTTCAGTAAATATCAGACTCCAGCTCTGTCTAGTTCCATCTCCAACAATCACCAGAATTCCATAAGGAAGTACAAGGTAACAGCATTTACTTCTCAAAACAACCAACCTATGTCAAGAAACAAAACAAAAGAAACCCCAAAACCAGAATCAAATTCAAACCAAGACCTTTTCTACTCTCTCATCAAGAGTATCAGGAGCTTCTTCCATTTAATCTCATTGTCTTCAGAGGATCTGATGTACATCTCAGACAGGAACCATATAAAAAAATTTTTGATGCACATGGAAGAATACAGCCTAATTTACTGTGCAACAAGCACAGAAGTAAGAAATACTACGGAAAACTACTAAGCCAGTAGATAAATCCTGGAGAAAGCTGGTCCATTTAGGGAGGCACCATGGAATTCAGTATTTGCAGAGCAAACCCACACACCTATGGCTGCTGTGATAACAGAACAAAAAGATCACACAGCCCTATCTCTCCCAAGAGACAACAACTATGTTTGGGTGCATGTGAGGAGGTTTGGGACTGTGTCACCACAAAAAGCCAAGCTAAAAGCCATGTTTAACAGTATTCCCCTTTTTACTTTTCCGCTGTTTATTGCAGGGTTGTGTTGTTTGCTGGCTTCCCAGCAGGGAAAGAGGAAGAGGAGCTCCAAAATCCAATTTCAAATAAATTTTGTGCTTAAACCTCAGATGTGCTTATTGAAACAAGCACTAGCAAACAAAAGAACGAGTTGTCCCTTTTTGTCTTTGCCTTCCAATGCTGGTGTGACACCCAGCACAATGATCAACAAAAAGGAGCTTCTGGACACACAGAAGCAAAGGGACTGTTAAAGGACAACACATGACACTGTCAATTTGCTGAGGGCTGCCCTTCCCCTGCCTCCCCCATCATTAGAGTTTTCCTGGCAGCAGCAATGAAAGCAGGTGGGGCAGTGCTGAACAGTTTCCATACCCTTAAAACAGGCAATGACAATCAAACACAGGCCACACTCAGTCCACTGCAACCAATGGTCATACAATAACCTTGCATTTAGTAAGACTTCAAGGTCTAAAATGACATAAACTTTTTTTTATACAAGGTAATTTGAAACTAGGAGTGGGGCATGGACAACTTGTGCTCAAGACATGACCTTTACCTTGTTCAAAGCCCTACCTGAGTTGCCACCACGTGTTCTCCATAGTGCAGCATCACCTTCCCTTTGAGAACCACCTGCAGCTGCTCCATGGACAGCAAGGGGAGAGCACTGCCCAGCAGTCGGTAGCACATGAAACTGAGTGGGAACAAAGAACATTCCCTCAGAATAAAGCACTGCAGTAATCCACACACAGAGAAAGTGCTGGGGCAGGGTCCAGGAGCATGCAGGGAGATGGAAGTCAAAACCTCTGGGTCAAGAAACAGAAGGATAGCACGGGAGACAACAAAGAGTGTATGTCAAAACAAACCTCACAGGTCCTGATTTCTCCTTCAGTAGCCCATTCTCCACAACTTCATTCCAGAACAGTTCAAAAGCACCTTCCTTCAGGGCAACTTGTAGCAAATCAAACACTACACTGGGCAATTTCTTGTCTTCCTTCTCAGACTTGGCAGCACTTTTCAGAAGCTCTACGAGTCTAGAAGAAGAAATAAAATAATGTGAAAGATCTGACCTAAAAGGGAATTGCTGAAGGCCAAATTCATCCTGCTGAAAGACAAGAACACTTCCTGAGCACTGCAGGCTGTGCCTCCTGGGATAAATGACACAACTATAACCTGGGAACCTGCATACCAATTAACACCTAACCCTTAACAGCACTGCAGTGGCAAATACAAGCAGGAATCAGAATCACACCCACATTTCCCTCACTGCTGGCCAAGAAGAAAATAATGTTCATTTAAGCCTCCTTATTTAAGAACTTACCTGGAAATATTTTCATTATTTACAACAGTAGGTGAGCCAAACAGCTTCTTCAGCTTTTTAGGTTTCAGAACACCAGGGAATTTCTGCATACCCACAAGCAAAAGGTGCAGGTTCTCTGGAGATGTGAAAGCTGAAGAGAGGTCACCTTGCAGGATGTCAAACAGGACCTCCTCAAACACAGTTTCAGGTACCTAGACAGGAACAAGGGTGAGAGCATATGAGAAATCTCTGAAGGCATTTTACTAACCTGCAGTGAAGTAAGTACATTAAAGTATCTGCATTGGAGGACATTTTACTAAAAGCCTGCAGTGTTCTGGAAACTCTAGAAATAGCCTTTATGGTGACACGATGAAAAATAAATAATGGATGTGTCCATGACTGCCAGACAGTCCCAGCTGCTAAGCCATGGGGAGTAGGACAGTTTGCTGTCATAAGACAGCAATTCTGGTCAACTGACTCCAGCTGCAATTGTTCTCTTGCTGCCTGACTGCTCTGCCTGTACTGCTGGGCAACCCAGGGACAAGGAAACCGTTTTTATTTAACATTGCAAGTCTTCATGTCTACAAATAATACCCACTTTAAAAAAAAGGAAATAAACTCTTTTCTTTTACTACATACTCAGAGCTCTTTACTCCTTGTCCTACATCATTTCATTTCCAACAGCCCAAAATTCAACCCTGGGCCCAGGCTTGGTGCATAAAAAAGTGGTTTTCTGTTCAGAGTTTTCAGCATACATCTGTTCAAAAGAGCAGATGGTCTAACACATCATCCAAGCAAGTGAAACAGGAAACAACAGCCTGTGGGATTGTCCATGATAAAGTCAAACTAAGCTAAGCCCTCCCCAGAATACAAGCATCTGCCCACAGGCAATATAGGGACAGGTCCCACAGTTTACACTCACTCCCCCACGCCCCCTATAACCTCCAGCTAAGAACAAAGCAAAGGAAAAGCTGAGCCCAAAGCCAAGCCCTCTCCTCCTCCCGCCCCACCAAGCCCACGGGCAGTGCCTGTACCTCAGAGGTGATGTCAATGAGAGTTCTGCGGGGCAGATCCCTGAGGTGTGTCTGGTGATTTGTCAGCTGCTGGAGAAGCTGGATGCTCTCCAGCAGAGCTTTCTGGTCCTAGAAAGGAAACACAGGCCAAAACCAGAGGACATAAATCAGAAACTAAGCTGAAGGCTCAGGTAACAATCCACTCTCTGGATGTTTATGCCTGCTTATAGTAAGAAACACAAAACTGTGTCTTGATAGGCCACTCAGCTTTTTCCAAAATCATGTTTTCCAGCTGGATATGACAACAGATCCCTTCCTTCCAGGAGAGGCAGGAACCTCCTGCACTATTTGACACAGTTCCTACAGTCTACTCAGGAACAGACATTAACAAGGCACAAAGAGTCCATGGATGATGCAATAGAAATGAAGTAAAATTGATCCTTCAAGTGCCACTGCATTGATTACCCAGTGGCCCAGCCTTTCTCTGTCAATCCTCTGTCACATCAGAAGCCCCAGGACCAGCACTGACACACCTGACAGCAGTGTTACCTTCACAAGGCGCCCAGACTGGAACAGAGCCATAACTCCAAAAAAGTTCCCAAAAGCAGCATTTCTCACAAGTTTCTGAAAGGAAGAAAAAGGAAAGAAAAAAGGGTAAAAATCTACTTTCCTGAGAGGCTAGATTCCACATGATCAGTGGAGCAAGATGGCAGGAAGATCCAGCCTTGAACATTCCACCATGGGAAGAGAACATACTGAAAAACAACCCCCTGCAAAATGTTTAACTGTCCTAGAGTACCTCTTCCTCACACTGACAAATCTCACCTAAAACAGGGCCAGATGACAATGTCATCAACTTCCAATTTTTAGAAATATTTGTTATTTCATTATAGTCACTTGCTTTAACAAGAACCCCAAAACAACACTATACAGTAAGACTTCAAAGAATAGAGAACAATTAATTTAAAGTAGCAGTTGGCAAATGTTACCATGAGCTGACTTACTTTTTTCACTTTTTCCAGATTGTGTTTTTCTTTTATCTGTTCCAAAACGCTGCACAGTGGAATTTCCTCAAAAGCCTGCAAAACCTGAGAGGAGAGATGGAACAGGTGTTTGCAGTTCTTCCATTTCATGACATTGTATTGGGTTAAGCTAAAACAGAGCCAAACAGCTGTTCAGCACAGCAGCAGATGTGCTGCTTTATCAGGCCAGAATAAAGACAACCACATCAGTAAAGATGCATAGAAAAGGAAGTAGGCTGGAAGAGCTGGGGTAGTGCAGCTTGGAGAAGGCTCCAGGGAGTTCTGAGAGTTTCTCAGAGATCTAAAGAGGCTCCAAGAGAGCTGCAGAGGGACTCTAGAGTCCCAGAGAGCCAGGACAAGGAGGAATGACTTCACATTGACAGAAGGTCAACTTAGATTAGATATTAGGAAGAAATCATTCCCTGTGAGGGTGGAGAGGCTGCACAGGTTGCCCAGAGAAGCTGTGGCTGCTCCATCCCTGGAAATGTCCAGGGCCAGGCTGGATGGGACTTGGAGCAACCTGGTCTAGAAAAAGGCAGGGGGTGGAACAAGATACTTTTTAATTATCCCATCCCGTCCAATCCAAACCATTCTAGGATTCTATGCAAACACAAATATACTTGCTGATATTCTAGGGGTTTTCCCTGGACATGACAGAAAAATAATGAAAACATTTTGCTGAAACTGCCTGACCCCGTAACAGAGGTGATCAAACTTTTCCTCATGGACAGGCCCCTGATCAAAGCAGGAAACACACAGCCTCTTCTGCTCTCTCAAATTCCCATGTGAGATGAGGTCACACACCACTGGTGATACCAGTTGCTGAGAGTCTTTGCCATGTTACAGACAACCACTGTGGTGGAAATAACTCTGAAGTGTTTGCTAAAGAGTTACCTTTTCAGATATCTCACCTCAACTGACCAACAGCAAGACAGTTTTCAGAAGTAGTAACAGTACTAAATGCAGAGTAATTGAAAACTTTGTCAAGATTTGTAAATTAAGAGGGTCCTTGAAGCAGGACTGAATGCTGTAGTATGAATGTGATATTGGTATAGTTCATAACTTTATCAGAACTTCTAAGGCAGAGTAGCACCATTTAAAAACACCACGGTTATTGTGAGAGCCTTCCCTCCCATGTGCACACAGGAGCAGCCAGAAGGGAGACCCCCAGCCTTGCCCAGAGAGCAAAAGACACCCCAGGCATGGACAGAGGCTGCCGACGGTTCTGATCCGCGCTGGGAAACACTGACCTGCGCCAAGGCCAAGCTGAAGCCAGGGCGGGCGGCCTCGCGGGTGGCTCCCAGTCCCTCCACCAGCCGCTTCAGGGTGTACTTGAGCTCATCGTCCTGCAAAAGAAACCGAGCGGGGCGGTGTCCGGGCTGCTCCGAGCGCGGCCCGGCCGCCAGACCCAGGGCCGGCCCGTGCCCGTCCGCACTGACGCGTTCCCCGGCGGGAGCGGAGGGATGAGCCGTGTGACCCACCGCCCGCCCGCACCCTCCGGCCCCCGCCTCACCTTCTTGCCCTCCCGCAGGTGCCGCAGGAGGTTCTCAGTGGCCGCCAGCCGCACCTCCTGCTCCGGCTTGGCGATGTCCCAGAAAAAGTCGAGGAAGGCGCGGCCCTGCCGCAGCACCCCGCGGGGGTCGGTCACCGGCACGCCGCCGGCCCGCTGCTCATCCTGCCGCTCCTTCTCCTCCATCTTCACCGTCCCCGCCATGCCGCCGCCGCTGCCGCACGTGGGGCCGCCGCCCGCTCCGCCTCTTCCGGGGCAGCGCGGCACGGCGGGACGGGCTCGGCGCCGTGTGAGGCGATACCCTCAGTGCCCGCGGGACCCGGGGCCTCCGCTACCTCAGCCTCGCTCCCCTCAGTGCCTCCCGGTCCTGCAGCCCCGCTCCCCTCAGCGCCCCCGGTACCTCAGCCCCGCTCCCCTCAGCGCCCCCGGTACCTCAGCCCCGCTCCCCTCAGCGCCCGCGGTACCTGAGTCCTGCTCCCCTCAGTGCCCCCGTTACCTCAGTCCCTCTCCTCTCGGTGCCTCCCGGTCCTCCAGCCCCGCTCCCCTCAGCGTCCCCGGTACCTCAGCTCCCCTCAGTGCCCCCGGTACCTCAGCTCCCCTCAGTCCCCCTGGTACCTCAGCCCCGCTCCCCTCAGTGCCCTCGGTACCTGAGTCCCTCTCCTCTCGGTGCCTCCCGGTACCTGAGTCCCTTTCCCCTCAGTGCCCCGGTACCTCAGTGCCCCCGGTACCTCAGTCCCTCTCCTCTCGGTGCCTCCTGGTCCTCCAGTCCCTTTCCCCTCAGTGCCCCCGGTGCCTGAGTCCCTTTCCCCTCAGTGCCCCGGTACCTGAGTCCCTTTCCCCTCAGCGCCCCGGTACCTGAGTCCCTTTCCCCTCAGTGCCCCCGGTACCTCAGCCCCGCTCCCCTCAGTGCCCCCGGTACCTGAGTCCCTTTCCCCTCAGCGCCCCGGTACCTCAGCCCCGCTGCCCCCGGTGCCCCCGCTGCTCTCAGCCCTGTCCCCTCAGAGCCCTCTCCCCTCACACCCCGCTCCCTCAGCCCACAAAATCGGATTCCTTACCCGTTGTGCCGCAAGCCAACCGTGATACGCTCCACCGACACATTGATTATTTCAGAGTTAAATCGGTGGGGTTCCACTAATCCAGCACGCCCCACCGGGCTTTTCACACCATTATTTATGTGCAAAAGTTCAGAGTTAGTAACTTTCCAAGTGCCCGTCTATCGTGATTGTTTTAGTAATTTACAAGCTGCCGTAACCTCAGCTAACTCCTACACATGCTGAGGGAAAGGGTCTTCACAGCGTCTTTAGAATTATAATGAACATAGATCAGCTATGGGATACATGGACCTTGAGTATTTTGATAAGTTAGCGAAGTATACACAGGCGTACACCAACATCTGAATTTAACACATCCTTAATGCTCATTAGTTGCAGGATGTCCTTCAGTAAGGGATCCTGGCTGCTGCCTGCCCCACGGGTTAGGTTTCCTTTCTTGCTGAAAGTATCCAAGTATGCTTACATGAAAGAACATTACTACTTGAGATAATCTTGACACATTCCACACTTCGCAACAGCCCCGCTCCCCTCAGCGCCGCATTCCCTCCCTGATCCCCATCCCGGCTCCTCCGCGGGACTCCATCGTCCCTCTGCCCCGGGAGCTCCTGGCCTTGTCTCGCTCGGTTCGCATCTCTGGAGGGAGGGCTGGACCCAGCCTGGAGCCTGGAGCCTGCATCCGCGGGGCTCCTCGGGGGCAGAGGGGCAAAGCCACGGGGTGAGCCCGGGTCGGCAGTGCACGGCCAGGACACGACGTGTGAGCATAGACGGTTATCGTATGAGAATCTGTCATGTGGTTTTATTCAGAAAACGTTAAATTATGGCCTGGCAAGAGGAGACAAACCAGTTGGTACAAATGGTGTTTTTTAAGGACACCGTGAAACTCTCGGGTACAGCCCGTTGTCTTAATTTGCATTGAAATCCAGGACTAGTCTCCAGCAGGCCTCTGAACACTGCGAGTTGTTGCTATCCTGCCAGACACCGGTGCCACCCGCGGGAGGGCAGGGAATGACCCCGGAGCAGAATCCATCCCTGTTATCACTGTGGATGACTGTGACACTCCGAGCAGGATCCATTTCCATGACCTCTGTGATCCCTGCCCGCAGCGACAGCGGGATGCTTGGGGAACCAGAGCCGCGGGCTGGGTATCACCGCCGGAGTGTTCAACGCTCACCGGAGGCGTTAACGCGGCCCAGCCCGGGCAGATCCCCAGGGGATCCCGAACAGACGCCGGCCACGGCCACGGGCACATCCCAGGCAGCTGCTCCAGCAGATCCGGAGCAGAGCCGCGGACAAATCCCGCGCAGATCCCAGAGCAGATCGCGCAGATCCGCGGGCAGACCCCGTCCCAGAGCCGACGGAAGACAGCTCCGTGGTGCGGCTGCCGACAGGCAGCAGCGCGGACAGCCCCGTCGGGGCGGCTCGCCGGACGCAGGCACTGCGCGGGGCAGCCCCGGCCCGCGCGCCGCCGTATATAAGCGTTGCGGGGTCCTCGGGCGCGGTCCTGTCACGCTCGCACGGGGACGAGGCCGCGGCGGCGATGGCGGATTTCGATCCCTACGACGACCGGGCCTACAGCAGCTTTGGCGGCGGCCGCGGGTAAGCGGGGCCGGGGGCAGCACTCGGGGCTCCCCCCGTAGCTGGGACGGGAGCGGGGAGCGGTGGCCCCGGCCGGGCGCGGCGGGGGCGCGGCCGCAGGGCTCGGCCTGCCCCGCTCCGCGGGGATGGCGGGCGGGGGTTGCGGGACGGGGGCGCTGCCGCTGGGAACTGTTTGGGCTCGTTCTGCCCCCGCCCGCCCTCCTCCGGGCCGGGGGGTGCCCTTCCGCCGGCCGTGGCGGGCCCCTTTGTGCGGCGGGGCGGGGGCTGCGGGTCTGGGGGGTCCCGGCCGTGCCCGCGCTGCTCCGGCCAGCGCCGCAGGATTCAGGGCCGGCGGCCCGGGAGCGCCGGGAAGGGGCGGGAGGAAGAGGGTGTCGCTGTTCCCGCCGTCCCGGAGGCGACTGGAGGGGGGATTTAGGGAGGTGCTGGGCCAGAGCCAAGGAAGGCCTTGAGGAGCTTGTGCGGGGTCGGAGCGGGATGGGCGGAGGGAACGTTCCTGAAGGGCTGGAGCAGGGCAGGAGGCCGCTGTGCTGGCGGGACGAGACGCCCCCGGGAGCGGGCAGCGTTGTGGTGCCTGCGGCGGGAGGAAATGGGAGGCCTTTGTGGTGCCTCCGCTCGAGGAGCGCCGGGAGCCGCCGTCCTGCGTTATCCGGGGCTCCGGGTGCTGACTGCAAATCCCTGATCCTTAGGGATCGGGCTTGTCTCCGTCCCTTTGCCGAAGAGAGTTTTTAGGGGAGGAGCTACAGAGACAATAACCAGTAATTAGAAGTTTGTCTTAAATCAGGAAAGTGCAATCAAACAATTGATTTTTTTGGGGATTGGTGCTGCTACAAGTTTCTTTGTGTAGTGAAATAAAACAGTAGGTGTAGATCTGTGGAATGAGCTTCCTTGTGAAGCAAGTGTATTCACAAGTGTATTCTTCATTTCACAAGTGTATTACTGTATAATCTAATCTTCCAGGGTGTATTTCCTGATCAATAGTGTTCATGCTCTTTTCTGCTCTTAGATAAATAACTCGGTTTCATTTCAGACTCTTTAGGTAGCAGAGAGGAGCTGCTGCAGTTAGAACAGCAGTAAGTTTTTATTGTCTTTGGAAGAACTCTGACGCTTTAAGCTTTTGAAGCTCATTGTCATGCACTGATTCCCTTTGTGTCTAATTCAGAGATATCCTAGAGCAAGCAGATGATGTAGCCACTTGCATTATTGTTATTTTTTAAAATTCTGTGACAAAATAGCCTTGCCAGCAGCCTGAAGTGGTACTTGACCCATTATAAACTCAGATATTGCTGCAAAAGTTATCCTAGTCAATTTAGGCATATTCTGTGAAGTAATAAAATGCCAGTTAAAATGTTACTTTATATTCAGATTCCTGTAAGAGAACTTTAATTTGCTGTCAGGGAAGATGTGGCTCCTTGCTTAGTAAACTAAAGGCAAATTACTAGATGTCTTTACAAATAAGAAAATGTACTTATTCTAATTTACCTACTTTATTTCTAAACATCAGATACTACTAATATTAGAGACCAGTGTATACTTCTATCTAATTTACTGTTATCATTATTAAGTTACTGATAGCTAATTCACAGTTTAACAGGTCTCTCTGGATGTTGTATGAAGTCCTGTAATATATGAAGTGTAATAAAAGCATGACTGTTCTTGAAGGTTCTGATTAAAGACTCCCATGTTAATTTAAAGTGGCTCCTGCTCATTTTTAGGCACTGTGAGACTGCAGGAACAGTGTGAACTCAGCTGAGATGTAGTAGTTTTTTGGGGACGTTGCGTTTTGCAAAACCTTTGGTGTACATAGGGAGTGAACACGGGATTTCAGTGTGACAGATGGGAAATCAGTGCCCAGCGAGTTCTGACATATGTCAGTTACCTGCCTCTTTCTCATAATCATCAAAATAATGATGGAAGAGCATCAAGGTAAGTGTGATGAGATGGGATTTTGCTGCAGCTGAGATGTTTAGTGATGCACTGACTAAAAGCTGAATCATAATATTAGGGGATGCAGAAGTCACTTTGTTCCTGGTGAAGAATGTGATGCTGACATAAATGACAAAAGGCTTATAATAAGCTTTTTAGAAAATATTTTGGCGCCCAACGTTTGACAGGAGAATCTGTAGTTAAGCATACTGAGGCCTAGTTGAAACTGAAAGTCTGTAGAACTTCTCACAGCTGAAAGAAAGGGAGTGTTTCCCACTCCTAACTCACTGCTGGGCTGTTTATTTAGGTGTGGCTTGGAGTGCTGAGCACCTTACTAAAGGTTAAGATTCACCTGCTGAAGTGAAATTGAGAGCTCAGTGAAAATGAGGAGTTAGTCCTTGGCCTTCTGGTAGCTTGGATCCCATGTCTTACCCATGGAGCATTAAAAGACATCTCCTAATTTTTAGGCTTGGGTAAGCATTTTGCTGAAAACCTCTGATACTTCAGACATGTCCTGGGTTGCTTGAATAAACTGGGTTTGAATTTAGTGTAGTGGTCTTGGAGGGTTGCCCCTGTTATCTGCTAACCCTTATGGTGCCCCAGAAAACTAATGTCAGAGCCCAGGTGGGCTGTTGTCTCTGTGCTGTGCAAAAGGTAAATCTTGATCTTTGACCTCTAGTGAGAGCTATTTAACTCAAATACTGAGTTTCAAAATAGCCTTCATTTTGAACTTCTGGCAGATCTTCTTTTCTGGAGACATAACTAAACTTTGCAAAAGAGTAGCTTTAAAATGGGAGTTTAGTTGTTTTCTATCCAATATGGCCAAAGTCATTAACTCAGCCCACCAAAGTTTAATTATGGGGATGTTGCTAGAAGCAAACTCTCCTCTTTTGCTTTCTGCTTTGGTTTTCTAACCAAGATAATCAAGTAATGTCTTTCAGGTTCTCAACAGTAAGATGACATAATTATTATCTAATTGTGTCCAAGCAAAAGTTTAGAGTGGGAAATGCAGATATTTATTCACAACTCTGGTTTGCCTAGTTCAGATGTGTTTTCAATTATTTTTTTACTTTTGTCCTACTTTGTTGCAAATGAGAAAATCTTCTTCCAATCTCATTGTTTGGTTACTAAACTCAAGCCTTTTCTTTTATTTCACTGTTCCAGTGAAAATGTAGGGAAGTACAGAAACAGTTTCTTTTTGTGTTGCCTGAGTTCCATAAGAAACTTGTTTTGAAACTTAGTTATTGACCACTCCTGTTCTTCAAATGGTAACTAAAATATCAAAGGTATAGTTATATATTTCATAACCAAAGCCTTAATATCAAATTGGAGAAGAATATTTAATTTTCTGACTTGAAAATCAGTCTGGATTACACAATAGGGCATGGATTTCCACACATGCAGCCTGTGAAGTTCTGGTGCACTGTGGAAGGAAGGACGTTTGTCTGTAGCACAGAAAATCCTTCTGAGGATTGAGAGTGTGGTTTTAGAAGTGGCTCAAATGGAGCTGAGTGGAGGTTGCTGATGAAAGTGGTAGTTGCAGCCCTCATTCTCCTTCTCATTCCCATTTTGGCAAAGGGCTCTTTGCAGCTGTCCAGATCACCTTGTTGATCTGGCCGAGGGCTCAGCTCCAGGGTGGGTTTTTAGGTGAATCAGCTCCCTGTGAGGTGACTGGCAGCTCAGGGAATGTCCTGAGATTATGTGCAAGGAGCGAATGCTCCTTTGAAACTCAATTCTGATGCTCCTGTAGGACATAAATGTTAAGTTTTTCTTTTTTGGATGCAAGTTAAATGTTTGGTATGTTAATAGCTGTTCCTAATGCTGTAGATGATAGAAAAAGAAAAAGGCATGGAACTGATTCTGTGTATTATGGGATTATTTAGAGCAGCACCTCTGCTTTCTTGGGGTTTCTCCTTAAAACTCAGTCTTGTGACTGAAGTAATTCACAGCTATTACAGCTTTAGTTCTCCAGTACCTTGTTGACTTGTTAATGAGACAAAGGCAGATGAGGAATATTGTCAAAAGTGCTAAAATGCAAACCTGGGTGGACACTAATTAAAGATATGTAGATTGTGATTCAAGCTGATATAGCAGCATGTTGATAGTGTTGGTGACAAATGATTTGTGCATGGAGCTGCTAAATAAGGCACAAATGACAGGCTCACCTAGGAAGAGTTAAGGAATCTTATTCAGACTTAATGCATTGTCTCATTAATTACTAGTAAAATATTTATTCTTGAATTAAAAAAAAAAAATACTGTCAAGTACCTTGCTTGCCCAATGGGATTTTTGACTGCATGCAACCAGCCAGAATAAAGGGAAACAATAAAATTATTTGACCTTCTGGATTTTGGGAAGGACTCTGCAGCAGTTTAATTGGTCCATGTCACATTGGCAGATCCTGCTTTGGTACAGCTTGTGTTCCATCGTGGTTTTAAATGCACGGGGAGCCTCAGGGAAAGGGAACAGACACAAGCAAAGGCCGGTAGAAGGAAGGTGATAAAGGGAAGATGGACAGAGTAGTAAGTAGATATTTAGGTAAAAGTCACAGGTTGCTTGAGTGGGGCACATGGTGTTGGAACCTGTGGCATCCTGTAGTGTTTAGGAGCTTTCACTTGAGGTTGCCTTGTACATACCTTGCTCTCTGCACAGAAATTCCAGGTTGGCCTTTGAAGATGAGGCTCTGCAGGAAGCTCACACAGGTGTGTTACACTAGTACAGTAAAGAATTTAGCTGGTACAATTTAGTTCCTCAGCACCCAGTGCCAAGAGTTTATCTGGTACTGAGGGACAAGACAGGAAAAGACCACCCAGTTTACCTTTGTAATTCGCAAGACAAAAGAAGAAGTAAGCATCCAGACAGCACATGTTCTTTTCTGCCTCAGAACCCCTTGTTCAACCAAATTTATTTTGTGTTCAGTTCAAAGCATTCCAGTCCAGATATCCAACAATTATGGACACAGCTTCAGACTTAGGGGGAGGTGTTTCTCTTAAGCTAAATGTTGCTGAGATAATTTGGATGATTGTGGAGTAGGTGTTGGTAATATATTGTTCAGTTAAGAGCATTGGATCCAGCTTAATTTCTGGATAAGTTGACAAACCTGTGCCATACAAGTCTTCATCAACATAAATTATTCTTAAAATCTATTCTAAGATTGATTTTTTAAGAGGTAAAGTTTTTTGAGCAGGGGACATTAGAGGTAACCTTATGTTGCTTTCCTTAATGAATTGTGGGTTGAGAAGTTCATTCATCACTTCATGAATGAGTTTACCTTGTAATATATTCAGTTTGTCACTGAAATACTGCATCAGGTAATATTGGAAAGGAGTTGACCAACAGTTCAGGTGGCAGGTACAGGCAAAAGGATTGAAAAACGAACCAAAGCTTTGGGAAAATGGACTTGCAGCTGAGCACAGCACCTGAGCAGTGCTGTGGACTGCACTGTGGCTGTGCTGGAGGCAGTTCCAGAGGCACTGTGCTTTTCCAACAGGTCTCGTGGTGGTGGCCTTGGTTCCCGCAGAAATAAAGAGCTGCCAACAGAACCCCCTTTCACAGCCTATGTGGGAAATCTGCCCTTCAACACTGTCCAAGGAGACATAGATGCCATTTTCAAGGATCTCAGCATAAGGAGCGTACGACTAGTCAGAGACAAGGAAACAGACAAATTTAAAGGTGAGCCTTCAGAGTTCTTGGGTGGTAGATGAAAAATTAGTAGAAGTCACTTTCAAACGGAATTCCAGTCTAAAGCACAGTTGTTTTCTGCTTTTATGTTGACTTAGGCAGGTTTTCTTATTCACTATCATGTAAGTGTATCATTTGAATGAGAGTCACTGTTTCATCATCCTGTGATACAGAGTAACCTGAGTGAGCAGTCAGTATTTGCCCTGACATACAAGAATTTTCTCAAACCTTGTCCTGTATGAATTCTACCAGAGCTGACCCACTTAAGCCCCATGACCTTAAGTATTGAGTAATTCCTTTACTTCAGAAGACTCCCACTGCTTCAGCTCTGGCTTTTTTTAGTAGACAGGGAGAAAAAGCAAGTAGATAACCCATTCAGGCAGTTGTTTTAGGGGATCCAAATTCATTTGCTATGGGAATTGTCTGGTGGAAATGGACTGTATTTGTAAGTTACTTTAAGGGGTGGAAAAGGCTTGTCTTGGATAACAGAGGGCCTCTGAAAAGGAGTAAATCCACTAAATTACGTGATGACAAATCACACTGCTGACCACATAAATACTTCAATTTCTTGTTTAAACCACTAGGAACAAAGTGTCAATATTCATCTGAATAACTGTCTGAAGGCATAGATCGGATCTAATCTATAATGAGAACCCTGTGGAAAAGGGAATTAGGCTCTTGGCATTCACAGAGTGCCCAGAGTTCTGTTTCAGGATGTGCCCCATCATTAACAGGTGCAGGTAAATGTGTTCATTGTTGATGATGATTGGTTTCTGAGCCATGTGCACATCACAACTCATGTTTAAAAGTGAAGGAAGCTATTAGCAGGCATGCAGGAGGAGTAGCCACTTACAAAGGCCTTTTAAAGTGCTTTTAACTTGAGGTTTGTTTCCTACAGGATTTTGTTACGTAGAGTTCGATGAAGTGGAGTCACTCAAGGAAGCTCTTACATACGATGGTGCAGTAAGTACACTTGCAATTAATTTGTGAAATGAAAGACAAGCACAAGTCTGAAACTCTTTGGCAGCCCTTCTGATAGATCCTGAACAGATTCTCCCCTTGGTTTAACAGCTTTTGGGTGACCGGTCACTCCGAGTGGACATAGCAGAAGGCAGGAAACAGGATAAAGGTGGCTTTGGCTTCAGAAAAGGCGGCGGGCCTGATGACAGAGGTGACTCCCATTTTTCTAAATAGCTTCTTAAATGTAATGGTTGCAGTTATGGCTTCTGGTGCTGACTGATGCTAAGACAAGGCATGCAAGTGAACATGAAGATTATGTTGAAAGGAGGAATTTTGAATGTATATGTGTTTCTAACCAGCTGCTGCTGCTGCTCCTGAGGTGTCTGAAATTTAGCTGTGCTTTGTGTCCAGAGGCTGGATGTGTTGTCACTCCTAACCCAGGAAGTGAGACCAATACCCCTAATAACTTGTTGTGTCTTGCAGAGGACAATCATAAGCCCAACAGTCTGATCTGCTACTATTTTAGGATGATGTATGAAAAGTGAGTAAGCACATGTAGATAAGTGCTTATTTTGGAGTATGTCTCTTGTTCCAGTGCAAAAGCATTCTTGCCTGTAGTTGAAGGTTGGTTGAACTGCATTCACCAGAGGTTTCCATTGAATGTGTATTAAAGAAACCTTTCTGGCCACTTATCCTTGGTTAACTTAAACTGTTTGTTCCTGTGCAATGGAACTTGGTACTACTGAAAGAAAAGGATTTTCCAGCAGCGTAACTTTGAATTTTGAAGGACTGAAACATTTGTTTGGTATTCCCTTGTTCAGTCTTTCCCACAGCTTCAGACTTGAACACAATTGTGGCTTTTTTCCTAGGAATGGGAGGAGGTTCCAGAGAATCCAGAGGAGGTGGATGGGAGTCCAGAGATGACTTCAATTCTGGTATCAGTATTAACACTTATACAGATAGGAAGCCTAAAAGGCACTGAAATGTTCTCATTTTCATTTGTCACCATTACTGGTTTGATTGAATCTACTGTGTGTGCCAGCTTTGGACATCCTGCAGTTGTGGTGGGATTCCTCATAGGGAATCTCTCGTTGCCTTGAGAGGAAAGTGTCTCATTAGAAGATTGTATGAAACACCCATAAATGACAGAATTCTTGTCCAGGTGTAGCCTATGGGTGACTGCTTCAAGCATTTCTCAAACATACAACTAAGTAAATTTCTGAATAGTAGCAGAAACAGACAGATCGTATAGGAAGGCTGATATTCTGTCAGAGCAGAGGCTTTCACCTTCTCAGGGAGATGTGATGTCATATGTGTGTCCCTGAAGTAACTGACATCTCTAAAGGCAGATTAATGTTCCAAAGCACTTGTAAATGCAAAATGTTCCTGGATGTTTAGGCCTGCTTTGGTAAAGCAGCTGCAGCAAGTTACTGAGCTTGCTGAGTGGAAGGTAGTGACGGAGCCACTGGGTTTGCTCTTGACTTCCAGTCAGTTCCAGCTATTAGAATGCAGGGTGGCATTAACACAATTGCTTTTGTCCTCTGAACTCATGGGTTTGGTCCATTTTCTGATGGGGAGATGTTGCCAAATACAACTTTGCAATGTCTGGTCTCTGCGTGAATGGAATGAACGATGTAGGAGAAGCCAAGCGTGCCCTTGCCCCCGGCATGGACTGGAGCATGGTGCTGGAGAGAGGAGCTTGCTGCAGTGCTGTGCTTAACCTGCCTTTGGAGCTAAGTGTTCTGTGTCACAGCTTTGTACCTTCTTTGGCAGCTTCTCCAAATGGATGCATTTCAGCCTGTTAAATGCTGGATGAGTGATTCCTGAGCCAAAAGTTTAGCATTTCAGCATTAGCTGCTACAGAAGCTTTTCTTCTCAGGTTGTACAGCCTTGCTCTTGATCAAGTCTTTAAAGGTGGCTCGTTTGGCACTGAAGTAAGTAAGGGACAGCTCTGCAGCTCTGCCAAATACTGAAGTGGAAAGGAAAATCTCAGTTGGGAACCAAACAACTTTCTCTTCCAGGCAGCTTCTGAAAATCTGAGTGTATTCCCTTTCTGTATGCTGATAGCCTGAAGTGTCCTCCTCCCACTGAAATGCAGGCAGTGGGGCCTGGGGAGATACTCAGGGGTAATCACTGGTACAGACCAGAACTCTGGTCAGTGACAGATGGCTCTTGATTTACTTTTTTATTTGTGATACATAAACTGAAGAAATGCAGTCAGTTTAAAGTCTGATTTGGTTTTTTCCCCAGTAATTAGTTTTTTCCCTGTAATTAGTTTAGTAAATGCCTGGTCAGTTTATAGTATAGCTAAACAGCCTTGGGGTTTTATTCTGTTTTATAAGTGCATTTCACTACTCCTCAGCTATTTTCCCATTTGCTCTGCTCCTGCAGATTTCATGCTAAGGCTGTTGCCAGTGTGATGATCTGGCTTTGGAAGTACTCTGAGCACTTGTAGTGTTGTCTGTCAAGTCAGCTAATGATGTTAACAAACTGAAGTTGCAGCCAAGGCTCGTATTTTAAATTCACTTGACCCACTCTCCAACACTCCAATAAGCCTCTAAGTGGATAAAGCACTTTCTGAACTTGGCATAGTGTACTTGGTTTCAAATGGAACCTGAACAGCTCCTCCAGAAGGTGCCAGAGCTCTGTGAAACAATCTGCCTGCAGACAAAGGCTCTCAGTGCATCACCTTGGACTGACAGCGGTGACTAGCAAGGTTTTCCAGTCATCCAGCTAAGTCTAGATAAAAAACATTGCAAAAGATGCTCTTTAAATTCACTGTCTTCCATCTTCAGGATTCAAAGACGATGACTTCTTGGGAGGTCGGGGTAGAGGAACCCGCCCCGGAGACCGGCGACCACCGGGTGCCTCCATGGGAAGTGGTGGCACTGGTCGCTTCAGAGATGGGCCTCCCCTCCGTGGGTCCTCCATGGACTTTAGAGAGCCAACAGAAGGTAAACTCTGCCGGGTGGGCTTTGGTCTGCCTCTGCAGGGGAGGCTCCTGGTTCATGGTCAGGGTAGAGCTCCTGCCCTTCGCAGGCAGATCTCACACGTGGGATGTTTTTCCTTCCAGAGGAAAGAGCACAGCGACCCCGACTGCAGCTCAAACCTCGAACAGTCGATACTCCCCTCAATCAAGTAGCCAATCCAAACTCTGCCATCTTCGGAGGAGCCAAGCCCCGGGAGGAAGTAGTAAAAGAACACGACTGAGTTTGGGGTTGAGAGGGAATGGGGAGGCGGGAGAAAAAGCAAGACAGTACAGAGTGACTAGCTCTGCTGGAATGTCAACCCTGCAGTTTACCATTCCTGCCATCTGGTATTTGTCCTCTTTGAAACCGAAAACACAGAGCTTGTGAATGCATGTCAGCTGTTAACAAGTGGTTTTTAGTACGTTCTTGGCTTTGCTGTATCTAGTGCCTGCTTTGTGCTGAGTTTCCCTCTTCTGTTTCCTTCCAAGCAGCACAGTTGCCAGTAGATAAGGGAGTGTGGCTGCTTCCACAAGTGTGGAGGTCTCTGGACAAAGGTGCTGCTTCACTTCTTCCTTTCTGGGTTTGTTTTACTTTAGAAGCACAGGTTAGACTTAGTTATTTCCCTGTATTGTTTCCTTTTACTTCCTCAGTGTTCCTCTTCTGACTTGCATGTCTCGTTCTGTATTGCTGTGGCTCTGAAGAGGAAAACTGAAGGGTCCAGATGAGTTGAACAGAAATTTACAGTTCTAACCCAGTAGTGAAATACCATTTATGACAATTGGTGATAGTCACTGTTCACAGCAGAGCCCCTTATTAAACGGAGGGGGGCAGCTGTCCTTTCACATGGGTTGCCAGGAAGGATCAGTTTAATGGATGCCTTGCCTGACAAGCCTGGTGAATAGCTGGTGGAATCAGTATGGATAAAGCCTCTGCCAGCAGCCTCTTCCTGCTGGCTCTTGACTTCCAAATGGTATGATGCTACTACAACTCTGAGCTCAAGGTTAGTGCTGCAAAGCCATGCCTGTTTGAGCACAACTGCTCACTGGCTCTTTCTGCTTACTTTTTTGGGTTTTACGTGTTTGGTAAATTTTTAAATGAAATTTCTACAAATAAAATTTGACTTTTTTATTTTTGTTGAAGGAGTGTATACTTTGCCATGCAGTATTTGATCGTCACTATCCCCTGTATTTCTTTGCCCAGTGGGTACAGTTTTACGACGTCAGCTTTCAGAATACCTTGAAAATGGGCAGATTAGAAATCTTTCTGCTATAGATTTTCATGTAGAACTTTGGGTAAATAGCATCTCTTGTTACAGCACCTCTCTTCACCTGAAATGTTTCTTGTCAGTGTTGTGTGGGAGGAGGGAGGGGAGGCTGAAGCAAAAGGAGAAATCTTTAATGTTTAAAACCAAAACCTGGTTCTACCACGCTGAAGTTTGGACATGTCCAGTGTATAGGAAAAGCTTGGGCCCACATTGCCAGTGCTGAGAGCCTTCAGATAAAGCAGCCAGCACCCCAGAGTACTTACAAGAGGAGGTTGGAAGCACGGCTGCCCCACTACCAACACCACTGCTAGTGATGAATTTCTTCCCTGAGGTTCCCATTGTAAGTCAGAGTCCCAGCAATTTACAGAACTACTCTTTCCTTCTTTCTGCCTTTCACTTAATCTGCTTCTGAGATAAGAACCATTTGTCTAACACTAATACTTAATTTAAGACAGACATGCATTTGTGTGGTTGTATTCCAAACCAATAATTGATCTATTTACATCTTCAATGTGGAAAAATTTTAAGAACAAATTCCCATATAAAAAACTCACTTCTAGTCAAGGCAGTTGACTTTTAAATGTAAAAACAAAGAAAAAAAAAAGAATTCCAAACACTTAGCACATTCTGCTTCATAACAAAATAAATTTATGGATATGGTATTTTGTGAATGATCTTTTAAATAAAAGAAAACATTAAGTAATATTTAACATTGGTCTTTATTTGAGTCTACTCTACCATGTTTTTTCCCCCCCTCAGTTTTCAAATACTGTGTTAATTTGTCCTAGAGCCATTCTGATACAAAATAAGGGGGGGAAGAGGAAAAGATAAAGGGGAGGAATCTAATCTAAAGAGTGCTGTAACAGTGAAGTGAAAATTATTATAGCTGAAAATGAGCCCAGCTTTGTTGTCCTGTGACTTCAGTGTCACTTGAGTGCATTGCTACGGCTGCCAGGTGGCATTTTGAATTCCTGCAGCTTGCAGGTCTTGCAGCTGCTCAGGCTGTGCCCCTCCAGCTGGGTGCTGCTGCTGCCCTGTGGCTGGCACTGGGCAGGATGTGTCCTTCCAGTGAGTTCTGAGCAGTGTCACGTGGGCTTTGTGCTGAGGCAGTCAATGGATCAACTACTGCTGTTTTGCCAACTTCCTCCAAACTTTTCCAACTGACCCCTTTCCCACTGGGCATAATGGTTAAGGAGGCTGCTGCCCTGTGGCTTTGGAGGATGTGCTTTAATGTACTGCAGGGTAAGTTGAAAGAGGTAGAGCCATGTTTTTATTGAGGAAATGAGCTCTGACCTCCCTGCTGGTTTTACTGCTTTCTGTAGGCTGAAAAGATGGGAAGTGTTCCTGCTTCCAGCTAGTCACCTTCTCTTTAGACCTGCTCTCAGCACAGCTTGAGCAGAGTCCCAGTCCTGCCCTGGAGCTGTGTGTGCCAGCCCCTGGCTGTCCTGCCTGTGTGGAGGAGCAGGGCTGGTGGGGAGTTGGTCCCCTGCAGCTCTTGCCACATTTATCTACAGCTGCTCTGTCAAACTGGTGCTGCTGGGAGCAGGGATTTCATCATTGCATGGAGAGAAGGACCCCTGATGAGTGAGAGAGGTGGCAAATGGGTCATCTTAGTTCTAGATGTCTTTCTCTGTGTCTGCTAATACTGGTTTGGTTAAGGGTTTCCCCCTAGTGAGTGCAGCCTGATCCCAAAACCATTCTGTCTTTTCTAATATGCAGACACTGGTGCATTGACTGGTTTCTTTGGAGCATTCCACACTGTGCTTCCCATGTGGCTCAGGGTCAGACTCCTCCAGTCTTTTTTTCTTTTCCCTCCTTCAAAAATGTACTGGGTGAACATTTTCCTATACAAAAGCTTATCAAACCAGCTTTTGTCAACAGTTAACACAACTATATTTAATAGATGGATGTGGGATTTAGTTTTGTAAGAGGAAGTAAGATTATTTCCTTCCCATCCTACCAGGAAAAGCAGCTGAGGTTTAACCTGTGATGCTTAACTTTACCTGCTGCTTAAAGCTAAGCCTAGCATGGCAAAGCCAGACTGAGGAGGTACCAGCAGTGCAGCAACTGGATCATTCACTTTGTGGCTATTCATGTTCTCTCTGAGTTATTTCTGGTAGCTATACAGTGCTTTCTTCCAGCTTAAACTTAAAAAAAAATAAATAAAACTGAAGGCAGGAAGGCACCAGGCAGGTTTTGGAACTGAAACCAAGTTTGCTCTGCTGCTGTAGGAAGTGCTTTGTTGTCTTATTCCAGTTTGGTTGCAAGTGGGGAAGGTGGGAGTCTGCAAGAGCTGTTGGACACTGCAGCAGCGGACAGTAGCATTTAATGTGCTGCAAAGCTCTGCTGTCAGCCACCAAAAAATAATCCCCACTGAGCTGCTGAGTGCAGGAATGCCCCTGGGAGAGCTCATCCCAGTCCTCAGGGCAGCACCCAGTGCTGGCACGGGTGTGTTGTCAACTTGCTGGGCTGCACAAGCCTGGAGCAACTTCTGAGGGGGCTCTTTGTGCTTGTGGCCATCAAGGAGGTTCTGATGGCTGAAGAAGGAGGTGGAGGAGTGTTCACACACTCAGATAATGGGCTGGTGATGGCAGAGTCACGTTAAATTCATGCCCTCGAGTGTGGCTCACTGGCCTTCCTAAAGCAGCAACAACTTGTTCACCTGCTGAGATTTGTTGCCACTACTCAGTCTCCAGTGCTGACCGTGAATTTCTAAAGTTCTGCAGGTGTCCCAGGGCTGATGATGGTTGTGGCCAAGCTTGCTGTCCTGGGGTAATTTTGGATGATACTGATATTTTTAACTTATGAATACTGTTACAGTTTCAATCCTGACTTTAGTACATAGTCTAGTTGAAGCATTTGCTACTTGTAGTACTGGCTGCTGACTTGTCTTCAGGAAAGATGATAAAAGTGTGAGAATTTTAGAGCAAATCCTGTAATATTCCAACCCTTCCTCTTTGTAGGAAAGATTTAATACTAAAGCCAGCAAATTTTGGAATGTATGTGCAACCTCTTCAACCAGAGTGCTGATGTGTTGCAGCTTACAGAGCAGCCCTTGTCCTGCTGCCTGCTTTGGACAAATGTGCTTGGAGTGACTTTGCTGGAAACCCCCAGTTCCCCTGGGTGTGTTTTGGACACAGGCTCTGTGTGTCAGGTTGGCTCCAAGGTGCAGTCACAGGTTTTCTGTTCCAAGCCCATTCATTCCCTCTCTGTGCACAGAAGCCATCTCGGGGTTATTTGCACTCACAGCAAGAGCACAGGGAGGAGCTGTTAACATTTAGCATCTGGAAATCTGTGTTAATATTGATGTTTATGTTTTACATTCTGATGGTTTCTGTGTTTCATTGCCAGTGGAGTGCAAAAGCTCTGAAGGAAAGGGACTGCTCTCCTATTCCAGCATATTCTAGTGTAGAACCTGTTACCTTTGTACTTCTTAAGGGCTTCCCTGGGGTGGATTCTTGGGATGCAATTTAGTTGGTGTTGCTTGTCTTAAGTTTTTAGAAAGGGGAGTTTCTGTGACTGAAAAAGAATTTGATTTCCAGCTGAGAGTGGAATTTTCTCAACTGGTAGTTGACTCCCTCCTCTTAAATGCCACTTCGCCACTGCAGGAATGAAGTGGCAGAGACATCTTTTATTTGGTGCATACATTTTATTTATATAATCTGTAATTTATTCTGTTGTTTGTGATAGCACTTGCTGTAGCAGTATTAAACCAAACCCAATAGAAGCATTTAGGATGGTGTAATCATATTTTTGACCCTGCTTGCTGAAAGGCTTTAATCCTTCAGTGCCAGACACTTGACTCTCAAGGCTGATGCACATTAATAATAGCAATACCTTGATGACATGTGTTCAGCCCCTCTCCTGTGCATTAGGGCCTGCAGGGAAGCTCTGCTGTTGTTCTGTCTGCTCCCAGGAACCCCAGAGGGACACAAGACACGAGCCATCAGTGCTGGTGGCACACGTGGTGTCTCGGTGGGCACACGGTGTCAGCGTTATCGGGTCTGGAATCGTGTTCCTCCTCTCACTGTACCTGTTTGAGTGACTAAATCTAAAGCGTTTTCAGGTTTCCTTTTCCACCATTCCATGGCATCACCTGCTCCACAGCAGGTTCAGTGTGACATCAGCCTCCCTCATTTCTGTCCCCTCTGCAGCAAAGTACATCCAAGGGCTTCGAGGACTTCCAGTGCTGTTACAGGAACCCCCTCTTACCTGTGTGCTCACCAATTCCTGTGTAAAGCTCTAGAGTATCCCAGGGTTGATGTTCTGGGGATGTTATTGCTGGGAATGCTACCACCACCTTTCTGCCCAGTAGGTTTCAGCCAGGTTAGTGTTCCCTGTGGTCAGGATTTGTTTCCTACCACAAGATTGTTTTGTTCATGTCACCGTGCTCCCGAGATCTGCCTCTTTCTTTTAAACAAACCAAAAACTCACAAAGTACCTCTATAAACCCCTGCAAAATCTGTACTGTAACGAATCTGTATAATTTGTATTGCTGTATAAAAATTCAAATAAAAGCATTCAAACCTTCTAGGTTTTTGTCTTCAAATTGAGAATTGTCGTGTCCGCAAGGACGAACTCAGCAGGGTGAGAACAGGAAGCTTTGTACCACAGGGATGTTTGGGATTAGTCTTTGCAAAGCTCCCTTGGCCAAGGTTTTGTGAAGCACCCGGGGATCCTGGCTGTGAGAAGACTTTCCACTGGGTGGTAGCAGCATTTATTTTCCTTCAGCAGGAACGGAGCCACTTTCGGTTTCGGCTCGGAGAGAAGCAATGTGCAGCTGGGGCAGGGGAGGAGGCAGCACTTCCCCTTTGCCTGGGGAAAGGCTCATTCCACTACAGCAGGGAGAAAAGTTCCTGGGTGTATACAAAACTATCCAGCACGACTTCAGCACATCAGAAAATTTCCTCCAAGACGTGGCTTGCATTAGAGCTGCCGTGAAAATGTTGCTAAACAAATGGAAAGCATTGTAATCCCAGTTAGTGGTTGGGATGAGACACGTGCTCATTGTGTCCCAAAGCAAGAGGGGCTTGATGCTGATGCACAGCAATGCTTGACCTGCAGAGCTGGTGAGCTTGGAGTCTGTTGGAGCTTGGAAAACATGTTGGAGCTTTCTCAAACCTTCCAGCACTGGGTGTGTTTGTGCAGAAGAAGGGATTTAGATGATGCCCTGTTTTCCAGTCCTTGTTTCACTGCTGATTTTTGATCAGTGTTAATCACAGCACCTGATTCAAGCAAAGTCAGCTGATCTTTGAGCAGCGCCCCTTTGTGTGAAAGAATAAATCAGCCCTCAGGGCATTTGGCTTCCCAGGCCCAGGCAAGCTGAGCTGGGTACAGGATGGGTTCTGATGAGTTTTCTGGACCCGAGAGATCTGTCTGCAGCTTGTCAGCTTTGTATCAAAAGGTGAACTGGTTAGGTTAGTTAGGTTAACTGGTGAACCTGCCTGAAGGAGTAGGAACTATGTTATGGGGGGAAACAAGCCCAAGTTGAAATGGGTGAGCTTTGAAAAGAACATGAAAGGTGAAATTACAACGTGGTGTTTCTATAACTTACCGCAGTAGATAAAACCAGGCTGCTCCTGTGTTATTGACCTTTTGTCAAATCAGAAATAGTTTCTAGCAGCAGCTCTCGATGTGCAGAGGGGTTTCAGGAGGGCAGAGCCCCATTTCCCAAGCTGGGCTGGTGCCTAGGGGGTCACTCTGTGTGTGTTGGAGGAGAGTTGGTCTGGCCTCATGAAGAGCAGAACCTGTGGCTGTGCTGGAAAGTGCTGGGAGTGAGGACTCAGCCTAGACCTTTATATCCAGCCCTTGTGAAGAGAAATGTGAGGGAAGGAGATAGGATCCGCCCAGAGGTGTGTGCTGCTGCAGTAGTTACCCTCCAGGCAAGGTGTTGGCCTCTGCAGAGGACTGATGCCTTCAGGGGCATCACTCTGCCCAGGAGCTGGTACATCACACTGGGGTGACTCTGCTGTCACTCCTCGGCCACAGGAGCAGCCTCTGCCTGCTCTGGAGAGGCTGAGTGCTCCATCAGGGGACAGCTTGGGGACAAACACGAGGTGCAGCCCAAGCCAACCAGGGTAATGTCCCCACCACAGCACTGAGTCATACCTGAAGCTGAGACCCACCAGAGAACCTGTAAACAAACTCGTGGCACCTTTTCAGCAGTGGCTGTTCCTGATAAAATTAATTTTGGGTACAAAAGATGAACTTTAAATGTCTCCACCAGATTTTGAGTATCAGTTCTGCTATAAAGAACTCTTTTGCAAAACTTCTGTTGTCAGCTTATGCTTGAACACGTAAAAATCCTGCTAGAAAGCTGTTAATAAACTATTTAATCACTAAGACCTCTGCTAGACATGCCAATTTTGTAACAACTCTTTTGGCAGTGAAAAAAAACATTTCACACTTTGCAATGTCCTTTACACAGAGACCACCCAGAAAACCATGTGAGCAGTTAAAAGCTGAGTCTGCCTCTTTTTATCTTTGGTTCAGATTATGCTGAATTCAAGATAGGCTTCAGCACCCGGATTTTGCCTGGGAATGGCTCTGGAAGGTGCATAATTTTTGCATCTCAGGTTAGAATTGGAAGAGAGAAAGTTACTTACACGTACAGTGGATAATTATCTTACTGAAGTAACATTTCCTCTGAAAGCTTGATAGCCACATTTCATCCCAGAGTTGCAAAAATTGTAACCAGTTGGCTCCTTGATAATTTTTATGATGAAGAGTCACTTTCTTGCACAGAGAGCTGTGTGTAGGTGGCTGGTTGTGGCAGCTTCAGAGTGCCCTAATTTAAATATAACGAAATTTCCCTTTACTGAACAATTTACATGTAAGAGAGGCTTTGTAGAGCCTTAGTGAGAGCAGCATGAAACGTTTTATTTATGGTTGTAACTCGTGCACCCCGTGGCTCTTGTGCTGTTGTTGCACAGCTACACATTTGTGTGTGTGTGTGCAGACTTCCCTGGTGCTGGAGCAGGATCCCTCTTGCACGGACTGTGGCAGGGCTTTAAGCCAATACATAAATTCCCCACGGGGAATTCATGAACCCTCCTTATTCCATTCAAGCACCGAAAAGTTGGAGGAATTACTTTTTTTCAGGAGTGCAGTGACATTGTGGCTGCTGCGTGCAAACTGCCAGTGCTGAAGCATAAGAAGAGGTTTTATTCTTACAGCACTGGACAGGAGCTCCAGGTTTGGCCATTAGCTATAGTGACCTCGGGCTGTTTGGTGCCTTTGAAACTTGTCACCATCCTTTTTATAAAAACTAAGAGGGGGCTCTCAGTTTGCTGTGCCTGCTTTGAGGCTCCCCTGGCAGCACCTGCCACTTCCAGCACGCAGGGTTATTCCTGTGAGGGCTCTTTGCTGAAAGAAAACCCTGAACTTTCTTTGGGGCACCCTCTGAACCTCAAGGGGAGTGCCCTCAGTGCTGTGTGTGTGTGGTTCCACGCTGTCCAAGCCTCCTGCTCTCCCCACAGGAGCCCAAGTGACCCTTTGGGGTGGGTTTGTGCAGGCGTCGCTCGCGGCGGATGTTGGGGTTGGTGATTCACAGGGGGACAGGAAACCAGCAACTGCTCACCAGCCCTGGAGGAACCTCCAGCCCCAGCAGCTGCTGCCCAGAGGTGCTGGAGGAGCTGGGACACAGCAGGGAGAGCGGCAGAGGCCGTGGGTAAGGTGGGTGAGGGAGGGAGAGGTGGGGAGAGGAAAGTGCCCCAAGTGCTCGGGGCTCTGTGGGGACAGTGGGGTGTCCCACTGAGCTCAGAGATCCCAGGTCAGGCACTGGCGACCCTTTAAAGAAGTTCAAGGTCATTCCTGTAAAACCTCTCTGAAAAGCAACGTGGTGGATGTTCCCTCCTCCCTGCTGCTCCGGGCCATCACCAGCTCCAAGGTAGGAATCACCAGCTCTCTCTTCTCAGCCCTGTGTGAACCCCTCTGGACCTGAGCTGGGTCCATCCCACACAGCCTGGATTGTCTGCTTTACTGTACTGTGCTTCACATCTCCTCGTCCATCTGCTCATGGAAGCGTGGGTTCAATTACATTATTTCTGCATTCACATCTTCTGAAATATTCTGGAGGATTCAGTCTGTGCTGAGCCTCCCTCATCCCTGCATGGTCCTTCTGTAGCTTCTGGGACTGCTGCAGCCCACGCTGCTCTCCCTCCAAAGCCCAGTCCTTAAAAATAGCTGATTCAAACAACACTTCCTGGGTTTTCCATTGATCTCAGAGCTGACTGGCATCAATGTATTTATTTTACTTCATGTAAGCGCTTGAAATAGGTAATTCTAGATAGAAAGAGATTCGGTTTTGCAACAGTTTTCTCTTGTGTGAGCGATGTTCAGTGTAATATGGGCCATGAGGCAGATGATTTAGCAGAAGAGGATAATTTGGGGATAATCTTGCCTGAGATTGGCTGATTTTCATGGTTCTGGAGTCTGTAGTTACACAGGGGCTGCCTGTATTCCCCTGGCCTCCCAGTGGAAGTGAATGCTGCTGTGAGGTTTCAGTGCTGTCTGGAACAGGGAAATTACAAATAGAAGATATGTCTGTGAGTTACCTTCTTGTGCTGCCATGCCTGTTGTGATTGGGGTTTCGCACCGTGTGTTCCACCCAAGGTTTTTAAAAGCATTTTCCAAAGTTATAATTGATGTGAGCGTTGGTTTATCAATTCTAATTTTCCCCTTTTCTCATATGTTCTACTGAAATGCATCTGTTGGCATAAAAGCCTCATCTGCCTGAATGGCTGTAAAAACCCCCGACTTCAACTCTATGGCAGCAGCTTTCCTAAAAGCCTGACACTGGCATAAATCTGGTAGGAAATGAGATGTGCAGACCTCTGGAAAGGAGCTTTTCTGAAGGCTCAGTGCTGGCCATTGAACTCATTCCAGCCACAGGAGCTTCCTTGGTCTGAGACTTTAATTTCTGAATTGTTGGGACTTTCTGTGGCAATTTCTGCCACACTGGCAAACAGAAAGTGGAGCTGCTTTTCTTAGACATGTTAGAGACATTGACTCAAGCTGAATATTGCATCTGTTCAACAAGTCAGTGTGCTGAATTTCATATGGTGAGTCTTTAAATACACTCTCCACTTCATATTTCATACCAGTGACTCATCCTACCAGCCTGAATTAAAATTAATTTACTGCAAACTGGTGCAGACCACAAAACTTTCTGGAGGGGAGAGAAAGTGACTGGTTTATATTTGCCTTTCAGGCATGATTTGATTGATAGATAGAATGCATAATACAAATACATTATTTTAGTCTTTATCTCATAATGTGAATTCGGGGGAGGGCTTGAAGTTTCCAAAGGGTTAAAATGTCTTAATCAGAAATTATCTCATGGAAAACCATCGCTGAGGCCCCATCAACACATTCCTCACTCTCCTGGTTTCTCAGCGAAAAGTTAAAGTTCACTTTAAGTGCTCTTGCAGGATTTTTTTAGTGAGCTTTGTGCCTCTTCTGCTGCTTTTGGGAAGTTATTCCAGACTTTCCATCCATTAGGAATTTCATTTCTAGCCTTTGTATATCCGGCTTATATCCACTCTTTTTATAAGCCAGAATTGCCTAATTTCAATTCAAAAGATTTTCTCACTTTGTTGTGCTGCTCTTGGACAATGGATGGTGAGTTGTCTGTGTCCTCTTACTCTCCATTTCAGTGGAATTAGAAGCAAAAGACCTTTTAGTCTTCCTGGATAAAACCACCTCTCCTTCCTTTGGATCTTCACAGCGAGCCTGGTTACTGGGGTGAATCCTTAAATCAGGACAAGACCTGGCACAGAGTACAGAAGCTTTTGCAAGTTCATTAATTTTTCCATATATATATATATATTTAAGGAAGAAAAAAGCCTGTCTCCTTGATTGCTAAAAATATCTGAGGCCAGAGAAGGAGCAGCTCCTGTTTGGGAAGATGAGCTCCTCTGAAGGGGAGCACAGCTGTACCCACACCCCAGAGTGTTTCTCTCCCAGGAATTGCTTGTCTGGAGCAGCTGCTCCTGAGGGATTTGCAGGTGCTCAGGGGGTGCCGTGGTCCCACTGGCTTCCTCTGCACAAAAAGGGGAAAAATAGGCAAAAGGAGAAGAGAGAACTCCATGAAGAGAACGGGGCATTGCCACACTATCTCAGTGTCACTCCTAAACAAGATGGGAACCTGTTTTCTCCCCGAGTTTGGGGTTAGCACCTTGAGAGCAGAGCTGGCCATCCCTGAACTCCACACGTCCTTCTGGGTGGAATTTGTTCTCTCCAGCTCCCCAAGGCAGAGTGCAGGGAAGCACATTCAGCCTTCCAAATATTTTATTTATAACCTGCTAGCCGTGAGTAAGTGCTTCCAGCCTTCTGCTTGTCATAAATCTGTTCGTCACCTCCTTCTGTCAGCTCTGCACCAGAGCAGGGCTTGTCCCAAAAGGAAGGGTTTTCCATGGATTTGGGTGTTTGGGGAGCAGAAATGATCTCTGGGCTGATGGTGTGTGTGTGAATTTCTTGGTGGGGTGGGACACCCCATGTCCTTTTCATCAGCCCCCCAAATAACCACTTTTTGTGTCCCTGGCGAGTGAGGCTCAGGAGCAGACAGGTTTTGCTGCTTCACTGCCCGAGACCAAAATAAAACTGGCTCTGGAAGGGAGGAGACCTGCCATGCAATGGGACAAACCAGGTCACTGTTGTCAGGTGCCTTCAGCTCTGCCTTGCCTTCACTTTAAAGGAAAAAAAAAAAAAAAGGGAAAAAAGGGGAAAAAAAAAAAGAAAAAAAGCCAGGAAAGCTTCAAACAAAGCAGCAGCGCTGCAGCCCTTTGTATTTTAGTCACCAGCACTGGACCAACTTCCCTCAGCTGCCTCTTGGAGAGGCCTTAGAGATGATCCACAGCTCATGATTTCCATGGGGGATGCTGAGCAAAGGAAAAATGATGGGAGAAACCACATGGTTTTGACTGGGCTCTTTTGAGCTCTGGTCCTGTACCTCTGGGGTGGGTGCGTGGAGGTCTGGGCACTTAAATTTAGAATAACTCATCTCATCTTCTTCAGAAAGTGCTGCAAAAAAACTGTGCAGGGAAAGAGAGGCCTCTGGGGGCCTATAAAAGGCAAAACTGTGGTGGGGTGAGCGCTGGTAGCTCTCCAGGGCCTGGAGAGCCCAGGGAAGCTGGAACACAAGAGAATAAGCCCAGTGTGGTGTCAAAGCCTCATCAAGGTCACTCCTGGACACCCAGATGGTGGTTATTTTCACTATGCCCTGAGAATTAGGGCCCAGGACTGAGGCTTCAATGACAAACTGGACCACAAACGTGCCACCAACATGCTCAGCTGCTGTCCCACGGGCCTGGCAGGGACAGGAGGGTTTTGCTCAGCCCCCACAGGCTCAGAGAGGCTTTGGTGAACGGGCTGTCAGACAACTTCCAGACTTCTGCAGAGTTTGGGCAGAGAAATGTTGTTTATTCCACTTTAATCAGGCAGAGGCAGAAGGTACTGAGCAGGGCAGAATCAAGCTGCTGCTTTCTATTGTTTGCTACTGGCATTTGTTGCATTATTTTGAATTATTTTAATTATCAGTTGCTCTAATATATCTTTTCTCTTCCATTCACCAATATAATACAGGCTTAAGTTGTAATGAGAGAGGTTGAAGGTACAGTAGGAAATCTTCCTGCCAGCCAGAGTGATGATGTGCTGGCCTTTGGCATGTTGAAATGTCTCCATCCCTAGGGAAAAAAGCAAGTTTTTTAAAAACAAAAAGAAATTAAAAATAATCTGTAACTACAGAAGATCTGACCCTGGGCAATAGGAATGGGCTGGATGATCCATCTCAGTACCAGCAGGCTGCTTTCTGTGATATTTGCAGGATGTTTTGTACTTTGAAGGAAGAAATTGAAGCCAAACCGTGCTGATTGTTAAAAAATGTTAGGTGCTGTTTGTGAAAAAGCCTGTCATGGGGAGGAGGGGAAGAGCCAGCGGCTGAGGCAGCTCAGTGCTGAGAAAATCGTGGGGAATTTAACACTGCAAGTCACTCGGAGCTGCAGCAATGAGCCAGAACACGTTGTGCAAAGGTCTCGATGGTTCCAATACTGCCGAGTGCCTGCCTTTGCCCCTCTCCTCGGGATGTGAAAGAAGCCTGCTGGCGGTGGGTGGGTTTGGGATGCGCACCCCGGAGCAGGGCAGGGACTGCATCCTCGGCCGCTGCCGGGCCGTGAGGGCCAGCAGCGCCTGGTTCGGGGGTAAATCTCCCATCTGAGGGCTGTCCCCAGAGCCCGGTGTGTCCCCACACCTCACGGGGGGCCTCGGCGTGTGTTTCAGGCCATGGTGCCGCCGGAGCTGTGGGCGGCCGCGGCGCTGATGCTGCTGGGGGCGGCCGTCAGCCTGTGCATGAGGTGCCAGCGCTCCGGTGAGTCCTGCCCAGGGCTGTCCCTGCCCCGGGGAATGTCCGCGGGAAGCGTGCATTGGGCTGTGCTCAGCTTTGCGGGGAGAGCCGGGAGGGAAGCGGCACCCAAAGGTTTGTGTCCTGTGTCCGTGTGCGGCTTCGGGAGGCACCGGGAGGATGGGCTCCGCTCACACGAGTCCTGCCGAGGGTCTGGGACACGGGGGTGGGACACAGGGGTGGGACACAGGGGTGGGACACAGGGCTGGGACACAGGGGCTGGGACACAGGGTCTGGGACACGGGGGTGGGACACAGGGTCTGGGACACAGGGTGTGGGATACAGGGTGTGGGATACAGGGGTGGGACACAGGGGTGGGACACGGGGGTGGGACACAGGGTCTGGGACACAGGGGTGGGACACAGGGGCTGGGACACAGGGTCTGGGACACAGGGTCTGGGACACAGGGTCTGGGACACAGGGATGGGACACGGGGGTAGGACACGGGGTGTGGGACACAGGGTCTGGGACACAGGGTCTGGGACACGGGGGTGGGACACAGGGTCTGGGACACAGGGGTGGGACACAGGGGTGGGACACGGGGGTGGGACACAGGGTCTGGGACACAGGGTCTGGGACACGGGGGTGGGACACAGGGGCTGGGACACAGGAGTGGGACACAGTGGTGGGACACAGGGGTGGGACACAGGGTCTGGGACACAGGGTCTGGGACACAGGGCTGGGACACAGGGTGTGGGACACAGGGGTGGGACACGGGGGTGGGACACAGGGTCTGGGACACGGGGTGTGGGACAAAGGGGTGGGACACAGGGGTGGGACACAGGGTGTGGGACACAGGGGTGGGACACAGGGTCTGGGACACAGGGGTGGGACACAGGGGTGGGACACAGGGGTGGGACACAGGGTCTGGGACACAGGGGTGGGACACAGGGTCTGGGACACAGGGGTGGGACACAGGGGTGGGACACAGGGTCTGGGACACAGGGTGTGGGACACAGGGGCTGGCGAGGACGGGAGTCCGCGGGATAAATTGATACAGAGGGCAGGGGGAGTGGGGTTTGAGCCCCTCCCTGAGCCTTGGTGGGTTCTAACCGGGCCAGGCTGCTCTTGGGGCTTTGGGGCCAGGACTGGCTGCTTTGCTTTGTGGGGTTTGAGACAGAAGCCACAATTTAACCATAATTTGAAAAAAGGTTAATCAAAACCCTACTGCAACTGCTGCTTGCTGCATCCGCTGTCCTGACCTGCTGAAGAAGTTTTGTGAATGTATTTTATGGGCCTTTCTGATCTCTAACTCCCAAATCAGCCTTTCTGAGAGCTTTTTGTTCCCTTGTCTTCCAGCCACCGAACGGGAGACACAGCTGAGCCAACGGAGGAGCCAGTAAGTTGCCTTTCCAATCATGGTTTTTTCTCCCCCAAACAGCTCACCCAGAGCCAGACCCAAGCTGAAATCTGGTTTTGTAGAAAAAATAATGCCAGGATGGGGTGCAAGTGGCCATGTGCCCCAGCCCAAGGTGCTGCTAAAGGGGCAGTGCCTTTACAGAGGATAATCCAAAATGAAACTGAAGCTCTGACTGCGATGTCACTGAATCATTAACTAATTGGGAAAGGTCTGGGAGAGAAAGGCAAGTTGTTGTCCTGTTCTGTTGTACCCTGAGATGAGAAAGGTTATTTACTTCATAAAGAAGCCCCTGCCCTTGGCTGGTGCTGGTTGGACCATGAGCAACCACTGACCTGCAGCACAAGAAATGAAGGAAATGCAGTGTACACACGTGCACTGCCCCTTATTTCCTTCAGCGGCAGACAAACCACAGTAAATGATGTTAGAAAAGAGAAAAGCTGGGCTGTAAGCTTTGTAACAGGAGCAATGAGGTGCAGTGAGGCTCCGCAAAGGCCTCCAAGGAATTGGGGATTTTGTTTCTTTGGGGAAAGCTCTGGAATGATCCACTGTAGATTGATGGAGCACCCACTGGAAGGCTCCATCCCTCATCCATCAATGATGAGTTGTCCCAACTTCTTGAGATGTATACCTGGATGAGGTGGTTTGGGTCCAGGTTTGTGGTGTTGTGTGCTCTTTTTAGAGAGTGGTTTGGGTGTCTTGCAAGCAAAATGGCTTGGCTGTATGTTTGGGGGTTTTGACAGCTCTCCCAGCAGCCCTGGGCCATGAATCCCAGCTGGGTGTGGGGCAACCCCAATGAAAAAGGGGGAAAGGGTTCCCAAATTGGAATTAATAAGTACCTGTGTAGAAACACCTGCAGTAGAAAAGGTGCTAAATTCTCAGGTGTTCTGAAAAGCAGCTCTCCTATTAACTAAAAAGTAAAGATGTTAGTGGGCACAGCTTATCATTGATAATGTTATTTTATTAATGTTGATGTTAAGGGATGATGGGAGGGGCAGAGGCAGCAGTGGAGGTGAAACAGTGGAGTTTGAAGCCATTTCATGCATGAACATCCATATTTTTGTGGATAAAAAGGTTTTTCTGGCCTTTGGTGGCTGAAGCATCAGAATTATCCTAAATGATGTTTTCATCATCCCCGGATCCTTCCCTTGCTGATGTTGGCTGCTCTATCTGGTGGTCCAAAACCACATCTTGTCTTTGAAGGATCGAAGAAGAGTCCAGGAAGATTCTCCCAGGTCATACAGGCCTTGCAGAACACGCTGAGTGATGCAGCTTGGCATCCCACAGAGCCCAGCACGGTGCTCTCTGCCCTCCACTCACCAACCAGTCAGGTCTCTGGTACCTGTTTTCCTTGTCAGAAACCCCACAATTCAGCTGGGGCTGTCCTGCTGTTTTTTCCAGGCTCGAAAGCCAGCAGAGGTTTGCAGTGATCCAACCCCGTACCAGTGAGTATGAGCATTGCCTGTGGCTCCTGGTGTGAGGGCCCTGCATGCTTGGGACAGGGGGAAAGTAACATTCAAAGCCAGGCCACGAAATGGTGAGACCTGGATCATCCAAGCCACCTTGGATGCTTCTAGGTACGTGAGTTCTGAGCTCTAGGAAAAATAAATGCCCTTTCCATTGAAAATAATTCACTGAAGTGATGTCTTTGAGAAGTGACATCTCAGCTGCTGGGGCTCTTGGAAGCATGCAGTGAAAATGAAGGTGTGGGTGACAGCAGTGACTCACTCATCATCCCCCCTCACTGCTTCCTGCAGCAGGTTGGGTTCAGAGCTGAACTTTTGGGGTTTAAGCCACAACAAGGTGCTGCCAGGTCCATGTGAAATGTGTCCATCTGCAGGTGGCTCTGCCCTGCCCAAAGACTCTGCTGGCTCCAACCACCAGACCCCTCTACAAGTCTTTATCCCCTCCTAACCAACACTCTCAGCTGCACCTTGCAGTGTGGAGGGAAGGGAATGGCCCCAAACCAAGCAGGTTTGGGGGACAAGAGAAAACAAGGCAGCAGCTGGGATTGTAGTTTTCCCCAGCAAGGGTTTCCAAGCTCTGTGGTCTGCACAGACACCAGCTTTTTCTCTGGTTGTTTCTTGCTTTGACCGCTTATGAACATTCAAGGAACAATTTGGAAGCTATTTTATGATGCATTAGGAAAATGCTTCCCAGTCCCAGGGATTCCTCTCTGGTGGATGTTCTGTGCTCTTTGAAATATCTGCTGCTGCCATAATAATTAACGTGGTGATTCTGTTGTTGTTGCCAACAGCAACCCGAAGGCTGGAACAAATTAAGGAACCTGAAAACTTACCAATAGCAAGGTAGGAAAAAACCCAAATGGAATCTAGCTCTAGAGCCAATGTTGGATGAAGTTCACTCAATATACATGAACATTTGGGATTGCATTTTGGGCCCTATAGATGTGATTCTTTAGAATCAAAGAATAGTTTGGGTTGCAAGGGACCTTTCAAGGTCATCTAGTCCTACCCCTGGTGAGGAGCAGGGACATCTTCAACTTGATCAAGTTTCTTCACCTATTGATGGTCAATAGTATGCTTAGTCTCTTTCTGGATTTTCTTCAGGGTGACTGCATTCTTCTGGCAACTGATTAAATCAAAGCCAGGAAAGTGAGCTGAGGCTGTACATAACAGATACATCATGGGGAAAAAATGGCCATTATTCACTTATAAGCAGTTTGGTGTGATAAATCCCCTTCTCTCCATCACCCAAACCCCCAGTAACTACACAGCCATGACAACTGCTGCAATAACTGAAGCATAGTTATTCCCATCTTGGGATTTTACCCCAAAACCTTAATCTCCCCTTGCTCCATGTGTGTGCTTGATAACCTCACAGGGAGGTTTCATGGCTGGTTTCTGATGGTGTGTAACTGCTGGTAGGGTTGGCTCAGACCCGGGATTTTAGGTCTCTTTTCTCTCTTTCAGGAAAGCCATCGAAGAGCTCAGTGCCTCCTACCACACTGGATATGGTGAGAAGTTTCCTGGGGCAGGCACAGACACAATGAACCACAGGGGGATTGGAGTTGGAAGGAACCTTAAAAATCATCTCCTTCCAACCCCTGCCATGGGCAGAGACACCTTCCACTAGACCAGGCTGCTCCAAGGCCCATCCACCTGGCCTTGGACACTTCCAAAAATGGGGCAGCCACAGCTGCTCTGGGCAACCTGTGCCAGGGTCTCACCACCATCACAGGGAAAATCTCCTCTCAATATCCCATCTATCCCTGTCCTCTGGCAGTTTGAAGCCATACCCCCTTGTCCTGCCACTCCCAGCCCTTGTCCAAAGTCCCTCTCCCCTTTAGAAGGGGCTCTGAGGTCTCCCCAGAGCCTTCTCTTTTCCAGGCTGGACAACCTCAGCTTTCCCAGGCTGTCTCCAGAGCAGAGGGGCCCATGGAGCAACTTTGTGCACCCCTCCGGACTTGCTCCAACAGGTCCACATCCATCTTAATTTGGGTCTATCCTGGCTCTGAGTTTAAAGCCCAGTGCTCATCCTGCTGTGGCTGACCAGTCCTGGACAGCCACAGATTATCTAAACTATCACCCCTGGCTGTCCCAATTCCTGTACCCCGGAGTGTCCAACCCTGCAGCCATGACCCTGACCTCAGAGCTGAGTGGGGGTAGAGCTGCTGCTGCTGAAATACTTGGTGCCTCCATTGTCCAACTGCTCCTATCACTCAGCTCCAGTTCCTGTGTAATGTGCCCCTCTCTTGTCCCCAGGGAGCAGGGATGAGTCCAGGTACCAGAATTTCCTGGCAGGTAAATGCTGCAGCTCTGTGTCTGGGGGTTTGGGAAGGAAGGCTGCTGAGGGGATGGGAGCTGGCAGGGAGCACACAGGCAGCCAGCACTGCAGCTGGCAGAGCTCTGGCTGGGTCCATTTAGAGATTGCTTTGTGAGACACACTCTGATCTCATTACTGGGCAGTGGAGAGGGATGGATGCTCCCCAGCCCTGGCTCCCTCCCAGGGCACTGTGAGCTGGTGCTTGCCCTAAGAGAATTATTGGTGTGGGGGGCTGTGCTCTCCTTTCCCAAGCCAGAGACAATATTCCTCCTCTCCCTGCTAGCTGCCAGGATGTATCCATGAAGAGTGGTGAGCTGGGGTTTTCTCAGGAGCTGGGGTGGACCGGGGCTGTGTGCTCCAGCCACCTGGCTCTGCTGTGGACAGGCTTTGGGGCTGTTCCAGGGCTTTGTGGCTGCTGGGGATGTCAGCTGTGGCTGTGGCTGTGCTGGGGGTTTGTCCAGCTGTGCACAGGGATGGCTGTTCAGGGGGATGCCATGGTGGGGTGCTGACAGCAAACCCTTGTTCTTGCAGAGAACTGCCTGCAAGAGTCTGCCTATGTGTAAGTACCCTGTGCTGCCACCAGCACGCTCCAGTGGAGCCATACTGGTCCCAGTGCTGTCTGGTGCTCCCATAGCTCAGCCTGGGAAGCCTGTGCTGGGCAGGAGGAGCTAACAGTGCTGCTCTTCTCACAGGGAGCCCATATCTTTGGGTCTCTACTACAATTGCACCGGGATCTTCAATCCACCGCAGCGTAGGTCTCCAGGTAAGCAAGGTGGGCTCCTTCATCCAGCCTGGCTGTCCCTTGGCTCCAGGGAGCTCGTGAGGCTGTTCCTGCTGAGCTCTGTGCTTCACTGTGTACGGCCTGAGGCAAGTGTGGGTCCAGGAGACACATTCATGAAAAGGGTGTAGCAGAGCTGTGGGATTTGAGGGGTATCCAAGCCCCCTTCTGTCCCTCTGTTGCCCATAAACACAACAGCCCAAAACCATTGGTGATTGTGGGGATTGTGCTCCTGTGGGAGTGATCACCTGATTCCACTGTACTCAGATACCCCATCCCTTGGTCACCACAAAGACTAACAATTTTTTAGCTAATCTACATTTCACTGTGAGAAACAGCCCCCTCCTGCAGGTACTGAGGGATCTTCCCACATCACTTACACTTCTGTCGGTCCTTTGTCATTCCTCTTTCCTCTCTCCATCAGAGAAAGATGAGGATTCCTATTCCTATGAAAATGTCATCATTGGAGCACCTCAGGGCTCTGATCCAGCCTCTGATCCAGGCTCTGATCCAGGTAAGTGTGTTGTGTCACAGTTCTTGTGTGTCACACAAAGTGCAGAGAAGGTAACCTGCTTAGCCAAGAGGAACCTGCCTGTTCACAGCTCAGCTCTTCCTACCAGCTCTGTCCCGTGGAGCTGGCACACAGGGGCTGCTGCACACAGGGCAGGTCTGGAACATTTCCCCTTTCCACAGGAAAATGCACATGGTGATACCTCCCCCCCAATGCCTTTGACTTAGTGGTTTCTGCAGCAATTCAGGAGCTTTGGGGTCTGCATCTCTAGGTTTTTAGTGTTGTTTCAGGCAGGATGATTACGGTTCTAGCCCCTAGCTCAGGTATCTCACCAAATCCAGCACAAGAAGGCTGAAGCCAGGAAGTTTCTGGAGGATGACACTGTCCCTTCAGGGCTTCCAGGGATGTTGCAATCAAAATAGGAAGTCAGTTTCGTTTCCTTCTGTGAGTTAACACACACTCTGTGCTGCTGAAGCCTGCCCTGCTCCTGCCTGGCTTTGTGCACAGTGATTAGAGGAGGCAGGAGCAGCAGGGACCTGTCTGATCCCCATCCGTGCCTGCAGATATCCAGGCACGTGGCCAGGGCTGGAAAAATGATGAGGCAGCATCAGCAGATCTGTGCTGGCTGGAAACTCAGCCACGTGCAGGACACAGCCAGGGTGCAGTGGAAGGAGGGGGTTTCACAAAGGCCCTTTTTTAGTCCATTTGTCCAAACTCTTCCCTGTCACAGATGATGCTGTAGACTATGAGAACAGCATGGCAATACACACATGGAAACTCCAGCACAGGCAAGGTACGTCCTCGGCTGTTATTTGCTGTTTGGGGTTGGGGCTCATGACAGAGTGCCTGGTGCACTAGGCCAGTATAGACCATGCAGGGGCAACGCAGCCATCACCCTTGTCTTGAGTTCATTCTTCCCCAATTGCCCATGATAAATATCCAAGGCAACGTGCAAATTGCAACAGGATCCTGCAGCTGAATGCTGCTGTGTTAGGACATGGTGTTTGTCCTACTCAAATGGGCACCACTTGGGTGGCTGTGCCTAAACCCTGTCCATGGGATGCTACAGAGAAATGTTGCTCTTCAGGCGTTACATCCTCTTACCTTTGAGGTGGCCCAGCGGAAGCAGAGCCGTGTCACCCCCCGTGACACTGTGCACACACCCAGTGTGGTCAGCCCCTGACTCTCCTGCTGTAGGCAGGGGGCCAATTGCTGAAGCTGACCTTTTAACCACAGTTTCATTTAACGTGTGGCTTCCTGTGAGCCATGGGGGTAGTTCTGGCCTGGGGGATAGTGGGGAGTGTACACATAAACGTTTAAGAGCTTTGTGTCTCTGGCGTGAAAGTTGTCTAAGCAAACTGATTCCTGTTTGCACACTCTCGAGATTTAATCTTTTTTGGCTCTGAAGAGCTGCCCAGAGTGTTTGCAAATTTGCTGTGATCATTTTGAAGCCTCTTCAAGGAGACCTTGACACTGATCTGAGTTTTCTTAGCCCAGGCACAGAAACATGTCAGCACCAAAGGCTAAATATTGGCAGGACACATGGTGTCAGTGGTCTGTGTGTTTTTACATCAACCCACTCACTGATAAATGCTTCCCATCCTCAGCCACAGCCTCGCTGACAGAAAGCCTGGATGATGAGCCAGACTACATCAACACTGGTCCTGTGTCAGGCCCTGCCCTGCTGTCACAGCAAAGGTAGGGACAGAGTAAATGGTTGATACGTCAATGTAGGGTGGAAGGATTTGGTTTATGGTGTTCATTTAGGGGTGGGAGGATTTGGTTTATGCCAAAGGGAGTTCAGCTGGAGCTCTGCCCTTGCTGGCAGCAGCAGCACAGCAGCCCCCATGGGCAGTGGAGCAGTGGAGGAGTGTGAGGAGCCCACCCTGTGCAGTGCCTCATCTCTGGCTGATGCCAAGCTGACTAACATGGAGACAAATTTGTCCAAGTCCATGTCCCAGCTCCAGCGCTGCCCTCCTCCAACAGGCACAGGAACTGCTCCAGAGCAGCTTGAGACAGCTCTGCTACCTGCTGTGGGCAGGGACAGACACAACTCCTGCTCTGAGCAGGGATTCCCTCAGCTGAGCCCTGCCTGCTCTGCTAATACCACATCTGCCCTATTATCAACACCAACCTGTGCTGCTCATAAAGAATTACTCAAGGCAGATAAAGTAAAAAAACTGCAGGAAGGTTGCATGACACTGAGGGACAGTGAATGATGTGCTGGTTAGTGCCTGTCACCCTGCTCCAGACTGGTCTAGAACTCCAGCTGGGAGAGGGACTGGCACCAGTATCACTCTCCTCGTTGGGTTTTTACTCTCTTGAGCACCTATGGAGACCCAGTGGGATTATCCTTATGCCACGTGCCAGCTGCTCTAGTTTAATAGGGTTTTATATTCCCAGACTGTAGGCACCAGCAGTGGGCAGACTCCCCAAATCAGATCTTTCTGAAGCCATGCAGAATACTTAAGATTTGTGCCCACCATGCAAAGCACAGCCATCCATTCTGCACACTATGCCATTTGCTTCTGCTGGACATGGAAAAACCCAGTCTGAGAAACCTGACCTTGCCATATCTTGCTGCCAGGCATCTTTTTGCCATTATAACGATGACTCTGTTGTAGCCTTTGCTAGCAGAGTAATATTCTGAAATCTCAATGTCCAACCAACAAGTGCCAGCAGAAGTTTTCCACCAAGGGAGGCTGAATTGAGAAATGTGCTCCTGGTGCCTCTGTGCCTCCTGCTCTGATCAGGAATCATCCTCCAGGAGCACAACTGCGGTTTCTGCTTAGACATGGACATTTTGTAGTGTATGTCACTGCTTGTCCCTGGAAAGAAAATGTGTCAGGCAGCAGAGTTAAGTTGAAGGCAGGGATTAAAAGGCATTGAACTCACTGGTTTTTCTCCTCTTATTTCAAGAATTCTGCATGAAGTCTGAAGAAATCTTTTTCTGAGCTGTAAGAGCACACCCAGAGAACACACACAGGGAGAGGGGAGACTTCCATCCCTCAGTGAAATCTCTTCTCCAAACTGTGCCTGCAATGACGCAGAAGGGGTGTTACTGAAAGGAGGAAATGCACTGCTTGAAGCCCCAAGGAAGTCCAACTGCAAAACCAGGAACTGGAGAAAGCACTCTGCTCACAGCAACCACGGGCAAGCCCGAGGCTCCTCACCCCAGTCTCATTTCCCTGCACGTCCCCTCGAAGATGGCCAGTCTGGGCAGTGTTTACTCCTGTCAGGCATGAAATGAATCCTTAACTTGCTGAGCAGTAACACAGCCAGCTACTTAATCTGTCAGGGTGACTCATGCACCATGGTATTAAGCCACAGGGATTACGTTCTGATTTAGTTCCTGGGCTCTCCTATAGAAGCAGTTTCCTACGTGAGAGAACTGGCAAGGCAGAGGCTGTGTTTGTAACAGCAGTGGTTGTCTGGAGCTGAATGAGATTCCAACCTGTTCACAAAAGCTAAAGAGGATTAAATGCCTGCCTTATCCATGGCTTGTAATTCACAGTGTTGGTCTATGGCAGTTTTCCTCGTGTTTCAGTATCTGTTTTATAATGATACAAAGAACCAGCAGCAACTGTGAGAGTCAGATCCACAGCCACCAGCCTCACAAACTGTACCAGTCCCTCAACAGGGCGTTGGAACTTCATCCCAAAACCAGAATCCCTATCTCCTGAGCCTTGATGTACAGATCTGGTACTTCTGGAACACTTATTTATTAAAACTAAAAAGCTTCCAAAGAAAATGGGTTGTTTTGCTATGGTTTACACTGATAGATGCCTACATGATCAGGTGACACAGAAATGGGAGGACATGAGGTGACATGGAGTGATGTGCAGGATGTTTGGGGGAGAAAAGGCATTCAAAGCCTTCTTCCTCAAAATCAGATCAGAAAACTGTGTTTCGGGAAAGAACACAGCCCACACTGATGGTGAGTGAGCAGAGAAGGGGAGCTGAGGGTTAGAGAGCTGTGGAGTGGGAGAAGGGATGTCAGGTGCTTCCTGCTGCAAATGACTTGGCTCTAATTTTAGCAGAACCACCAAGAAAGCACAGGTGCCCACCACTGGTGTAGCTGAAACAGTGGATGGGTTGGAGTGGGGCTCTGGAGGTTTGCTAGTGGCTCCTACAAATGCTACAAGTTCTCATAGGACTTTTACAACAGGGAAAATCTAGTGCACTTCAGGGATGCACACAGGCAGAGAGCCACAGCCTGGTTTTCTGCTCACCTCAGCCCAGCTTCTGCTCACACCCTTAGGTTTCCTGATGGTCAGATGCTCTACAGAAAGTCTGCACAGGTGCATGGCAGCATGAGCCAGAAGCAGACAGTGACATTCTGTGCTGGCTCTGCACAGGCTCCCAGGCAGGCAAGGGGAGCTTTTGTCAGTGAAATTGTGCCTGTACCTCACAGAGCTGTTGAGATTCATCCTCAGCACCTGAAGGAGCTCCCACTTTCCATGAAATGCTGCAGACTGTGGGCTGTTCACTGTGAGAGTGAGCTCCTTCTGGGTGATGTCTGGTGATGTTACCCACTGGTAATGATCCACCTCCCAACCAAGGGAGCCATTCATGAATAGCAGATTAGCAGCAGTGACAGATCCTTGGCACACAGCAATAGATCCAGCTGGAGACCTCCCAGAAAGTTCTAGGCATCAGGTCATTGCATGGTCAGAAGGTGAACATACAAGATTTACTGCTCTCCTCACTAAGCAGGGAGGCAGATTACACCAGTTAAGATTTTCTTGCTACAAGGTTCAGCCATTGCCAAAGTCTGAGTCTGAAAGTTGTGCAGCCAAAGCATGCAGGGCAGAACTGGATGTGGAGAATCTTCCCTTCACTTACTGGGGTCTGAGCAAATCCCCCTTTGCAGCTCTCCAGATCAGTCAGCTGTGGTGAGGGGTAAATCCTTGGCTTTGTAAAGCTTCTGGGGCACTTCTCAGCCAGTCGTCTCATTACCATCTTCTATACCCTGGAAGGTATCCAGGGTATCCAGGGACTGTTTCGGGAACTCTCACCAATGTCATCAGTCTTGCTCTGAACAGCCTCATGGTTTTTCTTTGCAATGAGTATGGGTGTGTGTGTTCATTGCCCTGCTGCCCTTTTGGGACTGGCTTTAGGTGTGCAAGGATTTCTGGTGCTCAACCAGAATTGCTAGACACTGTTGTTTGAACCTAATGCAAGGAGACTTTCATCTCCCCTGGGTCCACCTCTCTCTCTCTTCACGTTTAGTAGGCAGTCAAGTGAGAAAGTCACTTCCTGTTTTCAATTCAAAATGCTTTAGAAAAGTTGTTCTGGCTGGTGCAGCTCTGAAAATGGAGCTGGGGAGTCTGTGTTAAGTGCTGGAAAGCAGCAGCTCTGCACTCAGAGGGGACAAAAAACACCTTTGGAGAGCAGGAGGTGTTGGTGGCCTCTGGGATCAATACAATTCCTCTTCTGAGGAAAAGTGGGTGTGATTATGACCCTGCAGAGCTGGAAAGGATTAGCCCAAAGGAGAGTCTGCTCCAAACTGGAGCTGTGAAATGCAGCTACTGAATATAGTTGAGAAGAAACCCTCCGAAACCAGGTAGAACAGGAACCATGACCCTCCATGTTCCTCTCCCTTCTACCAGCATCAACACTGTGGGCAGGCACATCCCACAGGGTAAAGACTGACCTTGAGTCATCCAAAATAGTGTTTGCTGGTTTATGAAACATCCATGGTAACACCTCTTCCTTCCCCATCCAGCAATGAACACATTTAATGAGAAAGCAAAGACAGAGTAGGCTGGCTGTGATGTGTAGTCAAAGGAAAATTAACCTTATTTAAATTTTTGGGGACAAAAGCTGGGATGCTGTGTCTGTAGAGAGCTCAGCAGCTCAAGCCTCAGTACTAAACTATTAGTTGTGGAATTAATAGAGTTTGTGCTGATAACTCACTGGCTGGGAACCAAAGCCTAAGTTCAACACATATCTAGTGAAGAAAGAATGTACTTTGAGCATTACATCCATTATTCCAAGTGCTGTTTGCTGCGTTCCCTGCACTTTAGCTGCCAATTCCCTTGCTCCCCTGCACGTTGAATCACAAAGGTTTGTCTGCAGGCTCTGCCAGGGGAGCTGCAGGAAGACTTGAGGGGAAAGTCACGATGCCACCAGCTCTTGCTGCTGAAACTTGTGACCCCTGTGCGTTGTCAGAGAACAGGAGGGTGTGCCCAGCCTCTGCCTCAGTGCAGGATCAGCCCCAGGCTGAAGCCAACTGGTGCTGCCAGGAAACATCCATTTGGCACCGAGACAGCTGCAGTGGGGAACTGAATACTTGGAATGGAAATCATCAATAAAATGGGCAGAGTGAAGTGCAAGCACCAGCAACTTGTGCCTCTGCACTCTTTTGTGTGACTGCTGTAACCAGACCATGCCTAATTGCAAGGCTTTGACACTGTCTCCCACAGCATATTCCTGGAAAAGCTGGCAGCCCAGGGCTTGGACAGGAGCTCTCTTTGCTGGGTTAGGAACTGGCTGCATGGCCCAGAGTGGAGGTGAATGGTGCTGCATCCAGCTGGGGACAGTCACCAGTGGTGTCCCTCGGGGGTCTGTGCTGGGGCCAGTCCTGTTTAATATCTTCACTGATGGTCTGGATGAGGGGATTGAGTCCACCACCAGTAGATTTGCAGATGACACTAAGCTGGGAGTGTGTGTCCATCTGTTGGAGGATAGGAGGGCTCTGCAGAGAGACCTGGAATGGTTGGATGGATGGGCAGAGTCCAATAGGATGAAGTTTAGTAAGTCCAAGTGCTGAGTCCTGCATTTTGGCCACAAGAACTCCTGCAGTGCTCCAGGCTGGGGATGGTGTGGCTGGACAGTGCCCAGGCACAAAGGGACCTGGGGGCACTGGTGACAGCAGCTGGACATGAGGCAGCAGTGTGCCCAGGTGGCCAAGAAAGCCAATGGCTCCTGGCCTGGATCAGGAATGGTGTGGCCAGCAGGAGCAGGGAGGTCATTCTGCCCCTGTGCTCTGCACTGGTGAGGCCACACCTCGAGTGCTGTGTCCAGCTCTGGAATCTCAGTTCAGGATGGACACTGAGTGCTGTGTCCAGCTCTGGGGTCTCAGTTCAGGATGGACACTGAGTGCTGTGTCCAGTTCTGGGATCTCAGTTTAGGAAGGACACTGAGTGCTGTGTCCAGCTCTGGGATCTCAGTTTAGGATGGACACTGAGTGCTGTGTCCAGCTCTGGGATCTCAGTTTAGGATGGACACTGAGTGCTGTGTCCAGCTCTGGGATCTCAGTTTAGGGAGGACATTGAGACACTTGAGCACATCCAGAGGAGGCCACGAGGCTGGTGAGGGGCTGGGAACACAAACCCTGTGAGGAATGACTGAGGGAGCTGGGGTTGTTCAGCCTGGAGAAAAGGAGACTCAGAGGTGACCTTATCACTCCCTACAACTCCCTGAACGGTGGCTGTGGCCAGGTTTGTCTCTTTTCCCAGGCAACCACTGACAGAATGAGAGGACACAGCCTTAAGCTGCACCAAGGGAAATACAGGTTGGGTATTAGGAAAGCTTTTTATGGAAAGAACGATAAAGTACTGGAATAGTCTGCCCGGGGAGGTGGTGGAGTCACCATCCCTGGATGTGTTTGAAAAAAGACTGGATGTGGCAGTTGGTGCAATGGTTTAGTTGAGATGTTAGGGCTGGGCTGGACTTAATGATCTTAAAGGTCTCTTCCAACCTAATCATTCTGTAATTATATTAAGATGTATCTGCTTGGAGACAAGTCTCACATCTCATATCAGGTGGTCAAATTCAATTTATATTTACTTTCTGTCTGCATTTCACACTTAATTGCCCATTTACAAGGTGTTTCCAAAACTGGACAGGCAAACATGATTCTGTGGTCTTTTGGCAGCCTGAAACTATGACATTACCTAACCTGGACAAGCAGGGACAGGAAAGGGAACATAAATACAGATCATCCCAGAATTTAGTCAAGTCTTTTAAACATTACAAAAGGAATAGCCAAAATGTAGTGGCACCATTAAGAAATGTGTAATATTTCTCCTGTATGTTTGCTGAAAATACCTTCCCTACCCACAAAGTGGCTCAATATGTCTCAATTATAACTTCAGTAAATGGTGTATTTTGTGTAAAAAAAAAAATCCTTCTTGGTCTTGGTAAGATCACTCATGACCAGGCTTGAAGTGTTATCCCCAACAACAGGATTCCATTTTTGTTTCTCCTGCTTAGGTCTCAATACCATGGACATAAGCAGTTTTGCTGAGTGCACTGGACAGACCTTAATTGCTCTGGACTGTCACAGTTCTCTCTTCTATCCTGGTTATAAAACACATACAATTTTGTGGGTTAAAGTAAATTTTAGAGCTTTATTGGTCTAAATAAAAGAAGTATAAAACAGTTTTTGCAACAAAACCTGGTTTCTTCCCAGCAGGCTTGAGGAGGTGCCTAACTGGCTGCAGGGGCTGCAGTCTTCTGGCAGAGCCGGGCCAGCAGCCCAGCCATTTGTAAAAGGGAGTTCACACCCTCTGCTATCTTCATGTGAGTGTACCCAATTTCCTGGTGACAGAGACATTGTCAAGTCTTCTGTTTACTCCCCCAGTCTGTGTATACGTTACAAATGACTAAACAGAACATATCCCTTGCTGCTAAAAGACCAGCTTTGAGTCAGTCGTGCCTCAGAGAATACATCTTCTCCTATAAACCAACTAAAATGCCTTTTGTTTTTAAAATCAAAGCCTGTACTTCCCCACTACCTTTATAAGAAGCAAGGTGCCTGCATATGAGGATGGGTTTCAAATATGAAGAGTAGTTCCATGTCACCAGCTTACTGTTCATCAACTCTCTGTTAATTTAATATTTTACTATCTATTGGACTAGAAGCAACTATGCACTTGAAAAACATTTTCAAGCAGATATTTGATGCTTTGATATAACTAATAAATTCAACATTGCATCTGCTATTAATTTTAGCTGATCACTAAAGTGACTTCTGGCACTTCTGTGGGTGTTCAGATGCTAAAGTGCAAGTGACTTCTCACTGACAAACTGATGATGCAGTGGGAAAGAAGGCAGTAATGAGTCAAGAAGCACTCTCTTTGTGCTAATAGACACCAAATTTAAACAGAAACCCCTGAGGCTGCCCCTGATCACATCCTCTTCTTAAAAAGGCCCAAAAGGTCCCATCAGGAGCTGAGTTAGTACTAACCTTGATAAATTCCAGCTTCAGATATTCAGGCATTTGAAAGGTCTTGCACACACGGAAGATATTGCCAATGACATCTTCTGGAGAGTATCCAAGGCGCCACAGGTGGGCAAGAATCTGGGCAGGCAAGAAAAACCCCCCATTTATCTGCCAGCTGAGTCAAGGATATTCACCTTTGGAACAGCTGTATATAATCACTGAAATTGCATGTACTATTTATCAGCTGATTTAACCTCAAGCATCTAGCAATTCATTTTACTGTACCTTTGGTTTTTGCTTGTTGGCTTATTTATCTGAACAAACTCCTGGCCAAAAGGGATTTAGTTTATCAACTCATCTACATGGCATTGCCCTTATCTCAAAAAGCAACACACAGTGTGAATGCCTCAAAGCAAACAAAAAATTTTGTAGAGAAAGAATGCCTGACTATACTGACACAAGACATGAAAACCAACCTTGTATGCTTCATCAATATTTGCATTTACACAGTGCTGTATCATTTCTTTCACAAGCAGAGGATGAGGCTCGTCACACACCTGTATCCAAGAGAAATATTACATTGAAAATATCAGAAAACTTCTCATTAAACTTCTGGTATTTTCACCAAGGTGCTATGGAGACAAAGTACTGAATCAGAAATATTCCAAAATACAGACTAAATTTTGAGTAATCTGACTCTTGGCAGACTCAACAGCATGAAATGAAAACACCCAAGTAACAGATTCCCAAGTTACCACTGAAATTTCCCTGCAGTTACTGGATTTGTGTGCTTTGAGAGAGTTGCAAAGGTCTCAGATGTGCCACTAGGGATGTCTTTTCAAAAGGCACATAGGCTAAAGTCTGATGCTGTAACTGCTACATACCCAGGGCTGTCTGCAAACCAGCAAAAAGGTTTATGTGTCCAATGGAATCTCACACAGCCATGGACTAATCTTCAGGCAAAATTGTTTTCAGCTATTACTGACCTTAAAGACATTTTCACTGTTTATAAAGCCAAATCCAGAGTATGTGGACTGTAAGTTGTTTAATGCCTGTGAAAGAAAAAAAAAAAAAAAAAAAAAAAAAAAAAAAAAAAAAAAAAGACTTAATTTGTTTTCTGAAGTCTACTTCTCACTCACCTCCTCAGGATGAAATGCACTTCAGGAAATGATGTCAAATAAGCAGTTTGCCATTAAACAACAGAAAAACCCCACAATTTTATGCTCACTTATTTCCTCCCATAAATTTGGTATTCACTTCCCACCAACTCACTTTTACAGAGCATTTTAAACCCTCACAGAAGCAAACAGTTTAGTTACTCTTGGGCCACAAGTCACATCCTCCTTTGCTTTACCTCTCCAGAGAGAAATCCTTGAAAGCTGCCATTCAGAAGTTTTTTGCTTTAAACAGAAGCCTTTGTTTCATTGTCTTACTCCTTTTACCTGTCTCATATCACCTTGGGCTGTGAAGATAATGGCTTCCAGTCCATCATCTGTATATGCTACATCCTCTTTCTCAACAATTTTCAGCAGCCTGGCAAGTATCTGTGCATCTGTCAGCTTGGTGTAACGCAGCACTGCACACCGGGACTGAATAGGTTCTGAGGACAGAGATGTGTAATTAGCTTCTCTCTCTTTTTCCCAAAAAACACCACAACCAAACACAAGTCTTCATTTCAGTTTCCAAGAATTCCAGCAAGAAAAAGGACATGTTAAGGTCCAAGCAGAACACAGCCTCTCCTTGAGCACATACAATTGTTATAGTCCTTCCTTTGAGCCCAAACGTGCTACTGGAGCTTTCCCAGATAAGTGGAATTATATACAAAGCTCAGCTTCCTCTGTTCTCCTGCATTTCTGAACAGAGATGGTCATCACATTATTTTTTTCAAGAGAAGTCTAAAGGTCTGTAATGTGTTCATCTATAGGCAAAGTTAAGATTACAATTCAGAAAGGACAAAAAGGGTTCAATACTCAGTAAAGAATTCATCAAACATCCTAAACTGTAGCAGAGTGGGATGCAGACTAAACTCAAAACATGAGAAATCTGCTTCTGCAGTCACATATGGCACTATCCATCAAAAAGGGCTGCTCAGAAGGTGCCCTGGCTACACAAATAAACTCTTTTATCAGCTGAAGTACAGGTGGCTTGATTTTTCAGAAGTCCCACGCTTTCCTGCAGCAAGCTGCATTAAGGTATTTCTGGAAGCTGCCTTGGAAGTGAGCCAACATTGTGGAGAACATATGACATGGACACCCAGGAACCAGCAGCTCTTACCTATGATTTTGTCAGAGGCATTGCATGCCAGTGCAAAGCGTGTGGTTTTGGAATAAATTTCCATTGTTCTTCTCAGTGCTTGCTGGGCTCCATCTGTCATGCTGAAGGGAGACAAGGAGTTAGGACACATTTTGTCCTTCACTCACTCATAGGTGCAGCCTAAAAACTGTTTTCATACAAGCTGCAGAGTTTACAGGTATTAAGCTGTGCTTTGCAACATTCTGGTTTGATAAACTAAGCACCTTTTTCAAGTCATGTGAACAAACCACCCTGCAATGCAGGTAGTCACAGAGACCTCCATAACATGCAAAATGACATCCGTGACATGCAAAATGAAATCATTAACGCTCTGGAGAACACTGTAACATTATGGAGGAGGAGAAAGTCCCGTTTTCATCCAGGAAAATTCTCAACATGAGCCGAACTCTTTCCAAAGAGAAGGAATCACAGAATCACAAAACGGTTTGGGTTGGAAAGGACCTTAAAGCTCATCCAGTTCCAACTCCCTGCCATGGACAGGGACACCTTTTCCTAGATCAGGCAGCTCCTAGCCCCATCCAACCTGGCCTTGAACAGTTCCAGGGATGGGGCATCCTTCCAGTAAACTGCTGTGTTTCATATCCAGAGCATTCCATGTCAATATTCAGCATCTCTTTTGAAGCAATGATCTCTTCTTGCTGTGAGCACTCCCAGAAGATCACTGCTCAATCCATATTCATTTCCTAACAAGTTATTTTGACCAGCTTGATAGAAACACCCCACACTGTCCAAGACTGGAGCTCTACAGACAGGAGACATGCTGCACATTTCACACAGTAGCTGAGGTCAAGATAAAACAACATACCTGTCTGCTTCATCGAGGATGATTATTTTATGCCGACCTTTTGGAAGTGTGACCTTTTGCTGGGCAAACATTTTGATTTTGTTTCTTACAACATCAATGCCTCTGGAACAATAATTCAATTGATTCATGATAAGCTGGGTGAAAATACAGAGTAGATTTTTTTCAGCAGCCACAGCAGTTGCAGTGCTCCTGGTTCTACCACTGTTTGTTCCTGCCCTTCAGCTGTTTCAGCACAACTGCTGTGGAACCATGCTTTAAGCCAGACTGTCCAACTGATTTAGATTCAAACACCAACAATCTGTGGTTTTGGGGGTCTTGAAGTAAATAATTTAACAGCAGCAATATAAATATACACAAAGCCAGTAACCTTGCAGCACCACCACAAAATGACTTATGTTTGGCACGAGGGAAGGGTAATAAATAAACAAAGGCAGAAGCATGTGAGATTGCTTTGCCAGTTCTTCCCACAGCTCCATCCACAGCCCCAGCTGTAGCTCACAAGAGTTTAAAAAATACAGCTGGAAAGACTGAATCATATCAACACAACACAGACACTTTCCTAGAAAAAGTCTGTTCAAAGACCTGCTTTTATTAAAAGAGGATTTTACTTTTTTTGTCCTGCCTAGAAAAAGAATGTTGTGATTCTGTAGCTCTTCTATAACTGATACTAATGGAGTAGGTGAAGTGTATTGTGCTCAGACAACACACCAGGAAATGTCAGAGTATTCCAGGGTGGGTCTGAACAGAACCTGGGAAATATAATCAGCCCTTAGTGCCTGAGTCCTTGGAGTACAGTCAGTGTCCTCTACACACCTAAAACCTGATCCTACATTTTAATCCTCAACTGCCCTTAGAGCCCTAATTCCCCTCACTCTAAGCAGTGAAGAGTTTGAGTATAAACAACCTGTTCACTTTTCATTCTTAGGATCCTCATGAATGCAGTGGGAAGCTTAACTCTTTCAAATAAATTTGAGAAAAAAAAAAAGCACTATTATGGATTCTGCACTCTACCTGTTCATATTTTCACATATTAAAGTATCTATAAAGTTTTTAAAACATCAAGAAATAATATCTGTGTTGATGGGTGAACACCAAAGACTGCTGTTCTCCTACCTTTTATTTTGAAAGACTGCACTAAAATAAGTCTTAGAGGCCTTACTATAGCATTAAGCCTACGAAACTGGCCTGGGTTTAATGGAAACTCGCTTCTTCATTAAAAATGTGGTAAGGTTGGTTCATTCTCACCTGTCATTTGAGGCATTCAGCTCCAGAACAGCATCCTTCAGTGCAGGACCAAGCAGAGCACGAGCCAAACACAGGATACTGGTGGTTTTACCTGTCCCTGGAGGGCCCTAAAAATGTGACAATGCAACAACTGCTGGTAAGTTTAATGCAACTTTCTAAGCTGTGCCCTCTACAAATCTCCTCAATGTTGAAAAAAGGCTGCAAGTGAGGAACTGCAGAGAAAACATCAGCCTGGAAGCTGTGCCTGAGCTCAGGATTCTGCTCCTGACAGAGGTATATGGTGCAGGATGTGTTTCAGCAGGCACCTGAGGTAGATTTAAACTTGTTTCCCTGTGTATTCTGCCAAGAACATTGTCCCAACACCACACATCTCCCTCAGCAGTACACTCAGGGACAAAGTGATCTGTACTGGGAGGCCATCCTGGCTAGATTTCAAATCCAGGACCAACACTGAAATACAGCACAACACAGCAATACTCACAGCAATTATAATATTTGGTACATTCCCCTCTTTCGCAAAGACCTAAGAAAGAATGATAATAAGAAATTATGTAAGGACAAAAAAGTACCATGAACAAATAGTTTCAATTCTGTTCTATTTTAAGCATCAGAAAGAAGCTTCTTTTTTCCCCCTCCTATTTTCATTTTTTGAACCTCGTGCTTTCATATGTTTGGGTTTTTTAAATTGAACTGTTAGAAATCAGCCCCTAGAATAATAGGGATATATTTAAAAGCACTTAATGCCACAGATCTTTAGTACTCTTGCCTTTCCTTTGTATCTGCTTTAATTATATACCTGCTAGTATATAATTAAAATATTGTGTGAACACAAATACTGTGTTCACAGATAAATTTGTCATAGAATTATAGAATCCTGGAATAGTTAGGGACCTTAAAGCCCATCTCATTCCAACCCCCTGCCACAGACAGGGACACCTTCCACTAGACCAGGTTGCTCCAAGCCCCATCCAACATTGCCTTGGACACTTTCAGGGAAGAATTGATCTGGCAAACATTTCTTTTCCAAATAAAACATTATATTTCTTTCTGTTGTTATAGGAATTATATTTATTAATTGAAACAGTATTATTGTAACAGCTACAAATTCTCTAAACTGTATCAAATGGTTAATTTTAAATATCCCAATTGAAGAAGGCAAATTTCCTTACACACAACTCAAATATCATGTAAAACTTGTAATTTTTAAAGTAAATCAGGAAGCTTTCTTCCACATACTCAAGCATGGATGTAAAAACAGGACAGTGTTTTTACTAGCCTATGGATCTACACAGAAATATATGTGTTTTTTGAAATGAATAAAATGTAAGAGATTCCCATTTTCTTACACAGTCTGCCATTTGTTAAAAAGTTGTACTGTTTCAAATATTATGCCAGTTGTAAACCGGTCTGTTAAGCTGTTTGTACCAAAGTTTGTACCCTCAAAAATCTCATTCCAAGTTGTATACCCCCTCTAAAACCCCGGGCCCCCCCCCTTCCGTCGGGCTAGGCTGTCGCCGTTCCCTGCCGGCTCCTCGAGCTGCCGGCCCCGCCTAATAGGAAAATCCAAGGACTTCCATGGTGCACCGCTCCAAAACCGAAGTACAGCTGCCGGCAAGCGGACCCAAAAGCCGCGACCCAGCACCAAATCCAGGTAAAAAGGGAGGCACTACAACACCGAGAAGACCCTCAGCTACCTAAAGACTGAATTCTGCTTCTGCCGCCTCGCCACGACCACAAAGGGACTGGGAAGAAGTGACACCCCTAGACCACACGAGCCCAGTTGGGTTGCCGGGAATTCCCGCGAGATCGGAGCCTCCCGACTCTGCTGCAGCGAGAGCAGAAGGTCCGACTGACACCTGATCCTCAGCGGCGACAGGAGCGAGGGCGGCGACAGGAGCAGCGGCGGCGCAGGCGACCCCTCGAGTTCCCCCTTTAAAGAGCTGACTAATAAAGGCTTTTCAAAGGAGCAGGTCTCCTGGCCCGTTTTTAACATTTTTGACATAAGACATAAAAAGATACAGGGACAAGTACATACCTCCAACCTGCTCACAGTATCTTCATTTCCAACTATTTCGGACAGTTTCATGGGTCTGTATTTTTCCACCCTGTAAAAGTAAAACTCCACACACTTCACCACATGTAATAACACTTTAATAGTGTTTTAGAGGGATGGACAAGGAGGATCATATCAAGAGAGCACAGGACAAAGACAGCTGGACATGTCTTCAGTGTCATTGCTAAGCACAGCATTCCGTAACACTAACCATAGAGAATCCCAGAATGGTTTGGCTTGGAAAGGACCTTAAAGGCCATCTCACCCCCCTGCCCTGGGCAGGGACACCTTCCACTGTCCCAGGCTGCTCCAGGTCCAACCTGGCCTGGAACACTTCCAACGATGGGGCAGCCACAGCTGCTCTGGGCAGCCTGTGCCAGGGCCTCATCACTCTGAAAGGTTTTATTTCCGCTGGTATAAAAAAGTAAAAGGCAGGACTCAAAGAGGAATTCGGTGCCTCAGCCTGAGGGAAGGAAGCCACCCTGTGTGTTGTCCCATGGTAAACAGCCTGCAGGGCTGACTTTCTCTGCGTTACAAAGGAAAACAAAGGATATTCTTTACTGTTGACTTTTGGAAGTGTTTAAGGCCAGGCTAGACGGGGCTTGGACCAGCCCGGTGTAGTGGAAGGTGCCCCTGCCAAGAGGCTGGAACGAAAAGGCCCTTAAGGTCCTTTCCAACCCAAACAATTCTGTATACCTGTTGATTCCTGCCTTCCCAGCCCCGGAAACAGACGGGGCACGTCACAGGGTGCAGGCGGAGTCCCGGATTCCGGGCTAGACTGAGCTCCCGCACCCGGGCAGGCATCGGGGGACAGCTTGGGACACACGGCTCCGGCCATGGCCGGCTCCCCTCAGCCGCCACAGCCCCGCCGCCGCCTTCCCGCCACCAGCGCCCCGCCCTCACCTCATTGGCTATGCCGCACAGGGGCCCGCCCCCTCCCCGCTCCGCACCAATCACCGCGCGGCCCGCCCGCCCCTCGCCCCGCCCCCGCTGGCTGTGGCGGGCAGTCATGGCGGCTCGGGGCGGCCGCGCTCCCCCGCCCGCTCCCTCAGCTCACCACGGCAGCTCGTAGTGGCCGCTGCCGCCGGGCGCGGCTCCCGCAGAGTCAGTGGATCCCCGCTTCTCGCCTGCCGACGGCCCGGCCTTCTCGTCCTCCGCCACATCCACCTCCATGGCGGCGCAGCTGGCGCTCCCGGCCGTCTCCCCGCCGATGCCGCCGTGAGGGGAGGAGGGAGGGCCGCGCTGCCGGCACGCCTCCGGGGCGGGCCGGGTGAGGCAGCCGGGGTGTGCGCTGGCCGGCCGCTCCCCGGCTCCTGAGGCTGCTGTGAGGCGGGCAGGCGGCACCCAGGCCCGTGGTTGTGCCGTGCTGTGCTGTGCTGTGCCAGGGAAGGAGCTGTCGGTGTGGGGAGGCCGCTCGCAGCTCGGCTGGGTGGGCCTGCACTCGTCTGTTTGGACTCGCTGGGCCTCCTACCCTACCGCGGGTTAAGATAATAAAAACAATAACATGTTTGCATTTCAGGGGTCTAAACTTTTGTCCCTTCTATCTACCTCTATCCCGCCCCCCCCGCCCCTTTCCGCCTTCCTCCTCTCGCCCCAAAAATGAAAACAATAGAAGATGCATACAAAATACTGTAAGCAGTTACGTTACAGTCAGGGCGATGATTCTGGCTCCGTTTATTGAACACATAGAATGTATCCTGGTTGCCCAGGGAAGCTCTGGCTGCTCTGTTCCTGGAAGTGTTCAAGGGTGGCTTGGATTGGAGCAATCTTATCTGCTGGAAAGTGTCCCCATGGCAGAGGGTGAAATGAAATGAGCTTTAAGATCCTCTCCAACCCAAACCATTCTGAAATTCTATGATTATAAATGTTCTTTTCCATGTTAAGTAAAGGTGGCTCATCCACCTAAGTCAAGACTTTTTTTTTCCTTAATTGATAATTCTGATGAGGAGTTAAGCTCATTGGTGCCCCTACATGCTACCAGCCCCTGACAGAGAACTGGGTTATTGAATCCATAGCACTAGAACTTGGAAATCAGTATTCATTTTCAACCTCAGTAGTAACTGGAGCCTTGGTACATCTTTCTGTTTATGCTCCACATAATTAATGACATTTGTGTTAGCTCAGTGCACAGAGCATCTGTCCTTCAGTCTGGGCCCTGATTCCTTGGGAACTGTTTCTAATTTAAGATTGGTGTGAGGCAGGAACTCAGAACTGACCATATTTGCAGCTCAGTGTGAGCGGTGACGCTCCTCTGAGGGAGCAACTTCCTCTTACTCATCACAACATTTGTATTTCAGTGTTACTGTCAGTGCCTTTTCTTGGTATTTTGAGGCTGACATATGGGCATTTGCCTTCAGCCTGTAAAACTGGTTCTGCCTATGGCCTGACAGTGACGGAGTTTAATGAGTTTCTCCTAAGACTCTCAGACTCTGGAGGGTGAAGTTTGTGTTTCTGCAAAGTGCAGTCTCATATCTGAGTTTTTGTGGTAAATGCTTTAATCCTGTTTTGCTCATTGTTTTTATTAATAGCTGTAGTGGTTCCTAGTGGCTGTAGGATAACCATTATGGAAGGGTAAAATTGGAAATGTTCTGCATCCTTCATGTGTCTGGCTGAGTTAACATCAACAGTGGATTAACCACCTCCACTGGAGGTAAAGAAGATAATTAAATAACACCATGATTATATGGCATACAAGGGTGAGAGTTGGCTTTGTTGTTGTTTGATATTCAGACTGTTTGTTCCTGTAATACACTCTGTTACTCTTGTCTTTAGATTTCATTTTCTGCAGTGCTCATCAGAACCCAACATGAGACAGTGAGATACTGTTGGTGATAGCAGCTGTCAGTGCAGCACCCTGAATATGCTTTGATCTCTTGCCAAATTAAACAGCAGTTCTGCTCTTAGGAAGTACCAGCTTCTAGATAAGATATCATTTTCCTGGCTAGCATTAATTCTACCACTCCATGTGTAGAATTGCTGCTGATAAGCACTGAAAGAACAATGAGAAAGGCTAATGATAAGAATCGTTGCAGAGAGCCTGATGACAGGTTTTGTGATATGTTTCTGCTAACAGTTGAAATAAATATGCTTTTGAGCATGGTCTCCTAAAGAGCTGCAGCTCCAGCATAGGCAGGAGCTTCTCAGAGTGGTTTATCAAACACATAACAAGTGTTTATTGAAGACACAACAATATTGATAGGGATATGTGTCAGGTGGGCAGGCAAATGTGAGCTGGAAGTTTTAAAACCCATCATGTCCCCAAATCCAAACTGTTCTTACTGTCGTCCAACAACTGAGATCACAGGATACATCCAGAGTTAAATGAGTTCCAAATTCAGTGCTGAAACAGCAGAACTTTGGATGTGTCATCAGCAGTGCCTGAACACACGTGTATGCAGATGTACTGTGTTACCCTGAAAGGAGAACACTCCTGAATTTAAGATGATTCTTTCAGACCTTTCTCCCTCACACGCCAAAAGATGTATAGAAAAGCTTGCTAAGTAATTACTTGTAATCAGTATGGAGTATGAGAAGGGCTTTTTGCTAATGGTTTATTCAGCAATGGGAGTGATCCTCTTTAGTGTATTTAAACAGCATGTATTTCTGGTAGTGGAGATCCCCATCAGAGAAATAAATCATGCCCTTATGGTTGGCCCAGCAGCAAGGAAGCCCCAGCTGCAGATTCTTGAGGTGGAGGGAACAGGTCAGGTCTTCTAGAGATGTTATGGAAGCTTTTCTCAGACCAGCTCTAGTCAAGGGCTCAGACTCCAGTCCCCATGGGGAAACTAAAGCCCAGCACAACACGTTTTGTCAGAGAACTGGGTACATGCAGAAGTCGTGGCAAAAGAATTGCTGCTTTGCATGCTGTGGTTGGTGAGTGTGAGGGTGGCTTATTTGCAGTTTGAATAACAAATTGAAATTGGTGAAGGCACTAAAAGTGAGGCAGTAATTGAAGACAATTTAAAGCAAGAGTGAGGGTGATGTGAGGTGTAAAACCCAGAAAGCAATGGAAATAAAGCATGAGAAGAAACTAACTTCAGGCAATTGTTAGCAAAAAATATGGACCTGTATACTCAGTAATAAAAATTTCTTCTATGCAGTGGTTTGGGGAGGGAGGGGAAAACCATTTACTATTCCAGGTTGTTTTGCTTTGGGGTTAAATCTGTGAGTTCAGCTTACTGTTACTGTCAGGGCTAACACTCATGTATGTTATCCTGCAGGTCTGGAAGGCCAGGGGCTGAGACTTTAAACTGCAGTATTAAAAGGAGTTCCTTGGGCTGTCCTTTGCAGTTAAAGCTCCAACTGCAGCCTGCTGCTGTCTCACAGCCACAGGTAGGCCACAGATGGCCTTGCTCCAGGGATGTGTGGAGTCGGCTGTGCCCCTGCAGGCTGCTCCCTCTCTGTGCTCTCTCCCTTTCCAGCAGCTCACCAGGACACTGAGTAAATGCAGCGTGACACCTGCCCACTGTTACCTGAGCACTTTTATTTGCAGCATCTCGTTTCTTTTTTTCTTTTTGATGTATTACCTTTTTTTTTTTTTTTTTTTTTTTTTTAATGGTGCCACACAAAATTTTAAGCAGTGTGTCATTAACATCTGCAGTTAGGAAAGTCATAGTGCTGGAAGTGAGGCAAGGCACAGGTCATGGTGGCAGAGCAGCTGGAAAGATCAGGTTCAGCCTATTGCTACTAGGAGACTCTAAACTTGCACATATTTGCAATTATTTTCTATAAGCATTTGAAAATATTTAAAAGAATGGGGTTTAAGTGCCATTTTAAGACAGAAAAGCTTTATTATGATATTTCTGCATGTGTTGAGGCAATTGTCCAGAGCTTTACACTAGGTTAGAAGAAAAGGATGCAGCAGCAGTGACTAGCCAGTCCTACTCTCCTGCCCTTTGGTTGCTTAAGACTGAAAATGTGACTGAAATTTCCTTTCTTTTTCTTCTTTAATTGCATAATAGAGAGCAGCAAGTGTCCAGCCCAAGTCCAGCCTCGTGGTTACAGCTTCAGTCAGTAGAGGGAGTATGGACACCTGGGTTAAAGCCACACAGGCCACCCATGGCATCCACGGGAATTGACTTTCTCCTAGAATTCCTCTTTTGTCTGCAAAACCAGGTAAATTCTCTACAGGTATATTTTTTCCTAGATGCCAAAATGCAGCTGTTGGCTCCTAACACGTTTAAAGAAGCCGGAAGTGTAGGAGAGGGGATGATCTTTTGTGTTTGCCATGCCTTTGTTCTTGTGCACCTCCCTGGGAGCACTTGTCTGTTTGCACCTGCAGCAGGGGCTGGGATGGAGCATCACCTTTTCTCCTCTGTGTCATGACCTTATGTCACCATTGACTGTAGCAGGGTTCTGTTTCCCTCCAGGGAGGACACAGCCTTCGTCTTTTCACTGAGGAAGTGACTCTGTGCATGACTTATTGCCAAACATAGATGTTGCAAAGGGCATCCTGCAGAGCAAGTGCTTGCTGGGGCTCCCTTGGGTAAGGGGAAGGATCTTAATGAACAAGAAGGAACCTAATGGCTCTGTGAGCTTTCTGCTTGAAGACTCAGCCCCAAGCTGGTGCAGAACCAGAGGAGTGATCTGGGGGCTCTGATGAATGGTACAAGCCAAGAGTTTGAAATGGAGGTGGACAATCTGGGTTCATCCATTCTTCTACCAGCGTGCCACTCTCTTTGTGTTTTCAGATTTAACACTTGTCTCTGTTTCCCATAAAAAAGGGAATGTGGACTGGCTTAATTTATGTTTATCAGAAACTTCAAAAGAAATGTGCAACAGATTTGACATAAAGTGGATTGTACTTTTTAGTGTTACAGTATTACTTGACTTTTGGTTTGACACCATGTAGCCACAGTACAGCACAGTACTGCCAGAGTGTATCCAGCATTTGTACTTTCTTGTGCTCATTCCTGCATTAGCAGTCTGGGAACATTCTCCAACTGACTGCCTGCCCCTAATTGGTACTGCATGACATTATGCAACCCATTTCAGCTGTATCTAGTCTCTTAAATGCTGGGCAAAAACATGATCAGAGACCTTGTTTGGCTGAATGCAACAGAATAAATCCTAACATTCCTCTGCATTCATTCTGTACATGCCACAGATGGAAAGGCAGTAGTGTTGTTGTGTATCAACAGTCCAGGATTTAACAGGCTGTGAAACTCTGGATTCGTTCAAGTCTGCAGAGCATGGATTTAGACATACCAGAAGGAAGAGCTGCTGTATTCCCAGCCATCAAGTTCCTAAAGCATAAAGGACAAATCTACCAACAGGTTAAGGTAAGGGTTGAGTCTGGTTTGATTTAAAGTGCTCATGATAGAAAATGTGAGAAAAATCTAACAAAAATAAAATAGGAGTTATTACCTTCAGATCTCTGTATGCACAGGTGGTTTTTTTTACTTTAAATGTTTGGTGTGGTTTTGCCTAGACAAGGAATCAAAACTAGGATTTATACTCTCAAGGTTTGATTTAGTGGCTGAATATCAATTTGGGATTTAAATGATTACTTGGTCTAGCAAGTCTAGAGCCAAATACCAAAACATGCAGTTGATTGTCTGAGGAGAAAATGGTTTGTGAACCTTTCTTTAGTCTGGGAGGATATGAAAGGACACAGTTCTATGTTACTGGATGAAGGTGACTTCTGGTTTATGGGGTTAAAGTCCAGCAAAACCCAGGTGCTGCATGAGCTGGCACACACAGGTAGAGTTGGCCTGAGGGCTCCAGGCAGCCTCTTTCAAAGGAGCTGTGGCAGGACTATGCAGATAAGCCTTTGTTTATTAGCCTTGCAATCCAGTCTCTCCTCCACCTGGGCTAACTCCCTAAATTTACGGCTGCTTCCCTAAATTAAATCTTATTTAGGTTCACTATATCCTTCAGTTTAAGTAATTTGTTGTTTATTATTTCCAGTTACCACAGAGGTCTGAGAAATAGGGGAGAGGAGGAAAAAGTTTCTCTTTCTTGCATTAGTCACCTTGGCTGTGCCACTTCCACATGAAAAAATCCTCTCAGAGCATGCCTAACAGAGTAAGTGGGACTCATCTGCAGGTTTGAACACATGTTGGATAATCTCCTAGTGTTTACTCACTTCCCTGAAAATGCCTGATTCCCTGCAGCCTGGTTGCTCTTTCTGCTGACCTACTTTAGAGGTGGTTTCCTCTAAAACAGAAACACAAGAGGAAAGGGCACTAAATTCCAGTATTGGGAGAGCTCCACTGAAGCAGCAGAGTCATTTGTCACTCCACTGTTGCATTTAACCCCTGTGTAAGAACCCAATGAGACAGGTTGACTATCTAGTATCAGTAAATCTTGCTTTAATGGTAATCGATTTAACCTGGTCAATTAAACATTAGCACTTACATCTCTTCTTTTGTATTTTTTAACTTGTACTTCCTGAAAGCAGCTTTAACTGTAGCAGGAGGGGAGATCCTTGTATGAATCTCCTTTGTTCCACACACCCAGAGCACCTCAGAGTGGGTTTCATAGAAGATGCACTGATGTCCTTGGTTTTTTGCAGAGCTTTGATGCTGCAAGTCACAGGGTAAAAAAAAGATGCTGTTGAAATTGACTTGGAGAAGTCCAAAACCATTTTGTACATATGGATCATTGATTTAATTTAAGGGAGGTTTTTTAGGGTTTTTTTGTTTTGTTTTTAAGATTTCTATCTGCAACAGTAAGCTTAGGTGATGCTTTCATTGATAGAGAATTATTTCTTCTTCCTCTAACCCTCATACCATAAAGAGAACTTTAAGTATAAATTTATTTTTTATCTAATCACACCATGTCATTATTAATCCATATATTTTGCTGCTTCCCAGGAAAGCCTTGCATATAAAACGTTGACATTATTAAATGAATTTTGGCTGCTGCGTCCAAGGGTGCATTTTTCTGCCTCTCCTCATGTGTGTGGGTTTTTATTGTGTTGTTTTTTCCCTTTTGTTTCATTCTTACTGCTCTGCTATGACTTGTTTCTCATTTGCTCAGCCCTACAGGGGAGGTATTCTGAGGGCGAAAATTCGTTAGGCAGTAATTAAAGCAATAAAGGAGGCATGTTAATGTAAAACACTACATTTCTTCTGTAGTTTTCAAGAGAGAACTCTTTTGCATGTGTCATCTTTTAGGTAATCTGTCAGAAAGTAACAGGTAGCATCTTTGTTTCCCTTAATATTCCAGAATTCACAAGAAATTCAGGCCTCTTAGAAAGTTCTTGTCAGTGTCCTGTGCAAAGTTATTAAAGTTCAGGACCAGCCAGTGCTGATGGAAAGGCTCCTGAGGGGAGGCACAGCCAGTGCTGGGTGTTGGGTTTGAGCTGAAAGGACTGATGGTTGTTCCTCTGCCCACAACTAGAGATGACAAATGACATCTGCACCTTCATGTCATCTTCTGAGGAAAGCAAAGGATTGCAGAGGATTGTTTTCTCTACTGATAATGAGGGTGGTCTGTTACCAGGGGCACAAGGAAATGGAAGAGGGCTGTCTGCCTACCTGGGAAGACATCTCTTTTCCCATGAAGGTGCTTATTCTGGGCTCAGGTGTGGTTCTACTCTGAAGGCACTTGCAAAACAATCTTCAGAGTAATGTAATTTTGGGACATGAGTGGATTGTGGCAACCTGGGGAGAGGCAACCTGAGGAATTTCCCAGAGAACTCAAAGCAAGAACTTGTGCAAGTGGCTGAGGTAAATATTAAGCTTTGCCAACTAAACCTTGGAGGGATCCCATCCTGTGATGCATCTGTGCTGACTGCACATCTTGGATTCCCTCTCTCAGGCAGAGACTCCCTGCAGGACCCCACTGCAGGATCTCCCTGAGTTTGTTCCCTCCAGGGTCACCACACGGCCATTCTGGGTGCAGTTTGCCCTTTGTGATCCTCCTTCCTACCCCGGCAGGAAGGCTGGAAGGAAAGCAGCTTTCATGCTTCCATCCTGCACCCCTGCCCCTCCTTCTTGATGTCCTGGACAGTTGCCAGCCTGTGACCAACTGTCCCCAAGAAATATTTGCTTCCTGTTTTTCTTGCCAGACCTCCAGAGGCCTCGTTTTTCATGAATAAAATATGAGCTGTTCTAGAGCCATGAAGGGAGGAAACCACTGCCAGTGCTTTTTATTGCTGTGGTTGCTGACGCCTCTGGCTTCACTGACAAGAACAGAGGAGAGAGGAAAGTGCTCAAGGGTTTAGTCCAGTGACTGCAGTGTGAGCTGTGCTGTCTAGAGCCAATACTGAGGAACAGCTGACTTTGTAATACCTTATTTCAAGCAGTTTGTAACTAAGGAATTAAAACATTTTAGTTTGAACTGAGATTTTTGATTATTATTTTCTCAGAACATGGCTAATGCTTGGTTTTCAGTCTGTTCCCCCCACCTTTTTTTTCTTATTATTTTCTGATTTGTCCAGATGAATGTAGAGTTGTACAGTCTCTTGTCATAGCTGAATCACACCTTGATTTTTCTATCAGTTTCAAGAGATTATCAAGATTCTTTTGCATTGGTTTAATTTTTCTTGCAGCTCTTGTCTTGGCACTTTGTTCAAATTTAATAGACAGGGTATACAAACAATAATATTAAAAAATAGGGTTTACCCTGTTGGTTACTGTGCTTGAGCTCCTATTTTGAAGACTTAATGGAAATGAATGATTGAAAAGATAGCTGCCAGAAGTAGACTTTATTTCCCCAGTACATCATTCAGTGTAAGCAAGGTATTTGACTTCTTTATGCAGCTGGAAAATGGAGTAGAAGGGAAGAGTATAATTAGAAAATTTCTGTGCTGCAGAAAAGTAGATCTTTCTTGAAAAAATGAAGGATTAGAAACTAAAAGCTTATGCTGTCTCTTAATGACATCCCAGTGTTGAAAAATGCAACACTGGGAAAGGCTTGGTCCTGATTAGGGAACTGTGCACCTGCAAGCCACAGCACAGCAGTGCACACTTGCCGTGGAGCTGACTTCCATGGTGTGATTAATCTGATTGATTTCCTGGAGATAGCTCCTGTATGTGGAATTAAACCTGCCCTTGTGACTTTTGCTGAATTTGGGCTGTGATTCCTTGTTGAACTCAGCAGGCTGGGAGCACAGTGTGGGTGCCAGGATGAACTTTCAAGGCACTAGGTGACAAAATCATCTCTCTCCCTGAGACGTGCCCACAGCCAGCTATGGCATGTAGGTTGTGGAGCTGGGAAGTGACTGCAAACTGCTGCTGCAGAGATCAGGGGCTTGCAGGAGTGCTGGGTGGCAGCATGTCCTTGCTGAGGCCTTGGCTTTGGTAGTCTCCAGGCACATTTCCTGTGGAAACAAATGGCAGAATTGTTGTGGGACAGGTCTTATTTTGTGTTGGGACCTGCCTCCTGCAAGCCCACACTGGTGCAGGAGAAGTATTTCACTCTTTAATCTGCTTCTCGATATAGGCTTACAAGATTTTTCATGGCATATGACACCTCTCAAAACAGCACATTCCCAAGGCAGCAGTCATGGAGTGAATCCAACAAAGTTCTACTTTCTTTTCATCTGCTGCCCAAACTGACCTGCTTATGTACTCCTAGATCTACCAGGGACACAAACTGCTCTTTAAATACAGCAATATGATTGATTTGCAATGGGGGGATAGGGAGAGTGAAACTGCTGTGCAAGTTTGAATTGCTGTTTACAGGGGTTATCTCTTATATCCTCTTTATGTTCCATGGAAACAACTTCAGGGCTTCAGTCACATCAGCCCTGTGAAGAAGGATCTGCATGAGCTGGGTATTCTAAGTGGGGAAATTGTTAGACTTCAACTCCTTGACTATTGGGACCTGAAAGTCACAGCAGTATGTCATTTGCAAGGCAGTTTTCTCTGGAAGTGCAATATGGCTTTGTTTTATGACCTTGATGTCACAAAGTATTAATAATCTCTTAAATCTACCCCACTTGCAAACAAAAAAAAAAGCCCAACAAGGTACAATTGTTTGGATTTTGGGCTGGTATTTATAATCTGCTTAAAAATCACAGCTTGCGGTGTGATACATAGGTGTGACTGCAGTGAGTTTCTCTGCCAAACTTGCCTGGATACAACAAATAAATGAATTTCAGTCTGTTGGGAGGACAGCTGTTTCCATGACATTTTAAGCCCAGTTTATAAGTATCTTCATATGTTTTCTTAGCATGCTAAATGGGCATGACATGGCTTAATTAATATTTGTGTTTTGCACGCAAAAAAAAGAGGTTCTATAAATTTCTTATTTCCTTTCTTCAGTAAACATCTCAGATAGTAACCTGCTATTTCTGTTCTGTTACCACAAACATTCTTAGAAGTATTGCAAAGGATGTGAAATGAAAGGTACAGGTGAATTACTGACTGGCACAGACCAGATGCCTGATCAGGCAAACACCTCCTTTGAGAAGCTCATTGTTACCACAGGCTCAAAGAAAAGAGAAACAAACCTTAAGTGTGACATACAACAATCACAGAATCTGTTCAGAGAAGTTTACTTCTCTTCAAGAGTTCAGTTGTCTCATACTTTTAAATTCTAATTAGAATTAACATTGTTACTGCTGCAATATAACTATGTTAATTACCTTTAATATATTCTAGAATTGGATTCCTCAGGATAATTTACCTTAATTGCATTTTCCCACTTGTTAACTTTATATTTGGGTTTGTTCACTTATTAACTTAGTATTATTGTATGTTATATTGAGCTTGTCTGTCAGTACTTAGGATTAATAGCATTAGCTATTTTAATATGTGCCTTCCATATTCATTCTGATGAGTTGAAAGCACTTTACAGATCAGGTCAGTGTCATTGTTTCTCTTTTGCTGCTGTTGTGAAAGCAGTTATTGAGATGGAGGGAGTTTCCATTTTACACCAGCAGTAAAACAAAAAAATGGATTAGGATCCAATTCTCATGTGTTGCTGTACAGCGCTCTATAGAACACCACACTGGGTGCATTTTCACAGTGATTCTTTCTTACTGGAACATATGTATGTTTATGAAGTGCAATTAATACAACTAAATTGATAGGAAACTGAAGAAGTGTGTCAAGTTGCTGGATCTGGGTTATATCACAGCATTTGACAGCCAAACCCCATGTTATAAAGGATTTTCTGTAATAAATATTCTACAATGAAAATGAACACCTGGCAAAGGATCAAGCTTTCTCAATCTTTCTGCATCTGGGATTTCTGGGAGTCGAGGCTGTGCTTTGCTCCTGGCAATCACTGCAGCAATATCCAGCTGGTGAGTGAGGTCATTTGGGGCATCTTGCTACTCTCCTGTCACAGGACATAATATTTCTGCATAAAGAAACAGCCTCCTTTTTATAAACCTTTTCTTTAAACCTGTTACCATCTTACTGAGAGCTGACAGCAGGGATCAGTGGATGGTTCTCCAGTGCTCTCCTGGTGACAGGATAACAGCCCATTCCATCAGTACTGAAACGTGATGTGCTGAGGGTTTGGGCTGTGTATTTATGCTCTGCCCCTTACTGTGGTATTTAAATTAGGTCAGACATGGTCTTTGGTTGAAACCTCTCCGTAATTAAAAGCACACCTTTTTTGGCAGGAAGCAGAGGGCAGTGAGTTGTACTGTTAATAGCCTCCTACCTATTCCAAACTCCTGCTTTACACAGGAAAACTGCTCCTATTCCATTCCTCAAATGCAGCTCTGGCAGAGCTTGTTATTGTGAGAGTTACATCACACCCACTACACAAACCTGTCTGGGACCAAGTGGCTGCTTTAGTGACTGGAAATCAGTGGACTGTAGGTGATCCTGTGTGGGACTGTGGGCCTTTATGTTCTAATTTTTCTCATCTGCAACTTGTTACAAAGATCATTTCATATGTGCCTTGGAATCTTCTGGAAAAACACTCCCTGTGTTAAATTACAGTGTCAGAGCCTTTTTAAGGATAGTTTTGCTTTTCTGGAGAATTAAAGGCTGAGAAACTGAACTGGATGTTTCAGTGGTCAATGCCCACAGCCACAGCAGCAATCCAAACCACATCCAGGCACTGCCTGCTGAAGACATTTTAAAAGCCTGGCTTTTCTCTTAAAGTGTCAAAGTTGAAGCCTCGTTTCCTTCCTCTTCCCCATTAAACACATCTTTGGTTGTAGGTACTGAAATCTTTTTTGATGTCTTGGACAGAGATAGGAAACTTCTTCATGGGTCCTGTCCCTCAGCTTTGATCTTGTAACATGCTCCAGTTCATGAAAAGGAAACAGCATTCTCCTGCCTCTCACAGTTCATTCTGTAGCTCTGCTAGAAAACATCTGGTGCTTCTTTTGGGTCTAAAACAGTCTTTGTGGAAAGGCCCAAACAACAGGGAAATAAACAGTTTCTTTCTTTTTTTCTCACTAAGTACAGGCTGGCTCCAGTTTGTTACAGAATTTGTTTGATGAGGTCAGAGAACACAAGAAATCTTGACACCCCTGGTGACAAAAAGAAGAGGTATATAGAGAGGAATAATTTTTTGACATCCAATGAAAAATATTGATCCAGAAGGAATTTTGATTTGCAATGCACAGAGACTGAGCTTGGAGGGTTTGCAGGCATGCCCGTGATGCTTTGAATACTGGAAAAATGCAGAGTTGTCCCATTATGGGGGATCTCTGTCTGCCTGCTTTTTGGAGGACACATGGAACTATACAGAGAATTACCAGAGGCTTTATAAAACAGGCTATTTTTTACCTGATCAATAGAGTGTAGGACACCACACTGGGAGCCCTAAGGGTGGCTCTCTTCTCTGGATTGAATGTGTATAAAGAGAAGTGCATGGAGTGAATGAAGAACATGATAATGCCCAGGGTCTGGTTACCTGGATTCTCTGTGTTAGAGGGGCCTTTGGACAATAAACTTATCCCTCTCAAATTTGATTCCAAGTCTACAAAATAAGGTGGTTTTTGCTCTCCCTTGAAGTCAGGAGGCTTACAAGTCTCTTTTATCTCTATGCCAGCAACTGGCAATTGCCCTGATCTTTGAAAATGAACTAAGTAAAGGACAGTCTGCTCTTCAGTCTTGATTTAGACAAGCAACAAGGTTTAGGGCAATAACAGGGAAAATAAATATGTGGTACTGTGCTGGAATGGTTTGTTCACTACTTACCTCTGGGTTTTTGCTGTGTTGTTCCCTGCCACCCATGAATAAGATGTTATGCTCATTACTGGCAGATCTCCCTTCAGTCCCTCCATGCTCTGATCCTTCTGTATTACTATTTTTCAGTCATGCTTCGTTGTAGATGCTTGACTCTGAAATGCAGATGTCAACCAACATATTTCTGTTTCAGCTGAATGAACAGATATGTTCAAAGATATTATTTCTTCCCTCTATGATTACTTTACTTCATCTGTAAAGAGGAGCTTCATCTTCACATGAAAGACTGACAACAGTCTACTGACTGAATAAAAGAGCTATTCCAAGTTCTCCACTGCCAGTGTGAACTTGCATAGGGCATTTGGACAAACACGGTATCAGAGGACAGAATTTCAGAAGGCCTCCACTTAATGGATGCTGAATTTCTCTGAACAACCAATTGCCTTTGGGCTCATGGGCACTAAACAGCCTTTGTGATGAAAATGGCACAATTTCTTCAGTTGTGCAGCATGATCCCTCTTATTGTTTTGTATTTGTGTGAGTGCTGTCCCACATTCCTTGGAATCATTTCTACTGCAGCAAGGTAGTTTACTTCTAAAATGTAGAACAAGAACTAGACTGTGCTAATGATTAAATTATACTGATGGCTGGAGTTTAAGTAACAGCTAATGCACTAATTTCAGTATAGGAAATATACTAAAAAAGCAGTAAGAGCTCCTCTTGATCTTCATAATTAATGAGAACTGCCATGATCCTTCAACATATTTCTACCCACACTTCCTTTTATGTTACAGAAGTCAGCTGGTAGAAAGCCTTTCACAAAGCACTTTCCAGCACACTGCACAAGCCACGTGTGCTCCCCTAAAGGGTTCTGGAGCTGGATCTTGCCTATGTTGAATCCTGGCCAACAGTCTCCTTTCTTCCAGTGAAACAGAACAAAGTGAGGCCTTCAGACAAGAGTGTACCCAACACACACACCTGAGCTATGGGTACCCAAATAACCACCATCAGCTGTGCTGAGTGTTTCTGGAAGGGAGATGAGTGGGATTCTCATCACTTAACTTTAAACATCTCATTTGGCTAGTTCTCAAATCTCTCTTTAATTCATGGATGGAAGGGAGCATCGTTAGAGAGCAATTCATCCATTTTAGGTGTCTGCAGTATGATGAGGGGGAATTCTACCCCAGTGCCTGTTCCTCTGCACTCATTATATAGAAAGTCTAGACAGTTAGCTTGGATATAAATGTCTGAAGATGAGAGGTTTCTCTCACCCATCTAGATACAACAGAATCTGCTGGATATTAGAGGCTTCGTGGTGGCTCTGGGTCAGATAACAAATGCCTGAAAACATGTCACCACTTGGCTGAATCATTACAACCATGCAAGATCTTAATTTTAACTTAAAGACTGTTTATAAGAGGTTTCTGAACTTTAGTCTTGGCCTAGAATGAGTAAGACCTAAAGCAGCCACTGATCCTCAAGATAAGAAGGTCTTTCAGCAGCTCTGTAATCAAAGGAAAAAAACAGCTTTTTTTTTTTTTTTTTTTTTTTTTTTTTTTTTTTTTTTTTTTTTCAGATCACTGCTTTAATCTTGTTCCTCCCACTAATGCTGGAATTTCATGCCCCTAGATGCAGAAGGCTCTTTATAGTGTCAGCCTGAAAGAACAGTAGGAGCTTGCACTGTCATTGCAGCTGCACCTTTGAGGTGTTGGAAATAACTGAAAGTTGACAGTAATGAAGCTGTGCAATATTTTCAAGTATAGTTTCTGCCACCACTCAGTTCCCACAGTATATAGGCAGGGATTTCTAGACCTATGGTAGGGAAAAGGAGGAACGGATTCAACTTCAAGAAGCCCTTGTTGGCATCTGGGTCTTGATGTCACCTCTTCATGTGGCCTTTATGTGAACTGTCATCTTTAAAAGGTTGCTGCCTTTGGGGAACAAGTGAAGGACTGGTGGATCACAGTGGGTAACTTACTGGTATGTGACAAGTTGAGCATCTCATCAGCTCTTTGCAGAGAGGTGCTTTATCTCCTGGTGCTGGTGAATAAAATGGAAAGGTACATGAACATTTTGGCTGTCTTTATTTAAACAATATAGGTAACAGCAAAACACAAAATGATTGCTTGATTTGTTTCCCTAGATGCAGGCATGAGTATTCCCTTGCTTTTTACACATTGTCTGTGTAATGCTTCTCTTTGTCAGAATAATGAAAAAGAAAACAGTAGTGAAGTGTTTTAGAGATCCCAACAGCTAATGCAAATACCTGTCAAATCACAGTAATGGATCAGTCAAGTGGAGACAGTTTTGCCTATGTGAGTAGCCACTTTTCAAAACAAGATATTTATCACATCACAGAAAACAAGAGGGTAGGAGAGCATATTATCAGGCTAATGGGATAGCCCAGAGATATCAGAGATCACATACCAGCTCTCTACACATAATGGTTTAATTAAAGTCATTATTCTGCTTACCTGTGTAAAATTAACAAGTCCTCACATCTTCATAGACTGAAATTTAAGTGTTTCATGTGCTCTCCCATGTCTGGGACATCAGTGCAGGGTTCTTTGCCTGCCCACAAGCCCCTGTGAATCACTAAATAGTTATTGAGAAATAGTAGTGTCTGTGGGATGATGGCATTTCAACATTTATAGTTGTCCTGAAGCTTTGTGACAAGCAGGTCCAACAAAAGCTGAGGGACAGCTTTGTGGGAGAGCACTTGATAGAAGACACAAATTCAAGTCTACAGGCACTTCAGCCACATCACTGCCAGAGCTCTGCCCTTGGATGATCTTTCTTGCTCTCCCTGGAAATTCCCCTGAGAAAGTTTAGTCAGGGAGGCAGATTTGTCAAAATGATTCAGGGAAATGGCTATAAGAGCTGTGAACTTTTTTCTAGCTTCATCATATTGAAGGCAGTGGGCTTGAGTCTCCTCCCAGACCTTCTTTGTCATCATGTAGACAAAAGGCTGTAATTTAAACATTTACGTGGAAATTATTTGTACTAAGAACCAACTAATGTATATAAGATTAAGCATAAAATTGTACAATTGATCAAAAATTAGGTTTAACTTGTAAGCAATTTGTGATTTGAAATCCTACCCTGAAGCACCTGAAAATATTAAAGAGGATGGGTTTTTTTTCCAGAACTGCTTTAAATTTGCACTCCTCCTTACCAAATGCAGGACTGCATGTAATGCTTCTTGTTAGTCTCACAGAGGGGAGGTCACCATCATTGCTCTGCCACTATCTGGATAAGGAAAGAGATGTGGACCTAAGGCTGGGGACTGACTGAGCTGGCAGATCAGGGGTGGAGCTGGAAGGAGAAGTGAGAAGTTCTTTTGGAGTCCAAGCCTGATTCAATAGGCACCTTCTCATCTGGCTCTTCTCCTGGCACCATACTGTCTCCCTAGGCAACTACAGATTAGAGAGGAGACAAAAATTCTTGTATACAGAACTGCAAAGCAATGACTTGAGCTTGGGTGTAGGAAAATGTCAGGGAAATACAGTGAACTAGCAGTTGAAGCAGAGGCGTTGAAGTCAGGTGCTTCAGGTTCTATTTTTGGTTCGGACCATTTCACTTCTTACTTTGGCTTCCCCTCTGCAAGATGAAAAATGAGGATGCCTACAGCTGCCTCCTGGGACTGGATCATCTTACTAAAGCCAGAACTGTCAAATCTCATATTCTGGATGGTGCTCAGTTGACCTCAGCTCTATTCTTCTCTGCTTTGGTGCCTGTACCTCCTTCATTTCTATCTCCCCTCTGCTTTTTTGGGCCCCCACAGGCAAAACAGAACAGAGTCACAGCAACAAATCTCAGGATTGCTGCTGAGTGGGAGCCTCCCCTGTTTCTGTATACCCTGGGGCCTTCCACCATAGCATCTGATGTGCAAAATATCCTGGGCTGCCCCTTGTGTGATGTGGGGTGTATCAGCTGTAGAGCTGATAAAGTACACTGAGTTATGGCTCTTGTGCAAAGCACTGCCATTCCTGTTTAAATTAGGGATGCAGTTTCAGGGCACAGGCACTAGACAGGTGCTGGAACATGTCCAGAGGAAGTCAGCAGAGCTGGAAGGAGTCTGGTGCACAAGTCGAGGAGTGGCTGAGGGAGTTGGGAGTGCTCCTTTTCCTGGAGAAAAGGAGGTTCAGGGGGGCCTTCTGCCTCCCCACAGCTCCCTGACAGGAGGGGGCAGCCAGGTGAAGGTCAGGCTCTGATCCCAGGGAGCAGGGGACAAGACAAAACAGCCTCTGGTAGCACCAGGGGAGGTTTGGATTGGATGTTGTGTAAGATTTCCTCATTGAAAGGGCTGTGAAGCCCTGACACAGGCTGCCTAGGACAGAGATGGTCACAGTCCCTGGAGGGATTTAACAGATGTGTAGAATTAGCACTTGGGGACATGGGTTAGTGGTGGCCTTGTCCTTGCTGTGGGACTGGCTGAACTCGATGAGCTTAAAGGGGTTTTCCAACCTAAATGACTCTGTGGCCCTGCTCTGTTGTATCTCCGTGCAATGCCAGCCCAGGCACGGCTCCGGGAGAGAACGGCGGCAGTGGTGAAGGCCGAGTGCCGATCACCACCTCAGCCGGCTAGCCTTGCTTTGAATGACCGCGTTTGCAAGGCTGTAGCTGTGTTCTCTTTGCTGCGCTCCCCGTTAACTCCCGGCGAATTAGGGATCTCTCCTTTTTTACAGGAAGCACCGCCAGCTCCTCCTGCCCTTCCCTTCTTGTATCGATCAAAACCACCGCCACCTAAATCCAGGTGTGCCGAGAGAGCTCCTCCTTCCCAGAGCCCCTTCCCAGTGCCGCGGGCAGGGAGGCGGCGGCTCCAGCGAGCAAAAGGTGATTTTAGGATTATTTCGGTTTTAGGGCAGCAGCGCTCGGGGCTGCGGGCAGCCGAGAGGAGCCTCCGCGCTGCTTCTCCACCCTCTCACCCGATTTGGGGAGGCGCCAGGAGCCGGCAACCAGGAGGATTTCGGCGCGGGGCGGCCCCGGACCGGCCCCTTTGTTCGCGTGGGCCCGGCCGTGAGCCGGAGGGCCGGAGGGAGCGGCGGTGCCGGCCCCGCATCCTCCTCCGCCCCCGCCGCTCCGAGCCGCCGCCCAGATCCCTCCTCCCGGCTCCCTCCGCCCGCCTCGGCCGCGCAGGGAGTGGCAGGGCGGCTGGCGGCCGGGGTCGCATCCTGCGGTGGCACCGAGCCCCCGGCCCCGCTCCGCCGGGCAGCGCCAGGGTAAGGGGGACAGCGGCAGGGGCGGCAGCGCCCGGCCGGCCCCGGCCACAACAAAGGAGGGGTGAGCGGAGAAGGTGCGGGAGGAGCCCGGGCAGCGGGGATGCGCCGCTCCGTTACCGATGGGAGGCTCGGCCGCCGCTCGCATTGTCCTTGGGCTGGGAAAGGCAGCGAGCATCCTCGGCGGGCCGGCATCCCGGTGGATTCCTGGGCTGGGGAGCACCGGCACCGGGAGGGGCTCGGGGCTGCCGGGGGCTCACACCCACCCCAGCCCCGGGCAGGGCGCGGGGTGGGCGCTCGCCGCTGCTCCGGGGTCACGGGGAACGCGCGGGTGCAGCGGCCACGGAGGCAGCGGCCTGATGCCATGGAGACGGAGGTGGGAGTGGGTGTCAGCATCCGTGTCTCCGTGCCGAGCGAGTTTTGGGTTTGAAATGGGAGGAAAAATTGTCTTTTGTCTTTGGGAAGCTTGACTGCTTGCTGGACTCAGTGTCCTCGCTCGGGTTTTCTCGCTTAACGATCCAGATATTGGCATTAACCACATCCTGCAGGATCTGATGTGGGCTTTTTGTCTGTTGCAAGATGTGCTTCTGAGGAAGGCCCAGGTTGAGCTGCTGGCATTGGCACAGTGCTCGGGTTATGAGCAGCACCCGGGCAGGTGCAGGAGGGCTCTGCCTCTTTCACCTCCTGACAGCGAACAGCAAAGGGTGTTCGGGGCAGCATCCAGGGATGCAGGCAGAGGCGTGAGCTGTTATCTCCACAGTATCCAGGCAGGCTGCAGTGGCGTTTTGGAAGCGCTGGGAGACAAAGCACTGTGTCAGCACCGAGTGTTATTTGCTGCTCTGTTGAGCATTAGTCTCACAGGCCTACAAACCTGTCTCAGAAACTCATCCTGCTGGAATGGATGTCAAGTTTTACCAGTCCACCCATTACTGCTGCCTAGAAGTGTTTCCTTGAGGATGACTTGCAGCTCAAGAACTGGTCTGCATGTGGACAGAGCTATATTTGGGGTGCCTGGCTGGGCTTGTTGGCCTTAGCCTCTGCCCAGCTGCCTGCTAACACCATCCCTCTCCCCATCAGTGCTCCAAGAGAGCCCCATTAATCAGCACAGCTCTGTCACTGCTGGCATGGTGATGGTTTTGAACAGTGCAGCTCCTGATAATAAAGTTGAGTCTGAGATATGGCATTTTAAGAAATTACCTGTCTGCTTTTAGAGCCTGCCAGGGATTAGGAAGGAGGGAGTCTGCATCAAACAGCTCTGTTCTCACCAAAGTTGTCACTGCCTACCAGAAATCTCTGGGAGTACAGGACTTCAAAGGCTCAGCTCTGAGACATGGCACAAGTGACAACATTAGCAGCAGCCACTGCAGCACAGCAGGGAGAAGCTGTGCTGGAGCCTGTCTGTCATCTCAGGAACACTTGTGTGGGGCTGCCTTCAATAAAGGGAAACCTCACATGTTTTCTTCAGGAGGTTCTCTTGTGATCAGTATGGATGGGATTGTCTATTGAGGCCAAGGGTTGGTACGTCCTTCTCTAGCCTTGGAGGCTGCCATAATCTACTCTAGCAAGGAGCAGTTCCTGGCATTTTTTTCCACTTTATCCCCACTTGTACTTTTTGGTTTGGCACAAGAAGTGATGGAGAACCTAGAGGGGGCTTTTCTGGTACCAAGGGTTGTGGCTCTGTAAGGACATCCAGGCTAATTCTTCCACTATGTTACTGGGTGGTTAAAATGGATCAAGGCCTGTGTTTCACCTCCTGATTAAGGTTGTTGGTTTTATTTGCTGCCTTGGTCCATGAAACTTGGGGAAATAATTTTTTTTTTTTTTGAGAGCATGTTTTATAATTCTGGTGAGGACAGGAGAGAACATATAAAACAAGTTCCATACCCTGGTATGTGTACTCTCTGCATACATGGTTGCAGAGAGTACAAATGCATGCCAAGGTTTAGATTCTTTTAAAGCTCTGGGAAAGCCCAGGTATGGGTAGCAAGACTTGAATGTGACTTGTTGCTAGCCTGTGTTAGATGCTGATGTGCATTTATCTATAGAGATATCTTGTAGATGTTTGTAGAGAGATCTATTTTTTCATGGATGCCTTTTATAAATACTGTGTGACTCTTCTCCATCTCCCAAGGGCTCAAGAATGACCAAGGAAGTTGATGTCATGGGTTGAGAGCACAATTTTTTTTCCTCTGTTGCTAACTTAAATGTTCCCAATAATTAGTCTCTGGCTGTTGTTCTTTCATCACTGTTCTTGTGGTATTTATGGTAGAATTTCAGGTCTTGTTAGCCAGGGGTTGGATAAGAGCACTGGTGTACTGTCCAGCAGTACAGACTGTTTGTCAGACTCCAGCATGACTTGGGCTTTGTTTTGCTGCTCAGTTTTTTAAAACAACCACATGAAGTTGGTGAATAAAGATGAACTGTTGATGCTTACTCCAGAAGCCCAGGTCAGAGTAAGGAATTGGGCTTGGTCTTCCTTGTGTCCTGCTCTATTCCTGTCTTCTCCATGTGGGTCCTTCCTGTCTTATCCTACGTGGAAGCTTTTGTCTCCGTGGCTGACACTGATGGAGACACACAGAATTCTCAGTGTATCATTATACAAAGTCTCTTTCTGCAGCACCCCCGTGCTCTTGGAGCCTTTCCCTGTCTGCTGAGAGCAGTCTGTGTGCTCTGTTGAGTGTTGATGCTAAACAGGACAAAGCAAATTCACTTCCCTCATAGCTGGATTTAATTTCTTGCTCCTATATGATTGTGCAGTAGCTCTTGTTGTGGAAAAATTACTTCACTGCATGTGACTGATACTTTCTGCTATTCAAAAAAACCCACCAAAAATTCTGTTGTAACCTCTTTTAAATAAAACCTACAGCAAACTCACAGTGTTTTTGCATCTGACTTTTTGAAGTCATTCCCGTGCACTGGTAGAGTTTTTATTATCCCATTCTAAATAAGTGAAGCTGTTTCTATAAAACAACCATGGCTGGTTCAGATGCAGCATAAGCAAAGAAAGATGTGGGAAGAAATAAAGCCAAGCTTTGTCATATTTTTGTTGCCTTTTTTTTAACTTCAGAATGATGGAATTAGGTATGATGCTGGCTTGGATTGGCACTGAAATTAAATGCTATTTTAATTTCAGTCATTTATTTGTATTAAGCTAATGTTTAGTCACCTGCATAATTGCAGAGGAATGTGGCACAGACTGGCAAAATTCCATATTGCAGTTTCTGAGCCTGTCACGGAGTCTCCATCTCCTCGTCCCAGTCTGCTGAAGCACAAAGGGAATCTAAACTTTGAATTATTTTGAGAGTTTATGCTCTGAATTCTGCTGTTGACTCCCTTGAAAACTTTGTGCCTGTGAAAGCCAAACGATTATTTTTGAAAATATTTATACGTTTATCTATTTCATATGTCTATCTATAAAATTAACACTTCAAAAGGACTTCCCAAGTGCTTTGATGGGTTAGATATTTAGGGAGATAGTGGTGCCATCTCTGCCACTTTTTGTAGAAGTTTAGAGAAAAAATGTTTCTATCTGTTTCTCCCAGGTACAAAAAGGGCGTTGTAATTCTGACCTCCTTTGAGGTTTGTGAATGAAATGCTCTGGGGATGTTGGGTATGTGGATCTTGGAACTTTTAAATCCCTTTTTGCTCCTTATAGATCCCTTTCCTGTGCTTTCAGACATGCTTCCTTTAAAAAGGTCATGCAAATTAAAATGTATTGCCTCTGCCAGAGCTCTTGGTCAAAATTAATTCTATTTTATTTTACTGAATAACTTGCATAGTGTAGTAAAGACCACGTGGATATTGGTTACACTGGAAAGATTTCACAGAAACTTCAAGAAATCATCTGATCCATCTGTCTGTTCCAGATTGGATCTGTCTTCACCTGCCATTCAAGACAGAGGTTTGGAGATTTTTATTTTTCAAAGAATAACGTAGCAATGTAGGAATTTGCACAGCCTCTCTGGGCAGTCTGGCTCAGTTTGAACTCTTTTCTGCAGTACATCTTCCCCTTTGTTTTGTTGTTGTCATTGTCACTTTGCCTATCTGCCCATTTCTGTACAAAGGACAAAGGTGTTTCACTGACAAAACCCCCACAATTTCTTTTGCAGCATGAACTTCTTTTGCAGCACGAACTTCTTTTGCAGCACATCCTCTGGTGGGACAGGGAAGGTTTCCAGCCTGAGGCACCAGCTTCTGGTATAGTCACTGACAAAGGGTTTCTCTGGCTGATCTGTTCCTTTTCTTCCTTTGGCATATCCCTCCCCTATTTATCTGTTGCATCGTGCTTTGACAACTTCTGTGTCCTGTAATTAGTACTGGAAACTTTTCAGTAGCCTGACAGGCACAAAAAGCAGCTGCCTGTTGAAACAAACAAACAGCACTTTCCCATGCTTTGTGAACACTCTCATTCATGACCTGCAAGTGCCTCCCCTGGATGCAGGGACTATCCTGGCTGTGGAATAAACCCCCCTAGAAAAAGAGGCCTCTCCAGTTGTGTTTAATGAGCTTTGTAGCCTCGTATTTGCCTTTTGTATATTGTGTACTGTGCTCCTCTGTGGCTCCTATCAGCATGAAGTTGGCCCTGGTGAATAAAGCCTCCTCCTTGGCTATATTTAGCATTTAGCTATTTGTTTTATAACTGAAATCCTTACTATGCAAATTGGAGCAGGTCACTCTGCAACCTTGCATAAGTGCCTTTGGTTTGGTTTTCTTTTTATCCCCTCTCTGGACTTTTGTTTCCCAGCTGGTAAGTTTGGCATGTTTAGCTGCTGACCCATCCACCAGCCATCCCTAATGGAGATTTAATGATGGACAGTATGGCACAAAAAGGCAGGCTTTTGTGGAATATGCTGGTGAGGCAGAGGATGCCTCTTGGAGGGAGGATGTTTTGCCTTTCACTGTTCATCTTTTATTTGTCTGTTTATGTGGGCTTTCACTGGGGCCTGTGTAGTGGCTTTTTGAACTGGCTGAGTCTCATCCGTAGGAAAACTTTGTTTATATGTGTACATATATTTATGTGTATTTCTAGTAAACAATATTAACAATATCAATGCCTCCTGCAAGCTTAATCTTGATGTCTCTGAAGCATCTGCAAACACTTTTCCTTTTTTTATCTCTGAATCTCCTCAGAGCACATTGGCAAGGTGCCAGGGAGGTGTAGGAGCATTTCCAGCACACTTGCATGGAAATATCAGTCAAATGGTACTTTTTAGTGATGATATGATCCAGGTTTAGAGAGGGCTATGATACACTCTGCCTTAGGGTGCCAGCAACTTTGATTGCCATTGTTAGAAGTGACACCTCAGTTCTTCCTCTTCCATTTTAGTTGAAACATGACCAGTTTGTGTTAGAGATGTGCACTGTGATATAGGGAAGCTGCTTTTTGTAAAGGATGCTGAACTTTCTTGGCTAGATGAGATTATATCTTGATCTCTGTACAAAATCACGATTGTGGCTTTGTCTTTATTGATGGTATAGAACCAGGCTGTTTCTGTGAGAAGTGAAGGAGCAGCCAGGGACACATGATGACTCTAAAGCTCCAGCTGGAACACGTAGTGCAGTGGTACTCCAGGAGTGTGGTGGGCTGATCCATCTGTGCTGCCTACCTGCTTTCAGGCTGAGTTCATTGCTCTTATCTCCAGAGATACCAACAATTAAATCATATTTTTGGCATTGATCTGTCTGTCCAGATCCTTTCCTTTTGGCTGTTGGCATCTACACATCATGGACTGCTCTGTGAGCTTCTCAATGGCATGGCAGTGTCTGGACAGAGGTGCTGATTGAAACCAGGCTGTGGAGCCCTCCAGCTCCTGCTGGGTCTCTGCTGCTGTGGAAGAAGGCTGGGATTGGGAGCCTGGCCCAAATGTGGCAGCCTCTGCTGTTCCTGCCAGCCCAGCAGGTCCTGCTGGAGTGGGCATGTTCAGTCTCCACACCTGCTATGCAATCTGACTGCACAGGGTGGGGTTTTATCTCTCACTGCAGAAACTGCAATCCCCAACCTCTCCATCCATTGCATACTAGGGAGCCTTATATCCACATCCTCTGGAGCTGGTGTGGCCTCTCAGTGCCCAGAGGCTTTGAGCTGGGATCTTGCCTCTCTCCATGTGGTGCAATCCAAAGTAAACACTGGCTTTTGCAAGGCAGGGTGTGGAGGTGTGGGGAAAAAGGATCTGTGTGGCAGCAGGAGATAACATATCAAATTGGAGCTTATCTGTCAATATTATAACTTGCCAAAATTATGATCTTGGTCATTGATAGGGATGTAATTTGAATATGATAGGGGTGTAATTTGAATAAGATGTGTTCCTTCTTGTCCTTTAAGGTCCACGAGCTGTCCAAACTCCTGTTGTGTGAGGAGTGTGTGAGATGACTGAGGTTACAGGTGGTAAATTAGGAAACTCCATGATTAACACATACTGACTGAAAGCAAACTCTCCAGATTACTGTTCTCCTTGCCTGCACCACTGGTTGTGGTGGGAGCTGTGTGGATGTGTCAGTGTGAGTGAAGGCTGGAAGTGTTTGTAGAGAGGCTCAGGAGAAAACAGCAATTAATGCACATATTAATTAATGCACATAGCCCAGAGGTCATCTGCTTAAATGGAAGGCTGACTTTGGGCTGGTGAATCAGCAGGGTGGAGGAGGAGGGAGCAACTGTGTCCAGCATTGCTCTGTTGCCATCAGAACAGGAAGCAGGATTCTCATGTGGACAGAGGGATGGGGTTTGCACTTGGTGTCCCAGAGGGAGAGTGGGTTTGCTGCTGCTGAGTGTCTTTGGTTTGGTGAGCTCAGATCTTTCAAGGGGCACCAGTGGTATAACCTCCTGATCTGCCCCTCTCAGTTGACAGGTTGGTGCTGTTACCATCCATCTGTGTGGAGCAGGGATGTTAGTGACTGCTGTGGAAGAAGGATGCAGAAATCCTGGCTGTCAGTGGTGTATCTTAGTTGTGGGGTGGTTAAAGTTTGGATCTTTAGAGGTCTCTTCTAACTCAGCTGGTTCTACCATAGCCTGTATTTACTTCTTAACTTCCTTCCTGTTTTATCTTAACACCCAGAGTGTGAAGGTGGTTAGCTATTCTTTAAACTTTTTGGAATAATTGCTTTGTTTGAAGGAATGAGATTATGTTAGCTTTGAGATAAAGTTTGTCCCTGACTTGGTGAGACATCTCCTGGGAGGCAGCATGCACTTTGGGTTACTCATGTCTGGAACAGACTGAATTCAGGTGAGGAGGCTTGGAGAAGGTCAGCTGAGATGACCCAGGAACTGGTGAGTCTCATATCTCAGGACTTCTCAAAAGAGAGCAGTGCTTGCTCAGAGTGGCTCAGAGAAGGCAGACAAAGGGCAGAGCTGTCTGCTGGGAGCTGGGCACAATGGGAGGGTGTCAGAGTTGTGCAAAGGGCACAGGAGATACGTGGGCAGGAGGTTGGCTTGGATAAATCTGGACTGGCAACTGGTGGGCAGCAAAGGCTGAAACTGCTGGAAATTAAATATCTTGTACAGTGGTTTCATAACTAATGGAAAGGGGCTGCAGCAGGGGCAGGGTTGCATATTCCTATCTTCATCCCTGCCTGAGGTTTTGGCAGCTTGTGAAGAGGCAGGGTCAGGTTTCCCTTGGTGTTTGCACTGGGGTTGTTCTGGGGAGGTTCTGTAGCAGATGTTCCAGCTGCAGTGGCCCAGGGCAAGGCTTCTGTTTGATTCCTGGGATGGCCAGGTCTCCATCACAAAAAAGGATTGCATTAACATGGTGCCTTTTCCTAGTGCACGTGACAGTATGTGTACACACTGGGCAGCATTAGTGGAGCACAGAGAGGATTTTAGGGGCAAGCCCAGTGTGTCCCAAGGTACTTCAGAAACTTGTTGCATCCTGGTCTTATCAACCAAATCATCTGCAAGTTTAAAGTGGTACAACTGCAGTGCCATCAGACAGACTGGTCTGCAGAGCCTACCTTGTGAAAAGGGGGTAAAAATCAGGGCAAAAGGGACCCAGCTCCTGGTTTTGTTTCATAATCAAAGTTCAGGACAGAGGTTAGATTATAGAAGTGCACAAATTAAAATATATGTATCAATCTAAACTCCAGTTAGTAACAGATAAAATGCCAGAGTGAACTTTAGTGCTATGCTAAATCAGCAGTCAAAAGTTAGGAAATTCCAAAAGTTCAGATCCTTCTGCAGCTCTGCACAGCATGTCTAGCATGGCTGGGTTGTTGTAGAGCTCATATTTAATTAGAGAAATTGTTTATCCAGTAGAAAAACACCAAGCCATTATAATGGAGAATATATGTCATGTATCACTGTGTTTCCTGCACTTGGCCTTGCTCTCCTCATGTTTCTCTTCCAGTTGCTGTTTGTGACAAGTAATATAATATAATTTGTGTGAATAGGGAACTTGGATTTTATCAAAGCCTTGTGAATTGTAGAGAAATCTCTAATGGAATAGAGTGCTGATAAATCAGGTCTGAAGTGACCTGCAGGACAGCACTGGTGAAACCTCTGTGTACATTCTGTTCCCTTCCCTTGTGAGCCTGCAACTTTGGTGTCATGCCCCTGATAAATCTCTGCAGGGACACTGTCCCCTGCCCCTAGGGCTGAACTCCAGGGAGCAGAAACTCATGCAGAACCAAGACCATGTCCAGGATTTTTCCCACTAATTAGAGATAGTTTTGCTCTGCAATTAGTACAGAATTGTTGCTATCTACCTTATCACTCCTCAGCAGGCATTTTGCCAGTGTGAGGAGCACAAGCTCATCCAGCCCATAAATTACTCCACTGGTTATGTGATTACTTCCTTGAATGTGCTTTGGCTTTTTGTCTCTGCACTTTGCCTCAGGATTTGCATTGTGGTTTTTAGAGTGCAATAGGAGAGTTTTGCACATTGTTCCTTTAAAAAAATCTTGTTTAAGAAGTAAATCACAGGATGTTTAGTCTATCATAGAGGTTAGAATTAGTTTCAAAAACACTTGAGCTTTTAAGTAAAAGTCCTCTAGGCTTTCTCTTGGCATTCTGTGCTAATTATTACAAAACCTGAGTGAGCAAGAAGACTGAACACACCTTCTCTAGAGGTGAACAACACTTCACACTTGTCAGGGAAACTGTGTAGTGACAACGGAGCTTTATGGCTGAAAACCTATTTGAATTCTCAGCTGCAAGAGAGGAAAAACCTGGTGGCTGACAGTGGGTACCAGGATTCCCTGTTTTCCCCACATGTAACTGGAAGCAGTGTGTTCCTTTCATTCCTGCAGTTCTCTGTCTCCATTCCCTCTATGGGAAAAGGAAACGTTTTCTTGGAAGAGGAGTCTGACCTTAATTAAAAATGAGTGTCTCTTATTTCCTCTATACTTCAATTAAGTGCAAGGATTTACTCCTAATCTGCCACGTGCCTCAGAAATGGGTTTCTGGTGCCTTGTCAGAAGGAGTAACTAACCAGGGAAAAGAGAAGGCGATGGCACAATTACCTTGGATCGGATGGAGCATCTTAAGGAATTAAAAGATAAAATTGCCTTTTCTTCTCAGCATAATCTCTGTCTGTATTAGCAGAGCTGCAGTTTGGCGTTATCATATCCTGTCCCTGATGGGATTCATTTCCTGTCCCTTTCACACCAGACTGAGCCCTTCAAGTCTGCCCTTGGATTTGGATTTCAAGGCAAAATTCTGTTCTTGAACTCCCTAACCCATTTTTGCAGCATGGGCAGTGTTGTGAGGTTGTGAGCCTGGGGGCCCAAGTCTTTACTTGCTCTTCTCCCTGGCATGGGACATTTGGCAGTAATATATCCAGGAGGAAGAACCCCAGGAGATGGGGTTTTGATGCCTGAAAATCTCATTTTTCTGGGAGTGGGGAAGGTGCAAAAAAGTTTGGAGGTATGGAGTGCATGGAGCCAAATGTCCAGAAACAAGAAATAAAATAACTTAACTTAGAAGAAAAAAAAAATCAGCATCTTTAGGCCAGTAAAGGTTTTATATAAGGCCTAATAAAGGAATACCAGATATGGCTCTGAAAGCTTTTTTGCCTTTATTCTGTGTGCTTATTGAGGTGAGTGCAGAGCTCCTCCAGTGATCAGGGGACCAAATTATTTTCTGGCATTTTATTTTCAGGGAGATGCTGACACACTGTTTAGAATGTTTGCAGTGCCTGAGGCTGAAGGTTTGTGCCCTCAGCAGTGGTGTTTTCAGAGGGGAAGCAGGGGTGGCTCTTGGGCTGTTCTTGGGCTGTTTGCTCTCATCAAGAGTCTGACAGAAGTCAGGGGATGAAACCCAGTGATTGTGAAGAGAATGACAGAGATAATGGGATGAAACTCAAGACACCTCTTGGAGGCTAATGCAAGAGTCTTTGTGTGGATTGAGTCATATAATAGCCCTGAAAAGGGCTGAAACTGCTTGCAAATGTCCTGTATCCCAAAGCCTGGTGTTCCTCTTCTGTAGCATGAACATGAGGAAAGATGGAATGGTGTTTAAATAATGACACAAGCAATTGATTCTCACAAAGTTGTCTTAGATGAGATTAGGTGAAAACTGGGACTTTCTTGTGCTAACTTTTCCCCATTCAAATAGTTGTCTTTGAAGTCACTGATTATTTGCATAAGTCAAAATTATTAGATACAAAAGTGTTGTACTGCTTCTCTGCACTGTTGTTGTCATTAATCTTTTGGACAACATGATAATGTTGATTTCCCTCAGTCTGATAATTAAATGCTGTTATTTACCCTTTTTTTCCTATGGGCCCCATCCCTGAAAAGGTGTGTGCATCTCTGACTGAAAAATTCAAATTCAATTTCTTACATGCGAATTCAGTCAATTAGTAAACCTGAATCTAGACCGAACTGTTAGAGCAGTATTCAGATACAGCTGGTTGGAATTCCACATGGGTCTGCTCTTATAGGGAATTCCCTGTGCCTTGCCCAGGGTGTCATGTTGGGTAAAAACACTTCTTACATCCAGATCCAGCCAGAAGGAAGCACCAGGCACAGGATGGGATTCAGGCCAACTCAGTCTGGTGTCTGCAAACATGTTCCTGTGTCTTGCAGTTGTTGCACTCAGTAAGTGGAGGTGAAGAGATCTTTATTTTGTGTTTACCCATGAGGCCTTTCCTCCAGGAGTGTGCTGGGTCCCAGTGTCTGCTTTGCTGCTTACACCTGTCCTGAATAGGATGTTATTCCATCTGGAAGTAAGTACTCCTGTGCCTTCTAGAGGGTGAGAGGGATGGATGAAGCTGAGAAGCTGTGGATAAGCTGTATTGCCAAAGACTTTTTCTTCTAGTCCTTGGTTTGTGTTGTTTCTCTACCACATTTATGAAATAATTGACTCTAAGCACCTCCAATTGTTTGTTTTTAATGTGCTCTGCTCTGATGCAATCATCCATGATGCTGGCCAGGCATATCCAGATATATGACTCCTGGTGAAAGGTATTTTTCTTGGCTGTACATCTGTACTTGGTTGAGAACAGTTCCTGTCTCAGTTTTGGAGACAAATTTCAGGAGAATACACTCTGGAATGAGCATTTCCTCTAAAGAGAAAAAGGCTTAAATAACTCCCTTTTCTTCTGCCAATGAGAGAAATTGATACTAGCAGGTGAAAGTGGAAGAAAAAAACCAAAAACTGTTTATTAACCAAAAAAAAAGGGGGGATGGGGGTGGGGGGAAGAGTGTGCCTACAGGGCACAGAAAAGGACTGAATAAATGCTAGATATCAACTCCCAGAAACTTACCCTCTGCACACCCACACATTCACCCACTGCAGAACAAAAACACCTTAAAAATGCCCAGGGAAGAAAAAACACACGGGCTGACACATGGACTGGAAAGCAAAATAGTGACTGGTCCCTTGGTCTCTGGGAAGGGGCAGAGGAGTTTCCCTAGCAGCCCAGAGCAGAGCAGAGGGGACACCTCCTGAATGTCTGATGTGGGTCTCCTCCTCACAGCAGCCAAAGCTGATGTATTTTGATGTCCTTTCTTGTGTTGGTTCAGCTCCTCTGAGGTCTCAGGTTTGGGATGGGCCCACTGGCTCCCTGGATGGGAAAAAAAAAATCCAAGCCAAAAACACTGCTTAGAGGATTCCAGGCTAGGGAAAGGAAAGGGAAAAAACCTTCTTGCTTCAAGCTATCAAAAAACCCAATCCAACAAGAGGAACATCCCAAATCCACACTGTCCAGAGCACACTGCAGAGAGAGATTGAAGAGAGCCTGCACTTGGCATTCCCAGGCTCCAACCCTGCCCCTGCTTCCTCTTAAAATATACCATAGACATTTCTAAGCATAAAGCTGATGGGTAGGGAAAAAAGTATCTTCATAAAATCACCCCAAGACAGTTCCCGTTTCTGAATCTGAGCCTGTGTGACTCACATTCAGCTGTCCCCTTTTCTGATGGGAAGATGGGGAAGAGATTATTTTGGTCATTTGAAGCAGGGCTTCATATTGTGCATTCCTGGGATGCTTTTCTTGGTTGTGGGAACAGACAGAACCATTCATCCCAGTGTGGAAAGACTGCAGGAACAATCTAGCAGAGATCTAGAAAGTGCTTGTTGTCTGTCATATCTTGTACAAGAAATAAAAACAAAATAAGCAGAGCTGGTGGCACTGGAGTATCCAGAGGAGCAGATGGAGTTTTCTTTACAGTGTATCTGGAGAAAGTCACATTCCCCTGAAGTTTTGCAGGAAGGCAAAGCAAACAGCTCGTGCAGGTAATGTGGGGAGTAGGAATGATAAATAACATAGAGAATAGAAATTTTCAGTTCCCCTGAAGTTTCTGGATAGAGCTTGAAGACAATTCTGGCTGATTTCAGTATCAGGGAAGAGAGATGGCTCATGTGTTTCTTACACCACATATTCGCCTGTGTTCAGCCTCTACTGCTGGAAGGAGATCTTTCAGAAGAGCTGGAAATAGGTTTTTCAGGAGGGCTCTGCTAATGGAGCCTGTTGGGAAGCTGAGGGTTCTCTGTGGCAGCTCAGAGCATGTTGTTATCTCTAATGGAGCAGGGTAGTGCCCTGTGGAGATACTGGCCTGTGTCCCAGGCCAAGGGTATTTCTGCAGCATAAAAGCTGCATCACTTGGTCAGGAGCTAATGTGGGACTAGGATGGCTCTGCGTGGTGAAGATGACCTAATGGTGTCATTTGGAAGAGCTCCATGCTCAGCGTTCAGAGCTTCCTAAAAATCTGCTCATATGTATTTGTGTTGAAGTGGGGGAGAGGCTGGTGACAGAGAAGGAGTATCTGTCCCTAGCAGCAGGCACAGGCTTCTTTAAAAGCCTCCCAGACATTTATTTTTATCTGTGTAGTACTGACAAAGTGCATTTGTAGTAAAATTTACTCCAGTTTATCCTTATTTCCCTGTGTGGTGATGAATGTGCAGGGTGTGCTGAGGCAGCTGTCCCTGGCTGTGGTCACTCTGCAGACTGTGACAGTGACACTTCAGATGGATGAGTTTGCCCCTGTCACACCCTCCCCATAAGCTGACATGCCATGGGCACAGCCAGGGGTTCTGCTGTGATTCCCAGTACCACCTGAGAAGTTTTTGAGTCTGTTGTATGTGGCCACGGTTGTGGTGGTTGTATTTTAGGATAAAAGCATCTGTCTCTGCCAAGGGGAACATGATTAGCAGCCTGTGGAATTCATTTGGTTTTAGCATTAGTGTGTTGAAAGCAAATGTGTTTGTGTAAAGATTTCTGGCAGAAATATTTATCTGGTGGGAATACACTTCCTCTTGTTTCTCTCCCCAGTGTAAATATATCCAGTTTTCCTGGGAAGAAGCAGAAAATCACAATATCCTGTGATGGGAGTGGACAGCTATCTTTAGGGATAATGAGATGTGGACAGAGAATGAAGTTCCTATATCCTCAACGATGAGCAGCAAAATAGAGGAATACACTAAATTCACTGTTCCCTAAAGTTTATGTGGTTCTGGCTGCAAAGTTAAGGACCCAGAGACCCTTTCTAAGAGAAGACTGAAAAACTGTAAAATCAATTTATTTTTCTGGCACCTTCTCCTGCTTAAATTCTTCTCTACTGCTGTTTTTTCCTTCCCTGTGTCTTTTTATCTTCTTATCCACATTCCTGGTTAATTCAACCAGCTGTATGGAAGCACCATTGCTTAATCCTGAGTACATCAAACCTTGTAACAAAATGTAGGATTAAATAATGAGTAAATTCAGGAGTAAGGTCATGTTGTGAAGAGGGTAAACTTTCAGGCCGAAGGTGATGGATTGAGATCTCTAGGTAAAGCACATCACCTGCCAGCAGAAGAGCTAGAAATCAAGTTGGTCTGTAAAATCAAAGCCAGCCCTGGGCAAAATGTGTCCTATGAGGTGGAGGGGGTGGGAGATGCCACATCTGATGGCTTGACAGATAAAAGGAACCTGGCTGAGCAATGTTTCTCACCTGCAGATTCAGTTCCTTGTCTCCCTATTTTATGCTAAACAGAGCTGGAAGCTGTAGCCTCCTTTTCAGCTCTGAGAACTGTTCCTCAGCAGCTCTGTTGCAGGAGGGCTGTTTTTTCTTTTCCTTAAGAAGAGTTTCTTGCTCTTGCCAGTTATTTCTGCTGTGGGTGATGTGACTGGAGCATCCTGCCTGTCGTAGCCAGCTCTGACTTGTGTGTGAGGTGAATCTCTGCAGGTGTCTGAATCCACCCAGGTACTGAACACCTTTGTGGGCACTTGAGGAAAAGCCCCTGATCCCTCAGGTTTTTGCTCAGGCTCCCTCCTCAGGATGTCTCTGCTGATCCCTCCTTCCTTTGTCTCTTTAAGCTGATGAAGGATGACTGACTTGCTGCTCTTTGGTGTTTTAGGTATTTGTGAGCCCTCAGGAATAAATCTTTGGAATTCTGCTTGTGGTTTTCCCTCCTCTGTGTCTGCTTGCAGCTTTTCCTGGAGCCCTGCCAGCCCCCTGCTCGCTCTGACCCAGCCTGTGTTGAAGTCCTTACTCATGCCTTAATCATTTCCCATCCCATTATTGCAATTCCCTCCTTGCAGCATCTGTAAATCTTTGCTGCACTGATTCCAGGGGTGCTGCCTCCTTCCTTTGCCCAGGAATCAGTGTCCCCAGGTTCTGGCTGGTCCTTGGATTGCTCTCTGTGCTGTTAGGTTGGCATTTTCCCTGACTTACTTTGGTGTCACCTATTTTCTTCCCCATGCTGGCCTGCTGACTCCCAGCCTCAGCTTTCTCTTGTCTGATAGGCTCCATTTTTAATTGTTTTCCTTTATCCATTAGGAATGTTACTGCTTTTTTTAAAAAAACAACTTAGTCATTTCCTTTATTTTTCTTTTCTTGTCATAAAATTGTGTTTGTTGTTGCAACATCCTTGCAAGAAATTTGGAGGTTTTATTCCATTTGCCTACTGGGAAGGGAATGACATAAGGAAGGTTGTGACTTCACTAATGAATAGTTGGTAGAGTTGTGCTTAGGAAGTTTTGGTGGTGTTTTTTTTTTTGTGTTTGTTTTTTTTATTTTTTTTTTTTTTTTTTTTTATTTTCTCATAGATCCATAGGGTCAAATGCCCTTTTATCTGTGGTAAGTTTTTGGGTTTGTTTTTAAGGAAAGGAGCTGAAAACCCCATCTCAGACTCTGGCTCCATCCTTCCTTCCCCTGGCAGTTTGGAGAGGCTGCTCTGAAGGCTGGCAAAAGGTGGTGCCTTTTGTCAGGGTTCTGACAGCACAACGGAGGTTTGGCAGGTGCCAAACTGAGGCTTTAGAATTTAAAACCAGTCAAAACCATTTCAGTTACTCAAATCCCAAGCTGTATTTAAATTCTTGTTTAATGGCTCTGGGAAGTTTCAGCTTTGCCCCAGGACTTTGAGATTGATGAATAAAAAGGTAACATGAAGATGGGAGATGAGGGAAATGATCACCCCTATTTTATAGGAGAAGAAATGAAATGTTCTGGTTTTTCTAGGGTTGTGAGGCAGCTGGAAACTGCTTTCTGGGGGCTTGGTCCATGCTCTCTCATTCATTCTCGATCTGATTTCTTTGTGCTCTGCTCCCCCAGGTGTGTGACAATGGAAGAAGAGGTGCACCATCAAGAAGCCTGAACAGTGACAACAGGACAGCTCTTGAGACATTGGCAAGAAGAGCCTGAGATACAGGAGACAGCAATCATGCTGAAACCGAGTGGACTTAAAATCCCAGGCAGGGCTGGGAAACACTCCAGCCCAGTGGGACGAGCATCAGGGACCACAGCAGCTGCTGTCACCACTGGCTCAAAGGAAGGTAAGGGCTCCATGCAGGGCCATGAGCTGACCCAGTGATTCCTGCCCGGGAGGCAGTGGATTAGTGGAGCCAGTGTTCTGTGGGATGGGAAATTCCCCATCTGTATGTGGGCTGATGGATCAAAACAAGTGTAACAGGGTGAATAAACGGGCTCCCTCTCTCAAGTAATGCACAAAACAGGCAAGTTGTGTGGAGTGGGTGGGAGGCAGATGGATCCCCTGATGTTTAGGGCTGACAGAGGTGCCTGTACAGACACTGACATGGGAAGGGCTGTGAATTAGGCAGATGGGAACCTCCCCCATGACCTTAAACACTGCCCTGTAGCCATTGCTATTGGCCTGTGAGGATGTAGGAGTAATGACTGAGCACTTGAGGTGATTTGGCCTGTGTGGTTTACATCAAATTACTGCCTTTGTTTAAACAGAAACATTTGAAGCCCTAGGATTTGAATAATGAATTCCCTTCACATACCTACACATGCCTTGCTGTTGTTGATCTAAATCCAGTGTATACGTAAGCTATGCAGACTGCCATTATCAGTATAATTAACACTTCAAAAGCAGTTGAGGGTGTGTTTTGCTTAGGGTTCATTTTTCTGGCTTATTGGCTGGTGGGTTGTTTTTTTACTATATATATATAATTTAGTAAATATTCAAGACAGGAGTTTTGTATGTCATGTCTTTAATTTAGCTTTGTTAAAAAAGGCTTTCTTTTTGCTTCTGGGGAAACACATCAGGATGATGTATATCCTATCAAAACTTGTGCTTTCACTATATTACACTTTCATTTGAGCAGGTCACTCACTGGTTGCTTCTTTGGATCTGTCAACTTCTTGAACTTATAATTCAGGCCACTTCCTACATGCCTCATTACTTTGCTGTGTGTTTCAGTCTCCAAGATATAGAACATTTTGGAGAATCAGGAAAGCCTTTTACCTCTCAGACAGTGTTTTTAATCAAGGGGATAATATTGGTCAGAATTTGCTTTAGCATGCTCGGACAAATTAGTCTGGGATAATGATGCTGCAAAATGAGGGTCACCAGACAGTGCTGTCTCTTGTCAGAGTAATGCAGAAGTGTTAATTATTTAATCAAAACAAAAAAAATACCCATCTCTGGGGTTCCTGTTTTGCTTGGGTATGTTGGGATGGTGATTCAGGCACAACTTCTGCACAGGATGTTCACACACAGGACTCTGCTTGCTGCTGAGCCACTGACTCTGCTCCCTTATTACACATCAGGGCGGTGCTTTGCTCATGGATTCTTTCAGCTGAGCTCTCTCTTCTTTCAGTGGCCAGTAGTGTATGTATAACCTCTGCCACTGTAGATTCTTTCCCCAGACAGTGTTGTAAAAGCCACAGCTCTAACTCGGCTTCTTGCACATCTGCAAGGTCTTGTTTGAGGGGTCAGTCACTGCTTGGGGTCATGGGCAGGGTTCCAGATCCTCTGGTGTGATACAGCACTGTAGGGATTGGAAAGGTGCTGCTCTTCCCTTGCTGAGGGCTTGGCCCTTTGTGTGGATATTAACAAATGTTTGGATTGCAGTTTTGTGGGAATGGGTTTTAATATTAGAAAGCCTGATTTCTTTATTTTGTGCCCAAATCTAAGATACCAAAGTATCCTTTTATTTGTTTGCTAGAGGGAAGCATAAACTGACAAAGGAAGAGTTCTGTAGGTTTGGCTGTGTACTTTGAAGTTATTCTTCTGACCCTGTATTTCTGAATTTCCCTCTTGTTTCTCCATGCCCTCGTGAGAAATGAACCTGAGCTCCAGTGATGTGCCTGTAGAACTCCTGCTGGGACTCTCTCAAGGTGCTTCAGTCTGAATTTATAATTGCAGTGTGTCATGGAGTTGCTCTCAGTTGATTTTAATCACATGAAAAGCACCAAAATGAGGGAAAATCGACAGGAAAATATCTGAGGCCTCTCTTCCCCTGAGAGGCTTTGCAGTGGCATCTCAGCAGGCACAGTTGGTGCAAGTCTTGTGGTATGAAAGGGTCAGGCAGTGGCAGGGTCAAGGCAACCTCTGGGCTGAATGCAGTGCCTGTTCACTGGAGGTCCTTTGTGCCTTGTTCAGCTCCAGCCATCTGTCACCAAGGGATGTGCAGCCAAGTACCCTGTGCTGCTCCTAATGGACTCTGGCCTTTGCTGGAGAAATTCTAAGCTTTATTCCTGGAAGAAAGTGAGCATGGAGAAGGGGAGAGGTCTTGTGATGGTGGGTTGGTGCTGTGTGTGCTGCTGCTGCTCTGCCTCTCAGGATAATGCTGGAGGCTGCTGGAGCAATCACAGCACTGAACAATTCCTACCTGGAATGTGAGAACAGAGCACAGTGGGGAGAAACAACTGGGCTGGGTGTATAACTGTGATTGGGTTTGTAGTGTTATTTCTGACCCCTTCTCACTGTCCTGCTCAAGAGCTGCTGCTGTGTCCCTGCATGGCCTCTACCTGCTCCTCCTCCCACAGATCTCTTCAAAAGTCTTGCCAGCTGCCTCTTGCTCCTCTCCTCTCCAAAGATAATCTGTGAGCAAAGTGTGCATCCCAAAATCCTGCTGACTTACCTGTGTGCCCTTCTCTGAGAGTGGCAGCATCTGTGGGGCCCAGCCACAGCACAGTCATGGGATTCAGCCTTTGGCAGGTGAAAACTGCAAGAGAAAAAACTACAAGCTTTTTGTGTTAAAGTGGTTTAATTTTATAACAGAGCCAAGTGTCCACATCACAGAAATCTTAACCATAGCAGGCACTGATGTGAATTTTGGGGATGCCTGCAGCCAAAGAATCTGATGGTAGATGGCCATGGAAGCTGCATTTCATTACATTTCTTGGGATTAATCAGATCTGGGCCACTAGGCATTATATGAGGTCTTAAAGTTGCATGAAGGAGTCTCTGTGTGAGGTGTTTGAGAAGCCCTGCAGAAACCACGAGCTCTGTGACCTGTGTCTGAGCACTGAAAGTGCTTCCTGGGAGGCTGACAAGGTTTTCCTGATTCCACAAAAATTCATTACATGCCCCTGAACTCCTGCCTTACTCCTTGCCTTTTGCACTTACCTGGCTCTTGCCAGAAAAGCCAAAGGAGAAGTCTGCATTTTCTGGAGCTTGATGGAAGAAAACCAGAGTGGTTTGGGTTACAAATTACAGAGCTGCAACGCTGATCTATATGAATTTGCCACCTTGGTAGAGAATAGGAATCTCAAAATCCTGAAATGTAGCTGCAGAAGAGAACTATAAATCTGACAAAGCAGAGGATTAAACTGCAGCGGTGCCCAGTCTGTTGCTTCTGAGATGTTCCTTGGCTCTGGGAGCTTAGGGCTGGCTCAGAAAGACCCCAAATGGAGATTATATCCTTCAGATTGCGTGTTAAGAGATGTTGCCTGTTCTCCAGTTGTTACTAATATATGTCAGTCATTAGCTGCAAATGAATTTTTAAAATCTTCACACTTTGATACTCTTCCCCTCCCATAAGTTTATCAATCTTGTCTGCACAAGTGGAAGTGAAGGTACTTCCCTTTATTCTTACTCTGGAATACACAAAGTTGGTTTGATTTCTCCTTCCTCTTTTCCCCAGTGTTCTGTTCATATTCTTTTGTACAAAGTCAAGTGTCTCTTATCTCTCTTTCATTTCTCTTTTCCTTTCCCAGGCGTGGGGATTCCTCTTCAACATTTCCATGTTCTCTTGTCAACTCAGATCTTATGTACTAGAAAGAGGGTTGATGCTGTTTATGCCTATCTATAGAATTTCATAATTTATGGCTGCAGGTTTCTCTAGAGACCAGATGTGCTGTAGTCACACTGAGCCAGCTTGTCACACATGCTGTATCAGTTATTTTTCCTGGAAACATACTCAGAGTCAATTCTCCTCATGGAATGAATGTCCTGTGTCCTCTTTGAACTTTTCCTTGAGTGGAGAGTTGTTGTGTCTCCTTCCCTGAGCTGGTGCTTTCACAGAGCCATTATGTGTAAGAGCTGTGTGCTGGTGGTCTGGGTTAGGTGCATTGACTTGCTGTGCTTGTGGGCTTTTTCTAAAAAATCAGAAATTCCTAGTTCAGCTGAAAGTCAGTGGGGAACTGGCAGCTGACATGGACTCCTGGAAGAAATTAGCCTTGAGTGGTGTGGTGTCCATGCTGGCTGTCCCCCTCCCTTTTCTCCTATAAAGCTGGAACAATGGAAAAAATAAGTTCTGCTGCTTTGCAGTAACTGTTTTCCTCAACCAGACTGGAAATTCATCTCTAGCTGCCTTAGGAGAAGATTTCCCTCAAATGTGTTGGCTTATTTCCCATGTTTCAAGTGGAGAAAATCACTGTTCTTGACCCCCCCATTCAAGAGAGGTTTCTTTGCTAAAGGTGTGGGTCATGGGCAAAGGGCTCAATATAATATTTGGATTTCTTGTCACAAAGCTCGTATGTCTCAGTTTCTTTCCCACCCTCCTCCTGGAAAAGCCTGCTTTCGCAAGATGGAAAGAGAATGGAAGCTGTGATGAATGGGCCCACAGAGCCCTTCCAGCTGGTGGAACAGGTGAAAGCTGCTGGGAAGAGAAGCAGTCACATTTCAGAGTGGGTTTTGTCTGGTCAGAGCACTGTTAGAGTAATGTGATTGGAGAAGTTTGCCTTTCATACTTCATTTGGCTGTCAGCTGGCTCTAGTGTTTGTTTATGGTTCTTAAATCTCTTGTTCAATTAAAAAAATCTAGCAAAAGACAGGACAAAATAAATATTTGTATTTACAGATAGAGCTGGGCAACACTGAGACTTTGGTGCTGGAGGCAAAAAAGCCCAAACTTAATTAGTTTTCTGTGAGACTTCTGTGCATCCTGTCAGAATCCAGCACAGCCCTTGGATTTTACAGATGGGTCCTGTCTTTCTGAATGGGCAAGTGCAACTATCTGTCACAGGAATTTCATATTTAGGCATGGCTAACAATATCAAAACTGTTTTTCGGCAGTTACCTAGTTTTATTGCCAAAAATTTTGCTTTGATAGCTAAACTCTAAAGCACATTGCTGGGAGCCTGGCAATGCCTTCTTGTTTTCATGTAAGTGTACATGCACTATTTTTGATGAAGAATAAATGCACAAGGCTAATAATGTTGGCATAATGTTTGCTTCTGCAAACACTGTGTGTTGCTTTTGTTCACTAAAAATAAGAGTGAAGCAGACTGGAACACTCCTAGGGCCATTAAAGAGAATGGGATGACTGACTCCATAGGATAATTAAACTAAAATATGCTGTAATGAGGGTTTGATAAGGCTGAGCTGGGTATTGGGTCCTGGTTAGCTGCATTTGGGGTTTGGGTACTGATGGGCTGAGGCTGGTCCCTTCTAGGGGACAGTTACTGCTGTGCCTCAGGGCTCAGTTTGCGTGAGGGGGTTAACTTTTTTTTTTAAATTTCTAGAAATGTGAGTATGTTCTGATGGCTGCTTCTAGTTTGAGACTCAATAATTCTGTGGCTAAGTCTCTTTTGTTCTGTACCTGGCTCAATTCTGCTGAAGGACCCTAAATCTCACCACCACCTTAGCTCTCTTGTGCCTTTACTGCCTTGCTCTTGCCTTTCCCAGTGGAAAATCTTCATTCTTTTTATTTATCTGCCACAGTGTTAACAGCAACATCTTGGTAAATTAACTTTGAAAACCAATTGTTTGCCCCTCGACTTTCTCAGGATGTTTTTTTAAGTTAAATTGGCTGGATGCATAGCAAGCACTAAGATGCAATTTCTGTTGCTTCTAGAATTTTCTGTGGTGAAAAACAGAGGGAGGGATGATGTCCTTCCTGGGGAATTTATGCCTCAGAAATAAGAGAACTTGGGGAGGTTGTTCTCAGGTAATTATTGATGGTTTGGTAGTGTCTTAACACAGGCCTTTTTTTGTAAAGCTGCAAGAAACTGCTGAGGCTCTTTGATTTTGTATCAATCTGTTAATTCTAATTCCCAAATAAATATTAAAGGCACTAAACCACTGTTTTGCCTGCAACAAAAGAAAAGAAATAGGATTGTAATGTCCAGAGGAGCAGATTGACTGGCACAGACACAGGGACCTAATTCTTGTGTATTCAAAGGCTTTGTGCCTCTCGATGAATATTAACTTGGGGTGTTGTGTGCTGGTGAATTGAGAGAGAAGACCCCACATCATGGGGCCAGAGGCTGCCATTATTTCTAGCAAACATTTGGTTTTGCTGTTTTGCATCAGGCCTCGTGGAGTGATGGGTGTTGTCAGCTCCCATCTGAGTGTTGTCCTCAATTAAATCCATGCTGCAACCCCGGGGTGGGATTAGTGATGCTGCTGGAAACGTGTCATTGGTGTCAGTGAAGTTTGATGAGCTCTTGCTTTATGTTGATGGCTCTGTGTACACAGTGTCTTCAGCTCCTTAGGGAATTAGGAGGTTGAGGTGACAGGGAGGTGTTTGAGGATCAAATGCTTCTGTTAGAGTGTCAGCAGACTAACGGCAGTGTTAGCTGCAGGATCCAGGTCTGCACAGGCAGAGTCACCTGGTCAAGGAGTTAACAGGTATCTGAAAGAAAACAAGATTGTTTTCAAGGGCCGAATAGAAAAAACTGCAAATGAGTGTCACTGTTAGGGACACAAAAGAATGAGCAGGCAGCAGAAAGGTCAGCAGGGAAAGCTCTCCACTTTATTTCTCTGACTCCAATATATACACTTTGACAAGCAGGTCAAAGATTGGCTACACAGGTTGCCGCCTCTTCGACCTCGTTGGTGAACATCACCATCAATCATCTTTCTCCTCCCAGAGGAGAAATTTGTAAACAAAATAGATAAATTCTAAAAATACCATAGTTTTCTTGAAGCTGCGTAAAAAAAAAATGCAAACAATGAAAAGCAGGCAAACTTGAGGCAACAAATGAGAATTGCTGTTTTGCTGATCCAGGGCTGAGGTGCAGCTGAGGAGTGGGAGCTGCCACAGCCATGGGAGCAGCTCTGCTGAGGGATCATTAGAACCTGAGTGCATCCCCTCATCCCTGCTGTGGGTTTGACTGAAGTGCCCTGTGTGGAGGTTGTGTCCCTCAGTACAAATCCAGTCACTCATGGACACAGATGCTGTCATGAGACCCTGAATATTTGTTCTCATCCTCATGACATAGCCTATGCCAAAGTTTTCTGGCTTGGTTGTGGACCAACCACTTGTATTCAGCTCACATGTGTCTTTCATGAGCTGCTCTGCCTGCTATCCTCACTCTGAAATACCTTTTGTGCTGGGGTTTTTGAAGGTGGTTGTTCCTCCACCCTTTCTGGTTCCCCTCCTGAAGGGAAGAACCACCTTTGTGGCATTCCTCTCCCAGAAAATGATTCAGTGCATTCCAAGCAATATAAAAAGGCATTGAATCTATCTTAGTTTAATCAGCTTTACAGGTAACATATAGAGATAACTGTGAGTCTGATTTTAATTGTCTTAATGATTAGATACTCTTAGAAGGATTTGATGTAGTTAATCCTTAATATTCAGTTCCTTCATTGTGGGTGAGGCGTGAGCACACACCACAGACATATGGAGGTCAGACACCCTCCTGCTCTCTCTGTCTGTAGCTCTCCATAGAACAGCAGGGAAAGAAAATCTGCTTCCCACAGATGTTCAGCTTATGGAGGTTGGAATATAATGAACTGAATCCTATTCAGCTGGGCTGCAGCAGAAGCACTGAGGCTGTGGTTATGCCCATCAGAGTAGGGATGCAGCTTCGGGGCGGGATCTGCTCCTGCATGTTCTGCCTCCAACAATTGCACTAATCCAGCAAGAGCAGATTAATCATTAAAGGCCTGAGCCAATATTCATTGAAATGAAAGGAAAGATTCCCTTTGGCAGAGATGGATTTGGGATGAGAGTCTGCAGGATTAAAGTGGCATCAGACTGTTGGTACGTAATATTTGCCATAGGTTGGAATTACCCATCACACACTGACCCTGCATGTGAGCATCTTCCTTGAAGGCAGTCAAGTAGGTCACTTGATTTCCACAAAAGCCTTAAAACATTTAGAATACAAATATTATTCTGTATCTATTTTGAGTTCAGTAGGATATTTACTTCTTAATGAAGATGCTAGTAAGTAAATTACTATCCTATTCTTATGAAAGAGAGAAACTGATTTTTATGCAGGAGTGAGATCTGTAATAAAACAGTGTTTATCACAACACTCACTCTGAAATAATAACAGTTGTCGAAATTGAGCTGTCTGTGACTTCAGCAGCTCTATTCAAAATATAGTTGATGATTTCTCTGTTACAAAATGCATTTGGCAGTGCTGTTTTCCAGCACAGTAAATGTGTGTCCTGTGCTGCATCTGGGCTGTGGACTGGAGGATGCAGCAGAGCACTTCATTCCATGGATGTGTTTGCAGAATTCTTTGTGAGAAAGGAAATGTTTGTGAATGGGGATTTTTAAATGGTCTCAGAGGAAGGCAGTGATGAACTGAGCCATGAGTTCCTCTTATAAGCTGAACCTGCAGCAAGGTTCAGGAGTTAATTTGTGTGATGTAGTGCACTGCCAGGTTGTAGGGCAGCATCATGCAGGAGTTAACTCTGCTACAGGAGTGTTCCCAATCTGCTTGAGGAACTCCTACCAAGCAGGAGCTGTAAGTCATTCTCACTTTCTGTAATTATAAGTGTCCTATGCACACATGAGACCTCTCTGTTCAAGACTGAGTGCATCACCACCTCCTGTAAAGCTTGAAGGCTCTGACAAAGGTCAGTATTACCCATGTTTTTACACAAAAGACAACTTAGAGAAGTAGGTCTTGCCCATGCCATCCTCTAAGTCAGAGGGGAAAGTGGAAGTTATCTTGACCAACAGATTTTTCTGGCCTTTTGTCCTCCCAGTCCTGGCACAGGAGCAGCAGCTTCTCTCTCTGATGCTGCTTCCCCTCATCCTTTCCATTGACTGAAGTGTTGTGTCTGTAAACGTTAGTGCCTTTAGAATTTGGCTGTGCAGTCACTGAGCTATAGGGTAAGTTTCTGTCCTGCACATGTTTCTCTTATTTCACACCTAAATCTGCACAGTTCTTTAGGATTCATGTCCCTGAAGATGACAGGAGTCTTTTGTATTGCTGTATAACTTACTTCACAGAAATACTTTCTACAGAATATTCTATTTGGAGGTATTTGCTCAGGGAAAAAAATAATCTTGCCAGACATTAGAAGGGTTTGATGAAGATTTCAACAGGAGAATTTCAAGTAAAGATGATGTGATGTTGAGAAAATTCTGAACCCTAAGAAGGGCTTAGGGGTATCATCCTCAGTGACTGACTCTGTCCTGGCTGGGTGTTCAGAAGATAAAAGCCTGAAACTCATCATCTGAGGAAGTGGCCTGAGAGTCATAGTCCACATGTGAGTCTTTCATACCAGTAAGGTGTACTGGGAATGGGAGCACAGTGTGTGCTCAGGGTGGGGCCCTGTGCTCAGTCTTCAGTGCAGCTCAACTCATCAACTCCCAAGCTTTATCTGTGATCTGTCACTTGGCAGCATCAGTTTCCCCACCTGCACTCCATGGTGGCTGCTGACTTTGCCCACCACCACTCCTGGACTGGTGTAAGATGTCGTTTCTGATGCTCACTTAGATCTTTTGGGTTTGAGAACACTTCCTGTGGGGATCAATGTTTATAGCTGATATATTTTAGGATCAGATCTGGATCATGGTCATGTTTATTATTAAAAAAAAAAAAATACACACACTGCAAATAGGTGACTTGGCTTTTCTGCACATGAGGCTTGTTCATGTATAGCTCATTGCCTTTTGAATTGGATACTTAGCTGTTTAAGCCAGGTATTTGGAATGAAGTAGATGACTCAGTGTTAATCTGCTCTCAAATATCCTTTTTGTTAGATTAGGCAAAGCAAAGCCAGCCCAACAAACTCTGCACCCTGCAGAGGGGGGCTGTGTACAATCAGTCCATTGTGTGCTGTGCTGCCTGCTCTGTGCATGGATGTATGGCTGGAGGAATAAATGGCTGAGGGAGTGATGAATCAAAGCTGTGTTTGGTACAGTGCAGCCCCAGGACCGTGCCCAAGTTTGCTTGGCAGTTATGAGGTGGTTTTCTTTACCTCTGCTATAGTTCCTCTGAGATCCTGGGTGTTGCAGATGGCCCCTGGAATCTCCCTCTTTCAGGTGGATGACTTAAAGAGATGGTGCAATTGTATTGAAGTCATGTTTCTATGGAGGAAGGGGAAAAAATATGTACAAGGGAGAAAGTGTAGTGCTTGTCTGTGTGCTGGTACCATCTCAGTGGTTCAAACTGTGTTGTTTGTCAGCATAGCTGGTGACACTGAAAACCAGCCTCCCAGCATGCAGATAAGGTGCTAACAAAGCATCCTCCTTCATTCTTGTATGTCAGGTGTTAAATTTTTATACTTTTCCCCTCAAGAGTAGGTGCAGACAGGGCATGAGGAAATACCTTTTGTGGCTGCAGGCTGGCAGCTCCTGTAAAGAGCAATTGCTGTGAAGATTATCCCAACTCCTGCCAGAGGGAAGCAGAGCAAAGTAAAATTAGAAAGTCAGAGAAAAGCTGGTGGCTGTACCAAAGAAATATTTCTGAGATTCAGCAGGTAGAAATGAGAAGTGGTTTTCTGTCGAGAGAGGAGGAGTGAGGAAGATCTTGCTGCTGTGCTCTATTGCTACGTGTCTCGACGGGGAGATTCCGTGGTGTAGCCCTGGTTCCGTGCCTGAGGTGTTTTGGTTTTCTGAAATTCTTTTTCCTGGGAAAAAACCAAAACACCTCAGGCACAAAACCAGGGCTACACCATGGTGCCAGCAGAACACCAGCTGCCTGAGCTTGCAGCTTCCAGTTGCACAACTGTACCAGATAAAGGATGCTTTACGCCTGAGCTGGGCCTCTGCAGTGCTCGGAGTGCAGTGGGAGCAGAGGTGTGAGTGGCCCAGCTCATCACCTGTCACACCAGGGGAAATACTGCACTGCGCTCGAGCTAACCTGACCTGGCTGGGGTAACCAGATCACTGAGCACTCTGAGGATATGTGAGAGGTTATAATGCTTGTTCCATAGCTGGAACAGTAAATACTGTGCCCACAGGCAGTGTGTGCCGAAGTTGGAGTGAAGCTAGACTGTCTCCTGTCATTTAACTTCTCTTTCCCGTGGATTGTTAGAGGTGCAGTCAATCTACTTGTGCATGGCTGCTCAGGTTATCCCCTGTGAGTAAACACCCTGAGTTATGCACACACAGCAACTTCTGCATCCTGTTCCCAGTACAGGGAGTTGCTGGGATCCCCTCAACTGGCTCCAGTCTGATCAGAAAGTAATAATTGCCCTCCAGAAAAAGCCAGGCTCTGTTGTTTTTGGGGTTTTTTTGTACCTTCTCTTCTACATTTGATTGGGAGTTATCAGTTACTGAGTTAATGTTAATATTTCTGAATGAATAAGTCAGCGGCCTTTCTGTGTGCACCTGCTTGAGCAATGTACTGCTTGGCTGCTCATCTCAGTTGGTGCTGTAGGAATGATCCCTGAGTCCATCCAAGTGGGTTTTGTGTGGGAATGATGCCTATGCAAAATTCCTGTGTGTGAAAAAGCTGTGAAATTTCAAAACCCTGCTGCTCAATTACTTCTTCTGATGGGGAGGGGGAAAAGCAGTGTGCTTTACTTGGCTGCACTTTACAGCGTGTAGTGCTCAAGATAAATTTCTCCAGTTCAGAACGGTCCCAAGACTGTTGCGCTCTCTGTGCTAATGCCAGTGTTCTGCCTGGGAAATCGTTTATAAATGTCTTATTAAAGACCTGTGTCTGCCTCCTTTTCTTTCTTTTTTGTCATTGGATCAGCTCACTGAGAGCAGCTGTCTTCACTTCCATCACAGCAGCCCCCAAACCACACTTGTGCCTAACAGATTCCCACAGCCCCGGAGACAGAGACAACTGTGCACATGTGTGTGTGAGCTGGGGTTTGTGGGCATGCTTTAGGCTGAGCTCCTTCTCCAGCTTCTCCGTGCTTCTTTGAGAAGAAAAGACTCCAAGAAATCAGCTCAGTGCTGGTTTTATAAAGGGCTGAGCACAGGGTGTGACTGCAGCTCTGCAGCTGGGGACGTGTGCGAGCGTGAAGGAAACTCCCTGTGCCGGGCAGGGGCCTTCCTTGTAAGTATTTCCCTCCTCCCCAGCTGGTGTTTTTGCATCTCATGGGTTACCCTGGGCTGCTTTCTAATGCTCCTTTCTGCCATTAAGTCTTCCATTACTTGCAGTGGTCTCTGTGAGGTAACCCAGTCTGGCTAGTGGGACAAAACTTAGTGAGTCTTTAGAGCTAAGGGCTTGCTTGAATGGAAAACTACATTTTCTTGTCAGAATAAGTTGTGGTGAATAAAGTGGGTAATGCTTCTATGTGGAATATTCTCTAGTGGGAGTGATTTTATTGTTTATTTAAGGAAGAATGAGACTGTTAGTTTGTAATAAACCCTGCGTTACTTTAACATACTAACCTGGAATTTATTAAATTCTAGTTTTGCAAACATGTCTGTATGTTATTTCTAGAGATGAGGGTTGACACATGCTGAGGAAGAAGATATGGGTGCTCCAGTCTTTGTTAAATTTGCAAAGCTGTTAAAATTGTGGGATTTTTGTTTTCATTATTTTTGGTGAAAACGCTACTTCTCCAGAGGTGTGATATATAGGCCCTGTTTTAAGGCTGAAAAATGTTAAATAGAGTATTGAAAAGTGAATGTTGAAAGAATATAGTTTTAAAAATAATAATTACATAACAGTTAAGAGACTGCAGTCTTAAGATGAATAGATCCATCCATATGCTGCAAGATGATTATCCCTCAGTAAAAGAAACCTTGTGCATTTTCTACTAGTCACTTGCCTCCCTTGTGCCTTGTACTGCCAAAACCAATCTGCTTTGCATATTTCATTGAATACTGTTGTTTATTTGAAAAAAAAAAAAAAACACACAAAAAAACTTTAAATCCTCCCACATAAATATATAGCTTTGCTGTTTGTTTCTTTCAGAATTATACTGGATTTGATCTAGTGTAGCTGGAACCCCCCCCAGCTTCTCCATGCCTCCCATCTCCAGCAGGCACCGAAACGTCTCTCCTGTGGCAGAGCAGATTTTGTACCAGTCAGCATCTTGAATGAGACCTTTATAAGAAAGCCTTTGTTTGGGATGTCTGTTTGAGGTTCACTGCCCTTCCCAGCTGCCTCTCTGGAGGCAAATATTTGTCTCAATGGGCATCTCCTTCCATTCAGTGCCAGACATCTTTGCAATGGTCCTTACTCCGTTTTGCTTCTCATTCATAATTCTCATTCTTATTGTCTTCCTGCTCATTGCAGCTTTATTTCTGGATATGCCTCCTCTTTTCAAAGGAGCTAAACACAGGGATGCTGATGTTGTATCAGATCTTAATACTCACACCATTGGGGTTATTCCTGGGAGCAGCAGGGGCAATAGATTTTCAGGGTGCCAGATGCAGATCTTGCCTCTGTGCCAGACCATGGCCCCAACTTTTCGGCTTTGAACTTGCAGAGCTTTCAGTCGTTGTTTCCAAGTCAGCCATAAATCTCTGGGGCTCCTTCCTCCCACAATGTGCTGCCAGGCAGTTGGCTATTGTCTGCAAAGTATTGCTGTTTCTCCCAGGCACCTCTTCCCTCTCTGTTTCTGCCTTATCCTGCAGTTTGAAAGGGCTGTGATCAATCCTGCAGAAAGCAGCTACTTCATTACTGTGCTCAGTTCTTTGAATTTCGATGTGACAATGGGCTGGCTTTCACTTGATTGCTAACAGCATCATGTTTATGTGATCCAGGTTGCTTTGAGAAGCACAAGTCCCCAGGTGGGGACCTAGAAATTCCATGTGGCAAGACCTCATCATTAGTGAGTACTGTGGAGGCAGCAGGCACCAGCCCTTCTCCCATGGCAGATGCCTTTTCTGTGCCTGTGTGGCTGCTGCTGATGCTGCCAAGGGAAGAATCCCTGTCTCCCTGCACAGGAGGCAGCTCCTGGAGGTGCAGCAGGTTGTGCATCCTTCTTTCTTGCCCAGCAGAGTAGCTGCTGTAGGTGGTGGGGAGCAGATGCTCTGGACTGTCCTCCTCTGGGGGGAAGCTCTGCTGAGCTCTGCTCTCCGTCAGTGAAGTTCTGCAGTGTTATGCTTGGAGATGAAATGGCAGAGACCCAGAGAAGCTTGTAGTAACTACAGTGTAAAGAGATGAGTAAAAACCACTGCACCAGGAGCTGACAGGTCTGTGGCTGTGAGGACAAGACCACACTGTTCTCCAGCTCACACTGGAGTGTGGTGGGCTTTGGATGGGGTAGAATCATCCACCCAGATGTGCCTGCAGCCTGAGCAGGGATAGTGTCTGACTGTCATCCCCACCTCATCATCTGAGCACTGGACCAAACAGTGAGCCAGGCTGCTCTGATGCCTCCAGGGCTCTTGCACAATCCCTGTGGCAGTAAAACCAGACGTTATTCCTTTCAGCTGGCACGCCTGTGGGCCAGCAGTAGGGTTTTCCAACTGACAAAATCTTGGCTTCAAATGGGCATTACAGTCCTCTGGTCTCAGGACTGTCCTGAGGCTCTGCCCAGGCTGGGAGGAGCAGAGCTGGTACCAGAAGGGTTTTTTGACCAGTCTGGTTGCAAGGCTGCATTCGAGATGCTCACAGATGGCACAACTTGCTGCCCCATCACAGGTTAGTGGCTTCTACAGCAGGGGCCAGTGACATGGGGGTGAAGTGTCTTCAGCCTTGTGACAGTGGCAGTTCTGCTGGGCTGGTGCACCTTTTATTGCTAGACGGTGGATGAGAAGTTTATTGATTACCATGGAGAGGGAACACAGCCAGGAGTGGGTGGGCAACTCTGTGCTGCATGTCAGGCTGTCTTGTGATGTGGTGATGTTTGAGTGTAAAAACCTCTGAAAATTAAAATAGAAAAGCAAAAAAAGACCTCTTTGAGGGGCACTGTAAAGCTCTTCTGTAAATATAATGTTTGTGCTTATTTCTCCCTCCTTCCTGAGACAAGACACTACTCTGGAGTAGCTCTTCTTTTTTTTTTTTTTTTTTTTTTGGTTGGTTGTAGTTTTGGGGTTTTTTTGATTGGTTTTTTGTTTGATTGGTTGTGGGGTTTTGTGTGTGCGTGTGGTTTTGTGTTGGATTTCTTGTTGTTGAGGGGGTTTGGTTGGGAATTTTTTTTTTTGGGGGGGGAGGTTTGTTGTTGTTTTCTTTCCTCTTTCTTTTAAATCTAGTATGCCTCCATTTTATCAATTAACTGCTTGTCTCCTGATTCCCATGGCAACACAACAGGCTGTTGCATTTCTGAGTCCTTTGGCAGTTGTGGTGCCTGGCATGTGTCTTGGGAGCAGTCAGATTACAAAAGGGTTCTGCAGGGAGTAGGAAATACATGGGCAACACTCACTGTACACTGCTTCTCACACTAAACTGCTCTTCCCTTCCTCTCCCTCACCCCCTTTACATACAAGTTTCCTTCCCCCTTTGTTTCAGTTGCCTGGCGTTAAGAAATGAGCAAGTGGAGTGCTGTGGGAGGTCAGAAGATGTGGGGGGAGCGAGGGGATGGCTGGGTTCAGTGGATGTGGATGTGACACAGCACAAGGCTGAGCATGTCCTGAATGAGGGGTCCTGCAGAGAAAGCTGTTCCTGCTGGTACTGCAGAGCAAGTGCTCTCTTACTCTCACTTCAGTTTCCAGAGCTTTCTTGACAGGAGTTTCTTGCTTCTGTACTGTACAAAACTTCTGTTTGCTCCTTCCTGCAGCAGTTTCCAAGAGCTGGAGGAATCCATTTTTTACAGAAGCCCTTGTGCTTTAAGGGATTTTGGACACATGGCTTTCATTGACACGGTAACAGGAGCCCTGTGAACAGGCTGAAACTTCAGTTAAACTTTTAACCTCTCCAGCTCTTAGCTGGTAGGAACTTGGCTTCTGAAGTACTGGTGCCTTGTCGTGTGGGTCCCTAAAACTGATGGGGTGAGTTTGCAGCAGGAGCTCTGAGCACACAGTTTGCTGTAGTGGTGGTTAATGTGTAGGCTTTGTGAAGGCCAAAGGGAAAGCAGAGATTTGGGGCTGGATAAGATGTGTGATTAGTTCTCTGTGTGACAATTTACAAGTTGCTGTTCAGCCCTGGAAGCTGTGACCTACAGGAAGCCCATTTAATCCCAAAAGAATGAGCCAGCTAATGAGCACAATGGGATTGTAAAGTTGGAAAGCCTGAGTGGAAGGGATCCTGCTCACTGCTTGTGTCTTGGAGCCTGGTGCCAGTGTGGGGAGGAAAGCAGTTCCTGTTGAATCCTGACTCACAAGTGAGGTCTGTGCTGGACAGAGCCGCACAGGGAGATCCCCTTGGATCAAGCAGGAAGAGCCTTCCTCATCACTGGCTTCCAGGTGAGCTGCTGGGTTAGAGGCCTGGTACTGACATTCAGAGAGTTCCTGTGGCTTCTTCAGTGGCATGAGCAGGTACTGGCAGGGTTGGAGTAGAAAGTACCCGGTTTGTTCTGCTGGGTGTGTTTTCTCTTGTGTAACTCTTCTCAATTTCATACCTGATGTCTGTACCCTTGTTTTGCTGTTTCTTGGCACTTTTTTCATAGTGAGTTTTTTGGAACTTGTTGGCATTTATGTGGGGAGTCTGACTAGAACAAGAAGACTTTTCTTCTTTAAAACAGCAAATCCAAGTGACAGAGATCAATAGACAGCTCCTTATGTGCTGGTAGGCTGGAAAGGCTCAGGAATCTTTCATGGCAGTCCTGTTGGGTGACTTTCCTTTCAGCTGTAAGAGGTACCTGGAGAGTGGTGATGTCAATGTCAGGTCTCTTGAGCTGTGCCATCAGCTGCTGTCACCTTTGGGCTAGCCTAAGATACTCATGGGTTTGAAGTTGCTACCATCTGCCTTCTGAAAGGCTGGTGACCAGATACCTGCCTGGGAGGATGCTTAGTCTACTGGGACTACTCCAGATGCTGTCTGACCATCTAGTTCATGGGTTAATAAAAGGCAAGAGAAATGAGTTCAACTTGATCATGGTTACTCTTGGCTTCTCTGAAAACCTGCTGCACAAAAGCCCATTAGCTGCTCTGTGGTTATTATTTCATATGTGGATAAGGAAAGCCATGTAAAACACAAGTTTCTACATTGTGGCCATAATAAACAAGGTGAGCCTTCAGGCAGTTCCTTATTTACATCCTGTACTTTTGAATAATTCACCTCATGCTCAGGGATAAGGATGCTTTTGCCTGCACTGCTCAGGAGCCTGGAATAAGATTATTTCCCTGAGATGTAATTACTGTAGTTCAGCATACTGCCTATCAGGCAGGCACCTGAAATGATCAAGAGTGTGTAGAGTTCCACTAAAATTTTGGCTTTTGGGGGAAGTGTTGCAATTCAGTGAACTGTTCTTTATTTCTTTTTTTCTGGTCCAAGTTTGCTCTTGCAGTGAAATATGGTGAGTCTAAACGCAATTTTAAATCCTGCTGCATTGTTTGTTCAGCCTTGGGCAGCCTTCCTGCCTTTCTTTGCTTGAGTTTTGCTGCAGAAGGGTTTGCTTATCCCAGCCACATTGCAGAGGTGCTTGTGAGAGTTAATGTGACCTGTATCTTGACCATGAACTAACATCCAAAATCAAGAACTAGGCTGAAACTCAGGCTCCAGTAAGACTAGAAAAACAGTTTTGATCTCTTCTCAATATAGTAGCAGAGCCCTCCAGATTTTACGTGCCTGTACAGTAGGTTGAGTTTGGCTGTCCTTGACACAGTGCCTATGTGTGCACAAACGTGTCAGTGGCATGATCTTTGTGTGTTAGGGTGCTCTGCCAAGCAGGAAACCTGGCTGAAAGTTGTGTTTCTAATTTAATTTATTCTCCTACCTATCACAGACCTTGGTGGTGATAAACTCCTGTAGCCAGCTATGGTTATTTAACTTAGAGTCTTCTTAAAATGTAACTTTCTAATCTGATTGCTTTACTGTCTTGTGCTGTTAAACATTGAAATGACAAAGTATTTTGTGCCTGTGATTGTTTTTATAGTTCAGATGGATGGAGCCCTGTTTCCTTCACACTTCTTTTTATTTAAAGTCCTTTTTAAAGATCAAAAGCTCTAAGCATCCTTATAGTCTTTGGGTTTTAATATTTTTAAGGTGAAACTAGTTCTTGAATGTAACACTGTCTGTCTGATGGAGCTCATCTTGGTGTACTCTCCTGCAAAACTGAGAGTGACACAAGCTTGAATGCCAGAGATTTGCCCAAAAGCCCCCAAAACTTCTTGGCAAACACATAAAGTTGGGGAAATTTATAAGGTAGAGTCCAGAAGCCAGGAGAAGGTTCTCCCTGGGAGCTGACTGAGCTCTGCTGGGAGCTCCCATGGTCTCCATTGCCACCAACATTTTCAGCTGGGAACAGAATTCATGCACCTGGGGACAGTATTTACTGTCCTTCCTGTGCCCATCATGGGATTTTCTTGAACATTCCCTATGTGTTATGCTGTTCATGTCCCCTTTGGCTCATCTTCTCAAGAGTTGTTCCAGCTCCAGCCTACTGAGCTACTTGGAGATACTTCTGTTCATGAGGAGTTTGTACAATCACACCTTAATTGCTCTCTTCTTGTTCAGATAAGGTTCAGACCAGGCAGAGGTTCTGCTTCCACAGGCTCCAAACTGGTGGCCGTAGAAATTTGTCAAGTGTTGACTCTGGAGTCTAATAAGAACCAAAGTGTCAAAATGGATCCTTCATAACACACATGATATAGCAGAAACAAAGTTCTCCATGCTATTGCCCTGGTGCTCTTTTATTTCCTCTCTGCTAGACCTCTAGCAAAGCTTTGAGGGATCTTGCTTTGAGAGCTTTTATGTTCTTCACTCTTTCTAGGAGCTGAGCCTGATCTGTCAGGCCCATTACTTGTGAAAGAGCTGTAGAAGTGCTGTGGACTGAGCCACAGTGATGGCTGAGGCTGAACAAGTTTCACAGTTCATTACACATGAGCACTCAGGTTTGGCTTGTCTCTGCAGCTGCTCAGAGTGTCCTCTGTCAGCCTTCTCTGGTAGCAATTTTTTTTTTTTTCCTGGATGTGCTTTAGAGTTTTCTAGTTGGTGACACCCAGAAACTTCAGCTGAAAGTTTGGCTGAAGAGTCCAGGGAGCTTTCATTGAGCACAGGATATGTGCACAGGACCAAGTCTCCTGCAAACACCCCCTACACCAGCTCTGTAGGACAGCCACACCTGGGGCCTCAGGGCTCATGGGAGCTGAGGATGGCTGAAGGTCCATGGTATGTGACTTGCTGGGTCTTACTTTGTGAACTTATTTCCTCAGTTTCTGTTGTGGTTTCTTTTTAGGGCTTTACTCGACCCTTTAACCCTCAGAGAGTTTTAATGAAGTTTCACATGTCCTTGTCATTTGTTGCCTGGAGCCCAGGCTGAAAGCCCAGAGTTTGTGATGGGAGGGTTTGACAGTGGGGTCAGCAAGAGTTGGGTCACTGCTGTCTTGTTTGCTTGGGTTGACTCTATTCTCACTCAGGCACCTGTCATGTGTTTAAGGGTCCCCTTTTGTATTATGGAGAGTTTGGCTGATCAAGACTCTGCTGGAGAGAGTGAGCAGAACAGTGAATACCAGCATCACCTGCAGTTCTCCTTCCCCAGGCAGCAGAGAGTTGCTGGGAGGCTGATGCTGGACAAAGGGCACTCTTTGTTGCCAGTTAGTGAGTTCCATGCACATTGTGTGGCCCTGGAAGGCTGTGCATGAAGGTTTGTAGATACATCCTGTTTAAAGAGATGCTGTTTATACTGAACATACCCCAAGGGTCTGCTTGCGGCTGCCTTTCCTCCAGCAAAGGGCACAGGAGAAGCTGGGAAAAGTGGAGGCCTGTGTGGTCCCACAGGAGCTATTGGTGCCATTGGTGGGACACTCAGTGGGGTTGTCATAATGCCAAGTGCTAAAACATCAGTGCCTCACACTTTTTTTTTTTTTAATATATCTCTATTTTGATATATTTTTTGGTGGGGTGAAAGGATGACTTTGACTTCTTTCTGCAAAGCAGCAGCTCATTTGGCTCTCTTTGGTCCTTAAGCACTCACCACCACTCCTGTGTTTTGAGCTTATCCACACCAGTGCAGCCCTCCTGGGGCATTGAGGGGGCTGAGGTATTGTAAAGGGGATGAAGACATGGGGTCATTTCTTGATGTTCTGAGTGAGACCTGCAGACACTGGGCAGCAGATGGAGATTGTGCAGATTGCTCTTCTGCTGAGGAAGGTGTGTAAGTAATGGCATCACTCAGGTTTGATCTTCACTGGGCATACACCTGTAGTCTAAGTTGCTGTCCCAGATGTTTCCTTTCTGTAAACACTTCTTCCTGGTGTTATGGCATTCTTCTAGGACTCCTCCTTATCCCAAACCCTCTTTTTCCTTGGTTCACAGGCTCACCTCTACACAAGCAGGGTACCACGTCCACCAGCAGCGCCGAGAAGTCGGGTTCCAAGGTTGCCGAGGTGGGCGATGATTTCCTGGGAGACTTTGTGGTGGGCGAACGCGTCTGGGTGAACGGAGTGAAGCCAGGCGTGATCCAGTACCTTGGGGAGACACAATTCGCTCCAGGCCAGTGGGCAGGGGTTGTTCTGGATGACCCAGTGGGTAAGAATGACGGCTCTGTGGGAGGAGTGCGGTACTTCGAGTGCCAGCCGCTGCAGGGGATTTTTACGCGACCATCCAAGCTGACGCGGCAGCCGGTGGCCGAGGGCTCGGGCAGCGACGCCCCTTCCGTGGACTCCCTGACTGCCCAGAACTTGTCACTGCACTCGGGGACAGCCACGCCACCTCTGTCCAGCCGTGTGATCCCGCTGAGGGAGAGCGTCCTCAACAGCGCCATGAAGACGGGCAACGAGTCGGGATCCAACCTCTCGGACAGCGGGTCTGTGAAAAAAGGGGAGAAGGATTTACGGCTGGGAGATCGTGTGCTGGTGAGTGGATTGTGGGGTCTCCCTGGGATGGCAAAGGACGAGGGTTTGTCCCCATGATGGGTGTTCCTGGTCAGCTTCAGGACGGGGCAAAAGGAGGACAGGGTTGGTGGTGAGGTGTGGGAGGGAGCATGGTCTTGGGAGGTGCCTGGGCCAGGCAGGTATCAAACATCCTCAGTGTTATTTGGGAGGCTGCGTCCTCTGGATGTGTCTCTCTTTCACATTAGTGCAGGAGAACATGTTCCAAAGTACTTCTTGTATTGGACAAGTGTCGCTGTAGGACACGAAAGAAAGACTCCAAATATTTCAGAAGGCAAAGAGCACAGAAAAAAGGCTTTATTGTCTAGTTCTTACTACCTTTTATAAGGTGTTCTGATACAGATTTACCATGGTTGGTGAACAGGAACGACACCTCCCTAATCCCATTGGTTAAACTGGAGAAACAGCAAAACACCACCTGGAGAAGGATTGTTTGAGAAAGGAGAGTTGTTTGCCAGGATTGTTTTGAGAAGAAACTTTCTTAAGAAATTTTTCCTTGGGAAAAGGTTAGCAGCTGCCAGCAGACTAAAATCTCTCAGACCCAGAAATACCAGGCCCACAGGACAAGTCCTGAACTGTAGAAAGATGTCAGAGAGAGAGAACAACTGAAATAGGAGGGAAATAGAAGCAAAATCATTTATTATGTTCTAATGTAGTGATACTCCGTAACAGAGTGTATTATTTGGGCTTTCAGGAAATTTGCAGCGGTGTCTTGTTGCATGTGGCTGTGCATAGTCTGAAAGGACTTGCAAGAATCTCTCCTCCTGGTCACTCTTTCTGGTGGTTCAGTTTTCTTATGTCAGGTGTGACACAAACTCCTTTCCTGTACAGAAAGGAACTTTTAGAAGATGACAGGACTTTGGGAGAGATCACTGTTGTGATGGATGAGTTCTCCACATCTGATTTCTGTTGTTATTTTCATTATTTGGAAGAGACTACCTGATGACTAAGCCAAAATGCCACAGTTGCACTAGGAATAGGTTACTGGAAGTTTGCCACCTTGTTTGTCATTTGTTTCCTAGCAAAGGAGATGGAGAAGGGAAAGAATATCAAAGACAGGAAGACTGAGTTCTGTCCTGCAGCTCTGTAAGAGAGTTTGTTTTTGACAGTATGTGTGATACCTAGTATGGTGTCAAATATTGGAAGAGCCAAGCATTTGAGCACAGAGCTGTTGTGACTGTGTCCCCAGTAATGTCTCTGGACCTAGAAGGTAAAGCTGACTCTGACCAACAGCCACGACAGGTTGCAGAGAGGTCAGTCTTTGCACATCCTGGATAATCTGAATCCCAGTTAAAGTTACCCATGTAGTGTTGCACCAGGCTCCAGCAGCAGCAGTGGTTGCAGGGGAGGGCAGACAGACTGTTTAATGACAGGGGTTTGGTGGAACTGGCACCACAGTCAGTGTGAGTCAAGAGCGTGTGCAGGGACTGTCAGAGCCAGTCTCAGATGTGCTTTTGGGACTACCATTGGGTTGTCCAGTAGTTTTTATTTTAGTTGTATAAAATATAGACAATGTAAAGTTGGTTATTTTCAGAGGAGGGAAAGTGAAGATTGGTTCTGCTTGTGCTCCCTGGATGATACTTAGTGAACCCAGTGTGTATATATAGGTTTGTAGAGTTGAGAGAGTTTTATTTTCTCAGCTTTTCCCCAAAATGTGCAGAGGAGCTGACACTTGCTTGAGGCTCTGTCTGCTTCTTGATTTCAGTAGAGTTGGCCTCTCATCCCTCCCCGTCCCTGCTGGCAGCAAAGCTGCTGCTGTCCCTGCAGTCCCAGGACAGGGACAGGGGAAGGTGGCAGCCCTGCTCCCTGTTTGCACAAGCACTGATGATTCCTGCTGGTGTGTCACAGCAGCCACACATGGGGGAAAATGAACCTGAGAATCTGTCCTCTTTTGATGAGTTCATTTGCTCCCATTTTCACCTTTACCTCTTGCAGAGGATGTTCAGGTGAGAACTTAGAATTTTAGAAGCAGCAGTCATAGAAGGCAAAGTGCAAAATATAAAATCTCTGGTAAACCTGGCTCTGTTGTTTCTGAACCAGACAAGCAGTGTAATGATGTTCTCCAGACTTGTTTTATCCTTCTGTCCTCCTGACCAAGTTGTCTAGGACAGGACCTGTTCCCTGAACACTCTGCTCACCTCAGTGGGGCCCACACAGAGTGAATTTTGGCACAGCCACAGAATACAACCTGGGAGCATCTCTGCCCTGGGCTTCTTCTGTTGAGTTGTGTTTTGGGAATGGTTTGGGGTTTTGTTTTTAATGAGGGTGCATCCTTAAAAGCCTGCCCTCCCTGCCTGCTAATTTATCCACCTCAGATGTTGTTAGGTAAAGTTTGTGCTATGACTCTTTAGTGTAATAAATAGCTCCAAAAGAGTGAGCCTGGAATAAGTTTAGTCTCTCACTGGTTCTAGCAGGAGTGCTCAGCTTGTAGAAACATCAGGAATTGTTTGCACAGAGTCACAGAGATCCAGGAAAAGAGCAGATGATAACAAGAAGATATAATTTGCTGTTATGGTTCATTCACATATGCTTGACTTGGGAGCTTTTATTTTACTTATGGGAGGTGTCAGTTAATCATGCTGGGTATTGGAATACATTAAAAATAATTCTGAATTAACCTGAGTTGCTTCAAATTCCTTGAGCAAATCTTTGCTCATCCTCTATGGATTGGTACAAGTTTTAGTTGTTATTACTCTTAGTGCTTCCTTTTCTGAAAGAGTATATTTTTATTTGAGAGTGGCTTTTAGCTGTATGGGATCCACTGAAGGCTGGGAGGACGTGTTTTTAGTGATTGCCTGTGATGGAGCACAAGGTTGCAGGGAACCCTTCCAGGTCAGCCAGATGGACACCTGGCTCTCTGCAGTCTGGCCATTTCCTGATGGTGCCTTTCTTTAACTTCATTAAAGTCCATTATAGCTTGAAGACATTTTTTGCTTTTCAGTTACTTTGTTCCAAGACCCTCTCTGACTCTCCAGCAGTTGTAGAAAGTGACTTTGAGCTTTCCATTAGAAGCTTTCCATTAGAAGAGTTAGATAATATTTGCCTTTGGCACTCGGACTCTTTCCCAGAGATGTAAAAATTGCATTAAAGTGATGAAAAATCCACCCTAATATTGTAGAACTCATCTCTTGAAGTCTGGCAAATAAATGTGAGACAATTAACCTTTTGGTTTAGTGACAGTGGAGCTTCCCAAAATGGGATAATTGCTGAAGTTCTGTTAATGTGAGGCTGGCTTATTGCCTTTCTGTGGGGAAAGAAGGGATGGAAACAGAGCACTGGAGCATTTTCTGCCTGAGAGGAATTTCTGCTTGGTTTTTTGCCTAAGAAAATGTATTTTGCATTCTTTGTGGAGAGGCCTTCCTAATAGCTGAACTTATTCCCCCTTAGATGCCATTACTTTCTGAAGAAGTGAGGGAAGTAGGTGGTTTTACTATATGTCAGCCTAAATAAAAATAATTTAAACTAAAAACCTTCCTCTTATAATAGGTATTCTGCCCTTCAGCCATGCCAGTGTTTCCTGACTGGAAATGTGCACTTCAGCATTGAAATGGAGTAACAAATAAGACTGTTGAAGGGCCAGGTTATATCCCAGTGGCTGGTTCAGCTGCCAAGGGGTATTGCCCCAGATGTCTTTTGGAAGGATTCCAGATGTGTGATTTCACTGGAATTTGGAGGTGTTCAAAGCCCCTGTAAGTGCTGGAAGCAGCACTCACAGGGAGGGACAATGAAGCAGCACTTCAGGTGACACTGAGCAGGACTGTGTGGAGCCTGCCTGGGCTGCTGCAGATGGATCCTGGCCTTCCCCTGAGCCTGTGGCTTTAATCATCTTGTCTGTCTGCTGCAAACTGCTTTTGCCTGCAGTGTATTGCAGCTCCTGGCAAATGACAGAAAGCACTGATGAATAAACTCACCAAGTTCCTTCTTCAGCATCCCCCCACGTGTCCCTGCCACAGCCCTGCTCAGCCAGCCTGGAGCTGCAGAAAGCATTAAGCCTCCTGAGTGAGAAATAATTTCCTGAGAAGCTGCCTGGGCAGGAGAGTTGCAGCCTAAGCCCTTCTCCATGGGCAGAGACAGCTCACTGCTCTGCTGCCACCAAGTTTCTGAGCTATTTCAGTGCCTGAGACTGAAGCCTCTCTGGGGAAAGGCATGCAAGGTGTCACAAAGGAAGGATCCTGCTGTTTATTTTCCTGGTTAATCACTGGAGCTCTCCCAGTTTGTGGGGTCCTAGAGGTGCAGCAGTGCTCCTGTGTGGCCATTTTTAGACAATCAATCACCAGGCATATTCCCTTAGTGCTAACAGAAAAGAAGGAAGGATCCCATTCTGTAGCTCTGTCAAGGCAGGATTCTTAGTATTGCACTGCCTGCTCAGAGCTCCATCCATAAGACCAGCAATTGCTGTGTCATGACTGGAGAGTGTAGCAGAATTGAAGTCTGGGAACAATGGGTCTCTGTCCCTATGGAGGTTTGGGACAGGCAATGGGAAGTGCAGTGTTCCAGCTGTTTGCAGGATTCAAGAAAACATCTAGGGCTCCTAGTTGGAGCTCTTTCCTCACTACCTGAGATTGTTGCTGGAAAGGGGCTTTTTACAGGAGTGTGTAGTGTCAGGATAAGGGGGAACGGCTTCAAACTGATAGAGTGGAGTTAAATTTGATATATTTGAAATATTCTTCCTGGTGAGGGTGGTGATGCCCTGGCACAGGGTGCCCAGGGAGGCTGTGGCTGCTCCATCCCTGGAAGTGTTCAGGGCAAGGTTCTGTGGGGCTTGGAGCAGCCTGGTGTAGTGAAAGGTGTCCCTGCCCAAGGCAGGGGGTGGAACAAGACAAGGTCCCTTCTAACCTAAGCCATCCTGTTTCTGTGCAGTGAGACAGAGAGGGAAATAAATAGCCCAAAGCGACTGCCCTGCCCTGCTGCCACATTAACCCTTAGAGGCTCTTTGTGCACACCCTCCTAACCATTCATCTGGGCTGAGGCACTGCCTGGCCCTTGTCTGTGGGTGCAGTATCTGCAGTTAAATAGGAGTTGTAAGTGGGCTGTGGTGGAGCAAACCGTGTTATTAACGTGGGCAGACTTGGTGTTGGAGCCAGCCCCAGGAGGGGATGCTGTAATTCCAGGCTTTCCTCTTACACCACCTCCCTAGGATATTATTTTCTCACTGGTGCCTGACAGATAAATGCACAGAAATGTCTTGCATCAGCAGTGCTGTCAGACTCATTGCTGTGCAATGCTGACTTGTGCTGTGGGGATGGCTAGGCACAAAGATAAGTGGTTGGATGAAAAGAAGCTGTAAAAATTCCTGCAGCTTCACATACAGAGGGCTGGCCTGTAATTGCTGGCTGTCTTTCTCCCCTTGCCCTAAAAGCCACTCCTGGCATTCTGAGATGACATGGTATTTATCTGATCAGATAAAGCTGCTGATGGCCAGATGGCACATGGAGCTATGTTGTACTTACAGATAAACCTGACCACAAGCCAGTTCTTCCCCTTTCACCAGCTGCTGAACACTGGCCCTGGCTGGATCTTGGACACAGCCCCAGGGTGTGATGGCCACATCTCCCATTTACCCCCTTGCATTTACAGGTCATTATTTCAGGTGATCTGTAATAACTGCACTCACAGCCCGTACCTTTGCCAAAAGCACCTCTGTAATCAAGTGTACAGTGATTTTCAATGCTTGGAACAGCTAGACTGTGTATGATGGAAAGACACAGCTCTTGCCTCTCTCAGCTTGGGTGGAAATAAGATCCTTTAGTGGGTGGATGAGTATGGGGAGGGAGAAATAAACCCAGCCATTCATCCTCAAGGGAAAGGATGATTGCTCCAGTTTACAGGCTGGGTAGAGCCTGCAGGTGCAGCTCAAACCAGAACAAGCTGCACTTGTCCAGTAAAGGTGATTACCAAGTTCTTGTTGGCATCATCCAGTAAGAGAGTGGAATAAGCTGAGGGGCTGCACACAAAAAGTCCTTGAAGGTCCTCAGAGTGTGAAGCAGCTGTCCTGTGTGTGCTCTTGTCCCCCACCCCCTTCCCTCCTCTCTCCATAGGTGCGCAGCAGGAGAGTCTCAGGGCTCTGCTGGGACCCAGCACAGGACACAGGAGCTCTGCAGAGGAGGTCTGTCCCTGTGCTGGGCACTTTATGTTCCCACCTTCACCCTCTGCTCAGCTTTATGTTTCCTGGCGTGTGGAAACACTGAAAATCAATTTAAATGGGTAAATTAGAATGTTAAGCAGAAAGGACATTGTTATCTCTGGATTTCTGCATGGGAATATAATCAGGTGGGTGCCTCAGCCATTGCTGACCCCTGAATGTGTGTTACATGGTTGGGGACAGTCCCTGTTGGCCTGAAAGGCAGAGAGAATTTTATTTTTCTCATCTTGAGCAGTATTGGAGTGTATTGCAAGCAGAGCAATGTCCACAGGCTGTAGGGTGAGGGCAGCTCCCAAGAGGTTCTTGCTTAGAGCAAGAAACTGCTGTGGGATGAGCAGGGCCATGAGGAGCAAGGAGCAAACACAGGCTGGAAGGGAGTGTTACTCCCAGCAGCCAGACTGAGATCTGTCCTGCTGCTAATCTGGTAAATAGTTTAAATGATCTGTTAGCTCTGTTGAAGACAGTGTCAGGAAGGATTAGCATCATTGTCTTTTCAGCCCTAGGATACTGGTCTAGCTCCCATTTTGTCATTTTGATGGGAAAAACATAGTAAAATGTGATGTCAATGAGAGTCCAATTAGCAGGGAAGGTGTGTAGTTGTCCTTCCACAGTTCTCTGACTCACCAGTAGATACAGACCTGCTAAATATCCTTGGCTTCCTTTTGTTGTGAAGGTCAAGCCCAAGACTATCTCTTGAAACTACTGGGGATGTTTCACTGGGGAAGGGACCAGTCAGCAAGACAGTCTTTGATTAAAGGTGTGAAAAAGGGGCACAGACCTTCAGTCTGGAGCTGAATGTTCCAGGAACTCCACAGAGAGATGTGTAGCTCAGAGGCTGCACAACTCCAGCTGAAGAGGAGGGGCTACCACTAAACCATAAGTGTTTTTACCTGAAGTGGAGAAACTTGGAGTGTTGACACTGGTCAAAATAATCTCCACAACAAAAAATCTAATATCACTGTGTCAATATTGTTTCCAATTTTTGCAACTTCCAGAAAGAGCTCTTTTTAGCTGCCTTATGCTTGGTTTTTGTTGTTGTTGTTTTTCCCAAAACTACTATAAAAGCAATAACACTTTATATTTGGTAAAATCCCATTCTCTTGGGCATGAATAATCTCAGCAATAGTTATGGTAAGGTAACTGTTAAAGGCTTCTCAGAAAAGCTTTGGGAGTTTTGTTCATTTTTGAGTGAAACTTGTCAACTTTAAAAGCTGGGACATGCCTGAACTAAGGTTGGTGGCAGCCTTGGTGATTCTGTGCTGTCTCAGGCTTTAGCAGAGAGAGGGGTTGCCCTCTCCACTCTGTCCTTGCTGCCCTGCAGACACTGGGCGTGCTGAAGATGTGGCTGTGACTGACCAGTGCGCCAGGCTGAGAGATGCAGACAAGTTCCCTGTAGGGAAATCAGTGACTTGGAGTGGCACTGGTGCCAACATCAGGCTGGGATGTTGTGGGTTGAAATCCTCTGGTCTCCATAGGAGCCATCCATGCTCAGCTGCTGTTCACACCTGGACTGCAGACAGGGGTGTCCAAGCCAGGAATGGGTAGAAGGATGGCTGTGAGCTCCCTTGAGTTATGTCTTGGCTGCCTTGTGTCCTCTCCAAAGGTGATACCTCTGATTTATTGAAGGGTCTGATAGAATCAAATGTTCTGTTCTGATGAGACCATTTAATATACAGGCACAACCTGCTGACTGGCTTCTTCAAAGCATGATTTATTTTAGCAGCATTAGCTGAACAAATCTGCATGTCTGAGATGGGTGAATTTTCTGGACTCTCCTGCCAAAAGATGGGAAGTTCAACAAGAGGCTCAAGCACTGGACTGCAAGTGTGACAGGCTGATCTTGGCTTCTGAGTGCACTGCCAGCTGGACTGAGGGGAGCCCAGGTCTTGGAGAGCAGCTGTGCCCACCTTGGCTGGGGGGAGAACGTGGTGCTGTATGGCAGGGTGTGTTTTACAGACAGGAATAATTAAAGCTCAGAAGTGGAAATAGAATACACTGCGCTGGAAGGAGGGAATCATGTGGCTGTTCAGGGGAGTTTTGGACCTGATCTGTGCTTAGAGTCTTCTCTGACTTGGGGCTTTTGGGTGGGAGCATGACCTGCACTCTTACTGCAGAGTTTTACTGCTGCCATAAATAATATGTGTATCAGGTCAGAAGAGGTTGTTTTTTACTCTCTAGGTTGGAAACAGTTTTCTCAAATAAATCATACTGATGGGGACATAACTGAGTGGTCCTTTGTGTGGGTGGAAGAGTGGGACCCTGCAGGAGATGCCACAGTCACACTGATGGAAGGAGCTCATTGGTTTTTTAAGCTTACATGAGACTCTGTCCAGGTCATATGTCTTGGTAAAGGAGGTATCTGACTCAGCATCTGGAATTAAAACTCAATAAAAATAAAATTGAGGGGGCACACCAGCAATGGTAAGTTCCTGTGAATGACATTAAGATTAATTACACTTATATTGAGCTCAACTTGCAGCTAAAGAAATGTGTTAGAATGGCACTAAATCATTGCATTAATATTAAGAGCCTAAATTTGTATAAACTCAAATCATTCAAAATAGAGACTGGCATTTAACTGTGAGTGTTAGGTAAAGAATTCACTGCAACTGTTCAAATCATTAACTTGCCAAGTACCTAATACTGAAATTGAATTGTCTTTTTACTCCTGGGCACAAGATGTAGAACCAGAAAGTTTTCTTATGATCCTTACCCTGCTGGCAAATATTTTACTCTATCCTGTAGCAAAGAGAACAACATCCCCAAAGATTTTCTTCCATAAGCAGCAGTGCTTTGAATCCCCAGTGAGAGAAATTCCAGAGAACTAACTCAAGCTGTATGCTGCATCCTCCCAGGACTGGAGGTAGGACCCAGACTCAGAGCTGGTGCTGTTTAGTCCATAAAGGTGCAGTAACTTTTAGTCTGGAAAAGTCTTTTTTCCTTTGCATAAGCAATTTTTTAGGGATTTAGAACTGGTAAATCTAACATTCCTACTCTGAAATACACAAACCCAGAGATGTCTGCATTTGGCTCCCACTGTTTTTTGTAGGAAAATAATACTCTGTTGATACCTTTTAATGTTCAATTTGATCTTAAGAAAATGAATAACTGCAAGTCATTCAGGATGAAGCTGCAAATTTAACTTTAAACTTATTTTTAAGCTTTCTTCCTTGAATTTAGGTGTTAGCAGAGATGGGCTAAAAAGGCTTAGACCATATGCTGATTTACTTGAAGTATGAACCTTTAGAACCACCCTCCTTCCTTTCTATCTTCCTGTCCTCAGCCCAAGTGTCTAAGTGGGAGTGTTTAGTGCAGAGGCAGCTGCTGCTCAGTGCCACACACTCTCAGAGCAATGATCAAAACACAGCTCCAAAGGTTCCTGACTTGCCCTCCTTGAGTCTCCTCAGTAAGCTGCAAACTTTAAGAACTTTAGGTGTAAATTCAGGAGAAAAATGTGTGATTTATTCTTATTTCTCCCTGGTGGGGGAAGATGCCTGGCAGTGAGCTGAGCCCCACTCCCATGCAGTTTGTCAGCACTGGGAATTGCTGTAGGAAGTGTAGATAAAAGTGGAACACCTCTATTTTGAGCAGTTTCTACATCCTGGGAGCAAGATGAGGAGCAATGAATGCTTTCCTGGCTCAGCTGCCTCTTGCTGTCCTGTCCAAAACTGTTGGCTGAAAGAGCACAGGGCTGGAAACCTGTCAGTGCAGGTCATGGCTCTTCAGGCAAGGCAGGTACGCGCTGTGCCTGCAGGGCTTAAACTCCTTTGTGGCCTCACAAGTAAATGAGTTGACACCTTGAAATGTGTCTTCATTATATTTACTGTGATATCTTCCAGGCAAACAGTCCCAAAATCACTTTGTAGCTCCTGGAGAGAGAGCTTTAGTGCTGGGAGAACGTGGGGTGGGAGCTACCTGCTGATTCCATCAGACCTCAACCAGAGAATACAGATGTCTTGTCTCCCTCTCTAAATACCTGACCCAGCTGCAGTCCTCTTGTGTCAGTGGTAGTGCTGCCATCTCTGATCCTCTCTAATCTTCTCTAATCCTCAGCATTTTCTCTCTGGCAGGTCGGTGGGACCAAGACAGGAGTGGTGCGCTACGTGGGAGAGACGGACTTTGCCAAAGGGGAGTGGTGTGGCGTGGAGCTGGATGAGCCCCTGGGGAAGAATGATGGGGCAGTTGCTGGTACAAGGTACTGTGTGCTCTGAAGCCCAGCCAGGTCCTGCACACCTCCTGGGGTGGCTGGGGGGCAAATGCCATCAGACCTGGGGGAAGATACAGGGCAGTGTTTGGTTGGATGTTGTGGGCTGGGAGGAAGAGTCTGGTTTTGAGTCTTTAAGGCTTTTGGATAGCCTTGCAAGGGAGATCAATACAAACCTCATCACTGGGCCATTTTAAAGCAGAGTCAGATAACTTCTGTGAAGGAGGAGCCTGAATGGCTTCAGGAAACAGGAGAAAGTAGGGAGACAAGATAACTTACAGTGGGATTTAATTTTTGCTAGAAATTGATTCTGTTGATTGTATTAGCTCTGCTTTCTACTACACATTCCTCTCATAAACTCACTTCTTGTGCCATAAGTCACCCTGTCAGAATTACTAAAGACAAAAATTTTACTTTCTTTTCTCCTCAGCTTAATGTTTTATTCTGTTCTTTCTGGGAACAAATTTCCAGAGACCTGAAAGAACAGTTGGTGGTTGTTTTCTGTCCTTGTACTAATTCTGTGGTGCAATAGGAGTCTGCTGATTGATCTTACCACCTCTGACTCCATAGGCACCTCCAACTCTTCTCCTTTCCAAAAAAAACCTTATTAGTACCTGTAAAACCAGGCAGGGACATCTCACAGGCTTGCTGGGAAGCTCCTTCTGTTCATGTGGAATTTATTTAATGAATGACCCAGACCTTGGATCTTGAGCTTGGTGATGTTCAAATCTGAATTATACAGCAGCTCTTTAACCGTGCTTCAAATACAGGTGCAACTGATTCCTTGTCCTGCACAAGTTCCTTAAGGGGGAAATACTGTGGGTTTCTTGCAGCTTCTGAAGGCAGTCTGGTTTTAGAGATGAGATTTATCTTTCACAGAATTAACTAGGTTGGAGAAAACCTTTGATATCATCAAGTCCAACTTAAACTTTGAGGAGCTGAGAGTTCCTGCCTCATTAGATCTCAGGTTCTGTAATAAAGGTTTCTTGTGTTGTGTCAGCCTTGTTTTGTCCAGCAGCCATGTGCTTTCATTTAAATTAAGAGAAAAGCTGTCTTGTTCAATGTCAGGGCAAGAAAGCAGCAAATGATTGGCAGCAGATGGCTGAGTTTCAGCCTGTTCTCAAAATAAAAGAACCAGGATGGCAGAGAATAAATCATGGAGTGAATGCAAGCCCCTGCTTTCTTTATCATACAGTTCAAACTATCTGGAAGATTAATCTTCAGAGTGCTCAGATATTATTTATTGCCTCTGTGCATGTGGAAGGTGTGAAGGCAGATGTGAATGTAGTGCTGTCTTCCTCTCATCCTCATACCTCTGCTGCTGTGTTTTGAAAATCCAACTTTTGGAAGTCATCTGTCTTCTGAAACTGCTGCATCTTGGTCAGCTGAGGCTGGTCTAGTGTGTGTCCTGTCTGCAAAGGCTTCTGCTTTGTTTCACAGTGTTCAGAGCAAGGCTGCAGCATTGTCCATGTCTGTCCTTTCCAGCCTTCATCCAGCCCTTTGATTTTCCTGTAGCATGTGCCCATTTCAACAGCAGTGGTTTGGAGAAACCAACGGGGTAAAACCAACTCCTTTGGTGCACGGTGGCACCCCTCAGTCAGTCCTCCCTGTTTGCTGTGGCAGCATGGAGCCCTTGAGGCTGTCCTGACCTTGTCCTGCCAGGATCAGCCTGGGCAGGGGCTGTGCAGGACTCTGGACTCTGTGCTTTGGTGATGGTTGCCATCTAGTGAGCATCCCTGGCCTGGCCAAGCCCAGCACTGGACAAATGAACTGCAGCTGATAAAGGTGAAGCCCAAAACTGGAGCTCGAGCCACTGAGGCTGGTGGAGGCAGCAGAGGTGGCAAGGAGCCTTTGGTGTCATTGTTCACCTTTGCTGTCACAGGCAGCTCCACTTGAGTTGGTGGTGAATTGGCTGAAATTTGTGGTGGGTCACTGATTTTCCTGCAGGTTCAGGTGTGGATCAAGGGAGGGCCCCAGGGCTGGGCTTTCCCAGCAGCTGTGGCTCTTCAGTGGAGGCTGCCTGCAGGCTGTGGATCAGCAGCAGTGGCCCAGGGGACAGGGTATCGCTGTGGGGAGTCTCTCTGTACATCATGTGGTGCTGGTTTGCACTGAGGTTTGCTGCATCTGCTTTCCTGTCTGCACAGGAGACTACAGAGGTGCTGGTGTGCTTTGGTGTCAATTCCACAAAGCCAAGTTCCATGTACTCACCTCAATGTCACCTGCTAATTTTACTGTTCTCCCTTCTCTCTGTGCTCCAGTTGGAGTCCTTGCTCACTAAACTGCCCAGGCCTTTTACGTTTGCATTGTTTGTCAGCCTTGGACACTGAAAATTTTCCCATCTATTTCAACATTTCCTGTGCTGTTTTGCACCTGCAGTTTGCATTGCCATCACACCACCACTTTTCTGCTGTTTCCTCTCTGCAGTGTGAGTACAGAGCTCCACCACACTCAGTGAGAGCAGCTCTTGGTTTTCAGGTAGATTTTTTTTCCTGCCAGGTGGTTTGGACCCAGATCCTGCTTCTGAATTATGAAAGTTAATTGCAACCACTTTCAATCTGGACTGAAAGAAAATGGGCAGACATAGTGATGCAAGTTTGCACTTGCTAAGAGCTGTCAGAGGCTTCTAAGGGAATTAGCATTTGGGATTGTTGTGCAGCTACAAGTACCAGTCTGTGCTTACACCAGGCAGAGCTGTGGAAGGAGCTGTAGGCCTGCCTGTGCCTAGTGGAATTTGGGAAAATGATGCTGAGCAAGGCTTTGGCAGGTTTGCAGGAGGTCAGCCTGGTTTTTCAAACCCAAGGGCCTGTGTTGGCAGGAAGTTGAGGAGGCTGAGAGATCTGGGGTTAGAGAAGAGTTGTTTAAAGTTTGTTATAGAAAAAAATAGATCTGAGCTGATGTTTAAAAATTAATTTTATTCCCATCTGGCTGGAGATTAGGCTGTTCCCTGGCCTCCCAAGCACACAGAGGTCTGCCTGTGACACAGCTGTATGGCTGCCAGAACTTAAAAGAGAGTTGGGGAAACAGCTGCTCACATCTGGAGAGAGAGAAAACTTGTGCTAGTAAAACTAGATTTGTGTAATTTAGTCATTAGAGCCTGTTTTTTTATATTAACATAGGACAGATTGTTTTATGACCGAGTATTTAGTCCTGTTCTTGCTGGGAAGCTTGTGAGAAAGCTCTTACAGGAGCTTTTTGTGTTGGCTGCTCTCCTGAAACTAGGGGACACAGTTCTGGAGGTGATCTGGTTTTCCTTGCTGCAGTGCAGCTGGCCAGCAGCAAATGAACCTTGGTTTAAGCTGGTCAGCCAAGGCCCTGAAGGAGTTTCCAGGGTTTGACACCGAGTTGTGGCTCATTTTTATTCTGGAAGAGGGCTCTGGAGAGACAGAATCACTGGGCTCGTTGCAGTTGTGGAAGAGACCATGCACTGTAATTTGCTGTTCCTCTTTTTTCCATACTTTCATCTTTCCAAGTTTGTTTGCCTAGGAAACAGTTTCTCTGCCATCCAAAGGAGGTGGCACACACTGGAGTTTGCTGTAATGGTATTTTTAGCTTCAAAGGTTTGAGCTGCCATTATCTCCTGGTTTGGTAGGAAAGATTTTTACCCTGTGGAACATTTATACAGAACTGTGTTATTCAGATCTTTTTATTTGACAGAGTCACAGGGTGGGTCAGGTTGGAAGGGACCACAGTTGGTCATCTAGTCCAACCTTCCTGCTCAGGAGGGGTTATCCCAGAGCACATAGCACAGCATTGTGTCCAGAAGGTTTTGGAATATCCCCAGTGAGGGGGACTCCACACCTCTGGGCAGCCTGCTCAGGGCTTGGTCACTGTGCAAGGAAGAAGTTCCTCCTCATGTTAAGTTGGAACTTCCTGCCTGTGGCCTCTTGTCTCATTGCTGAGCTCCATGGAGCAGAGCCTTGTCCATCTACTGACATCTCCCTGCAGACACTCTTGACTCCAGCACTGTCTCCACAGCAGTAAGGAGCACACACACAGGTTTGGGGAAGGTTGGGTGGTAAGGAAGGAGTGCTCGTGCTGTGGCTGTGTTTATGCTCTGGGATTTGTGCTCTCCAGGCTACCAGCTGTGTCTTTCCTGGCATCTTAGCAAAGTGCACAGCACCTGGTGCTTGGCAGTTACCTCAGGTCTCCCTGCTAAAGCACCACAAATGCAGGCATGGAGATTGCCAGTACTACAAGTGGGAAAGGAGAATAACCCAACTGCTTGTGCACAGGAAACAATGCCACAGCAAAGCCCCCAGGGATGAGCTGTGGGCTGGGCTTTAGTGCTGCTTGGCAGTGCTGTTCTGCAAGATGTGAGATGTGCAAGGGTGAGATGGCTGCCCTGCCACTTCTCACTTGGTGCATCTCCTGTTTTCCAGGTATTTTCAGTGCCCACCCAAGTTTGGCCTCTTTGCTCCCATCCACAAGGTGATCAGGATCGGGTTCCCCTCAACCAGCCCTGCCAAAGCAAAGAAGAGCAAGAGGATGGCCATGGGGGTGTCAGCCCTGACCCACAGCCCCAGCAGCTCCTCCATCAGCTCTGTCAGCTCCGTGGCCTCCTCAGTGGGGGGCAGGCCCAGCCGTAGTGGGCTGGTGAGTAGCTCCTGCATGGTCTCTGCAGCCTCAGTCTACCAAGGGCTGGGGGTTTCTTCCAGTGCAGCTGCTCCTTCACCATTCATGAGGTGAGGGGGATGGAGTGTGGGATGGTGTTGTCCACCTCACAAATGTCTCCCTCCATGGACACGGCTCCAAGTAACAGACACCAAGCAACTGTGACCACTGAAGTGCCATTTGCAGTGGGATGAATCTCAGTTCTGCTGTCAAGAGCAGGTTTATAAGGGAGTCCTGCAGAAAAATGACATTGTTTCCAGTCTCACAGGGTCCTGCTGATCCACTGACCAGCTGTGCAAAGCTCCTGTTGTGATCCTCTTACTGTGGAGGGTGGCAGTGTCCTGGGCCATGTGCCTGGGGGTTTGGCAGGCAGAAAGCAGAGCAGGCAGTGATACTATTAAAAGTTCTGGCTCTGCTCTGGTGTCACTGCAGAGCACCCACAGCACTCTTGGCTGGGGACAAGGGTGCAGTGTCATTCCTGGGAGTGGATTGAACCACCCCATACTGATCTCCACTTGACATCTGTCTACCCAGCTGAGCTCACTTTTTGGCATTTCATCAATAAACTATATCTAAGAAGGCAGATGATACAATGCATGCTAATTTTTCCTGACCCAGTTCCCACCCCATGTTCTGTCCTTTGGGAAATGGTGCTTTCATTGCAGTGCAGAAGAGCAATTGAGCATTGTCCAGATGTTTCTCAGATTTAACCTCCCCTGTAGGGCCCAGAGCTGGAACTGCAGCTCTGTTCAGCTGAATAAATTTATCATTAGGTGAGCAGCATTCCAGATTTAACAGGAGACTCCAGCTATTACGGACTGGAAAGGACACAGCTTTACCCCATCTCTTTTTCTCTCTTTTCCCAGCTGACAGAGACCTCCTCTCGATACGCCAGGAAAATCTCTGGCACCACAGCTCTGCAGGAGGCTCTGAAGGAGAAGCAGCAGCACATTGAGCAGCTGCTGGCAGAGCGTGACCTGGAGAGGGCAGAGGTGGCCAAAGCCACCAGCCACATCTGTGAGGTGGAGAAGGAGATTGCCATCATGAAGGCCCAGCACGAGCAGGTAGGAGGTGATAGGACTTTTGATCACTAACTCTCAAATATTTGAATATTTGATATCCCCTGAAAGTGTCAGATCATAACCACTGTGTGTGAAACTTGGGCTCTGAATTTCTGCCTTTTATGTGATGAGTTAAGCTTTTATGTGGGAGGCTCTTTCTCCACTCTCCCAGTGTCACATGTGCTATCTCTGCCCTGAGCCAGGAGCAGGAACATGGCTGTGCCAGATAAGAGGCAGTAGATCGTTTGTGTCTGGTGGATCAATACATTTCAATGCTAAAATGCAAGTGAAAGGGAAATTTGTTCCCCTCAGCCACTGAATCTGGCTGTGACTGCATTGCAGTGATTTTATGGTGCTGAGAACATCAGCTTGGTTCATATGCCACTGCTTTCCCACCAGAGAGGCTGTTTTTATAACATTAATAAAGGCAGGAAATCTGGAAGTGAAACAGGCTGATCAGATTAGGTTGGTCTTTGTTTGCTTGTTTTTTGCACAAGCATTTGTACAGAGGATATTTTATGTATTAAAATGCTTAAAGAGAGTTGTGTTTGTGCAGTTTGTCAATATGTGGTTCTTCAGTGTCTGCTGTAGTCCTAAATTCTTTACTCATGCTTTTAAAGCTGAGTGAACTAACTGGGAGCAGGGATGGGCACTGTATCTTTGTGTGGTGGGTCACACCTACCTGTCAGAAATGCAGGAGAAATTGGGAAATCAACTGCAAGCTGACATTCTTCTTGTGCATTGTGTTTTCCAGTAATTATCAGTAACAAATGAATTAACAGAAGTCTGAAATATCTCTCTTGCTCCATGAATTGCACTGGTAACCTCTGACCAGATTTTCAGAACTTTTCAGGCTTCAAGGTCTTAACTCTAATCAGAGCTGGATTCTCCAAAAGGGTCAGGTCAGAGAGGCACTGAAGCGTGGATCACTTACAGCTGCTAGAGACAGAGCAGTTTTTGTTGTCTTGATCCTTACATTCTAATAAGCTCTTTGGAAAATGCGCTCTTACCACAGCATCCTCTGAAACAGAACATCAAAACTTTCTCTTCCCTAGTTCTGACCCTTTCTTAAAAGGATTTGTACTACTTCAGATGTGGCTGACTTTTGTGTCTTGGGCCCGTTTTTTCTCCAGTATGTCACAGAGGCAGAAGGAAACCTCCAGCGAGCACGAGCCTTGGTGGATGGGATGCAGAAGGAGAAGATTGAGCTGTTGAACCAGCTGGAAGAGGAGAAGAGGTAAAGCAGGAGTGGATGGGAGTGAGGGAGGTGAAGTCATGTGTGGACAGTGATAAAGCCTTCAGGTGGTTCTGGCTTAAGTGTACAATATGAAATAAAAATGGGATCATAAACAGGCATGTGCACGTTGAGCCTCCTGTACAACCTGGATTTGGTAAAGACCCCTCCTTCCCCTCCATTTGTGATGGGCTGATCTTGAGGACGTTCTTTGTGAGGAAGGGAAGCCAAACTGGAGCACAGCCTGCCTGCAGTGTGATTCCCCATCTCCCCACATCCCAGAGACCCACATCTGTGCATGTATCATGGTGCATACATTTCCTCTCTGCAGAAGAGTGAAGCTCTGCACGTCATTCTTGGAGTCCAGGTACTCCATGTCTATAATTAAACTCTTCAGTGGGAATAGAACGACATTTCTGTGTATTAAATAACTGAAAACAATGTGGGTTTCAATTGACTGATGCCCCTCCTGAGGATGAAATGTTCTTTCATACATAAGTCTCCCCATACTCCTGGGCCAATTGACTTTCCCAGCTCCAAGAGGCCCTTTAACCCAAGACAGCTGAGTTTTCCTCTAAATATCAACAAAAGCCTCCATCCTCTAATTAGAGGAGATTTAGACAAGGAAGCTTGTTTATGAAGTTAGTTATGTACACTGACAGCTATTTTTATCTGTAATGGAATCATAGTCCTTACATCTGGCTGCTAGCTAAACATCCTCAGCCTTTTTTTTAATCAGTAAAGAGAAAAAGAGGGATGAGTCTAGAAGAAAATTGAATTATTTTCCACTGTTACTGGCGCCTCTCTTCCAAAAGAGAAGAGTTTCCTCAGCATGTGTGTGTTAGTGTGTGTGGTTTTATGTGCATTTATGCATGACTGGCCTTGTCCAATCTGTGGGGAAGGCTCTTCTGTCTGCCAGGGTAGCTCAGTTTCCACGTTGTGGAAACATTAAACATTGCCCACCCCCTGCCAAGGAGGCAGAGGATCCAATTCCCTTGGAATATTTTTATGGACCCTGTGCGTTTGGCACAGGAATTGCCCAGTGCTCAGCTGCAGGATAATAAGGTTTAAATAATCCAGTGGAACCTTGTCGTGGTTTGCTTGTTTTCAGGATCCTGTGTCAGAGAACAGTAGTTGTGTGTCTGAGAGGATGTACCTTGCAAAAAGACCGTGTCTGTGTGTGGAAAGCTGCTTATAACTGTCCTGCTCCATGGGCTCTTGCTGCTCAGTTTCTGCTGAGCTGTTTGTATCCAGAGGTGGTCTGTATCCCTCCCCTCTCAGACTTTGATCCTGCAGGCCATGACAGGATTTTTTAATGCTGGATGGGTGGTTTCAGAGCACAAAAAACTTATCAGTAGTTATTGGGCAGCTTTTCCATTTGTTGGTGATGACCTCTCCCTTGATGGTTCCAGTAATCCACAAAACTTGATGAATGGTGAAAAAGCTCATGTGCAGTGGCTGCTTGGACAGAGGGTGCTGAGCTGAGTGTTCCTGATGGTTCTTTGTGTCCCTTTCTTTCCCCAGGAAAGTGGAGGACTTGCAGTTCCGTGTGGAGGAAGAGTCCATTACAAAAGGAGATCTGGAGGTAATTCCTTATGATCTTGCCAAAATATGGGGTCCAAAGTTGCATGTGGGGCCTCACTTGAGCAACTTCTGCCACCTTTTGCTCCCCTCTAACAATACTTTATTGATGGCTTTGGACCTGCTGTGAACACCATGGTGTAAACTGTGAGGATTGCTCTTTGGTGTGGTGCCCAGAGACTGTTCACACTTGGAGCTGCCTGAAGTTAATCTGTCACTCTAAGTTGCCAAGCCACGTTAAAATCTGTATCTGAATGTGTTCAAACATATGTTTTTCCACTCTAGAAATGAATTGACAGTTCAATTCCTGTCCCTGCTGTGTCCTGCTCTTAGCAGCTGATGGGTTCATGGAGTCTCCTGATTGGAGGCTGTTTCATTCCAGCCAAAATGCTGAGGTATCCTCATGTGGAGCTCATGCCCAGGAGTGTGGGTTTGACACTGGCATTGGCACGCTGTCCTTGGGAAGGGCTGTTGCTCAGGGTGATGCTGCTGCAGTGAACATTGTGCAAACTGGAAGTGATGTTGGGATGAGGGAATGTTGACTCTTGAGTGAGAGGCTTTTCTGTGGGGAAAAAGGCAAAAAAATCTTTCTGTGAAAGCAAGGCTCTGCTCTCTGAGTGTAAATAAATCAAGGGAGTTTTCTGTCTCTTTACCAAGAGTGCCAGGTTAGTAACAGCCAGAAATGTCAATGGCCCTGTTCCTGTTCTTCACGGTCACTCACAGCAATAAAAGCCCAGGAAAATGGGAAAACTAGGAAATGTATACACTGCTGTGGCTGTGATCCTGTTGGCATAAACCTCTTTTCTTCATCCAGAAGCTGAAGGAGATGTTTGACAGGGTGTAAATTAGCAGTGCACTGACAGCAGACCTTTGCAGAAACACAGCAAGTGCAGTTTCTGCCTGTTGTGTGGGTGCAAAATCAGATTTCTGTTCATCCCTGAGCTGACAGCTTTCCCACAGTGCTTTAGTGAAGAGAGGGATGGTTGATCCATGCATCATTCTCTTTGAGAGCAGTGAATTGTCCCTTTGTAAGCTCCAAGTGTTTAAGCCTGGCTGTGTAATTATGGCAATGGGACTAGGGTTGGCCAGATGGTGTATTTGGATACATGTATATTTTTTAAAGCCACCATGCTTAGCAAGATGATAAGCTGCTATGGATAAGGGCTCCCATTCTCAGTTTGAGACTTGCAGTCTTGGATTTAATTTTCCCTTGGGCTGGGAAGGAATTGTTTTTGCAATGGGGATGTGGCCAAGCTTTCAGCAGGACATTATGGTCCTGTCCTCACTTCCATGCTTGTCTGTACAAAAGAACAAATAATTTAGGAATGCTTGATTTCCTCTGATCCAGGGAACTGGCATGCTCTCCGTGAGTCCAGCATCAGTCCCAGCACTGACTGGGGCCAGTTTTTACATCTTTTCTGCCTAATTTGCATGCTCAGACTGAATGATTGACCCCCTAGAGTTAATTCTCACCTTCCTGCTTTCTTGTGGAGACAGTTAAGCTTTCCAGAAGCAAGTAATTAACTTAGAGAAAAAAAAACCCAGCCAAAACCTTTTTGGAAATCAGGAGGAGAAGCGCTCCTTCATGTTGCAGTGTGTTTCCTGGGAAATGGTTTTCTTGATATTCGCTGTGTAAAATCACAACAAAGTCAGGCAGTAGCTGCAAGCACAGCCCTTGGCATCCCTGTCTGGAGCTGAACTAGCCAAAAGCAAAGTCCAGTGACAGCTGTCTGCTGTCCTCTGGTCGTGGTAGTACTCTTACACCAGCAGCTCTTCCAGGTATTCAGAGGGGAGTTGATTTTGACAGAGTGTAACAGACATGATGACTATGGTAAGAGCAGATTCTCTGCTCTGGGGTTTCTGCTGAAGGTTTGGCTGAATCTCCTGATGTTTGTCCCAATGGCATGGATGTTTTGAACAAATCCAGGGCTCTTGGGTGTTGAGCACAGGAGGCAGCATCCTTGGAAGCAATTTGACAAAAGAAATCCATGTGTTGGTGGCCTGAAGATACAGATCAAGGTTTTGGACCTCTGATAGAGGGGCTGTGGATTTAGCCTTGAAATGTAGTTATGAATTCAACCCACTTTTCATCCTGGTTGGAAGCTGATACTGTAGTGATCTGGAAGGTGAAAAACAAATGCAGGGAAAGCTTTCAAGAGCTTTGAAAGATAAAAACCAAACGTAGGAAAAGCTTTCAGGAAAGATTTTTTTTGTGGTGGAAGACCATGGTTTACAGGAAATATTATCCTCATCAAGGAACTCTCTCATGCTCATCTCCTGAATCCTGCAGCATGCCTTGAATGCCAGTGGGAAATCAGGTTATAATTTGTGAATGGTAATTTAAGGCTAATAGCTACAATTAAATCTGAAATTCATATCTGGGCTTCCTCAAAGGGCAGGAAAACTTTGGATTTGAGGTTCTGACTCATACTGGCTAGTACTAGCAAACCAGTTTACATAAAATAATACAGAATTGAGTGTAAATCTAAAATTTAAGGACTGTTAAATAGTTAATCTATTTTTTCCATGTTTATTTTTGTTTGTTTGTTTGTTCATTTGTTTGTTTTTCCTCTATTTTTATACTTTTTTCCAGAGTTGGAAAACAGTAGGATTAATAATAGGATTAACAGATACTGAGCAAGAATATCAGGTGGGACTGCGAACTTGACTGGGCACTGGTGTTAACCTCAGGAACCTGGAGAGAATCTCTTTGAGAAGTCCAGAGATGAGTTTTGTAATAGGTCAGCATGTTCAGGTAGCAAATACCTGATTTGCTGCCTCCAGTTCATTAATTGGTATCAACAGAATATTTATTCCTCTTAACAAAATCAGTCCTGGAGCTCCCTCTCAAGATCTTTAGGCTTTACAGGGAGCAGAATTAATTTTATTTAATTAATTAAATGCCTTTTTAAAAAAAAAATTAAGATGCAATATGCCAGCTTTTACACTTAAGTTATATAATTAGGAGTTTTGATAACATTTAGGCTCTTGAATCCACATCTTTTTTCCCCCTCCATCAGAGGTTAAATAAGGCACATAAAATACAGAGCTATCTGAATAGAAATGGCAGATACATCACCATCTGTGAATACATGTACAATGATACTTTGCAAGCATAAAACATGGATTATTTTTTAAACTTCCATTTCTATCATCTGTACACAACTATCCGAGCCTTGCTTTATTTGTAGGGAAGGGCAGAAAATCCTTAAAACTGGCTCCAATAGAAAGAGAGGGGAAGCAAATAATTATATGGAAAATGAAGGGCAAAAACTGGGGATAAAAAGGGTTCTGAGCAGGTTTTGTTTGCTTTTTCCTAGATTAATTTTTTAATTTGATTAAGCTTAATTCTAAGGAAAATGTGGATTTTGTAAGCTAAAAAAATATGAAGGCCAGAGTGTGCATGCAGCTTCCCATGTCTCCTCTCCTCTTTTATTTATAGGGAATTTTACATGATATTACCGTGGTGGTTGTGGAGTGCTGAGCTTTGCCACCAAGTGCAGCTTTGTGGTACTTCAGCTTTAAAAGTGAAGGGCACTGAAAAATGCCCAGAGCCAGTGCTCCTGGATTTGGGTAGAGTGTCATGAACTTCTTATACTGAGCTGAATCATTTGGAAAAAAAAAAAAAAAATCCCTTGAAAACAAACCACCAACCAACCAAAAATCCCAAAACCAACCAACCAAAAAGTTCTGTTTTCTTGTGCCAAAATTAGTAGAGTCTTACTGTACAAGAATCACTTTGAAATTCATGTCAGGCCTACTCAAACTCAAAGCACTGATTTATAGAACAATTTGGTATCTCAATTCCTTGATCTCTTCAGTGCAGAGTATTTTTTACTTTACAACATGCCATGTACAGTATGACCTGGGTTTTTCCCACTTAGTGTAGGATTCACACTGTCACCAGAGCAAAAAGAGGATGGGAACTTCCAACTCTTTTCAGTCTAGCTTGTGATTCTTCTTGGGGAAAGATGTGGAGACTCGTTGCAATGTCTTTGCATTCTCTGTGTGTACAAGGGCCTTGTACTGGTGGGAGCTTTGCTTTTTAGGAAGTGTCTTCAGCTGGTGCAGGAAAAGACTGCAGCAGGTTTCTAATGCAGAAGGATGTTTTCCCATGACAGATTCCATCTTCTCATGAAGAGCCCCGACGAGTGCCATGTAAAATCCCTCAGGGACCGTTCTCTGTTTGGTTGGATTTTTCATCTTTGTTTGGGTTTTTATTCTCTTCCTGTTGTGAACTGCCTTTCCTTGTCTTGTACGCTGGAGATGATGTTGCAGCCTTCTCTTTTCCCTCTCTTTCTCTCTGTCCCTCCCTTCCCCATCTCCCATCTCCACTGTTCTTTTCTCCCTCTGTGTGAGCAGACTCAGACGCAGTTGGAGCATGCCCGAATACGGGAGCTCGAGCAGAGCCTGCTGTTTGAGAAGGCACAGGCTGAAAAACTCCTCAGAGAATTAGAGGACACCAGGGTAATGCACCCTCACTTGCCCTGCCTGCAGACAGCGCTTGCACTGCCCTGGTGCTCATGATGCCTTGCTTTGGGTTTCTTTCTTTTGGTTTTGGTGGGGTTGATTGGTTTTGGCTTGAACTTAAGCTTCCTTGATTTTGTTTGGTTTTTTTTCATTTGCTCTCTTTCCCAGAAATAGTAGTATGATATGATTTCTAGCTTTGCTTCTCTTGTGGGGAACTTGTTTCTCAGGTTGAGTTTGCTTCTCTGCCCCAGCTACCATCTGACACATGAGCTCCTACAATTCATTTTTTCAATTAACATATCCCAATAAAACCCACACCCTGCACAATTCATTCTGCTTTGAGGCCCCCCCAGGCTGTAAGAGGAAATAACCTTGCCATCAACATTCCAGTCTCCCCTGCCAGTTGTGGGAGCTGCCATCTGAAGTGGAAGGTACTGCTGAATGCAGGTGGGCCTGCTCTGATCCTTGGCTGTGCCTGCAACAGGACAGGTTGCCCAGAGGAATCCTAAAATCAGCCAGATGTGGAAAGGACTTTATCATGCTGGTGTGGTGTGGGAAGCAGCAAACTTGCTGCAGTGAGCAGCAGTGGGTTTGAGAGCTGTAGAAAACACAAATGTGAGGGTCTCCAGAAGGTCTGGATGGTTTGAAGCCCCCCAGTGCCCATCTAAAATAATGACCACCAGCCTCCTGGGCTGATGGCTGCTGGGGAAATGGCAATTGAAATGGAGTGAAATTGATCTTTTGGAGTTTGGCTCGGTTTCCTTCTTTCTTTTGCCTTTTTTCTAATATTTCATCCTCTTTTCCATCCATAATGGCAGTGCCCTATACTCCCTGTGACTTGCAGGGAGTTCAGCCCTGCCAGGTTACATTCAGATGGCAAAACATGGATCCATAGCCCTTAAGCTCAATGTGTACCATGGCCTGATTTATTGTCTTGCATCCTCTAGCCTCCTTTGTTATTTTGACTTTGCTAATGAGCTCTAACAAGTACTCATATGTAAAAATCCCTTTTCCTTTTTACACCAGGGTAAACAAATTCCATTACAGAAGAAAGGTTCTGCAGGCTGAGGATTGCTGAGCAATAAAGGAAACATGATATGCTTAATGCTGGTTTTGATGCTTGTGAAATTCCTGCATGTGCAGTCACATCTCTGTGCATCATCTGGCAAGATGCCTGGTCTGGAAACATAATGCCCTTCCAGGACATTATTTTTCATAAACCACTGTTGCTCCCTAGTGAATTTCAAGGATTATTTCCAAGGTGTTTTTCTGTGGAAAGCAAGAGGTCTGTATTAGGAAAAAATAAATTGCAATTGGCACAGACATAACTGTGAGTTGTCGGTGCTGGTTACCCTGGTGCAAAACTGCGCTCAGGTTGGAGGGAACCGGGTGCTCTTTACCTCTCCATTTGAACTTTGACTAATGTACTTTTGGATTCATTTCCACTGGAGAATGCTTGCTAAAGGGGAAGGACGTGGGGATGAGGCTGCACTGACTGTGTGTTCTGTGTCGTGTTGCAGCTCACCACGGTGGCAGAGAAGTCCAGGATCCTGCAGCTGGAGGAGGAGCTGAGCCTCAGGCGCAGCGAGGTGGACGAGCTCCGGCAGTGCCTGCAGAGCTCCCACCAGGCAGAGACCCCCGAGCACAGCCTGGGCTTGCAGTCAGAGGCTCTGAGGCTGCGGGATCAGCTGCTGTCTGCCAACAAGGAGCACCAGAAGGAGAGCAGCCAGCTGAAGGAGAAGTACGAGAAGACGTTAAAGAAGTACCAGCAGGAGATGGAGAAGCTGAAATCTGTCAATGAGAAGTACTCGCAGGAGATTGTTGACCTAAAGCAGAAAGTTCAGCAAGCCACTAACGAGAACATGGGGCTGATGGACAACTGGAAGTCCAAGTTGGACACGTTAGCTTCTGACCACCAGAAGTCTCTGGAGGACCTGAAAGCCACGCTTAACTCAGGCCCTGACACCCAGCACAAGGAGATTGTGGAGCTGAAGGCAGTGGTGGAGAGCATAAAGTTGGAGCACCAGCTTGAGTTGGAGAACCTGAAAGCAAAGCACGACATCGAGACAGCCGTCCATATAAAGGAGAAAGAGAGTCTCAAACTGAAGCTGCAGGAGGCTTTGGATGAAGTGGAAAAAAGCAACAGCAACTGGAAAATGCAACTGGAAACCAAAAGCAGTCAGCACCTTCTTGAGCTCCAAGATGTGAAGGACAAGTGTCGAGATGCTGAGCTGAGGGTGCATGAACTGGAGAAACTGCATGGTGAATATACAGATCAGACAGAAGCCATAGCTTTCTTGAAAGAGCAGATATCTTTGGCAGAGAAGAAGATGTTGGACTATGAAACGTTACAGAAAACAGAAGCCCACAGCAAACAGGAAATCCAAAGATTGCAGGAAAAAGTGCTTGTCTTAGAGAACAAGCTACAGTCCATGGAGGCCCTGCATCCTTCTCAGCATGCAAATGTATGACTTCAGGGTCATTTTGCTTGTTTGTTATCACTGTTGGTAACTCCTCAGCCACTGCCTTGTGCAGTTTTCTGAGGCCTCAAATATCTGGATGTTTTTCCTTCCACTGACAGTATTTTTTCTGCATAGCATCTCCATGTTGAAGATGTCTTTCCACTCTAGAAAGCCAATACAGTGGGACAATTAGGAAAAAGGAGCAAGTGGGGCCACATTTGGGTTTGGAGGCTGCTGTGGCAGCAGACCAGGGCTGTCATGGTTTGTCAGGGTGGGCTCTCATCCTGAGCAAGCAGCGTTCTGAGCAGGAAAACCATCATTCCTGCAATACAGTTGTGTTTCTCCAAGGAGCTGCAGCAGTCTTGGTGTGCTATTGGGCACGACTCTCCAGGGGTGCTAGGAGGGTAGGGTGGGAGAAGAGGCAACTTTGCTCAGTACCTGGAGCAAGAGAGGTGCAGTGAAAGGCTGAACTGTGGGGATGGGGCACAGCACAGAGGGGAGACAGGGAAATGCTGACATTGAGATGAGAGGGGGAAAACAGCCAGCAAGGGTCAGAATGACACCAGGCTGGGGAAATAAAATGCCTCATTGAATATGGGACCAAGGAGGGCTGAAATAAGAGCAGTAATATGAAGGGGTCAATTTACTGTGGTCTTTGTGTCTCTTTAAGTCATCTTTTTTTTTTTTTGTTTTCTTGGACTATTTGCCACAGGATGCATCATCCCACCCTTGTGTGCCTGGTTCTGTGCTGTAGTGAGCAGGGAGACTGCTACTCATGGCTCTGGGCTGGGCTGGACCCCTTTTTGTGTTTGCATTCTGCATGAGAAATGAGGAAAAACTCAATTTGCATCCTGTGGGCATGCAGAAAATTTAAAGAAGCTGTAAAATGTGCACATCTTAAGAATACTGTGTTGAAATTTCACTGGTGATGTAGTTTCTCTTCCAGACAGAGAAGCCAATGAAATTAATTCAATGCCTGTGTTTAATTTCCCAACATGAACAGCCTCATTGAAACCAGTTGCACCTCCAGGGAGCAAAGTCAAGCCCATGAATTCCACATTGTCAAAGTCAGAACTTCACACCTTGGAAGTAGGCTGAGGACAATAGAGGCAAAGGCCAAGGAGGAATCTCCAGCATTTATAGTGTTTGAAGGGTTGCTCCAGGATGTTTGATGTAGTAAGGACAGTTGGGAACAATAAGTACAGCCAGGACCCTGGGAAAAAGTTGTTGTTATTACAACATGTAACACATTATAGCCAATATTCAAACAGGAATGAATGGAAAAGAAGATGCTGGAGGCTTGTTCCAGAGCCCTCTAGATAAATGGAAGGGCTCTGGGGAATATTGATACTGGATTAGAACCAGGAAGCCTTGAAATAATTATTTCAGCTATGTGTCAGTTAAAATCAGGAAAATATGGGAAGAAATGCATGGGTGAAAGCCTTTGAGTATCATGGGGCAAGTTCTATTTAAAATTGTCTTAGTTAATTTAAAGTGACTACAGTATTCACTGTGCAAGTATTTTAAACAAGCAAAGGTGTCTTGTGACAGCCTTTCCTAGACCTTCCAGGGAGAACCACAACTCTGCTTCCCAGGACTAATTAAATAGTTAAATAGTTTTTTTCCATACCAAAAGTAAATCAGGAAGCATCTTTCTCCTCTGGAGGTGCTTGTGCTTCTGACTTGTCCCACAGCCCAGACTTCAGAGAACTGACCTTGGGGCTCCTGACTCTGGTGGCCACAGCAGCTGCTGGGTCTGGGCATGTGCTGAGGTCCCACCAAAGGTGCTGGGTGGGAAGAGCTGTGAAGGGCTCAGTTGTGGCCTCTGCAACAGAAAGCTTGGCATTGAAAGCTCTGTAGTATCTGGCTTTTCATTGCAATATAGAAAAGAGGGTGAGAAAAAAGCAGAATCCCCTGTATGGACCTGGCATTTGCTTGCTATTATTTCTATAAATGCTTTACTTCTCTAATAAATTATTATTTTAACAATGTTTTTATGACTTTGGGCACAGCTAGGTTCTGCAGAGGTTGAGGAACTTGTTGACTGGTAGGTCTCAAGCTGGAGAGCATTTGCAGTTGGATATTTGCTGTGACTGACCAGAGGTGCTGGTCTGAGGGACAGCAGCTCTTCATCCCTCTGCCTGTGCAGAGCTGGAACCAGAACTGTGAGGAAAACCTTGAGCTCTGTTCCCTCCCTGCTGTTGTGCTCAGCTGTGGGTTGTGTGTGGACACTCTGGTCAGCCTCAGGAGTACCCAGCTGGACAAGTGGCACCTCACAAAAGCCTTTCTTTCCCTCTTGGGAAGGATGTAAAACATCCTAACTTGGACATGGGATACCTTCCCATGGATGAGGCTTTGTGGTTGTTAACTTTTGCTTTGAATCTTCGGGTAAAGGGTTGGTTTATATCTGATATTTTACATGTATTCCAGATGATTGAGACAAATGATATTTCGGAAGAAAAGATAAAGATGAAGCAGACTATGGAAGGTATGAAGTTATTATTTTTACCCTAGTGACTCGTATGCTTTCTCTTCTAAATTTCTGCTCTTGCAGGGATGGCTGCATGGCAGGGGTTTAGGAAGTCATTTCATCTGTCCAAATTTGCTGGATGACATTTGTTGTCTGGATTTGTTTTTTTCCTTCTAATCAAGCTGAGCATATGTAGGGATGGATTTTTTTATCTGTGTTAGATACTCTCCATGCAGATGGTGCAGGTTGGAGACAGATCTGGGCAAACAGGTGCATTTCCACACAATCACTGATTTTTACAGCAGGTAAAATTCAGACATTAAATGATATTTGCTCACAGGAGAGGAGTGATAATGGTAGATATTGATGTGACTGGCTTCAAATAATGATAGTTACCTTTTATTAAGCTTACTGTAAATCAAATCCATTCTTTTAACAAAATGTGAAACTTAAACACATGGGAAACTCATATAAAATGTATTTCAACTTGAAGTGCACTCAGCCCCCTCAGAGAGGGTGAGCTGTAACACTGGGTCTGAGCAATAGCAGAGCTGGATTCAGAGGTATTTTGTCCTGTTTCCGTTGGCCTCAGTGCAAGGCAGGCATTGTCCATAAGCCTCATCTGCCTTTGCAGATCTGGGATTACACAGGACACGTTCATGTTGTATCCCATCCGTGGAAGTGTCCAGGGCCAGGCTGGACAGGGCTTGGAGCAGCCTGGTCTAGTGGAAGATGTCCCTGCCCAAAGCAGGGGTGTGCAACAAAATGATCTTTAAGTTCCTTTCCAAACCCAGCTATTTTATGTTTCTACACCAAATTGTTTGCTGATTGGTAAGTAATTCCTGCCTAGTGATGGCAGAGCTTAACTAGATCCAGAAGCCACAGCTCTAAATGGCCACTCAGGGCACGTGTGCATTGTTTCCACACTGAATAAACCCCAGAAAGATGTACTGAAAACAACCAGGTCAGATTTCAGCCACAAAAGCATCAGACTTCAGATCTACAGCTCTGAACGTGGAAACACATCAGTTACAGAAAACATGTCCTTTGAAACAGTCTCTGCCTTCCACTGTCGGAGATGACACAAAGAAATGTGCTAAAAGCTCCTTTTGGGTTTTTTAAATTAATATTTTATTGCCTTTTTCCCCATCTCCTTTGTGGTTGCTTTCTTAACCCTGTGTGACACAACTTCCCAGTGTGCATCCCACCTCCAAGTGTGGTGAGATGCAGTGTCCTGCTGCTTCTCTGCCACCAGGAGTGTTACCACCATGGTGCCCACTGCACCCTGACCCATGCTGGGCTCCTGACACCTTCCCAGTTTGCACAAAGCATTTTCCAACCCCCTAATCCTTGGTTTTTCATTCCCCCACAGACCTCCAGGACAAGCTGAGTAAAAGAGACAAAGAGGTGTCATCCCTGGTGACCCAGACTGAAACTCTAAGGGCCCAAGTAAGTGGTAAGTTTCCCTAATCCAGTGTTGGTGGGATTGCAATCTTTCCCTGCTTGTCCTATGCACTGGCATCGAACAAGAGCCCAGAGCTGAAATAGGTTGATGTAAAACATGATGCTGCTGGTTTTTTAATGGCTGTTGCTGATAAAAATTAATTCAGGAATTGAACACAAACTGCAGAAGATATTTGTGTCCTGTGAGGGAGGGTCTGGGCTTGTTTATGTGTAGTTTCCAAGTTCTCCCCTTAAGTACAGCCAGTCAAGAGCTAATCAGGTCTGTGCTTTTAGGAGTAGGAATTGGGAAGAGGCAGAAAGCAGGAATATAAGTAAAGAACTAAGTGATCTTTCTTCCCCTGAATCCTCTGCTTCTCATAGCTTTGGAAAATAAATGCAAAACAGCAGAAAAGAAGGCTGATTCAGCGTTCAAAGAAAAGAAGAGGTTGGAAGGGGAACTGGAAGCCTTGACCAAGAAAACACATGATGCCTCAGGGCAACTGGTCCTGATCAGCCAGGAGCTGCTCAAGAAGGAAAGGTTGGTGTGCAGAGGACAGAGCTGCAGACAGAGGGGCTCTGTGTGTGTTCATGTCCCTTCCGGGTACTGCCGTCCACCAGCAGAAGAAATGTAGGGTTGCTGTTGAAATCCAGCCCACAGCTTTCCCGTGCTTTAGAGATGCTGATGTGTGGATTTGGTTAGAATGAGAGGCTGTCAGTTCTCAAAAGGCGCTGCCCTTTCAGTGCTTGCCAGGAGCTGCGGGACAGCTCTGGATGAAGTCATCCACGAGGCAGCCAGGCTGGCAGTGCCCTGCTCCCTGGCAGTGCCCTGGGCAGACCCAGAGCCCAGAGTGGGAGTGCCACAAGGGCACAGTGCTGGGAGTCGGGTCACGTTTGCTCACTGGCCTTTCTTTGGTTCAGTAGCAAAGGTGGGAGGCAGCCCAGCAGGGCTCCAGTGGTGTGTGGGCTCTGGGAATGTCTTCACCTCTTGCTGCTGCTGCTTCCAGGAGCCTGAACGAGCTGAGAGCCTTACTGCTGGAGGCAAACCGGCACTCCCCGGGGCCGGAGCGAGACCTCAGCCGGGAAGTGCACAAAGCCGAGTGGCGGCTCAAGGAACAGAAGCTCAAAGATGACATCAAGGGGCTCCGAGAGAAGCTGGTTGTGCTGGTGAGGGCACTAAAACCCCTACGGGCTGGGGGGCTCTGTACTGCTGAGGGGATTGAGCCCTTCACTTTGGCTCCAGGTCTTTGTGTTTTCTTTTGTGCTGCTGAGCATCTGGTGGGAATTCTCTTGACAAGGACTGAGCTGTGGCTTAGCAGCACCTCATTAGCAAAGATATCCATATGTGATATAATCACGGAATATCCCCAGTTGGAAAGGCCACAAGGATCATCAAGTCCAACTCCTGGCCCTGCTGAGGACACCCCAACAATCACATGTGCCTGGGAGCATTGCCCAAACACTCCCGGAGCTCTGGCAGCCTTGGGGCCGTGCCCATTCCCTGGGGAGCCTGGGCAGTGCCAGCACCCTCTGGGGGAAGAACCTTCCCCTGTTATCCAACCTAGACCTCTCCTGACACAGCTCCAGCCATTCCCTGGGTCCTGTCCCTGGTCACAGAGAGCAGAGGCCAGTGTGTGCCTCTCTGCTTACCCTCATGAGGAAGTTCTAGACTGCTGTGTCCTTCTCTAGAGTTTTTCTGTTCCCACAGGTTTTAGATCCATGGCTAAATAGATCCACACTTTGTGGGGGAAACTGAAGGTCGTTCAGCTACCTCAGGCGTTTTGCCTATTCTCTGATACAAGAATAAGCAGTGTCCTCAAATTCCCATGTACTTCAGCGTCCTCCAGTGGCCGAGATGTAAATAATTGATTTGAAACCGCTGGGAACAAACTGGAGCTCTCTGGTCACTTATGCGAGCTGTGCTCTACCCCCATCTGCTGCTGCAATCACAGAGTGCTTCTAGGCATTGTGTGGATTTCTGCCTCGAGTTCCTGCGGCTGTTGGTTTTGCTGTAACATCCTCCTGTTTTCCCTTTGCTGTCTGAAGGACAAGGAGAAGTCAGTGATGGACCAGAGGCGGTTCTCCCTGATCGACCCCTCCTCGGAGTCGGAGGTGGTGCGGCTGCAGCACCGCCTGGTCAGCACCGAGGACGTGCTGCGCAACGCGCTCGAGCAGGGCCACCAGATGGAGAAGCTGATGGAAGCAATGAGACTCTCCTCTGAGAAAACACAGGTAGAACATCAGCAGGCAGGCCCTCATCAGCCCCCTGGGATCTTGCCCTGTGCTCAGGGGGCGAGGCCATCAGCTGTGTCCCCTCTTTGCTAGGAACAGCCTGACAAGGCCTGGTTCTGTCAGATGTAGCCTAGTGCTATAAAACCCCTGCTAGCTGCTAATCACAGATGGCTTATTTGCTAAACATGGGGTTTTGGGGAAGTTGCACTGTGAGTAACTGTTCTTTGTGTGTACAGTTTTACCTGGCTGCACATGTTCATAACATGGAGGTTGAGGTTTTTCTGACATCTCTCCTCTTTGAGAGGTTTATCTGTGCATCCCTAAGCAGCAATTTTGCAGGTGGCTCTGGGAAAATGTTTTCCATTTCCCTTACCAGCTCTCTTACCACCTTGGTGTCTGATGTGAGTTTGCTGATGGACTGTGAATGCTCCCACTCCAGTTCCTGTCTTCTCTCTCCCGACTTCCTCTGATCTCCCTTTGTTTCTTCTGACTAAAGAAAAGCTGCTTCTGTTGCCTGTCTTACATCCTTCTTTATGAAACTGAAGAGTACAAATAGCTTGATTCTCAACATCTGGCTTTTCAATCTCATACCTGTGGAATCTCAACCCTGACTGATTCCTCCTGCAAAGTGACCTGCCCCTTGTGCCAAGCTTTGTGCTTCATGTCCTTGAATGTTCTTCTAGCTGTGTTTTCTTTTGGGCTGCAAATAGGCAGTGGCTTTTGGAGCTCAGATGCACCATTATTTCTCTTGGACTCACTCATTTAAATTCTCAGTTGAAGAATGTCTTTCTCTTGCAATAATGAGTTACAACTGACATTCAAGCAGACACCTTAGGGTAGTAGAGAACAAGCCACTAGACACAGAGTGGGCAGAGAGCTTTTTTTCACTGATGCAGGTGCAGATATGTGTGTTAGCTTGAAAGGCTTGAAACCCTTCTCCTCTCATGACAGTCTCTTTTGGATACATCAAACACTGTTTGCATTGCAGTGGTATGGGCATGGAGGTGGTCAGCAAGGTAAAAACTGCAACCCTGAAAGATCTGCTGGCTCACTGAACATCTGTGTGTTGCACACAAGTCTCTATATCCTGCAGAGCAGCATCTGCCAGCACCAAGCAGGACTTGGTGGAGTCATGATGACATGTTTGTGGCAATCCAGGATGTGTTATAATTCTCTCAGTACCTCCAGAGTGACTTCTGCTATAACTGCTATGTGTCAAATGCAAATGCATCATGACAGGCTCATCTCTTGGGAGCTACAGGAGGGGAAGGTTGTTCTGTTTGCTTTAATGCACAGTCTCTTGAGAAAGGGAAATCTTCCCTTTTGCATTTCCATCTCCAGAAGCTGTGCAGGTGGTAATTATTTCTTCCCCAGTTCTAGAAAATGACTAGTCTTACCTGAAGTCAATTGGAACAGATCTTGCAAGGTCAGCTTGGTATTAGTATCCCTGGTATTAGTTTGATATAGTCATGCTTAAGAAAATGTAGAGATATGACAGAACAACATTATGTCTTCAACTACAATCCAAGGTGCAAAGAAGCAGAGGACTACTGTGGGAAGGCAGGCTTCAAATTTCTATTGATGTCAGGTTTTTAAGTGCTATTTACAGGGAAGTCTGGATCAAAGCTGCCTAGTTTCAGTTTCAGATCTGTTCACCCTTCCCCGTGTGAAGGAGAACTGTTAACCAGAGGCTTTCAGGCTGAGGCTGTTCATGGCCCAAACAAATCCTGCTGCAGTGGTTAGGGAACTGATGGATCCTCCCCTGAAGCCACATGCCCACTGATACTCACTCTGCACCACCTTCCAGCCTCCTGTCTCCTCTCTGATGGAAGCAGCTGTTGCCCAGGTATCTGCCTTGGCAGAAAGAAAATCTTTGCCTTCTCCTTGTGTTGGGAGATGCCTGACCCAGAGCTTTGCAGGAAAAATCAAGGATTTGGCACTCAGTCATTTTCTTAAGGAGTTTTAGTGATTCCTCTGGGAGCCTTTTTATTTAATTTCAAGCAAATTGCACCACTCCATTCGTTATTGTGGCCATGTTCTGAGACCAGAGTTCAAGCCTTATTTATGGTATTAGCTGCCTGGTCAGTGCTCAGATTGGGTGAGCTCACAGGCAGGTACCTGTGCTGGGGGGTGCTGAGCCCTGGCAGCAGCACTGTTTTTGCCATCCAGGAAGGATCCACTGGCTGGCAAACAGCTCAGTCTCTTATCAGAGCTTATTTTGAATTCCTGCCTGGTTTTTGTGATCAAACTAAACCTCTGTGCTGTAGGGTTGATTCTGCACCATTATGATCCCAGTCAGGATGGAAACTGGGACTCCTAAACCCAGTCTTGTGTCCCCATAACACCATCAGCAGTTCACCAGCAAATGTGACTCTGATTGCCAAGGCCCAGGCACCCAGCATTGGGAATGCTGGGGCTTCAGGCTGCAGCCTTCTTCTCTTGCTTGTGCTGGCTGTACTGTCATTGGGAAGCTGAAGGGCTCTGTACAAGTCTGTTAGAGAAACATTATAAATGTTTAAAAGTTCTTGTGCTTTCTAAAGATAGAACAGCCTGTCCTGGTTGCCAGACTTGTCCCCAGAGATGGGAAATGGGGAATGGCAAATGTCCTTTTCAGTGCTGGATGTTCAGTATGATGTGCTTTGCACCTAACACTGCCCTTGGCTCGATTAGTTTCTTGGCATTTAGGAGCTGGGCTGAATAGTGGGTCTGTGTCCATAAGGAGCTTGGGGGATGTTTGGTGGCTGGGAGGGATGCAATCTGGCACGAAGGGATTGAGCCAGAGTGCAGAGGGAAGGAAGATTCTTGACAGAAGTGTGGTGGAGTTTTTGCATCCTCCTTTCCTTGTGTGGAGTGAGCAGCTAAGGAAGGACAGGGCAATCTTGCCAAATTTCAGTGCTTGCAAGCAAACCCACTAGGATTGTGTCCCTCTACAGAAAGTGTTGTCTGTTTTCCGTTGCAGACTGTTGGAAATTCTGGGTCTGCTAACGGGATTCACCAGCAGGATAAATCCCACAAGCAAGAGGTAAGCTATGAGCAGAATGCTGTTTAAAACAGTATCTGCTTTGTGTGGATTCTTGCCTGCAGTGGTGAGGACAGCACTTGGATGGGGGTGGTAGTGTCAGCACAGCCTGACTGTGTCATTCCCACAGCAAAAGCAAGAGGCTTTGCACAATTCCAGTTCCCAAGTGTGGTGGGAATCTCACTGGAAACTCCTTGAAGCCATGGGGAAGGTGGTGGTGAGGGGCACACTGAGGTGCAGTGCAGAGGGAGTTTCCCCACAGTCTCCTGGGTCAGTGCTGTGGGACATTTCTCCTGGCAGCCCCTGCTAGGACCTGCTCAGCTCAGATCTCTGCTGTCCCCTTTACATGGGTGGTGTTTGTGGGACCTGCTGTCCTGGCCTCCCACAGCAGACTTCATATACCCATACTGGGCAAAGCAGTGGGCATTCTGCTCCATGCCTCTTCCAAAAAAAACCTTTGTGCTTGTCCTCATTTTGCCTAACAAGATCTGTTTTCTTCTAGGAGAAGCTCTGATAGAGAAGAGGTGAAAAGGATCATTTGACGCCAGTATCAGCTCCTCTGCACAGTCAGGAAAAACAACACCACATCTGGCTTTAGCACCTCCAAAAGACCACACACAGTATTTTCACTTTAAAGCAGGACAATGTTTATAATGTACTAACTGATGTAATCAGGACAATCCCGGAGTCCAGTTTTCCAAGACAGCCATTGTTCCAGGAGGGAGCAGAAAGACCTCTCTGGGTTTGGTTTCTTACTTGTATTGGTTTTGACTGTGGAATTTGTATTGTTTGAGCTGCCCTTGTCCCACCAGCTGATGTGCCCTGACCTGTGGCTGAAGTGTCAGCAGGTCCCAGTAACCCCACAGGAGCTGCAAAGGGATTTGCCTGTGGTGTTCAAAGCATGTGCCCATAGGCTGCACCCTTCCCACGGGGTCTGTCCCTTCCCTCCCACACACCCTGGTGTCCTGAGGACCTGCACAAGTGAGTGAAACCTGCTAGGCTGATGATGTGAGGTTTGGGGACATGTTCCCCTCCTCCCCTTGTGGAAGACATCACTGTTTTAGGGCAGAGGCTGCACTTAGTTCTTGTATTATAGCATGTCATGGGAAATAATCCAATTTCAGAGGGATATTTATTTTGTTTCTTCTCCCCTGCTGTTTGGGGAAGAAGCTGTGGTGGCTCCAAGTGTGGGGTCAGGCCCACCTTACCTGGGTGTAGTTTGCCTTTCTTCCTGCAGTGAGATCTCCGAGCAGCCTGCTGGAGTCCTGTGCCATAGCCAGCTGTCCAGCTTGGTCCCCCTCACTCCTGGGGGTTCATCAGGTCTCTTTGGAACTCAGGACCCCAGATGCTGGATCTCAGCATCCTGGCCTTGGAGCTCCATGCTGGGGACAGTCAGTGCAGGGCAGATGCATTGAGCAGATGGTTCCCTCCTTGCCTGTTTAATTGAACACTAACTATGGATTGCCTGGTGCTTTCCAGAGCTGTCCTTGGCTCTTCAATGTGATGTCCATCCCCTGCTACCTGGGATGGAAGAGGTGAAGGTGCTGCTGTGGCCTGACTTTGATGGCTTCTGCAGTCCTCTGTGCATGACCTGAGTGTGTTTGGAGCAGAGGCAGTCTAAGACCAGAGCCCACACAGCTCTTGTGTCTGTACCAGCAGAGGATCTTGTTCCTTCTTCCCAAGGCTTTACTCTAACTTTGCACCACAGCTCCCAAGCAATATTAGGGCAGAGGAAGGTGACAACATGCTCTTAAAGGTGTGAAAGAGCACAGCTCAGGTTCACTGTCCAGTAGCACAGGGAACAGTCACAGCAATATTTTTCCAGGCTTCTCCCAGTCAGTGCCCAACTCCCCCAGCCTTCAGGAACTCTAGTGCTATGATGGGACATCTGTGAAAGGACAAGATGGGAGAGGAGATCTGAGCCAGACCCCCAGCAGGTGAACATGATGGCACATCAGCTCCATTGCTTTTTTGCCCTGATTTCACAAAGTTGTGTCACTTCTTAGTGGGTTGTCAGACTCCTGCTGCTTTGAAGGATGGGCAGCCAGAAGCAGCCTGGGAATGAGTTGAGTTTCATGGCTGCAGTCTTGCCATGAGGAGGATGACATTGAATACTTGACCCTCCTCACCTGATGCAGGATTGGTGATCTCCTTCAGAGGAGGAAGGGAGAGGAAAGGGGCTTCAGGGAAGTAAAGCAGGTCAGAAGTCACAGCAGAGGTCTGCACATGGTAGCAGGAGGCAGAGTGTGGAATCGAACTGACTGGAAATAATTCACGTAGGATTCCATCCTGCCTTGTAGAAAGTGTTTCTTCATCTCTTAGTAATCACCAGGAAGATTGCCACATCTCTGCTTAGCTCTGGGAGTTTCCCAAGGGATTGTAGGAGTGGTCTCCAAAACCCTCCTGGTTGAGTATTCATCTTCTAAGTGATTTTGGAAAGTCCCAGAAGAGTTTTTGTTTGTTACAGCCCTCAACAGTGAATACTTCACTGCTGATTTTAAGAATTTAGAGCTGATGTTTCCCAGAATGCTCCTGTTGGCAGGATGGTCTCTGAAGTCATGTCTGCAGACCTGTGGGCTTCATTGGCACCTGCAAAAGGGAGGCCCCATTCTGGTTTGTAACTTATCTTCCATTATGGGTCTTCAAGTGACTTGTGGCCAGCTGCCTTCAGCTACAGCAGAGATATCTCTGTTTTCCACCTCCCTTGGGCTCTGTACAGAATAGGATCTCCTGGGAGTGGTTATGGGGACCATGTATTTGGTTCTGTTGATCAGATCCAAGGTTGTCAGGCTGGAAGAGTCTCTGGCTCCTGCCTCTTCCCAGGGACCATCCCCTGAGAGCAGCTCAGATCTGTGACTTCTCCCGTTCACCTTGGGAAACAATGCAGAACAGGAACAGATGGGTTCAGACTGGGTTCAGAGTTAGTGCTGATGGTCTTCTGTGGCTGTCACTGACTGTGCTCGTCCCTGAGGATCAGCCAGGAGCTGTTGGCACTGCTTGGCTCTCTGTGCAGGCCGTGTGGTCACTGTGTTGCAGGGCTGAGGGTTGAAGCCCCCCACCCATTGGGGTGCAGGTCCATGGGAGCTGCTCCCAAATAAGGTGATCCACAATGCCAACAGGATTTGCTGTTGTGGGCTTCAGCTCAGCCCTGTGTAAGGGGTCAGGAGGGGTTGGACTCACTCACTTCCTCCCTCTGCAGAATTAGCACAGGCTTCCCCAGGGCACCAGCTGCCCATCTGAGGTGATAAGAGACCACACTAGGGACAAACTTGGAAAGGACAAGGGGGACATTCCCCAGCCCCTCTATTTATTTGTAAGTTTAAGTGCTATTTTTACCTGTGTGGTGGTGTATAAAGTGCTTCATGATCCTTGGTCTTACTGGCTTGGTTCTCTGGGAGAGAGTTCCAGGGCAGTGGTGCACCCTTGTCCTGTTGTTGATCCGGGCTGGTTCCTGTTTGTGCCTTCACTCCCCCTTTGGCTTCAGCCTTGCTCTTACCTCGAGCCCGAGAGCTGGTAAGGGAGGGCTGTGCTTTCCCCAGCCTTTCTCCCAGCCTGAGAATGCCATGCTGGTTTTCCATCTGCACATGGAGCAGAGCAGCGGCGCAGGGTGGGGAGCAGGAGGGGACAATGCTGCTGGAGCCCTGGGCCCCGAGGGAAGGACCGGCCCCCACAGCCAGTGGCGTTACCCTGACAGTTAGTGATGCTTTTCTGCTGAGAGCTGAGCCCTTATCCAGTGAAAAAACAGCCTTTGGAATGGAGACTACTCAGTATGGAGTGATTTCTTCTCTAACTCTCAAGACCAAAGGGAAAAGAATCAGTCATGCTTGGGAATGTCAACTTCATCCCTCCTGCAGCATCCAGAGAGCTGGAGCAAGGGGCAGCACCACGCTGCTGCCCCATGGAATGACAGTACCAAGCTGCCTGGGTGTTGCAGCTCTTGGAATGACAGGTGCCGAGCTGCCAGCCAAGGCCTTACAGCTCCTGCCTCCCCCCAGCCATCAGCAGCTCCTCTGACTTGCAGTAGAGATGCATAAGGGTTCCATTAAAAAAAATGATGCAAATGACACTGTAAAAGTCTTAATGAAAATTCCAGTACTCCGTTATTCAGCAGCTTTAGCAGCTCAGCACTATCTGTAGGGAGTTATTAATACACTAAGATCCTATAGGCCTCCTGTAAGTTACCAGAAAAAAGATGATACTAGATGTATAAATGGATGATAACCTTTTACCCATACAGTATGTATTACAATTACAATTTTGTAGCTTAGTCATTTTTTGGCTATCAGATTTTGTTAGTATGATACAAAAAAAAAAAAGACAAAAAAAAGGGTTTGACTGCTAATGTCTATTTTGTTATTTGATTCATTTTCTTCCTCTGTACAAAAGCTGTACAAATCTGTCTGTGTAACTCCTCCACATCTGTATTCATGTACCATCCCCCTTGTCCTGGCTTGCTGGTGTGGTGAGCTCCTACTAAACAATAAACTCTGTGGCTGAAGTTGGGTATCCTGGGGCTGCTGGGTGTTCAGGGTGTTGTGCAGTGCACAAACTGTCATCAGCTGGAAGGGGCTGGGACACGAGGCTGTGGCACCATTCCCCCCTGCCCTGAGCCCCAGCAGTGACCTTGAGCCATCTGTGTTTGGACTCTGCAAGTGGTTGGGAGGCTGCAGAGCTGCCCTGGGGATGAGCTGAGCTGAGGCACAGCAGCATTTCCTCTTCTGCACCCCATGCCAGAGGTGGGGACAGCCAAGCCCAGCACCATCTCCTGGCTGAGCAGCTCCTGCTGTTGAGTATCTCCCAAGCCTCAGAGTGGTTGTGCTGTTTATTAATCCATGATTATTTTCCATCCGATTGTCTCCCCAGTCCCTCACTGCCATATCCACAATGCCCTGAGGTGAGGAGTGTTGCAGGGTGCTGTGCCAGACCCACCTCCCTGCACCTCAGCACTGATCCATAATGGTTTCAACAGTGCCACCTTCATTTTGCATAGACTGGGTCATCCTCATTCCTTCCAGGTCGTTACCCCAGACCAGAGCACATGGAAATGGGGATCACAGTGAATCAGTCCAGGAGGAGCTGCCACCCCCCAGCCCCCTGCCTCTCTTGTCCCTGTGTTCCCACCACGTGTCCATATGGATGCTCTGAGCATCACAAACTTGTGCTGTCACCCATGAGGCAGGACTGGACAGATTTATGCCAGGGTTTGGTGCTTTTTTCATGGTACAACTTCTCAGTTGGGACTTTCCTTGACTGTGACCTGTCCATAGAGCAGTGAAATATCCATCTCCTCCTGCTGTGTTTTACTGCACCCAGGGGCTGTAGTTCCTTTATAGGAAAGTATTTCCAGTTGCTTAAGCTAAGTCCTCTATGGTTTATTTCCTTTGCTGGCTTGTAAGACAGCTCTGCCCAACATTGCTGCCATAGAGCTTTAAAGTAGGAAGGACTAGGGGTGAACAGAGCATGTTTTGGAAAGGGGCAGGTGGGGATGGATGATGGGTGTTGAAGGGAAGAATTTTGTCTTCCCCCCACAGTCTTGGGGACAGGCAGGAGAAATCATTCAATTCTCTTCTTTATGAACTCTCACGCTGACATAAAACCCGACTTGGAGGAAATCGTACAAAGGCTTCACCCACAGAGACTCTCTGCCCTGAACCCCAGAGGAGAAAGGAGTCGGTGCCTCAACAACCCTACAGCTCACTGCTTCCCTGGCAAAGGCTGATCCCAATGGATGCTCCAAGCCAGCCCTGGGTTTGCTGTGCCACACCACCAAGCAGCCAGTGTCTGAAACCCAGGTGAGAGCATCAGGTTTGAGGATTCTCTCCCAGGGACTGAGCTCTGTGGGGCTGCTGGCCCTACCCACGGCCTCTGTCCAGGTGCTGCTTTGGGGATCCCTCTCTTTGTGAGGAAACAAACATCAGTGTACCCTTTGGACTTCATCTGGGGCTTAGTGGTTGTTGCAGTGCCCTGCCCATGGCGACTCACACTGACAGTTCACCTGCACAGCAAAGCCAGGCTTATTGCCTGCTCCACAGTGCAAGAAGAAACTGAGAACATGAGATGCCACAGAACAGGACACAGACACAGCAGATGAAGAACTGGCTTAGCTGTAACTCAAGTCTTAAACTGGTGAAAAGAATAACAGTGAGGCCTCTCCTGTCATTTAAGACTTTCAAACATCTTTCAGTCACTAAAGGGGCTCCGAAAGGGCTGAACAGGGACTTGGCACAAGGGCCTCAAATGACAGGACAAGGGGGAATGGTTTCGCTCTGTGAGATGGCAGGGTTAGGTTGGGTATTGGGAAGAAAATCTTCCCTGTGAGGGTCTTGATGCCTTGACACAGATTGCCCCCGAAAATTGTGTCTTCCCCATTCAGGAAAGTGTCCAGGGCCAGCCTGGATGGGACTTGGAGCAATCTGGTCTAACGGAAGGTGTTCTTGCCTATAGGAAGGGATTGGAAAAAGAGGATCCATGAGGTCTCTTCCAGCCCAAGCCATTCCATGACTCTATGATTTCATGACTCCATGACCTCATGAGTCTATGACCCACTGGTTCCTGGTGGGGGGTGTGCTGCCTGGCAACAGGAATTGTGATGAAGAGGAGCATGAGCAGACCAGGCTCCAGTCCTTTGACAAACAAGGAGGGAGGAAGGTGTCTGCTGACTACTCATCCTTTTGATCATTGCTTTTGCTCACCCCCTTCATTACGCTTTTTGCTCATCCCCGACAGACCCAACTGGGCAAGGCGACTTGTGACCAAGCAGGCACAGAGTGTGTGCAGACATGGCAACAGCCCTGGACACACTCAGCCTCTCCCAGCTCCTGGATGTCTCCATCGAGATGCCCCAGAAGGGGGCCATTCAATTTGTGGCCCTGAGAAAGCTGCTTCAGGCCGTGCTGGAGCACCTGGATGTGCAGTACCTGACCACCAAGGAGCCGTGGCCGGGCCACCTGAGTGGGCCCTCGCTTGCTGATGTAGCTGCTGAAGTGAAAGAAATTAAGAAGGAGATGCAAGCCTATAAGAAAGACATGCCCAGAGTAGAAGCTCATCCCAGGCCCGTGGGTGCTCCCCACCAGACACACTCCCTCAGACAGCCGTGCCCTGCACTGCCCTCCCTGCCCAGGCCGAGGCTGAGCCCCTGGCAGCGGCTCTTTGCCATCGGGATGGGCTCCAGAGCTCTGGCTGAGCCGGGCTGTGCAGGCGGCACCGGGACCTGCTGAGCCGGCTGTGCCACGGGCTGCCCCTGCCAGGGTGGGGCTCTTTGGGCTGCTCCTGCCCTGCCCATCACCTCTGATTTCCCTTTTTTCCTAAAAGGTTTCTCAGCCTCCTGGTGAGGATACTGGTGGAATCACGAGTGCATCACAGGTCTGTGCAGACCACTGTGGTTCTAAAGGTCATTTTGCCCTCACTCCTTGTCTCTGATACCACTTTCTCCTACCTACCCCCAAGGCAGAGGACATGAAAAAGATCCAGGAGGCGCAGGACGAGGTGATGTGGGGTGAAGGTGGTGAAGGTCATTTTGCCCACACTCTGTCTCTGATACCACTTTCTCCTACAGTCCCCCAAGGCAGAGGACATGAAGAAGTTCCAGGAGGAGCAGGATGAGGTGAACTGCTGCTGGGAGCAAGCCGTGGGTCTGAGACAGCAGCCAGTGCCCTCAGCTCTGTCAGCTGGAGGCTCAGCACCCTCGTCCCTGCTGGATGCATGGGGAGTGCTGCCTGCAGGCCCTGCCCAGAGTGTGATCCCACCATCTCTCTCTCCTAGGACATGTCGTCCCCCCTGGATCTCCATGAGGAAATCGACAGGCTGAAGGCAGCACAGAACCGCAATGCACAGAAGATTAAGGAGTTGACTGCCTTGGTGAGCTACAGGGTGATGTCACCTTTAGGCTTCCATGGGGAAAATTTAGTGAGGCTCTGTGAGCCCAGGGTTTGGAGTGAGAGGCTGGGGGAAGGATGGTAGGCCCTGGGTCTGCCCATGCAGCTGAAGGGCCCCCACACTAGGACAACATGATGTCTGTGCCCTGACTCTACTGTCACTGGCCTTCTCAGATGAAGAAGATGGAGGAGGACACTAAAAAGCTGAGGCAGGATACAGCCAAGTGGAAAGAAGAGACCAGGAAGGAGATCTCTGAGCAAATGGAGTAAGAGGACAGAAGTGGGTTTCACACCCTGGGGAGCTGCAAGGGCACCTGAGGGTCTGGGAACATCCTGGTTTGCAGACACAGGACAGTGTCCTTGCAGCCCTGCAGGGATAACCCTGCCTTGCCCCCATCTCACTGGTCAGGGCTGTGCTACAGGAGACGAAGAGTGAGCTGCAGAAGATGGAAGAGCAGCAGGAGATGAGGAATGCCATGCTGGAGCAGATGGTTACTGAGACAGCCAACAAGCTGAACGAGCAGGTGAGGTCCTGGGGCAGCACCCCCATCACCCCCTGGCTTGGTGCAGGAGTCCAGGTGGGGTTCCCAGCCATATTCTCTGACTGGCTGGGGCCAGTGAGGCCCACAGCACACAGGACTGTTGGTTCACTCCATCCCATCTCTGAGCCAATTCCCTCTGCCCTTCCTGCAGCTGGCTGAGATAGGGGAGATAGTGGGGAATGTGCAGGAGGAACAGGAGGAGCAGGAGAAGACAAAGGCAGAGTGCCTCAAATGCACCTTCAACATCAACGAGCATTTGGGGGAGCTGCTCCAGCGCTGTGAGAAACTCCAGGAGCAGGTGGACTCCCTGGAGTCACAGCAGATGGCCGCAGACAAGCTCAAGACTATAATGAGGAATTGGGGCCAGGTAGGCAGTTGGCAGCATGGGGGATGGAGAACATGCCCACCAGCTGGATGTGCTGTAGTGTGGGGGAGACCCAAACTGCCCCGAACTGGCCTGGACCAGTCAGTGGCAGAGACAGAAATTAAAGGACCTTGATACAAAGGTCCTGTTGTCACTGAGCACAGCGGGTGTGCCCCCGTGGAGCACTCAGGCTCCCTCTTGCTCAGTGCTACATTTTCCTTCCCTGGAGCAGCACCAGAACCGGTTGCACCATGTGGAGACTAGGATTGTACAGATACAAGGTGACTGTGAGAAGCTCAGCTTTGCCTCAGGGAGCCTCCAGAAAGATTCTCAACAAAAGGAGAAAGCAATTGAGGTGTGTGGCTGAAACTGCTTTGGTGTCAGAGCATGCCCCAGGCTCTCCTTGTGACTCCAGGCAGGGATCACAAAGAACCTGTCTCCATACAGAGACACAACTGGGCCTGTCCCAAGTGCCTTTCCAAGAGGTTTTTTGGGAAGGGGAGGTGGGATGTGCTCTTCTGGCCAGGAGGCAGCTCCAAGCCTGCTCTGGTGTCATGGGTTCCTTTCTGTGCTGAAAGATGCTGTTCCAGTCTCTGAAGAAGCTGCAGAAGGAGAAAGCAGATGAACAGGACATGTTGGCAGTCATAGAGCTGGTACAGTCTTGAGGGGCCTCTGTGCCAGCCCAGGGGCTCCTGGGCAGGGTGACAAATGCCCTTTGTCCCTCGGGGGCTGGGTGGCACAACTGGCCTGGGGGAGGGAGCATTTCCTGAGCATGTGGGGTCCCTCACCCTTCAGATGGTGGGAACAACCTCAGCGGGATGATGGGGCAAAAGGGGCCACAGCACCCTGAGAGGGGCACGATGGCCTGGAGGAAGCACCTCTGCCTCTGTCCCTCACACGTGCTGGCCCTGCCTGTCGATCCTCATCCCTCTCCTCTCTGCTCTCATGCTGTTCCCCTCTGCTAGAAGGCAGACAGAGCTGCCTTGGGCAGGAAACTCAATTGCAGCCAGTTTGAAGCCAACATGGAGCGGCTGGATGACAGGATGCAGGAGTTGCAGAACCAGATTTCAGACCAGAACCAGCACTGGAACACGGTGCAGCAGCAGTTCAGTGATGCACTGGAAGAGAAGGTGAGGGGTACCTCATCCTCTACCATGAGAAACTGGCACCCTGGGGACGTGACAGCCTGAGGGCAGCATCCCTCTGAGGATCCCCCTCCAGGCTTTTCCCTGGAGAGCTCCATGTCCCATCCTGGGGCAGCTGGCTGAGGCTGGGCACCTGTTCACAGCTGGACCGCCAGGAGCTGAAGGCTTTCAGTGACCAGATAGAGGAGACCTGGAAGAGAAGCATTGAGGAAATCAAGAATGGGATGAAGCAGGGTGACACTGGTGCTGGGATTAAGAAGTGAGTGCGACAGAGATGCTGATGGCTTTGGGGACAGCAATGGTCCCGTTCCCTCCAGCTGTCCCAGCCACTGCCCGTGTAGCCCCTTGCCATGGGACCAATTTAGCTGCTAAATGAACCATGGAGATGCTGAGGAAGCAGCTGCACCTTCTCCTTCCACCAGCAGCAGGTTCCACACAGGGAAGGAGGCACGAGGAGGGGGCACCTGCAGGAAGGAGCCCTCCCAAAGCAAAATGGGGACGTGGGTGCAGGGGCTCCCAGAATCCAGGGTGGGAGATGGCAACTGCTCCTGCCAGGCAGGGATGTGACACGCAGTGTCCCAGAGCTGGGTGGTGCCCTGCCCTCCTGGCCAGGCACACGGGGGACTTTGGTGCCCAGACAGGGGCTGAAAGGAGGGGCTGGTTGGGATGGTGCTGTGGGATGGTGCTGTGCCCTTCACCTGGCATCAGCCAGCAGGCTGGGGACGGGGACAAACAGGCTCAGCAGCCCAGGTACACCCTGCCATCGCCGTGACTCTGTGCAGTGATGTGCCCGGCCCCTGGCTGTGCCAGCGAGCTGCTGCCTGTGTGTGGGCAGGGCCGTGGCCCCAGGAGCTCACCCTGCCCTCTGCTCTCACCCTCATCAGGCAGCTGCCAGTCCCGTTCACCTGCCTGTCCTGTGACCGCATGCTCACCATGCAGGTTCCTGGCCCGTGAGTAGCTGCAGTGCACTGGGGGCAGTGGGGCTGTGATGGGGGGAGATGGGGGCCAGCAGTGACCCTCTGTGCTGGCCACAGGGGTCCGAGGGTCTGCCTGGGGGGCTCTGATGTGGGGAGCCCCCTCTGCAGCCCTGCCCATCGGCAGGGGCTGTGGGGACTCACCCCAAGGGCTACAGGCAGCAGGATACCAAGGGGTACAATCCTATGGGTTAGGGGGTGCTGCCTCAAACAGGAGCAGGTTGTTTGTCCCCTGTCACACACCTGTCACTCCTGTCCTCCCCAGGTACCCCGAGACACTCCCATATTTGCAGCCACTGCCCCCCAGCAGGGAGCCACAGCACAGCCAAAGGTAGGGGCTTTGAGGACACATCCCTGGCTCCCGGGGTGCAGGGGAGCCCTGCCACAGTAAGGAGGGCTTTTCCCTGTGTGGGATGGGCTTGGGTCTCCTGCAGCAGGTGCACAGGAGCTGGGAGGGACATGTCCCTGCAGGCAGCACCACCAGTCCCCTCCCTGGCACAGCAGGGTGAAGCCAGAAATGCCACAGGGCTGGGCACTGAGGATCCTCTGTCCCCTCCCACAGGAGGCCAGTGGTCCAAGGCAGTGTCCCCCGTGTGTCGCAGAGCTCCGGGGACCATCAGGGCAGCAGTTTCACCCTGCCACCCATCCCGGAGTCCCCTCAGACCGGGACTTTGGTGGCCCTTCCCAGAAAGGTATGGATGATGAAGGTAGGGACATGGCATGTGTCATGGGGGCTGGCAGGGTGAAGCTGAGTATTCTGGGTGATTTTGTACCTTCAGTTTTCCTGTGGAGAGCTGGCTTGGGTGGGTTGCAGGGGATGGTGAATTGGGCCCCATGTTGCAGCCAGCTGCTCTCTCCTTCCCAGCCTGGAGGGACCCAGCTCCTGGGCAGTGGTGGACACATCTCGAGGGGCCGCAATGACCACCTTCCTCCAGTGATCAGGACACAGGATGGGCCAGGTGTGGCCCTGTCAGGGCACTGGGATCAGGGGGAAGAGAGGCTGGTTGTCTGCTGGGTCTGCATCTGGTCACCTGCTGGGCCAGGGACCCTCCTGCTGCCCTGTCCTGGGCTGGCAGAGATGCCCCAGACAGGGTCAGCCCCTTGGAAGGGGGGCTCACCCCTGCCTCTCACCCCCAGGCCGCGGCCTCACACGATCAGCAGCCAGGCACAATCTCCAGGGCACTGAGGTTCGTCCAGCCACTTGAGCCCCATGAGACTTGGACAGCCCTCAAGTAGCTGCACAGGAGTGGGAACCCGGTGCTCCCACCAGGGACGTCATCTCAGCAGAGAGAAAAGTCTGTGACAATGGCTGTCACAGAAATAACTTATTCATTTATAAAGTTATGAAATAAACCTTCAAAAAATACAAGCAGAGTCTTTTCCCCCTGGCACTGAAAACATCAGGATAAATCAAACTGTCTTACACTATTTTTAGTATTAGGAATCAGGCATTTCTTTATTTCCAGCACTGGAGTGCATAGGAATAGCTCCACTCAGCATGCACACCCACTTTCTAAACTTTTCACTATGTATTTTTAGGAGGAAATTAATGCTCACTGCCTATAAATTACATCATTCTCTTCATTAATTAATATTCTATCTTGCATTTGTTATTGATTTCTCAATTCTTATGCTGTTGCCAGATGAAGAATTGCTTGTTCCTAGTGAGCTAATCCTATGCTGATTTTGCCAAGTCATTGGTCTATGGAACCACACCATCAAAAGCAGGAGAAACATTTACCAAGGAAGGGAGAAAAACTACAGTCCACTGATCTAAGGTTTTGCAAATTAAATAATTAGACCAGCTATACCAACTTTTCTCCTCATTTGCAAAGAAGCACCAGATATGACTCTGGGTTCACCAACCATCCAGGACTGCCAGACTCCCAGGGCAGAAGGATGCATGTGCTAAGGGGAGGGAATGTATGTTAATAACTTTGGGGAAATTGTTATCATATGTATGTTTCTTCTGAGAAAAGTTCTGAATATGATGTAGAATATAGTATTTAAACAGGGCCTTTTCCTGTACTCAGCATGTACACCATGGGCAGCAATCCCCTGTACATCTGACATTGCAATAAAGAATGCCTAATCCCTAATACTAAAACTAAAGTGTTTGTTTCTTACTGGTTTTGATAACTATGTTAATTAGTCCACTTTTCAGTCTTTTTTTTTTTTTTTCCCCAGATAGAGTTTTCAGTACACTAAAAGCTGAATTCTCTTTCTTAGTTTCTTCTTTGTCTCTGGTTCCCACAACTTAGTCCTCATAGTCTACAAATTCTGCATTCCTGGTGTCCAGTTCTCAGCACCATTTCTCTACCCCAAGCTTTGGTCACTGACGTGTGTCAAGGCTGGTTTAGCAAAACTTTAAAGTGATTTTCCAAAATGGTGTTCCGCTAACAGCAGTTTGTGGAAAACCTTGCTACATGCTCCAGTGGAAAACTGCACTGCTTATGATTAATTAAAGAAATTCTTAAAAGAGTTAAGTTAAGATTTGAGGGAAGTAGGAAAGGAATGTTGTGTTTTGTTTTTAGGTAGCCATGTAAAACTGCACCTGCAAAGATTGTTGTTAAGCATATTGATAAGAAAAAGGAACAATGTGGTTATTGCTTGGTAGTAAAATATTCTATTTAAAGATGTCAGGCTATATAAGCTGAGCCCTGTAAATCAATAAATCGACTTCTTGCATCCAAGCAATGAGTCCTGGCTCTTCAATCACCCAACAACTCTCCCCTGGGCCTTTGGGCTCATTAAAGCTGCTAGGAGTTTCCTACTCCTGCTTTCCTTGATGTTCTCTACATTATTATTTACTTCCGAAGCTATTTCCAATAATGGGTTTCAGTTCCTAGAATCATCCCCCTCCAGGCTCTGAAGTTTCTTTCTGATATCAGGAGCCAATAATCCCACAAGTAATGCTGCTGACAGTAATGCATCTCTGTCCCTTGCAGGGTGCAGGGACACTTTCTGGCCACAGCAGAGTGAGTCACTGGTGAAAATCAGAAGGGGATTCACCTTTTCCTTGAACCATTTGGTATAACTATGACGTGTCTACAGCATTTGGAATAGCATGTTTTGTCCCAAACATAACTAAGCTTTGATGTCGAATCAATAATAATTGTCTTTGAGCCAGGTTATTTGTATCCCACCAGGGATCTGCAGGAGGGAAATATTGATCCACCATTCCCTGCTGAGCATTCTGAGCATGCCCTCTCTCAGCCTCTTCCCCCACGTTTGCCATTACCACAGTTCCTCCACCTGGAGTTAACAGTGTGTCTGAAAGTACCTTAATAAAATCCCAGGGGTCTTTGCCTTGAAGTCACTGGAATAGAGGATCAGAAGATCTCCCTGAAAAATCTTTGGTGTGCACTGGAGTCTTCATGATCCCATGAATCCATGGAGCAAAAGAAGGAGGAAAGTTCCATCTGGGTCACCAGAAACTGTTGCCAAAACCTGGACAAATGAAGCCTTCAATCAGTGTGATTTCAGTATTAGTGAGTTTGGGGTTATTTGATGCTGGTCAGGGTGTGTGTAGTGGATAGTTCCAGCCACAAACACTCACAAAGCTTTTCACTTATTTATCTGTTTTTAAGAAACATGAAAATCAATGTTCATCCATTCAAAATCACATCATTCTCTTCATTAGTATTCTAACCTCTATTGGCTACAGCTTTCTTGCTTCTCATTCTAATTAGCCCATGTTTTAGTTCTTTTTATTATCTTTTTCCAAGGTAGGAGGTTTTGCAGCCTATACAGAATTGTCCTTATTAATCCATTCTTTGTTTGATGGTCTCTGCAACAACTCCTTGGAGGACTATAAATTCTGCATTTTACCTGTCCACTTTCCAGCTCTACTGGGTTTTGTTCACTGAAGCTTTTAAGGGTTAACTTAACAAAACAGAAAGTTTCCATGATTTTCCCAATCAAACCCTAATAATAACACCATGTGAAAAGAAATCTAGCTACTTGCTGGCTAAAAGTTGAACTTACATTGCTAAAGACTAATAAAAAAATTTAAATGCTATAAAATTGCAACACTCCCTTAACCTGGCATAGAGCTTTGAAGCAGGAAGGACTAGGGGTGAACAGAGCATGTTCTGGAAAGGGACAGGTGGGGATGGATGATGGGTGTTGAAGGAAGAACTTGGTCTTCCCTCCACAGTCTTGGGGACAGGCAGGAGAAATCATTCAATTCTCTTCTTTATGAACTCTCAAGCTGACATAAAACCCGACTTGGAGGAAATTGTACAAAGGCTTCACCCACAGAGACTCTCTGCCCTGACCCCCAGAGGAGAAAGGAGTCGGTGCCTCAACAACCCTACAGCTCACTGCTTCCCTGGCAAAGGCTGATCCCAACGGATGCTCCAAGCCAGCCCTGGGGTTGCAGCAGCAGAGGATCTGGCTTAGATGTAATGCACATCTTAAACTGGTTAAAAGATAAAATGTATGGCTGTACTTTCCTGGGACACCTTTGAGCATGTTTCAGCAAATTAAAGGATTACACAATGCATCGGAGGTGGACTTTGCACAGGGGCCTGGCATGGGAATGGCTTCACTCTGAGACAGGGGAGAGATGGGTGGGATATGGGGAAGAAATTCTCCCCTGTGAGGGTGGTGATGCCCTGGCAGTTTGCCCAGAGAAGCTGTGTCTGTCCAATCCTAGAAGTGTCCAAGACAAGGTCAGATGGGGCTTAGAGAAAACTGGTTTAGAGAAAAGTGGAAAATCCTCCTCCACCTGTCCCTGTCAGAGGAGTGAAACAAGATGATCTTTTAGGTCCCTTCCAGCCTAAGCCATTTCATGACTCCATTAATCCAAGACTTTGTGGGCCTGGGACCCACAGTTCAGTTCCCAGGAATGGAGTGGGGTGTGTTGCCTGGCAACGGGAGTTGTGATGAAGAGGAGCACGAGCAGCACAGGCTCCAGTCCTGCAAGGGATGAGGAAGGAGGAAGGAGCCTGCTGGCTACTCATCCTTTTGATCATTGCTTTTGCCCATCGCTTCTGTCATTGCTTTTGTTCATCCCTTTTATCACCCATTTTCCTCATCCCAGACAGACCCAACTGGGCAAGGCGGCTTGTGACCAAGCAGGCACAGAGTGTGTGCAGACATGGCAACAGCCCTGGACACACTCAGCCTCTCCCAGCTCCTGGATGTCTCCATTGGGATGCCCAACAATGGGGCCGTCCATTTTGCGGCCCTGAGAAAGCTGCTTCAGGCCGTGCTGGAGCACCTGGATGTGCAGTACCTGACCACCGAGGAGCCGTGGCCAGGCCACCTGAGTGGGCCCTCACTCGCTGACCTGGCCAATGAAATGCAACAAATGAAGAAGGAGATGGATCTCTATAAGAAGGTAGAGGTTCTTCACAGCTCTGTGGGCACTCCCCCACCAGACACAGCCCCTCCCCGCTCCCTCAGACAGCCGTGCCCTGCACTGCCCTCACTGCCCAGGCCGAGGCTGAGCCCCTGGCAGCGGCTCTTTGCCATCGGGATGGGCTCCAGAGCTCTGGCTGAGCCGGGCTGGGCAGGCGGCACCGGGACCTGCTGAGCCGGCTGTGCCACGGGCTGCCCCTGCCAGGGTGGGGCTCTTTGGGCTGTTGCTGCCCTGCCCATCACCTCTGATATCCCTGTTTTTTGGACTGTTTCACAGATTCTTAATAAGGAGATTGGTGCAATAAAGTTAGACATTTCCCGCATGTCAGATGACATGAAAAGGTTTCAGGAGGAACAGGTCTGTGCAGAGCAGTGTGGTTCTGAAGGTCCTATTCCCTACACACACACTCTCCAGAGACTTCTGTCTGACAACATTTTCTCCTAGACCACGGCTCTTTCCAAGCAACTCCAGGAGATTGAAAAGTTAAAGAATGGCCACCGTCATTTGGCAGAGAACATGAAGAAGGTCCAGGAGTCGCGGGATGAGGTGAGCTGCTGCTGGGAGCAAGTTGTGTGTCTGAGACAGCAGCCACTGCATGGGGAGTGCTGCCTGCAGGGCGCTGCCAGCCTGGCTGAGCCCAGCCCTCAGCTGTGCCCCTGTGCTCTGCAAACCACAGCAGGGGTCAAAGCCTTGAAGGTCCCCATTGACCCTCCCCAGAGTCTCACTGACACCACTCCTCTCTCATAGGACATGAATCTCATGCAGGAACTCCGTGAGGAGATTGACAGGCTAAGGACAGCACAGAACCAAACAGAAGCAGATATAAAGAAGATAAAGGACACTCTTGTCTTAGTGAGCTGTTGGGTGGTGTTATCTTTGGGCTCTCATGGGGAACTTCAATGTGACTCCAAGAGCAGTCATTTGGGGTCAAGGTCTCAGGACTGGATGGGGGCCCTGGGTCTGCCCATGCACCTGAAGGGCCCCCAAACTGGGACAACATGATGTCTGTGCCCTGACTCTACTGTCACTGGCCTTCCCAGATGAAGAAGATGGAGGAGGACATTAAAAAACTGAGGGAGGATGCCACCAGGTGGAATGAAGAGACCAGGAAGGAGATCTCTCAGAAAATTGAGTAAGAGGACAGAAGTGGGTTTCACACCCTGGGGAGCTGCAACGGAGCCCAGGGGCTCTGGGAGCATCCTGGTTTGCAGGCACAGGATAGTGTCCTTGCAGCCCTGCAGGTAACCCTTGTCCCCATCTCGCTGGCCAGGGCTGTGCTGCAGGAGACAAAGCGTGAGCTGCAGAAGATGGAAGAGCAGCAGAAAATGAGGAATACCATGCTGGAGGAGCTGATATATGAGACAGCCAACCAGCTGAATGAGCAGGTGAGGTACTGGGGGAGCACCCCCACCATCCCCTGGCTTGGTCCTGTTGGAGGTCCACGACACATCCCCATTCTGTGCTGTGCTTTGCTGTAATGTGGGGGAGACCCAAACTGCTCTAGATTGGCCTAAGCCAGTCAGCAGCATGGACAGAAATTAAAGTCTTGATGCAAAAGTCCTGTTGACATTGAGAGCTCATGGCCACTGACTTAGTAATGTGGGTGTGCCCCTGTGGAGCAGCCAGACCCCTTTGGTCAGCACCTTATGTTCTTCCACCCCGGAGCAGGATCAGGAGCTGAGCAAGCAGATGGAAGCCAAGTTTTTGCAGATTCAAAAGGATTATGAGAAACTCAAATTTGCCTCAGGGAGCCTCCAGAAGGACTCTCAACAAAAGCAGAGAGCAATCGAGGTGTGTGGCTGAAATCCCTTTGGAGTCAGAGCATGCCCCAGAAAGAGTCCAGGCAGGGGACCAGAAGGGATCTGTCCCCCTGCTGACCTGCTCACAGCACTGTGCTGATTCCAAGTGCCTGTCCATGAGGTTTTTTGGGAAGGCGAGGTGGCAGATCCTCTCCTAGGCAGGGGGCAGCTCCAACCCTGCTCTGGTGTCATGGGTTCCTTTCTCTGCTGAAAGATGCTGTTCGAGTCTGTGGAGAAGCTGCAGAAGGAGAAAGCAGATCAGCAGGACATGTTGGCAGCAATGGACCTGGTACAGTCTTGAGGGGCCTCTGTGCCAGCCCAGGGGCTCCTGGGCAGGGTGACAAATGCCCTTTGTCCCTCGGGGGCTGGGTGGCACAACTGGCCTGGGGGAGGGAGCATTTCCTGAGCACATGGGGTCCCTCACCCTTCAGATGGTGGGAACAACCTCTGAAGTTGTTCTGAAGTGGGGTGATGGGGCAAAAGGGGCCACAGCACCCTGAGAGGGGCACGATGGCCTGGAGGAAGCACCTCTGCCTCTGTCCCTCACACGTGCTGGCCCTGCCTGTCGATCCTCATCCCTCTCCTCTCTGCTCTCATGCTGTTCCCCTCTGCTAGAAGGCAGACAGAGCTGCCTTGGATAACAAAGTCGATTGCAGCCAGTTTGAAGAGAACATGGAACTACTGGATGACAGGATGCAGGAGTTGCAGAACCAGATTTCAGACCAGAACCAGCACTGGAACACGGTGCAGCAGCAGTTCAGTGATGCAATGGAAGAGAAGGTGAGGGGGACCTCGTCCTCCACCATGAGAAACTGGCACCCTGGGGACATGACAGCCTGAGGGCAGCATCCCTCTGAGGATCCCCCTCCAGGCTTTTCCCTGGAGAGCTCCATGTCCCATCCTGGGGCAGCTGGCTGAGGCTGGGCACCTGTTCACAGCTGGACCGCCAGGAGCTGAAGGCTTTCCGTAGGCGCCTGGATGAAGCCTGGCTCAGAAACATTGAGAATCTTGAGAAGAGGTTGCTGGGTGACACTGGTGCTGGGATTAAGAAGTGAGTGTGACAGAGATGCTGATGGCTTTGGGGACAGCAATGGTCCCGTTCCCTCCAGCTGTCCCAGCCACTGCGCGTGTAGCCCCTTGCCATGGGACCAATTTAGCTGCTAAATGAACCATGGGGATGCTGAGGAAGGAGCTGCACCTTCTCCTTCCACCAGCAGCAGGTTCCATGCAGGGAAGGAGGCACGAGGAGGGGGCACCTGCAGGAAGGAGCCATCCCAAAGCAAAATGGGGACATGGGTGCAGGGGCTTCCAGAATCCAGGGTGGGAGATGGCAACTGCTCCTGCCAGGCAGGGATGTGACACGCAGTGTCCCAGAGCTGGGTGGTGCCCTGCCCTCCTGGCCAGGCACACGGGGGACTTTGGTGCCCAGACAGGGGCTGAAAGGAAGGGCTGGTTGGGATGGTGCTGTGGGTGCCTGTGCCCTTCACCTGGCATCAGCCAGCAGGCTGGGGACGGGGACAAACAGGCTCAGCAGCCCAGGTACACCCTGCCATCGCCGTGACTCTGTGCAGTGACGTGCCCGGCCCCTGGCTGTGCCAGCGAGCTGCTGCCTGTGTGTGGGCAGGGCCGTGGCCCCAGGAGCTCACCCTGCCCTCTGCTCTCACCCTCATCAGGCAGCTGCCAGTCCCGTTCACCTGCCTGTCCTGTGACCGCATGCTCACCATGCAGGTTCCTGGCCCGTGAGTAGCTGCAGTGCACTGGGGGCAGTGGGGCTGTGATGGGGGGAGATGGGGGCCAGCAGTGACCCTCTGTGCTGGCCACAGGGGTCCGAGGGTCTGCCTGGGGGGCTCTGATGTGGGGAGCCCCCTCTGCAGCCCTGCCCATCGGCAGGGGCTGTGGGGACTCACCCCAAGGGCTACAGGCAGCAGGATACCAAGGGGTACAATCCTATGGGTTAGGGGGTGCTGCCTCAAACAGGAGCAGGTTGTTTGTCCCCTGTCACACACCTGTCACTCCTGTCCTCCCCAGGTACCCCGAGACACTCCCATATTTGCAGCCGCTGCCCCCCAGCAGGGAGCCACAGCACAGCCAAAGGTAGGGGCTTTGAGGACACATCCCTGGCTCCCGGGGTGCAGGGGAGCCCTGCCAGGGGCAGAGGAGACTCGAGAGCAGAGGGCACATGTGGAGGCCCAGTGCTTGCCCCAGTTGTGGGGGGTTTTGCAGCCCCTGCCTGGGCCTGCCCTGTCTGGCCCATGTCTCTGTCCCAAGGTTGCTGAAAGCACATCTGATGAGCTGTCCCTGATTGCATTCTGAGCTCAGGCTTGCTGGGGAGCTGTGTGCCTCTTGTGAAAGCAGTTCCCAAAACCAAGGCCTGCAGCTGGGACAGCCCTGCTCCTGCCAGCTGGAATCCTGTGCACAGGGACCTGCCATGGCCATGGCCAATGCACCTGGCTGTGGGCAAAGAGCCAGCAGATCCAGCCTGGTGGGATGGGCTTGGGTCTCCTGCAGCAGGTGCACAGGAGCTGGGAGGGACATGTCCCTGCAGGCAGCACCACCAGACCCCTCCCTGGCACAGCAGGGTGAAGCCAGAAATGCCACAGGGCTGGGCACTGAGGATCCTCTGTCCCCTCCCACAGGAGGCCAGTGGTCCAAGGCAGTGTCCCCCGTGTGTCGCAGAGCTCCGGGGACCATCCGAGCAGCAGCTCCACGCTGCAGCACATCAATGCTTCTCCACATACAAGTGCAGACCTGCAGGGTCTCCTGATACACCCCGACAAGGTAGGGGTGATGAAGGTGAGGACACAGAGGGGTGACTTGAGACTTGATTACATTGCTGAATATACAGGGGGAATCTTGGCATTCGGCCCCTAGGTAGAGCTGGGTTGGGAGGATTACTGGGGAATGCTGAATTGGGCCCTGCATTGTAACCAGCTGCTCTCTCCTCCTCAGCCCAAAGTGTCCCAGCTGGCGGACAGTAGAGGACAAATCTCGAAGGGCCGTGATGAGCAGCCTCCTGTGGTGACCAGTACACAGGATGAGTCAGGTATGGCTCTGTTAGGGCACGGTGGTAAAGGAGGAGAGGGGGCTGACTGTCTGCTGGGTACAGGCTAGAGGATGAGTAGGGCTCTGTGCGCAGAGCTGGGCAATGGGGCATGGGTATTTTGCATCTGGGGAAGGAAGGAAGGAAGGAAGGGGCAGAAGCAGAACGAAACCAGACGACTGGCACATGGGGCAACTAAGCTTGGAGCTGGAGTACGGTGGGGCAATGGCCATGGTCATTGTGGGACAAAAGCTTGAGTGCTGGTGGGTGGGGACAGCACTTGCTCCCTGGCAGTCTCTGGCCGGGCATGCTACACTCCTGCTGGCTCCATTCTGGCCTGGCAGACTTGCTCCAGCTCGGGGCCGTCCCTGCCAAGAGGAGACTCACCCTTGCCCCTCGACCCCCCCAGGCGCTGCCGCCTCACGGGATCAGCAGCCCGGCACAGCCCCCAGACACGTCTCCTGGGCACCAGCGCTTGCCCAGCCTCACCAGCCCCGCCGGACATCAACCCAGGACTCAGCACCCAGTGCTCCATCTGGGACACCTTGTTAGAAGTGAGAAAAGTCTGTGACAACCGTCATCAGAAACACGACTTTATAGTTGTATTAAGTTAATAAAAAAAACCTTAAAATGACAGGCATAGCCTTGCCTTACCAGTCTCTCTCTCCCCCGGGCTCCCTCACGCTCCTCAAGCTCCTTCCCCGCTGCCGTGGCTCTGGCCGCAGGGTGAGCGGAGCCCGGGGCCGGGCCCTGAGGATGCGGGCCCTGAGGATGCGGGCCCTGAGGATCCGGGCCCTGAGGATCCGGGCCCTGAGGATCCGGGCCCTGAGGATCCGGGCCCTGGGGATCCGGGCCCTGAGGGCGGCTCTGGGGATCCGGGACCCGCCGTGCACCCACGGACAGCGCTGCAGAGGCCGCGGCCCCGGCGGCATGGGGAGCCACGGCCACATCCCCGGCGAGCCTGGCTGGCGCTGCCGCTCCCGGCTGAAATCCTGACAGGCCGCCCTGACTCAGGAGCCGCCTGCAGCCGTGCCGAGGGCTGGCCGCGACCCCAGCCCCCGAGCGCACTTCTCCCTCATCGCTGCACTGGGAGATTATCCCAAGCTCGCTGGGCAGCTTCCTCCTCCTCCTCCTTTCCCGAGGGGCAGCATTAGGGGCGGCCCGGCGGGTTTCCTCCCTCAGGGCTGGCAGCGCCTTGCCCGGAGCCCCCGCTCAGCCCCGCTCTGCACAGCGGCTTTCCAGCCCGCACCCCCGCCGTGTCCCGCAGCCTGGGGCTGATCCTGCGTGCCTCAAGATGGTATAAGCGTTTATCAGCCAATATATGTATTCCACTTTAGGCGGCCAGGGAGCCCCATACCTGCCTTGGGCCACCTTTCGTGGCTATGGAACTCTGAAGGTTCCGCTGACTGTTACATAACTGCCACTTTTGCAAAATTTGCAACGCTTTCAGCAAGGTTTTATAACCAAACAACACTGTGAGGAACATCCTTGTGAAAGGCATAAGGTGAATGTGTCTACAAACAGACTGTGAATCTGCTTGTAGATAGAGCCAGCAATTTAGAGATAAGGAAGCAATGGAAGAAATTGTCCGTTCTGGAAAGTGTTACTAATTGACATGGACTGTAACTCTGCCAAGGCTGTGTTAAATTGCTGAATTTAGAGAAAACAAACAAAGATTTAATATGAATAGTGTTTCGTAATATAAAGAAAAAGAACAGTGGGGAGGAGATGTATGCATAGTCGAGTGGAACACAGAGTAGGTGATCAGGGAACTCTGTACAAGGACCTCAGCCTGCGAGGAAAGGAAGAGGGTGATGTACCTGGGAAATGAGGATTAAAAATGGGCTGCGCCCCCCAACAATTTGAGAGTCCCCATGGGAACTGCCCCATGGCCTCTCACTTTATTTGAATAAAGTCACAAAACTCCTGAGTCTCCTTTTTGGACATACACCTCTGGCGTTGTGAATTTTTCCACACCCCTGCAGTGGCCGTTGTCCCGTCGCAGCACAGACATTCCTCTGTGCTCGGGTCCGTCCCAGCCCCTGCCACTCTGTGGGAATGGGGACACTGGGAAGCGGTGCCCGGCGGCTGTCCCCGTGTGTTCCTCCTCCTAGGGAGCCGCTTTTGCCCGGGCTGGCCGGGCCCACACGCAGAGTGTCGCTGGCCCTGGGCAGGCTGCGGGACACGGCGGGGGTGCGGGCTGGAAAGCCGCTGTGCAGAGCGGGGCTGAGCGGGGGCTCCGGGCAAGGCGCTGCCAGCCCTGAGGGAGGAAACCCGCCGGGCCGCCCCTAATGCTGCCCCTCGGGAAAGGAGGAGGAGGAGGAGGAAGCTGCCCAGCGAGCTTGGGATAATCTCCCAGTGCAGAGATGAGGGAGAAGTGCGCTCGGGGGCTGGGGTCGCGGCCAGCCCTCGGCACGGCTGCAGGCGGCTCCTGAGTCAGGGCGGCCTGTCAGGATTTCAGCCGGGAGCGGCAGCGCCAGCCAGGCTCGCCGGGGATGTGGCCGTGGCTCCCCATGCCGCCGGGGCCGCGGCCTCTGCAGCGCTGTCCGTGGTGCACGGCGGGTCCTGGATCCCCAGAGCCGCCCTCAGGGCCCGGATCCCCAGGGCCCGGATCCCCAGGGCCCGGATCCCCAGAGCCGCCCTCAGGGCCCGGATCCTCAGGGCCCGGATCCTCAGGGCCGGGATCCTCAGGGCCCGGATCCCCAGAGCCGCCCTCAGGGCCCGGATCCTCAGGGCCGGGATCCTCAGGGCCGGGATCCTCAGGGCCCGGATCCTCAGGGCCGGGATCCTCAGGGCCCGGATCCCCAGAGCCGCCCTCAGGGCCCGGATCCTCAGGGCCGGGATCCTCAGGGCCCGGACCCTCAGGGCCCGGCCCCGGGCTCCGCTCACCCTGCGGCCAGAGCCACGGCAGCGGGGAAGGAGCTTGAGGAGCGTGAGGGAGCCCGGGGGAGAGAGAGACTGGTAAGGCAAGGCTATGCCTGTCATTTTAAGTTTTTTTTTATTAACTTAATACAACTATAAAGTCGTGTTTCTGATGACCATTGTCACGGAGTTTTAGCTGAGGGAGCTGTGGGGGTCGTTGATGTCCGGCGGGGCTGGTGAGGCTGGGCAAGCGCTGGTGCCCAGGAGACGTGTCTGGGGGCTGTGCCGGGCTGCTGATCCCGTGAGGCGGCAGCGCCTGGGGGGGTCGAGGGGCAAGGGTGAGTCTCCTCTTGGCAGGGACGGCCCCGAGCTGGAGCAAGTCTGCCGGGCCAGAATGGAGCCAGCAGGAGTGTAGCGTGCCCGGCCAGAGACCGTCAGCGATCCGAGCTCAGCTGTCCCATGTGCCAGTCGTTCTGCTTCTGCACCTTCCAACCCAGTCAAAAGCCCAAATCCCCATCCCAACCTGCCCATCTCTGCACACACTGCTCGCCCCCAGTGCCATACCAAGCAGACAAACAACCTCTTCTCCTCTCTGACCCCCATGCCCTAACAGGGCCATACCTGATTCATCCTTCGAGATTTGTCCACTACTGTCCAGCAACTGGGACACATTAAGCTGAGGAGGAGAGAGCAGCTAGTTACAATGCAGGCCTCAATTCAGCATTCCCCAGAAATTCTCTCAACCCAGCTCTACGTAGGGACTGAATGCCAAGATTCCCCCTGTATACTCAGCAATGTCATCAAGCCTCAAGTCACCCTTCTGTGTCCCCCCTACCTTTATCATCCCTACCTTGCTGGGTATTGTCAAGAAGACCGGTGGCTGCCCGATTCTCTGTAGGGAAGCATTGATGTGCTGCAGCGTGGAGCTGCTGCTGTGATGGTCCCCGGAGCTCTGCGACACACGGGGGACACTGCCATGGACCACTGGCCTCCTGTGGGAGGGGAAAGAGGATCCTCAGTGCCCAGCCCTGTGGCATTTCTGGCTTCACCCTGCTGTGCCAGGGAGGGGACTGGTGGTGCTGCCTGCAGGGACATGTCCCTCCCAGCTCCTGTGCACCTGCTGCAGGAGACCCAAGCCCATCCCACCAGGCTGGATCTGCTGGCTCTTTGCCCACAGCCAGGTGCATTGGCCATGGCCATGGCAGGTCCCTGTGCACAGGATTCCAGCTGGCAGGAGCTGGGTTGTCCCAGCTGCAGGCCTTGGTTTTGGGAACTGCTTTCACAGGAGGCACACACCTCCCCAGCAAGCCTGAGCTCAGAATGCAATCAGGGACAGCTCATCAGATGTGCTTTCAGCAACCTTGGGACAGAGACATGGGCCAGACAGGGCAGGGCCAGGCAGGGGCTGCAAAACCCGCCACAACTGGGGCAAGCACTGGGCCTCCACATGTGCCCTCTGCTCTGGAGTCTCCTCTGCCCCTGGCAGGGCTCCCCTGCACCCCGGGAGCCAGGGATGTGTCCTCAAAGCCCCTACCTTTGGCTGTGCTGTGGCTCCCTGCTGGGGGGCAGCGGCTGCAAACAGGGGAGTGTCTCGGGGTACCTGGGGAGGACAGGAGTGACAGGTGTGTGACAGGGGACAAACAACCTGCTCCTGTTTGAGGCAGCACCCCCTAACCCATAGGATTGTACCCCTTGGTATCCTGCTGCCTGTAGCCCTTGGGATGAGTCCCCACAGTCCCTGCCGATGGGCAGGGCTGCAGAGGGGGCTCCCCACATCAGAGCCCCCCAGGCAGACCCTCGGACCCCTGTGGCCAGCACAGAGGGTCACTGCTGGCCCCCATCTCCCCCCATCACAGCCCCACTGCCCCCAGTGCACTGCAGCTACTCACGGGCCAGGAACCTGCATGGTGAGCATGCGGTCACAGGACAGGCAGGTGAACGGGACTGGCAGCTGCCTGATGAGGGTGAGAGCAGAGGGCAGGGTGAGCTCCTGGGGCCACGGCCCTGCCCACACACAGGCAGCAGCTCGCTGGCACAGCCAGGGGCCGGGCACGTCACTGCACAGAGTCACGGCGATGGCAGGGTGTACCTGGGCTGCTGAGCCTGTTTGTCCCCGTCCCCAGCCTGCTGGCTGATGCCAGGTGAAGGGCACAGGCACTCACAGCACCATCCCAACCAGCCCCTCCTTTCAGCCCCTGTCTGGGCACCAAAGTCCCCCGTGTGCCTGGCCAGGAGGGCAGGGCACCACCCAGCCCTGGGACACTGCGTGTCACATCCCTGCCTGGCAGGAGCAGTTGCCATCTCCCACCCTGGATTCTGGGACCCTTTGCACCCACGTCCCCATTTTGCTTTGGGAGGGCTCCTTCCTGCAGGTGCCCCCTCCTCGTGCCTCCTTCCCTGTGTGGAACCTGCTGCTGGTGGAAGGAGAAGGTGCAGCTCCTTCCTCAGCATCCCCACGGTTCATTTAGCAGCTAAATTGGTCCCATGGCAAGGGGCTACACGGGCAGTGGCTGGGACAGCTGGAGGGAACGGGACCATTGCTGTCCCCAAAGCCATCAGCATCTCTGTCACACTCACTTCTTAATCCCGGCAGCACTCTCACGCATGAACTTTTTCTCCAGTTCCTCAATGTTCTTGTTCCAGGTCTCCTCTATCTGGTCACTGAAAGCCTTCAGCTCCTGGCGGTCCAGCTGTGAACAGGTGCCCAGCCTCAGCCAGCTGCCCCAGGATGGGACATGGAGCACTCCAGGGAAAAGCCTGGAGGGGGATCCTCAGAGGGATGCTGCCCTCAGGCTGTCATATCCCCAGGGTGCCAGTTTCTCATGGTAGAGGATGAGGTCCCCCTCACCTTCTCTTCCATTGCATCACTGAACTGCTGCTGCACCGTGTTCCAGTGCTGGTTCTGGTCTGAAATCTGGTTCTGCAACTCCTGCATCCTGTCATCCAGCCGCTCCATGTTGGCTTCAAACTGGCTGCAATTGAGTTTCCTGCCCAAGGCAGCTCTGTCTGCCTTCTAGCAGAGGGGAACAGCAGGAGAGCGTTGGGGAGAGGGATGAGGATTGACAGGCAGGGCCAGCACGTGTGAGGGACAGAGGCAGAGGTGCTTCCTCCAGGCCATCGTGCCCCTCTCAGGGTGCTGTGGCCCCTTTTGCCCCATCATCCCGCTGAGGTTGTTCCCACCATCTGAAGGGTGAGGGACCCCATGTGCTCAGGAAATGCTCCCTCCCCCAGGCCAGTTGTGCCACCCAGCCCCCGAGGGACAAAGGGCATTTGTCACCCTGCCCAGGAGCCCCTGGGCTGGCACAGAAGCCCCTCAAGACTGTACCAGCTCTATGACTGCCAACATGTCCTGTTCATCTGCTTTCTCCTTCTGCAGCTTCTTCAGAGACTGGAACAGCATCTTTCAGCACAGAAAGGAACCCATGACACCAGAGCAGGCTTGGAGCTGCCTCCTGGCCAGAAGAGCACATCCCACCTCCCCTTCCCAAAAAACCTCATGGAAAGGCACTTGGGACAGGCCCAGTTGTGTCTCTGTATGGAGACAGATTCTTTGTGATCCCTGCCTGGAGTCACAAGGAGAGCCTGGGGCGTGCTCTGACACCAAAGCAGTTTCAGCCACACACCTCAATTGCTTTCTGATTTTGTTGAGAATCTTTCTGGAGGCTCCCTGAGGCAAAGCTGAGCTTCTCACAGTCACCTTGTATCTGTACAATCGTAGTCTCCACATGGTGCAACCGGTTCTGGTGCTGCTCCAGGGAAGGAAAATGTAGCACTGAGCAAGAGGGGGCCTGAGTGCTCCACAGGGGCACACCCACATTACTCAGTGACAACAGGACCTTTGTATCAAGGTCCTTTAATTTCTGTCTCTGCCACTGACTGGTCCAGGCCAGTTTGGGGCAGTTTGGGTCTCTCCCACACTACAGCACATCCAGCTGGTGGGCATGTTCTCCATCCCCCATGCTGCCAACTGCCTACCTGGCCCCAATTCTTAATTATCCTCTTTATCTTGCCCACGGCCATATGCCGTGACTCCAGGGAGTCCACCTGCTCCTGGAGTTTGTCACAGCGCTGAAGGAGATTCGCCAAATACACTCTGATGTTGAAGGTGCAACTAGTGCAGTCTCCACTCTCCTCTTCCTCCTCCTGTTGGCTCCCCGATGTCTCTGGTACATCGCCAAGCTGCAGGAAGGGCAGAGGGAATTGTCTCAAGAGATGGGATGAAGCGAATCAGCAGTGCTGTGTGGCCCCAGCCAGTCAGAGAATATGGCTGGGAACCCCACCCGGACTCCTGCACCAAGCCAGGGGGTGGTGGGGGTGCTCACCTGCTCATTCAGCTTGTTGGCTGTCTCAGTAATCATCTGCTCCAGCATGGCATTCCTCATCTCCTGCTGCTCTTCCATCTTCTGCAGCTCACTCTTCATCTCCTGCAGCACAGCCCTGACCAGTGAGATGGGGGCAAGTCAGGGTTATCCCTGCAGGGCTGCAAGGACACTATCCTGTGTCTGCAAACCAGGATGTTTCCAGACCCTCAGGTGCCCTTGCAGCTCCCCAGGGTGTGAAACCCACTTCTGTCCTCTTACTCCATTTGCTGAGAGATCTCCTTCCTGGTCTCTTCTTTCCAAGTGTCTGTATCCTCTCTCAACTTTTTCATTTCCTCTCCCATCTTCTTCATCTGGGAAGGCCAGTGACAGTAGAGTCAGGGCACAGACATCATGTTGTCCCAGTTTGGGGGCCCTTCAGGTGCATGGGCAGACCCAGGGCCCCCATCCAGTCCTGAGACCTTGACCCCAAATGACTGCTCTTGGAGTCACATTGAAGTTCCCCATGAGAGCCCAAAGATAACACCACCCAACAGCTCACTAAGGGAAGGGCCTCCTTTGTCCTCTTTATGTCTGCATCCATGCGGATCTGTGTTGTCTTCATTCTGTCAATCTCCTCACGGAGATCCTGGATGCTATTTGTGTCCTAGGAGAGAGGAGTGGTGTCAGTGAGACTCTGGGGAGGGTCAATGGGGACCTTCAAGGCTTCGACCCCTGCTGCGGTTTGCAGAGCACTGGGGCACAGCAGAGGGCTGGGCTCAGCCAGGCTGGCAGGGCCCTGCAGGCAGCACTCCCCATGCAGCTGGCAGAGCTGAGGGCACTGGCTGCTGTCTCAGACACACAGCTTGCTCCCAGCAGCAGCTCACCTCATCCTGCACCTCCTGGAACTTCTTCATGTCATCTGCCATGCGGGACTGTAAGAGAAGATGGTATCAAAGAAGAGGACTGTGGGCAAAACGACCTTCACCGCTGCAGTGGTCTGCACAGACCTGCGCCTTGTGGATCTTACTAATATCCTCTGAGAGGTGGGAAAGTTCTGCCTTTATCCCAGCAATCTCCTCATTAAGAATCTGTGAAACAGTCCAAGAAACAGGGAAATCAGAGGTGATGGGCAGGGCAGGAACAGCCCAAAGAGTCCCACCCTGGCAGGGGCAGCCCGTGGCACAGCCGGCTCAGCAGGTCCCGGTGCCGCCTGCCCAGCCCGGCTCAGCCAGAGCTCTGGAGCCCATCCCGATGGCAAAGAGCCGCTGCCAGGGGCTCAGCCTCGGCCTGGGCAGGGAGGGCAGTGCAGGGCACGGCTGTCTGAGGGAGCGGGGAGGGGCTGTGTCTGGTGGGGGAGTGCCCACAGGGCTGGGAAGAACCTCTACCTCGGACATATGTTTCTTGTTGTTTTCAATCTCCTTCTTCATTTGTTTCACTTCAGCAGCTACATCAGCGAGCGAGGTGATACTCAGGTGGCCCGGCCACGGCTCCTCGGTGGTCAGGTACTGCACATCCAGGTGCTCCAGCACGGCCTGAAGCAGCTTTCTCAGGGCCGCAAAATGGAGAGCTCCCTTCTGGGGTGTCCCAATGGAGACATCCAGGAGCTGGGAGAGGCTGAGTGTGTCCAGGGCTGTTGCCATGTCTGCACACACTCTGTGCCTGCTTGGTCACAAGCCGCCTTGCCCAGTTGGGTCTGTCCGGGATGAGGAAAATGAGTGACAAAAGGGATGAACAAAAGCAATGACAGAAGCGATGGGCAAAAGCGATGATCAAAAGGATGAGTAGCCAGCAGGCTCCTTCCTCCTTCCTCATCCCTTGCAGGACTGGAGCCTGTGCTGCTCATGCTCCTCTTCATCACAACTCCCGTTGCCAGGCAACACACCCCACTCCATTCCTGGGAACTGAACTGTGGGTCCCAGGCCCACAAAGTCTTGGGTTAATGGAGTCATGAAATGGCTTAGGCTGGAAGGGACCTAAAAGATCATCTCGTTTCACTCCCTGTCAGCAATAGGTGAAGGAACACTTTCTACTAGACCAGTTTTCTCTAAGCCCCATCTGACCTGGTCTTGGACACTTCTAGGATTGGACAGACACAGCTTCTCTGGGCAAACTGCCAGGGCATCACCACCCTCACAGGGGAGGATTTCTTCCCCATATCCCACCCATCTCTCCCCTGTCTCAGAGTGAAGCCATTCCCATGCCAGGCCCCTGTGCAAAGTCCACCTCCGATGCATTGTGTAATCCTTTAATTTGCTGAAACATGCTCAAAGGTGTCCCAGGAAAGTACAGCCATACAGTTTATCTTTTAATCAGTTTAAGATGTGCATTACATCTAAGCCAGATCCTCTGCTGCTGCAACCCCAGGGCTGGCTTGGAGCATCCATTGGGATCAGCCTTTGCCAGGGAAGCAGTGAGCTGTAGGGTTGTTGAGGCACCGACTCCTTTCTCCTCTGGGGTTCAGGGCAGAGAGTCTCCGTGGGTGAAGCCTTTGTACGATTTCCTCCAAGTCGGGTTTTATGTCAGCTTGAGAGTTCATAAAGAAGACAATTGAATGATTTCTCCTGCCTGTCCCCAAGACTGTGGAGGGAAGACCAAGTTCTTCCTTCAACACCCATCATCCATCCCCACCTGCCCCTTTCCAAAACATGCTCTGTTCACCCCTAGTCCTTCCTGCTTCAAAGCTCTATGGCAGCAATGTTTGGGTGAGGGCATACAGAGCTGTTTTACGAGCCAGCAAAAGAAATAATCCGCAGAGGACTCTGAAATCTCATTTCAAGGTTTAGGAAATCTGACAACATGGAAAGGGAATGTATTTCCTGCATCCTGACCTTGTCAGCCACCTTCTGCTGTTTCTTTGTCAGACTTGTGAATATGGGAGACTCCTGCAACTCATCTCGGCACATCTTCTTAGCTTTAATGTCTTTAATCACTATTGTCTCTCTTTGTGTTATTTTTTACCTTTCAAGATTTTTTCTTATCTCTAATTTTTTGAGCTTTTTGTTGCATACAGTGTGAGAAAGAAAACCAGCACCAAAGGCAGCTGTCTGCAGTAGTAACCAATCAAGTTAATTTCCAGTGACATGACAAGGCTTGTAATAAGCAGCACATCTAGGGAAAAGTATAGCAAGATAAATTCCTTTCAATGCTGTGCTTTTTATTGTCCAAATATGTCTTGCAAGAGATTGTAGGAAGATAAAGTAAGAACAATGAAGAAGAACTACGAGCAATAGGTGAGCAATTAATTATGAACATGAAATAAGAACAATGGATAACAAACAATGAAATAAGAATAGGAAGGTAGAACAAGAAAGAAGAACAGATAATTTGAAACATTAATCCAGAACATTAATGAAGAATGAAGAACATGAGTTAAACTGGCTTCTCTGCCTTCTTCACTTTTTTCCTTGGAGGCTCCATTCCAGCTGGAGACTTTGGCTGTGGATGTTGTTTTCTGTATGGGTGAAAGAAGAACATGATGCAATTAATTTAAAACTGTCCCTCTCCCCACTTCTTTCTCTCCAAAATTTGGTTTGGGTGTTTTCTTTCCTCTCCATATGCTCATGTCGAAGCATCTCTCTGCTGCCCACAGAAGAACTTGGTGCCATGGAAAAGTTCCTGCTGCCAAGGCAGAAGAGCAGCTACTGTGTGAGTGCAAAGGCATCCAGGAGGGTCCATCTCTCTCCACTCTTCCAGAGCTATGGATGGATTTTGGACTCCCTGAACTGCTGCCTCAGGAAAATGCATTTGTCCTGTTCTTGTCCTGCAGTTGTTATTTCCTTGCTTATGGAATCTGGGATTTTTAGACTGCCTCTGAGATGGAGCAGCTAGAGTGGCAACACTCCCTGCCCCACAGGGACAGGTGGTGGCCAGTGTGGTGACTTTGCCACTCAGATGTTTTCACATGGCTTCTTTTGGTCACTTTGGTTAGTGCAATGAGTTCCATACTTACAAATTAATAATTGGGATGGCATATTTCCCACTGGGTGTAAGCATTGCTCCCTTTGTGTTGGGGTCCTTCACCTCCACCATAAAACTCATGGGAATTCCTGAACTCCTTTTAAGCCTGGGAACAGGGCAGGTAGTTGATGATGGAGCAGGAGCCAAGGGTGGCTTCAGGTCACTGCAAGTTTTTGGGGGTAAAAAAAGAGGAAGGCAGGAATGTGCATCCCTTGTTAAAACAAGAGATTATCCTGTGGTTTTTCCATGTTCTTCCAGGACCAGATTTGACCTTGCCAACACTTACTTGAGGGGCTCATAGTAACGGCAGGACTGGATCATCATTGCTTTGATCTTGTCCTCTTCTGCAGCATTGGCCTCAGCCAGATTGGGGGTCTGTGTGACAGGGTTGGACATACACATGAAGAACATGTTTGAGCCTCCATGGCCAGAGGCAAGAGCCTCCACACAGCCCGGGAGAGATCAGCCTCTGGAGGTTTTGCTTTCACAGATATTCCTTCACAAAAGCAACCAGTTTGGAGATTTAATAAATGGGTGTTTCACTGACACAGTGTTTTTCTGTACGGGAACATGATCCAGATCCGCTGTTCTGGAATCATTTCCATTGACATTTACAGAGAAATTTACAGACGCTTGGCCAATGTGTTTGAACCCAAATGGTTTACAAAACACAACCAAACCACACTAAAACATGCTTAGGAATAGACCCAAATTCAGATTTGGCACTTTTTGCAGGGTAATAATGGTACCAAAAACTTTTACACTGTCTGCATTCAAACAAAGGAGATTGTGTTGTCCACTGTCCCCAGACCCCAATTTGTGAGCAAGTGCAGCAACCAAGGAATGGACCTATAGCTGTCATGGCCAGGAATTCAAACTTCAAGGCACACAAGTGTTCTTGTTCCAGGAATGCTTGTTTTGGCTGCTGCAAACCTCCCTGAAATGTCCATAACTTACAGCCAGTTCAGTTCTTCTGTACACATTTGTACAACACAAACTGCTAGTTTCCAAAACTGATGACACAAAATGGGAAACAGGTCCTGAAGTGCTGCTGCTTTGGGTCTTGAAGAGGAGTAATGCTGCAACCTTACCTTGGGGCTGATAAGGTGCTCCCCTTCCCTCTTCCCAACCTGGGAACTTCTCTTTCCAGGATAGCATCACAACATACATGCATTTTAAATTTACAATAAGCACCTTAAATTACTAAAAATACAGTTTTGATCACGTTACCACAACTATCCAGCTGTAGATCACAGTATAAGATTTAAAAAGACTAGGCAAAGGAAATTTTTTAAGTATTTGACAAAGAATATCTCTATACCTTAATGAGCTGGGCCAGAGAAAGAGGGACAGAAGAGTCAGCAATCTGTTTACAAAAGAATTAAACCATATTCAAGTCCAGAAAATTAATAGGAGGCTGCACCTTGTATTAATGAATGAAGTGCAGTGTGTAGGAAGAAGTGTGAGGCTGGGGTTTTACGTACTGCCTTGGATGTTTCCCTCACTGGCTCATTTTGGATCCTGGTAGAAGAAATAGAGGTTTATAGAACTAGTTCTCTAATTTCTAATAGTGGTTTAAAATAGAACTTATAATGAGTTATCAAGCAGTGAAAACCAACAAGAACACCTGAGCATCAAACCATTGTGTTCTGATAGCTGAGTGAATGTGGAAATTTGTCTTCATAAACTCGTTTCTCTTGGTACCTTCATTGCAACTAAAACTAGGCCCCAAAATCTCATTTTTACAGTGTCACCAGTTACACAGGGGTGTAGTTCCTTAGCCAGAACAGTGACAGTGTTGACACTCAGGAATGCAGGTTTCTTTCCGTGAAAAATAATCCCTCCTCTGCCAAAGCAATACCAGAAGTGTCAGCAGCTCCATCTGCAGAACGGTGTTTCTCTGTGGGAGCCCAAGCCCAAGTGCTCAGATCTCTGCCCTCCTTAAGCCACGATAGGGCCACAGTGCCCAGTGTGTTACAGATGCTACAGGGACTACAAATAGTGGTAGGAAGATCACCTGGAAGCCTTTCCTAGGGGTTGGTGGAATTTAGAAGCTCTGTGAGGAAAAAAGAAAAAGAGTCTTAATTGGCAGAATTTCTTTTCAGGTGATCTTGAAAATGCAGCAGTGTTTTGGGAGCTATTTATTGCATTTGCAAACTTGCTGAGATTCCAAATACTCAGTGATCTCTGTCTGATTCAGGTCCTCAGGAGTCAGACACACAAGCCCCATGGCAGCAAATCCTCATCCCTCCCACACATCAGCCACTCTACCAGATATTTCTGCTGTGTTTCCAGCTGGAGGGACAGAAAGCTCCTCTGCCTGGGTAATTGCCATTACTGCAACTGCAGAGCCATTGTCTTGTGATTGTCACTCACAGGAAGTGTGGGGTCTGAATACTGCCAGCATCCATCCTCTCATTGAGGGCAGCACCACAACACCAGGTGAGGTGCCATCCAGCCCAAAAGGAGGATGCTGTGACAGGGCAGCATGAAGCATCCATATTTCCATTAACCCCAAACCAAAGCCATGTTTTAGAAGCACAACACTGAGGTGTCCAGAATTCTTGGTCTCTCTTCTACAGACTGTGTAAAAGCCTCAAATTTGGTGTGCAAGATACCTACCAGATACCCCTCAGTCTCCAAGCCCACCTTCCCCAGTGCAAGAACTAGTCAAGTACTGACAACCAGATTCTTCTCAGATGGGAACACACTAAAAGTTTATTTCTAATAATATGTAATTGTTACAGTGTGTACCTGTCATTACTATAAAGCCAATAAAAGCAAACACATACAACCTGCAGTCTCCTCATGCAGAGGAAACAGGATCTGTGACTTGGCTCTCAGCCCAATCATCCCAAGAGCAAAACCAAGAGAATCACCTAAGGATTTACCAGTGTTGGAGTTTGAACCTCTCTTCCCCACACACCTAACAGTGTAAGTCTGCTTTGGAGCAGATACATTAAAATCTACCCCATGAAAAAAGAAATTAACAGCAGCTTTGACCAGATACAAGTCCAAGTGCCTCTGTAAACCCATATCTGTGTTGCAGGTTTGTGCACAAACAGGATGGGACTACTGCTAGATGTTCCTCAAGCTTTTATTGCAGCATCAATCTTTTAACAGGGTTTTACACAATTGAAAGATGGCAACAGCTCACATCTGCCAGCAGCAGCCAAAGATTTCTTTGTTACAGGGCATTATAAGTTTTCCAGCCAATAACATATTGCTAAAGCTTACAGACAATTGTTCTAGCCAATCACTGAAAGCACACAGACACCTGCTTCAAACAATGCTTGCTTGTATGCTATTAATACACAATATTCCATTATTAACCTTAAAACTTTCTACTGTCTTGCTAAGCATTTTTTTCTGCAGTCTTAAAATCTATCCTAGGCAAACCTAAGAGTCAGACTGTTGTTTCGTGTCCTTGCTTGCTGTGCTATTGTAACTCTTCTTACTTTCAAGCTTTGCAGTTGCAGTTAATCCTAAATTCTTCCATTTTTTCTGTTTCTGGGCCTGCTTTCACAGCTTTCTGAAAGCCTCCTTACCTTTAATATTTCCCCTTTCATATCCATGAAAGAAGTTCACACCCTGACATCCCTCACAGGGAATCCAGTGCTTCATGGATACTCACGGAACTCGAGCTGGGACTCTCTTCACAATCACTGAGACGTTCTTTGGGATCTGTGCATCTTCAGGGTATTCTGAGAACAACACAAAGGCAGAAAAAGTACAATTCAGTCGGGAAGAATGGGTATTGACATGGAATTACATGGCACATCATAGAATCCCTTTAGAGCAGTAAAAGCCAGTTTTAGATGCACGACTGTGCTTTCTCACCCTGGCTTTTGTCCCCAGGGCAGAGCATGGCTCCCACAGCCTGTGGCACTGCATGGCTGCCCCTGGGTGGCCCCAGGGCCCAGGCCTGAGCCCCACTCACCTTCACTGGTCTCAGCTTTGAGGATCTGCAGGTCGCAGTTGGCCACTTTCAGCCTCTCGCGGGCCATGATCTGGCGCTTGAGGTCACCCAGGGAGATGTTGTGGCCGTGAAATGTGACCACATCGTAGCTCAGCTTGGAGGAGAACTTGTAGTGGACACCTGACTTGGCCCTGCAGTCACAGCTCGGCCTCTGCTCCCTGGGCACACACTGGCTGCCAGGCCTGACCTGGCTGGGGGGACTGGGGCAGCTCTGCCTCGAGGTTCTGCCCAAGAGCATCCTGGACAAACCCACTCCAGCCACCGCTGTGTGCTGACAGAGCACCGAGCGCTGGGCACCCACCCACTGCATTGTGACCTCGTGGGGTGGTGCCCTGGAGCCACAGAATGCCTGGAGCTTTTCCCCAAAAGACCATCTAAAAATTCCACACCCGCCTGCCAAGAGAGGCTGCGCTGGGACTGTTTGATGGAGAAGGAGCTCAAAGAGTGCTCCAGGCAAACACCTGGGAGACAGAACCAGCTGCAGCTCTGGAAGTGCAAAGCAGCTGTTTCTACCCCCTCTGTGAATAGGATGCCTGGTACAGAGCATTCCTTCTGGTCCACATCACAAACCAATGAATTCAGACCAGTTCAGAGTCTCATTTGGGGGAGTTTGGTGTTTTCCTTTGAGTTTTTTGTTGGTTTGGTTGGTTTTTTCCCCTGCTAAGCAGACTAGCTCATTGTCCGGGAGCCAGAATGTTACAGGGAAATAAACACACAAGAGAGTGAGGTCTGGAGTTTACAATTCTTCCACAATGTTGTGAAAACATTGTTACAAAAGACAGGTCAACAAATTCAGATCAAATAAAAGCATGCAAGTTTCAATTCTGAACTACTGTATTTTTGAGGGAAATTCTTCCTGTACAGAAGGTGCCTCTCTAGTAAGAACAGAAGAAGAGGACACACCTTCTCCCTTTTTAGAATAGGCCTAAAATGGATGGTTATCCATTTTGTTTTCCCAGCATCATAAAAGCATACCATGACATATTTTTTTTCTCTGATAGTTAAAATCTCATCCTGGAGTACTGTGGGGCAGTACAGACTGTGCTGCCTGCTCTGCCTCAGCAGTCAGGAGTGTGCTTCTGTCTGGACTTTAACAGCCTCACTCATCCTTTGGACTCTGGTGCCGATGGCTCAGTGCCATCGACCAGGGCTGTTTTTCCATGTGCTGGTTTGCTCAGCAGTGCTGAACTGCTGCATGCTGGGGCAGCTGGGAAGGGCAGAGGCTTTAGGAAATCCCTTCCCAAGCCCAGCTGAAGCTCAGGAAGTTCTGTGCTAGTGGAGTGTTGTGGCATCTACATGACCTGTCAAGGTCTCCAGCCTTTCCTGTGTTCACCTTAGTTTCTACTCTGCAGGAGAGAGTTGGCATACTTTGGGTTTGAATAGCCTGGGCTGTTGGACCATCTTGTCATTTTTGTCACTATATGCTTTGTGAGACACCTGCACAGTGACCATGGCTGCTGGTGATGGGCCTCTATCTCAGTGCTCATTAACAGGAAAGGGATGAGAGTGAACATTTGCAAGCTGGATGGAAATGGCAACTTGCATTTATTAAATGTTTTGGCACATGCCAAGTCAGCTCTCACAGCATCTTCTGCCTTCAGTGAAGCTAGGGTTTCATACAAATCAGTCTCATTCTTGTTTTTCACCTGCAGACACTTTCATGTGTTGCTTCCTGCATCAGGAACTCTTGTCCCTGTAAATGCAGCAGCTGCTTTCTGAGTCTTTTGCTTGGTAGCTATGATAATATTTTGTAGTTTCTTTCTCTCTCTCTCTCTCTGTGTTTTGGAGAGATGAATGATCTAATAGCTTGCATCACACCAGGTGTGTATTTCTCTGCTCAGGAGTACAATAGAGAGGAGAGGCAGGAGCATCTCCTCAGGACACACATACAAACACTGTGTCCTGCACAGTCCCACACACGTTTGGCAGCCGTGCTGCTGCAGCCTTGGGCTGGCTCAGTTCTCCCTGCTCAGACATGAGGCTTACACATTCCTTGCTGGGCTCTGCCCACACCTTTGGCTGGTGTGAGGTCAGTGTGGCCTCCCACCTTATCTGGTTCCCTGGCAACCCAGGCACTCGGGTTCTGCCTTGGAACTCTGCCTTTGTCCAGGGAACTTCAGCACTTGTGTGCTAGGTTTGGGGTCATGGCATGGTGGCTTGTGGCCCTGATGCTGATGTTGGCCCTCTGGCACCCCAGGAACCCTGGCTTGTGGCTGTGGGTCCTGATGTCCTGCCTCCCTGAGGTGCACCCCTGCCTGCTCTGCTTTGGGTCCCCCCTTCAGCGGGCACGGCTTTGCCGTGACATTACTGGGGCCTTTGCTGATAAAATCAGACATAAAGAATGCCTTGACACCATTGCTGAGGCTGCTAAACCACTTGCCTCCATCACTGTAGGTATGTCATGAGTCCCTAGGGACACCAAGCCCGACGGGGATCCTGTCCAAGGAGCTCTGTCCTGACTGATCTCTCCTTTCCACCAGGGACATCCATCCCAAAGGGGATCCCCACCCTACACAGCACCCCAGAGCCCTATGGGGTTTCCCATTGCAACCAAGGCTCTCACACTGACACTGAGCAGGATCCCAGGAAGCTGGGGACACTAGGGAGCCACCCCAGACAAGCGTCCTTAGGACTCACAACCATGCCAAGGTCTTCTCAGTCCTGATTTGGCCCACAGGGACCTTTGGGAATCCCAAATCTGCCTGGAACCCTGAGAATCACCCAACTATGACCAAGGACACACTGGGGAGACCTTGGCCCTACCCAGAACCTTAAGAATCCTCAGGGACACCTGACCTTTCCCAGTATCCCTTAAATCTTGTTCAGGACTCCAGAAAACCCCAGAAACTCCCAGATCTTACTGGAATTCCCCATCTCTGAAACTCCAGCCCTAACTCTATACTGATTCTTGTGTCCCTGTACTGGTTCCAGGGTTAGGACAGCGTGAGGAACTTCGGGAAATCGTCATGGATGCTCTGTATTCTCTAGAGGAGAAAAGTGGAAAGAGTGAGCAGAGTGGGGGGCATGAGACAAGGACATGGGACATGAGACATGGGCTGGGGGGGGTGGGATGTGGAGGCTTTAAAGGGGGATGGGGTGGAGGTGAAATACAGGATATATGAAGGTCTGGGAGCTGTAAAGGGATATTTGGGGTATCCTGAGGGTATGTGGGTTTCAACATATACAGCTTCTTGGGAGTTTGAGGGGAGGTTTGGGAATATATCTGACTTCAGGAGGGATATATGGAGTCAAGGTTAGTTGTATAAGGGATCAGTGGGGTCTGGGAAAGGTTTATGGGGACCAGGGGCAGGGAACATTGTCATACCTGGACATTTGGGACACACCAGAGTCCCTGAGAGAGTCTCTGCAGGAAGCTGTCAACACAATCTGGGCAAAGCTGAGCCGGCTGGAGAAAGGTATGGGGCCACCCTGGGAACCCGTCCTAAAACTCCCAGGGACCCCATCTGGGCTGGACAAGGGCTGAGTCCTGACAGCTCATTACAAGGATGTGGGTCCCCAGTGATGCCCAGTCTAATGCTGCTTCCTCCCCACCAGCTCCAGCCTGCATCCCACCCTGTGGTGAGTGCCTGTCCCTGTGTTTTGCCCTCCCCTGTCTCCTAGTACATCTCCCACTTCCCTGGGAGTACCAAGTCTCTCTTTCCAGGATTCCAGCCAGCTGCCCGTGTATTCCGGTGTGCTTCCTGCAGCTTTGGGGACTGTCAGTTTGGCCTGGACTGCCCAGGTATGGGGCCATGAGGGACTGTTGTGTAAAGGGTAAGGAAATCTTCCTCCACTCCCCCCATCCTTGGGCTATTTCTGTACTGGGTTTTTTATGTTTTGTGGTACTTGAGTGACTCCAGTCACACTTCTGGTGCTGATTGAGGTCAAATGGCCTAACTTTGTTTTTAAAGGTCTGGGCTAGGAAAATGCAGAATGTGTGCTCAGCAAGGGTGGTCATACATTGGGGGCAGGTAGCTTTTGGGATGGAAGTGTGTTCAGTATTATAATGAGATTATAATGAGCAAAGTTGATCCAAAAGACAGGATTCCACCACAAAAATCTCTGGGGATTTCCCACCCATAGTCCCAGTCTGAGCATTCCTGCCCAGGCGCACCCCTGCCCATCCCTGCAGCCAGCACAGGAGCACCATCCCCTCTGTCAGGGCATGTGCAGATGTGAGCTCATGAGGCTGTCCCTGCTCCCAGTGCAGGACATGTGGACCTACACGGATGAGACCATTGTGCTGCGCTGCAGCGTGCCTTTCCCCATCCCCGCCGGCGTGCCCGTCACCTGGATGTTTGTCCCAAATGTGAGTTGCACGTGGCCTTGCAAGGGTGTGAGTTGATATTCTGAGGTGACCCGCTGCAGGTTTGGTGGCTGCTGCCACAGCAGCTGTCTGTGCTAGAAACAGCAGCTGTAAGCATGCACAGGATGCTTGCTCATGTGAAGGGGGCGCAGGAGTAGCAGACAGATGTGTGCTCGCAGATCCGTGTGCACGAGTGGAATCATAAAATCACAGGGTGGTTTGGGTTCAAAAATGCCTTAAACTTCATGTCATTCCAATCCCCTGGAAGGTGTGCAGGGATACCTTCCACTAGACCAAACCAACCTGGCTTCGTACACTTCCAGGGATGGGGCAGCCACATCTTACCTGTGCAACCTGTGCCAGGGTGTCGTGGGGAGAGTGAAGCTTCAGACAAAGCTTATTGAAGAAGCCCTACTGCTGAGTCTGAGGGTCAGAAAGGATTCCTTTGTGTATTTAAACTCTTTCAGAGAAATGGGTTCAGATGAAGGTAAATCCTTCCTTAGACTCAGAATTTGGAAACAGCGTAAATCTTAGGAATTATTTTGCCCCACAAGTCCTAATGATAGCAAATCAGATATATTTATAAAAATGAATTATTTAATAAACAAATGAACAGGCCAAATAGATGAAATATCTTAATCAGAATTACTCACGACACAGTATAAAATTAAAAGAACTACTAGCAGATTACAGCATAACACAGAACAGTGCACTATATCAAGTTATCTATACTAAAGCTAGCAAAAGAAATGTTATTGAATAGGAGCCAAATGTAACTTACCACCAAAATGACAATAATGCACACAAATTCCTTCACTCAACCCTTGGGGTATTAACTGGGAAATAGGTGAACCTATTCATGGGAGAAACTCCACACATTTCCAGGAAAATGTGTAGAAGCTTTCTACTTTGCAGAACTTTGCTGTGGCCTGTAAAGTGACTTGCTGTCAGTCAGAAATCCAGCTGTCTTCCATGTCTCACTTTGACAGTGAGATGTTTATTGGCTCTTAGGAGATGCCACACCGGTGCCAGCCCAGTGGTGCAAAAATAACTGGTTACAAGACAGATTGTCCTCTTTGAGGACAAACAACTGATAAACTCCTGTGGGGGATGAGATGCTCTACTACACAGGCCCTCACCACACTGACAGGGAAGAAGCTGTTCCTGCACGTGTAGGAGGTGACTTTTGTGTACACCCTGGCTGTGCAGCCCTGGGTGTACGTGCCTGTGGGATGGGAGGTGTGTGCACCTGCACCAGCAAGGAGTACAAGGAGCCTGAGGGGGTCATGTCAAGCACGTGCAGGACACAGGTGCAGTGCACAGTGCCTGGTGCTCTGGGCCATGCTGATGTGTCCCCCCTCGTGCCCCAGCTGCGCACACAGGACATGAGCCTGTTCAAGGAGGTGAAGGGGGATCCAGAGAAGCCCTTCAGCCTGACCATTGAGGAACCTGCTCCAGGAACCGTCGCCTGTCGCCTGGGGGAACCTTCCAAGCCCATTGTCCGCAAGTTCTTCTACCTCAACGGTGAGCCCGGGCACCTGAGTGCCCTGGGGGCAGGGAGTAGCAACCCAATAAAAATCCACCAAAAATCTCAAAAAAATCCTAAAAAAATCCCCCTCAAAAAATCTCCCCCCAAAATGCCTCAAAAATCCCCAAACTCTTCCAAAATCCCCCCAAAACCTCAAAAACATCCTTTAAAAATCCCCCCAAACCCTCCAAAACAAAAATCCCCCAAAAACTTCAAAAATCCCCCTCAAAATCCCCAACCCCCCCACAAAAAACCTCCAAAGCCCCCTCAAAAAATTCCCAAACCACCTCCCAAAAAAAGTCCCCCAGAAACTTCAAAAAATCCCCCCAAAATCCCAAAAAACCCCCAAAACCTCAAAAAAACCCCCTCAAAAATCCTCCAACCCCCCCAAATCCCCCCCAAAGTGAGAATAATCACCAAAAAGCCTGAAAAAATCCCCCCCCCAAAAAACCCCAAACCCCCCAAAACCTCAAAAAGTGGAGCAGAGCTGGGACACCTGGGAAGGGGATGAGCAAGGTGCCAGGATGCCTGGCTTCATGGTGGACAGGTGGGTTAGAGCACCATGTGTTCCCTGGTGCCTGGCTCCTCTGGGAGCATGTGGGGTGGAGCAGGGACTCCCAGCTGCCAGGGTCACTGGGGACAGCCACGTCTGTGGCTGGAGCAAGAGCTGCAGGGGTACCTGGTCCCTGGGTGCAGGGCCCTATTGAATCCCTCAATACCTCTGAGGGTGTCCAGCACCTCACAGAAAATGGCTTAAATCAGCAGCAAGTTGACACGGTTGAGTTTGTCTTGAAAAAGCAAAAAGGTTTTAATAAAGGAAGAAAATAATACAAAAAACAAAGAACAAAGCTGACCACAGTGTAGGGACAGGTCCCATGCACTTGATACAACACCTTGAGACTGCACTGAGAAGCCTCCTGCTCTCCCTTAAGTATTGGATGATTTAGATGGGTTTTCATGGCAAACAGCCCAATAGAGAGTAGCTACTTATCTGAGGAACAGGTAAAGAGACCTAGCAGTCTTTTTGGCATTGAGCCAGTTGCTGTCAGGCAAGCAAAGAAACTTCTAGTGTCCTTCCCTTAAAAGATTTTGGGGTGAGTCTTAAAACCTTCCCCGATATGGAAACACCTGCCTGGGTGTGGGGGTACATTCCTACAGGGCCCCATGACCTGAGGGCCTGAGTCCCCACAGTGTCAGAGGGCAGCGTGGAGGAAGAGAAAGGACTCCAGGCTGTGTTTGGCACTGTGCTGCACTGGGTGGATGACAAGACCCCCCAGCCCCACATACCAGCCATGGGGCTGGCTCTGGCTGTCGGCTCCATGGTATTCATCCTGCTGCTGATGTGAGTACTCCTGACCTGCTCAACTGTACTCTAAAAATCCCCATGATTCTGGAGCTCCTCACAGACCAGCATGGGACTCCTTATCCCCTCTGGATTCTCAGTCCCTTGGGATTCCCTACAAGCACAAGGGGCACCAGGTATCCAAGGATGGGCCAAAGACTGCCAGGGTTCCTTAATTCACAGGACCCTCCACATCTCCTGGGACTCCCTTTGCCCACTGGCCCATTCCAGGATCTTCCCCTTGCACCCAGTAGCACTCCAGGCTGCCTTTACTTTTCCCAGATTCCCTAATTGCCTCTGAAACCCTGCAACTTTCCCATTTTCCCTAGAACCCTCACTGTCCCTTTGGGGGCACCAGTTACAGTCAGTTACCCCAGCTGCCCCCAGGACATCATAGCGTCACCTTTAGGCCCATCAGTTGCTCCAAAGGACCCCCCAGTTGCCCCCTGAGCCCTCCAAATGCCCCATTTGTGTCCCTGTCCCCCCTACATACACCCTAATGGGAATAGGGTGTCCTCCCTGCTCCCCATTCCTCCTTCTCTCTCCCAGGGCCATCTGGAAACGCCTCTGTGTCCGTCAGACACGCCACAGAGGTGGACAGCAGGGTACCCAAGAGGATTCTAGATCCCTGGATTCAGTGTAGGGGACTTCAGCACATGGATCCACCCCAGAGGACCAAAATTTCTGCAGTTGCTTTTCTTGTGCTGGGCTTCAGACAGAAATACAGAGTTCTGAAAACCTGGATTATGCTTGTGATAGAAATATTGGGTTCTTGGGCTTACAGGCATTAAAACCAAGTACTGGGCAGTACCTTTCCTTTCCCTGGGTGCACATTCCAGCTGCAGCTGGAGCTGCAGAGCTGTCAGTGAGGGTGACAGTGCAGGGTGGGGGAGAAGAGTATTGACTCGACAGACTTGCTTTTGAGCTGCCTTAAGTTGGTCAAGAATCAATGGGACTGGTTGATAAAAACAAGGGCTGGGTCCCTTGGCTGCCCCTGGCTCTAGCAGGGGCCGACAATGGAACAGTGTCTGGAGCAAAGCTGGCCAAAAATTATGGTATCAAAGTGGGATCTCAGGGCAAAAGGAGCAGGGGAAAGCATCTCTGCTTGCTTGAGATCAGCAGATGGACAGTGTCTCTCCTTCTGCCCTGAAGGGATGCCTCTGGTTGAGCTTCACACCTCCAACTGCATTGGAGCAGACCTGGGAATAGTTATGTATATATAGCTGAGCCAGTATATATTTATATAGATCCCTGTTACTATCCCTGCTGTCATAATACATGGTAACACTCCATAGTTAGTGCATTTATCACCCACAGTCCTGAATCTGCTTTCTTGTTCCTTCCCTAAACCACACAATTTGTGAACCTGGACTGTGCAAGTTCTTATTCAGCTGGGCCAGACCATGTTGGTAAATTGCACTACAGGGAATCTGTGATCTCACAAATTCCCATTGAACACAGACAGATTTATCATGCCAGGTATTGTATCAGATCTTCTACTTTTGTGCCCTGCCTGTCCCTGCCATCCTTTCTGAATGCCTTACAACCAAACTATTCTACCTTTGCATGTTTCCAAATTCCCTCTGTTCCCTCTGAGTCCTTTTCTGGATCCTCTCTCACTCATTCTCTCCACTTCCAGCACTCTCAGATGTGCTCCATTCCTACCCAGTTGATTCCATATCCTCTTCATTCCCCTTGTTGTGCTCTCTTAGAACCCCTCTGTTGTTCTTCTTGCACAAACAGATCATCACCATTTTTCTCCTTGTACACTCTTGTGCTCTCCATTTCCCTCTGTGTGCACCCAAATTTCATCTGTTCCCCTCCTCGGGTACTCAGATCTCCTTTGGTCCTCTCAGCATCTCCTTAGTGCTGACTCTTCTCCCCTGGGCAAGCTCACATCCCTCTTTTTCACAAGAAATGCCCTCAGATTCCCTCTGCTGACCTCCATCAATGCTCAGATCCCACTGTCCCTTCTGTGGGTGCTCAGTTCCTATGGGTTCCACCATGATATCCCTCACTGCCCCTCTGTGCACACCCAAACTCCTCTGTTTTTGCTCCATGCTGGTACAGACCCCTCTGTACAGCTCAGATCCCCATTGCTGCCCTCCATCCACCTGTTTTCACTCCACTCCTGGGCTTTTTTCACTCCACTTGCTTTCCTCTCATCCTGCATGGCCACTCTCCCAAACCCAGTGCCCAGAGGCCACATCTGTCTCATCTGCCTCACAGAAACCTTTCATCAGGCCCTTCAGCTGCTTCCTTTCAGGTTAGGACTGTGTCCCACTGCGGAGTCAAGACTTCTCCTGCTTCCCCCAGACACAGACTCCTCCAGACGACCGTCTGCCTGTGTCATGTGCCCCAGAACTCACCAGCTGCTTCAAACACTGCCCCACAGCAGCTCACCTCCCTGAGGACCTTGGGGCTGCTCTGCTGCCCCACCCAAAGCCAGGCTGGACTGGAGCAGATTAAACAAGAGCCCCTTGAGCTGGCAGCACCAGCTGCAATGGTGGGAGGCAGGGACAGACCTATGTTTGCTCTCCACCTGGCTGGTGACTGTGGCATCCAAGTGTTTGCTGAGCAATGCTCTTCAAAGTTCTCAGATATGCTGTTCCCAGGGGAAATTCCATCCAAGTCACTAAGCCCTCACAGAAGAGACCATTCCAAGGATTCTTGCTGGCACGGGAATTATTTTCCTTGCAATCCAGAACCACCAGGCACCTCCACCTCAGCTGGTGTTTTCTGCAGGCACAAAGGAAACCAACCTGATCTCTTCCAGCAGAAAAGGGGGAAAAGGAGGGCGGGACCCACCCAGCCCGCCCAGTGCAGAGGGCACTACAAATCCCTGTGTGCCACCGGCCACTGCAGAGCTCTGTGCTCCAGAGGGCATCTCCACAGGCAGCAATGGGTGAGTACAGGCTGGGGAGTGGGTGCTCCTTGCCAGCAATGGGGAGAGGAAAGCAGAGGGAGAGGCTCCATGCACTGGTTCTTGCACACTGATGGGGAGCAGTGGCATTGGTGTCCTTTAGGGGCACTTGCCACCTCTTTGAGCACCAGCTGCTCGTTCCCTGTCTTCTGGCTCACTCCAGCCAGGCCCCTGCTCCAGGGACCAGGAGTGAAACTGTTGGGTACTTTGCTCTGCCCAAAACTATCCCATGTTTGATTTGTCCACAGCAGATCCAGGGGAAAAGGGCAGGTTGTCTACCCCTTTGGAAAGCTTTGCAGCTTGCAGGGAGCAGCTTGATGCTGCTCAACATGATCGGTGCCCTCCTGCACCTCACAGTCTCGTGTTAACTGCGGTGCTGGGAGGGATGGTCACATTTCTTATTTTCTTCTTGTCCCTTTCTACCAGCTCAGTGCCTTCTGCTCCTTGCTTCCCTGCTCATCTTGGCTGCACCAGGCCATTCTGTGCACACACAAACCCTAAACACCTTCAAGAAATCTCCCTCCAACATCTCATCAAGTGTTCTGAAGAGAACCAGTAGGTAGCATCCTGTGGGTGTTGTCTGCACGTGTTCAGCCAGCTCTGGGTAGGGCAGGACCGTGCACTGTCCCTAGCCCTGGCTCTGCTCCAGGATGGAGGATGGTGGATGCAGCCCAGGGCAGGCTGCAGTGCTCTGTGTGTGTGTGTGTGCACTGTGCTGGCTGGGAAGGGTGGCTCTGTGCTTGAAGGGATCATTTTTCCCCATTCCCTTAGTCACAGGCAGGGACTAGGTCCTCTTCACCTTCTTCCCAGCATGACCCTGCTGTAGCCCCACAATCCCTCTTTCAGGAGACCCAAAGGACCCCACTGGTGCCCATATTCAGTCTCTTGGACTGATACCAGCATAGCTCAGCCGGTCTGGGGCCTTTCAGTGGGGCTGACTCCTGCTGGTCTTCCATACAGAAAAAGAACAGAGGGTTGAGGCCAACCCACTCTCGCCTCCAGACCTCTCTGGGCTGGGAGAGCTGGTGATTCCCCGTGTGCTTTGGCCAGATGAATCCCCCTCCTGCCCACGGTCTTGCCCTGATGCCCAGGCTTCTGTTCTATCCCCCTCTGTCCTGCCCCAGCTTGGCCCAGGGACTGTAGCGAGGTTCCAGCTGGCAGCCCCAGTGGCCCCTACATCATCCAGCCCGTGGGGCTGCACCCCATCATGGTGTCCTGCGAGATGAGTGGGGCAGACAGGGGCTGGACCGTCATCCAGAGGAACCGGCGGGACACGGACATCACCTGGGCCGAGTCCTGGAGCACCTACAAGCACGGCTTTGGGAATGTGCACACCGAGTACTGGCTGGGCACCGAGTACATCCACCAGATCACCAGGCAGAAGATCTACCAGGTCAGGTTTGTCATCTGGGACGCTGCAAACAACATGAGGTTTGCAGACTACAACCTGTTCAGCCTGGATGACGAGTCCCAGGGCTACCGGCTGAGGCTGGGAGCGCACTCGGGGACAGCAGAGGATGCCATGGATTCAGACAATCCCAGGAAAGTGCACAACAACATGAAGTTCTCCACAAAGGACCGGGACCAGGACACTTACAGAGGGAACTGTGCCTCACGCTATGGGGGTGGGTGGTGGTACTCGGCCTGTTACTCTGTGCAGCTGAACGTCAAGGGGGGGCTGACGTGGGGCAGCCTGTGCAAGGGGAACTGCAGAGCCTCGGCCATCCTCATCAAACCAATTCCATACCACTAGAGCTCCTTCCCTCTTCTGGCCACACATGGCACATGGCCAAGCCAGTGCCCTGCTAGGGTTTGATGATGAGGCCTTGGAGGTGAATAGGGTTGTTCCTCTGCATCAAGAACTGCTTTGTTTTCCTCCTGTCCTGAAAAGTAGCAAAGCTCCTGGCTCTGTCTCTGGTCATTGATCTGTGGTGGGTTTTGGGGGGGAGTATTATTAGAATACATCTTTATAAATGCTGCAGTATCCATGCATGTTCCTTCTGGAGAGAACTCTGCTCAGAAACCTAAAACCCTCCTGATCAGCATAGTCTTATGCTCTTTTTGCTTTGTGGGTACAGATGTTTTCAGCAGAAAATCCAATCAAATACCCATCATCACCAGCTAACCTAACCTAATACCTAATTTTAAGCCCTAATCTAACAGGTTAACCTAATAGGTAACCTAACCTAATACTAACCTAACCTAAGCTATACTGAGCCCAGGGTAGGCCATGTCCACAACATATTCCTGCTGCAGTCTATGTTCATCCTGCAGAATAAAATCACTTTCAGACCTGCATAGTGTCCTTCATTTATTTGGGAACTCCTTGCAACTGCTGCCTGTTTCCTGCCAGAAGCACACCTTCTGGTGCAGTAAGAAAAAGCTTTCAAAGGAAATTTTTTTCATACAGCTCAGGCGAGGAATTAGAGACAAAACTTTCACTTAAAGAAGAGCTGTATTCCAAGGTGGGGACCTTCCAAAAAGGGAATGTGGCATCACAGAGCCTACAGCAAGCAGAGGGTGCAAGGGAAGCCTCAGGTCAGTTCAGCCCTGCCAGCCATGACCTGGAAAGCCAGGCCAATGTCATCCTGCCTCCTTAACCTGTGGATGCTGGGAGGGAACTGGGAGAGTGGAAAGGAACAACAGTACAAAAGTACAATACTGCAAGGCCACACAGCACCATATGGTTGGTCTGTCTGGGCTGGTGTGAGAGCTGAGACAGCCTGACGTGGCAGGGATCCCAGAATTTCAGGATTCTGGATCAGCTTGGGTCTGTATGAAGGTGCTCCTGGGTGATGATAACTCTGTGCACTGGACAGCTCAGCAGTGGAACCTGTGATGTGGTCTCCTGATGCTGAGCAGAGGGAGGAGGTTGGTCTAGCAGTGCTGACCAGAGCAGGAGGTGTCCCACTGGCTGCACAAGGACCATCAAGTGCAACTATTCTCTTTCCAGCAGAGACCCAGGAATGCAGCTCAGCATCACTCAGGGCTGGCTGCTGGGTGGAATGCTGTTTACCAGGAGCCCCAGGCCTTTGTCCAGCCTCTCCCTTTGTGTCAGGTTGTGCATCCAGGCTGGAGCACCAATGCCTCTTTAAACCAGCTGACATCTCTTAGTTCAGAAGTGCTACTCTGAAGTCAGCTCCAACTGGGAAGCCTTTCTCAACCAGCAGCACCCTCATATCTTCCCCTGAAGCAGTGCTGCCCAGCTGCAGGTGCCTCCAAGGCTGCCAAAGAATGCTCCTTGAGAACTCGATAGCTCCTCAGGACAATGCACTGTCATAGCTCTGCAAGGTGCCCTGGGACCTTGGAATCTTGGCTCCAGATTCCCATGTTCAGCATTCTGAGCCACAAACCTTCCCTGAGCTCAGCTTTCCTTCCACAGAGTGAAGAGAAGAGCTCTGGGTTCTTTCAAGCCCCAAGTTCAAACTTCCCTGCATCTCAAGGGGACTTCACAGACACATTCCCTGTCTGCAGCAGGGAATGATGGCACTGAATTATCCACACCACTCACACCCTCAGGGTGCCCACTGCCCTCTCCACACTCCAGATTGTGGTGGTTTCTTCCCTTTCCCAGCACAGAGCAATCACTCCACCATGAACAGGGGCAAACTGTGAGAGGGTTTTACATGATCAGGTCTTGGCTGGTGCTGTTGGCTTATTGCAGCCTTACAGCCACAGTCCAGTGTGCAGTGGCTGGAACAAGCCATTGAAAGGAATATTGCCTAACACACTTACTTTCCCCCAAGTGTGGCACCCTGAATATTGGACAGAGTGATCCCCCCACACCTGTGTGCAGGTAGACATGAGGCAGCACAGTCTGGCTCCAGGGTTTATTGCAGCTGATTCCTCCCACCGTGGGTAGCAGAGCTGTGGGGTGTGCGGGGCCCAGGGAGGGAGCAGGGCCTGGGCAAAGCAGGGTTCACCGACTGCAGGGGAGGGGAACTGGCACCATGTCCCCCTCCCCAGGATGGGAGCGGGTGCACCCACCCCAAACCAGTGCCCCAGTGCCAGCCAGCATCCTGCCACTGGACAAAGCTGCCCGTGTGCCCAGAGCTCCGGGTGATGGCTCCTGAGCCCCAGAGCTGCTGTGTTTCAGCTGGTGAGGGAACAGGAGCAGAGGGCAGAGCAGGATGTGCACTGGGACTGGCATGGGAACGGGGCACTGAGCTGGGGATGGTGGCACCCCCCACTCCCGGCGGGCTGGACACGCTCAACACACATCTGTGGGTTTGACCAGGATGAGGGAGGACGCGCAGTCACCGTTATCACAGAACCCAGGCCAAACAATGTAGTTTTTGGCATTGAGCAGGACGTTCTGGCACCTGTTGTACCACCACCCCCCGTAGCTCTTGGCGCAGTTCCCGCTGTACTGGTCCTGGTCCTTGTCCACCGTGCTGAACTTCATGTTGTCATGAATGCCCCCCTTCTTGGGGTGGTAGAGGGTCAGGTAGTCATCCCCATCCCCAGAGTGCCGGCCCAGCCGCAGCGGGTACCCGCTGGCCTCGTTCTCCACCCTGAAGATGTCATACTCAGCGTAGTGGGTGACGTTGGTTTTGTCCCGCACCACGAAGCGCACCTTGTATGTGCCCTGCTGCGTCAGCAGGTGCAGGTACTCGGTGCCCAGCCAGTAATCGCTGTGCACGTTCCCGAAGCCGTACTTGTAGGTGGTCCAGGATTGCTTCCACGTCAGCTCGGTGTCGTGAGAGTTCCTCTGGACCACGGTCCAGCCCTTGCCCTCGGTGTCCATGTCACACCAGACCACGCGTGGCGGGGACCGCGCCGGCTGGATCACGTACACGCCGCTGGGGCTGTTCTTGCGCAGGCGGCTGCAGTCGGGGGGGAACCCTGTGGCTGCAGCAGGGGGAGAGAAAAGGTCCATGAGCCTATCAGGACAACAAGGAGCTTCTGAAGGTCAGGGAGGGCTCAGGACAGAAAGGACAAGTTCTGTCTGCGGCTTTTCCACTGGCTCATCCCTAGGGAAGCTGAAGGTGTCTGAGCCAGTGGCCTCTGAAAGAGCTCGGGAACCTATTTCTCCTGATTTGCTGTTTCATTTGGAGCCTTCTAATGCATCTTGCTAAGCACAGCGTGAGCCTGATATTTCTGGGTCTGAGACATTTTAGCCTGCTAACAGCTGCTAACTTTTTCCCAAGGAAAAATTTCTCAAGAAAGCTTCTTCTCAAAACCATCTTGGCAAATAACTCTCCTTTCTCAAAACAGTCCTTCTCCAGATGGTGTTTTGCTGTTTCTTTGGTTTAACCAATAGGATTAAAGAGATGTTGTTCCTATTCACCAATCATGTTAAGGCTGTATTGGAATACCTGATAAAAGGTAGTAAGAATTAGACAATAAAGCCTTTTTTCTATGCTCTTTGCCTTCTGAAATATTTGGAGTCTCTCATCTTTCTTTTGTGTCCTACAATGATAAGCTTAGAAGGGTGAAAAAATGTCCAGGATTGAAAATTATATCTTCCAAATATGTCTGGCCCATATACCCTTGATATATTGAGCTGCAGCTCTTATAGAGACCAGAAGTATCCCAAATACTCCACTGGATGAGGACATGTAGTGAAAATTAATGTTTTCCCTGGGGCTCCTGGCATTGGATAAGAAGGCTTAATTCTGTCTTGGTCTTATGCTCAACCTGATATGCTCAACCATTCCTTTAGAAAGCAGGAAGGGGAAGACAAAGACTTATTTCCTCCCCCACCTTCTCCAGATAGCATGGGGTCTTTTCGCCCAGCTTGTTACAATTTATCTGATCTCTCATGACTTACTAGCCAAACTAATTTGCCATCTAATTTATTTTCCTTGGTTTGTGTCTGATGGGATAGAATTTGCTGCGGAGAATTCCAATTCAACCCATGAAACTCTGGGGTCTTGCAGGACTGTAATCCTCCCTTAAAGGGAGGAAGGGGGTGTTCCTAATCCAACAGGAGCTAAACAAAAAGCCAGATAGCTAGGGGGATCTCTCCTAAAACTGAGCCTCACAAGCATGGCACAGCAATCCTTCCAAGCTGGGGGCTTTTTTTGGCAAAAACCTGTTGGTTTCAGCACAAGCCCACGAAAGGGGAGACTTGGCAGGAGTCAGGCTGTAAAAGCTGTGGGGTTGTGTGTGTGAGGATTTCCTGTGCTGTGCATCCCTTGGGGTGTTTGCTCACCTTCCCTAGCCCAGAGCAGACCTGAGTGTGCTGCTGTGCCCCTCGGTGCCCAGGCAGTGCCCCCCACCCTGTACTCACCACTCCTGGGGCTGGCAGTGGGTGCAGGGCCAGCACTGGCACAGAGGAGAAGCATTGCCACCACGGTGGGCAGGAGGACAAGGTCCCGCTGGAGCCAGGGTGTCCCAGCCTGGAGCCCTGGGGAGGAAAGTGCCCATCACCACGGGTCCTACTGCACTGCTCCCAAGCAGACAGGAGGAAATTCCCTGGCCCACACAGGGGTCCAAGCCCAAACCCTGTGTGCTGACCAACAGCACCCCCCTACACCCTGTGCTCACTGAGCTCCTGGGGGAGAAGCCACCATGCCTGGGGCAGGATCCCTGAGCAGCCACACATGCCACATGCATTTGTCAAGCAGGGAAAAGGACCAGGGTGAAGCTTAGGTCTCCATATTAACCTCCCTTAACAGGATGTTTGAAGGCTTTGTCCAGTCAAGTCTTGAACACCTCTAAGATGAGAAATCCCACAGCCTCTCTCTGGGCACCTGTCCCAGTGATGGATCAAGCTCATGTTAAAGCAAAACTCTATTTCTAACTTGAATTTCCACTTCCAGCTTAGATTCATTGCTTCTCATCCCACCATCATGGACCTCCTTGAAAAATCCAGCTCCATGTTCCCTGTGTCCTGCCATGAAGTGGCTGCTGTCAGCAGTGGGACCCCTCCTGTGCCTGCTCTTCTCTAGGTGGAGCAAGCCCAGTTGTCTCCTGTGGGGAATGGATCTGTGGAGAATTCTCAAAGCCTGACAGAAGGCTCACATCGTCTTGTGAATCTGTATGCAAACCTTGAGATAAAGTCTGGCACAGGTAGCCTGGGGCAGGCACAGGCTGGCACCAAGCACGTGTGTTGTTTGGTGCTGCTGCTTTGCTCTGGCACCCTCCTGCTCCCAGGGAAATTCCCAGCTGCTCTCCTGCTCATCATGCTCTGTGCCTTGGCATATACTCACCCGTGAGGTCTGGTTTGAGCCCAGCCCCACTCTGCAGTGAGGTGCAGCTGAGCAGGAAACTCACCCATCACGACAGCACAGCTGTGCAGAGAGCAGGAAGCCAGTGGTGCACCCTCCCATGCTGAGCTGCCCACGCTGCCTTTATAGGCCCTGCACACACCCACGTGTGCTCACACTCATCATTTGGACAGGCACAAGGAGGCACTTGCACAGTGTGACTCGAGCAGTTTGCAGATCCCATGACAGCCCAGCTGAGGGGAGGGACACGTGTCCTTCCAGCCAGAGAGGCACAGAATAACCCCCTCCAGGCTGAGGAATTTCGGTTATTGACTGTCCCTACATAAACACTACATGTGAATTGCACACTTGGAGCAAAATCTGGAGAGCTGTGATTGAAGTGAAGTGGAGAGACCCAGCTTTTTAAGGATACACAGAAACTAAGCAAAGGAGAGGTCTATGTGACCAGTCCCAAGTGTGACCTTGGAAAGTTGAGGACAAGTCCTCAAGAGAAGTGCCCGCTCACTAACTCTCCACTGGCAGGTTTTAGGATCACTCATTGGGCTGGAGCCAGTGTCCCACAGCCAGAGCTACAGTGTTCCCTGGCACCCCAGTCTGTGTGCTCTGAGCAAGGGCTCCAGTTAACAAACAGCTCTCTATGGCTCCCTTTGCCCCTCTCCTTCCCCATCCCTGTCCTTGGCCTGGTGAGTCCCTACAGATCCACCTTCAGTCCCAGAAATGCTGACCAGGAGTTTGCCTGTCTTGTGGATCAAAATGCTCTCTGGACAAATGCCTTGGGAGGGCTGTTCCTCCTGCCAGAGGGTCTAGGAAGCTCCATAACCTTTTCAAATCAAATTTAAGAAGATAAAGATGTGGCCCTTGTACCTTCTTCTTCTGTGTTGGTTTCTGATCAGACTTTTTTTTCCACGGCACAGCTTCACACCTGCTGTTCACAGCAATCCAAGGTCAAACTGAGGTTCCCACCAAACTTTCCATGGTGTGGAAATCAAGCAGTGCCACTTGCAGGCCTCGATGGACAGTGGCATCCAGACCTCTCCAAGATAATAGATCCCTGGTAAGGGATTCCTGGATTGACAGGATGAGAGAAAATAGCCTCAAGTTGCACCAGGGGAGTTTTAGATTAGATATTAGGAAAAAAATGTCTTCATGGAAAAGGTTGTCCAGTACTGGAACAGGCTGCCCAGGGCAGTGGTAGAGTCACCATCCCTGGAAACATTAAAAAAACGTGGATGTGACACTTGAGGACATGGTTTGATGGTGAACACAGTGGTGCTGGGTTGAGAGTTGGACTTACTCATAGAGGTATTTTCCAACATTAATGATTCAGTGATTCTATGATCAGGTTCCATCTGAACCCTTCACTGTCACTCTGCTAGCCTGGTGACAGGTTGGGAGCCAGGGGTGAGCTGAGGAGGAGATGTCTGTCCTGCCAGATCCAGGTGGAAAGGCTGAGTGTGAGCTCCCTGTGAGGCAAAGAGTCAGCTGGACCCAGGATCCTTGGTGGAGGGACACAGGGCAGCGGGCAGGGCTGGAAGTGTGCTACAGCAGGGCTGGGAGCAGTCCATCCAGGAAATAAACCATCCACAGGGTAACTCTGAGATCCATCCAGAAAAAGGGGACAGAGAGGGAGCTGGAGCCCCGCACTGTGGCCCCAGTGTGGCTCAGAGGAGGACTGGAGGTCCAGGGCTGAGTTTAAACTGACCTCAGAGGCCCAGGGGAAGGTCCTGGGTGGGTCAGGCCATGAGCCACGTTCATTAACCCTGAAAGGGCAGATCCCCCAGCGGGGCTGGCTGTGTGGGGCCAGGACCAGGATGTGAGGGCTGGGGAGTCTGCAGAGAATTGGAGACACGGGCTATCCAAGATCAGGAGGACCTCTGCGTGCCTCTGGTTTGGCCTCAGCACCAAAACAGTAAAACTTGATGGGCTTTAGGGTCACATCTGGGTCAGTTGTGAAGGTCAAGGAGTGGAGGTCCTGTAACTTTTTTATTTTTCCATCTTGGAACACACTTAGGCTGATTTTTTTAAAATCTGATTTCCCTACCTTCCCCTTGTATCTGTTGGCTCTCATGGTTCCCTGTGCACCTCCAAGGAGAGCCACAGAATCACTGGGTGATGGAACAATTTTGGCTGGGAGGGACTTCTGGAGGCCGTCTGGTCCAAACCCTGCTCAAGCAAGTCCTTGTCCAGTCAAGTCTTGAACACCTCTAAGGAGAGAAATCCCACAGCCTCTCTCTGGGCACATGTCCCAGTGATGGATCAAGCTCATGTTAAAGCAAAACTCTATTTCTAACTTGAATTTCCACTTCCAGCTTAGATTCATTGCTTCTCATCCCACCATCATGGACCTCCTTGAAAAATCTGGCTCCATGTTCCCTGTGTCCTGCCATGAGATGGCTGCTGTCAGCAGTGGGACCCCTCCTGTGCCTGCTCTTCTCTAGGTGGAGCAAGCCCAGTTGTCTCCTGTGGGGAATGGATCTGTGGAGAATTCTCAAAGCCTGGCAGAGGGCTCACACAGTCCTGTACAATCTCTGAGATAAAGTATGCTGACTTAGAAAGGCCAGGGACTAGGACAGACATTGTTGAGAGAGAAGTGGAACTAGAAAGAGGTTTCAAATTATGACCTTGCAGATAAGACTGGATACTTTGGAGAAACAGAACTATGAAAGGTGCATTGTAGTAGGACCCACTGCAATGTGAGGTATTTTTAGGTGATCAGCCTTAAGGCATCAACAGCATTGTGTGGCAAAAGCTGATAGGCCAAGAAATGCTGTAATGTATTGTAATTAGGAAATAGTTTGGCTTCTGATTGTGATGGCATGAATTGTAACATCTGTATTGTCTCACCCTTCACATGAGACTGAAAATGGAATAAAATCTTCTAAAATGCCTCTCAGGAGCCCCATCTCTGGGTGAGAAAAAGGGTTTTTCCGACACTCTCCAATTCTCCTGCCGTGTCCTGAGCTCCAGGACTCCAACCAGCCTGGTGGCCTCCAGTGGCCTCCAGTGGCCTCCAGTGGCCTCCAGACTTGCTCCAGTCTGTTTCTTGCGATGAGGGGTCCAAGGCAAGACACAGTGCTCTGAGGAGCCTGACTCCACCTGCTCCTCACCCTTCCACAAGGTATTTCTGGGCAGCCACAAGATCCCAACCTTCTCCAGGCTGGGCAAACCCAACTTTCTCAGCATCTCCACACGTGCCATGCACTCCTGCCTCAGCTGTCCTTGTGCTCTTAGCTGGGTCCTTCTGGAATTGAAGCTGCTGTCCTGCACAGGGGACCCCCACACAGCCCTCCTCTCACCTGTGGAAGTGAAGAATCCTTCCCCTCACCCTCCTGGCTGCATTTTTCCAGATGCAGCCTGGAATGCAGCAATAAACAGAACGGTGGCTCTTCCAGTATGGAGCATTGATCCAGGCTGCACAGGGCTTGGAGCAAGTGGAAGGTGTCCCTGCTCATGGCAGGGCGATGGAACAAGGTGATCTTTGAAGAAACCTTCCAACACAAACCTTTCCAGGATTCTGTGTTTCTGTGCAATGAAACTGAACAGGGGCTGGGGCCCAGGATAGGGCTGGGTGTTTGGAGAAATCCTTTCTGTGACCTTTCCCCTGCCTGCTTTGCTCATCCCAGTCTTCCCATGGGTCACAGCCTCCTGTGAAAGCTGCTGGAGAAGCCCTGCTGAGGGCCACTGCCTGTCCTTGCACAGCCACAGGAGTGTCCATGAGCAGGTGACCACACTGCAAGGACACAGTCTGTGACAGAAAGCCCTGCCTGTCCAGCCCAGGGTGGCTGCTGGGCTACAGGAGCTCTCATAACTCAGAACACTGCAGGCATCCATCCCTGGGAAAAGGGAGGTCTGGCATTTGCTGTAGACATCCATGGTGTGAGTACTTCTGGAGCAGAGAAGGGCTTGACGTGAGACCATTTTACATCAGAGGCACTTCATGATGCCCAGAACTCCCTTGTGATTGCTGCAAGGGCCACCATGGTGCTGGGGTGACCACAGTGTGTGTTGCACAAGGGGCAGCATGGCAGTGGCAGGGGTGTCAGGAGGCACTGGAGTGGAACTCTCTGAAGTTCAGGGCACAGTTTCCCAGGAACACTGGAGTGCCTCTCCCCTGAAGGGTGTCTGGGGTTCCCAGGGGCTGTTGAGCTCCATGTCAGCTCTGAAGAGAGTGATTTACGCCTGATGTTTGATTTCCATCCAGGAGGTGAAAGCCATCTGGGTATTTACTCACCAGTTGAGCTCTGTGGAGATGCCCCAGGAACGTCATTCCCTGGGGAAACACTGCACAGTGAATTATGGTTATTTTAAGCCATTTGCTTTTTGGCACCAAATTATTTGCTTTGCCTCTGAAGAAAGCTCTTCACCTGTGTGACACACAGACTTGTCCAAGGACTGATCACTTGATGGTGAAGAGCAAATAAGCCCTAAGCCACTGGTCCTGCTGCCAACCAGAGCACAAGTGCCCAGGTTTGGGTCTCCTGCCTCCACCCCCTCACCTGCTCAGCCCTATAACTTTCAGGCTGGACAGCCCTCCAGCCTGGCCAAAACCACCCAGCTTTGTGCTCCAGAGGGTGCCCACAGAGACAGCATGGGTGAGTGTGGGGTTGGATGGAGGGGATGGGTGGGATGGGACCTCTGTGTGTGACTGCAGGTCACAGGGTACCCCAGCACTTTGTCTGCTGCGGGGTCTGTCCTCCCCACACCCTGGATATCCTGGTGCTGAGTCCATTGCCTTGCCTGTGCCTGCTCTGCCCTGGGCTGGGAGCTGGGGCAGGAGCCTGCATGCTCTGCTCTTTCCAGGTTGTAGCCCTGGAGTGCCACACAGACCATTTAAAAAGTTTTGTATTTACCATTCTTTGCGTTTTTCAGTTCTCCAAGGAAAGTGTTAAATACTCTAGACTAGAAAAGGGGTTTCTTAGATTATCCTGCTGAGTGTGTGATAATGAAGGGGTACCCAGATTTGGAGGTCAGATGCTCAAAAGCCCATTGCTGTCCCCAGCAGAACACCCACAAGAGGCTGATCCTCCTCCTGCATCTCCTTCCTGTGCAGATTTCTCATGACCAGTCCCAGGGGAAGGGCTGGCAGTGGGGGGAGCATTTCTTCCCTGGGGGCCTCAAAGAAAAATGTCTTTAAATATGTCCCTGGTGTATCAGCACACCAAATGTTATGTAGGAGCTAAGAAGTGAAACAGTTGAACTGAAGTGCGTTTAAAAAACTTGCTGTAAAACTGTAACCAGCACGAATGACTGGGACATCTCTGGGTATTCCCAGAAAGGGGTGTTTGTCTCTAGGATGGCTGCAACTCCACACAGTGGTTCCAGGCTGGCATCTATGATCATTTTCCTTCTCAGGCATCCCAGAGAATGGTGCCAAACCCAGGTACCCCTGGGAAATGCAATAGGTGTTGGCTCTGCTTGGTTTTGAACAGTGAGGGGTTAACATCAATAATCTGCCAGGTGAGCTGTATGTGTCTTATCAGGAACAGAATTCCCTATGGGCAGGCATCCCCACAGTGCCCCACTCTTTAGGAATCATGCCAAACTTTCTGTTATTTTACTTAGCTTGGATACTGCAAGAAATGTGCTGGTTTTATCCAGTGCTCTGAATCAAAGCAGACCAGACCAGCTGTCCACACACGGAAATCTTGAAGTAGCCACATAACCAACATAACCACAGAAAGGGCATATTTCACCCCAGAGCCACTCTAGCTCCTGAAGGTCTGTGCTGCCTGTGTCTTTGTCACGCTGCCTGCACACACAGGGCCCTGCCTGGGGCTTGTTCCCTCCCGGACACCCGGGGCCTTACTGCCCTCAGCCCCAGGGCAGTCCCAGCTCAAGCCACATGGATGTGCCATGGCAGCATGATGGCAGCTGGGAGGGAAGGGGAATCCTCCCTCCACGTTCACCCTGCTTATGTCTAGTCCTGAGTCTTAAGTGTTATAGGGATTTCTGGTTATGGACACTTTGGGTTTGTCAAGGTTTTGGCACCTCTTTGGTCTCAAGGACCACTACAGCAGGTGGCACCACTAATGACTCGTGATAATGTGTGTGTGACAGCTCATCTAAAGGATCTCATCTGCATGGGGCTTATGGCTCTGAGGGAGCTCTACACAGAACTTTATTTTCCTGTTTTACTCTGAATGGGATTAGTGGCTTTTCAATAGAAGAGTTATGAACTCTTTCTTCCAATCTCTTCCCATTTCAGCTACCCAGTGCCTTTGTCTCCTGCTGTTGACCTGCCTGCTGGCCCTGGCAGCATCTTTTCCTGATGTTGACATTAGGAACTTGTACCTCCTCAATGGCACAATGGATGACATCATGAATGCTCCCCCAGAGTCCTCCCAGCTCGGTGAGTATGGCCCTGCAACTGGGAAAGGCAAAGTCCTGATCAGTTAAATCCTACTCATCTATATCCTCACCAGCCTGCCCACACCTCTGTCATGCCAAGGAAGGACTAAATACTGATCTGAGGGTGTCTTACTGGAACAAGGGTAGCCTTAGCATCCCCCTCTGCTTGCTGGGTCTCTTATCTCATGAAGTTCTTCTGTCCATAAGGGACAAAAGATTAGCCCAAAGCTCAGAGCTCACAGGAGAAAGGACAATTTCGCCTCATTTGCAGCAAGACCAAGCCCAGAGTCTTGTGGGCCATGTGCTCTTCCTTGGAGAAGAAGGGCTAAAGATGCTCACAGTGTGTTTTGAGGACAAGAGAACAGTTCCCACCTCTGGAAATCACAAGGTCAGTGGAGAACTGAATTCAAGGTAGACCTTAATACAAAGAGGAAATAAATGAAGTTAATATAAAGAGTTTAAGCAGTGGCACAGGGCAATCAGCCAGGTGATGGCACAGATTAACCTACAGGTACCAGGATATGCTGGAGGAATGAGGAAACCTTCAAGAAATGATCCTGGGAAAAAAACCCAGGGGCTATGGGTGAGATGTGGCACAACAGAGAGAGCTGATCCCCTTCCAAGGGAGGAGGAAGTGTGCTCAGCAGAAGAGCTCAAGGTCCAAGAGTTTGGTGCTGGTTTCACATCACCTGTCAGGAAACTGCCAGCACAGGGAGCACCATGACTGAGACCAGAGCCTGAGACAAGAGTTCAGCAAGAACTTTAAGTCTGAGTAGAGAAAGAATGTGTGCTCTGGGCTCCACAGTGCTCTCAGGAACATGGTGTGATTTGGGAGATGTCTTGTGCAGGGCCAGGAGTTGGGCTTGATGACCCTGGTGGTTTCCTTCCAACCTCGGATACTCTATGATTCTGTGATCTCTCACCTGCAGCACTCTCTGAAAACATCAGCAGCATGAATTCATGCTGGGTGAGCAGGGAGGCACACCAGGAAAGACCAAGAATTCCAGTCTTGACTTGGAGAGGAGTGCTTCCAAAGGCATGGGGTATGAAGGCAGAAAGGAGCAGAGGCAGACTGCCTTACAACACAAACATGAGGGAACAGCTTCATATGGCTGAAGTAAAAGTAAATGCCATGGTAGGAAAGTCCTCCAGACCATTCCACATGAGTGTTTCCCACTCCACATAGGCTCAGGTTGTAACAAAAGTCAAAGGGAGTCAAGAAGAGAGTCAATATCAAAATTCAGAAAGCCAGAAGTCTGGCAGGCAGACTGTGTGAAGAATGGGCTTATACAGAGTGCAAGAGGCTGAAGTTGAACACTTCACAAGGGAAGAGGTAAGTGCCAGCTGAGACTGAAAGCAGGGAGCAGGTATTTGAGGGTGTCAGAGCAGCAGCTGCAGGGTTAATTGTCTGTTTTAGAGAGGGGACAGGAATGGGGTATTTTTATTCCATCCCCCTGTTTTACAGCCATCGGTGGATACAGAGATGTCCTTGTAAAGGAATTGCATTACCTCATTCTAAACCATCCTCTCTTCCATCAACACCCTTCAAATTCCCATTTGAGCAGACACCTCTCCCAACTCCTGACACCTGAGCCAGTTTTCCTGTGTCTGGTCTCACATTTCTTCCCCCACTCTTTAATCCTTCCTCTCCCCAAGTCTCTAACTGCTGCTGCTACACTATAATAACCATCTTCCCAGTGTTACCACCACCATTAGGGGTTTTCCCCTACACAGTATGCCCAAATCTTTTCCACCCAAAAACATCAGCCTCACTCTAACACCATGTAAATTCTCCCAAGTTACCAACTTGCTGATGTCTGAAACTGGTAAACTCCTCCAGAATGAAGAACAGCAACAGAAAAAACTGGACTATCATCTGGAGAAGACTGAGCTCTCCTAGCAGGCATTTGACATGTCTGCTCTCCACACTCACTGCTGTCTCCTGTGTTATTTTAGATGATGGTGATGGACACGTCCGACAGGCCAGAGACCTCGCCCGCCACCCGCCGGCGAGCCACGGTGAGTCTGCATCTGCCTGGGAGGTTTCAGTGATGGTGAACACAGTGCTCTGAGAGCACCAAGAGCTCTCACACAACTTACCCATGTCTTACACCTGCACTGGCTCCTCCCAGAAATTTTCTGCTGGGCTGCAGAGGTGCCACAGCTCAATAACCTCAGGGGACTCTGCTGTGTCCTGGGCTCAGTGCTTGATGAGGTGCTTTTGCATGGGGAATTTTCCAGATAAAGGTCCAAACTGGAAAGTGATGCTTCATTACTGGGGAGTGGTGATTAGTGATTTTCCTGTTTTCACTACACAGTCGGTGAGAAGACTGGATCTGACAGAGTTACTGAACTGGCTGGGTCAACATTAGCCCATAAGACCAAAGATAGGTCCTACCTGGGTGGGGACAGCTGGTGACAGAGGTACTGGGAGTGGAGCAAATTCCTTCCCAGCAGTGTGTAGGTCCATCCAGCTGTTTGTTGTATGAGGTGCAGACACTCTTGAGCATGGAAAGGCCATAATCAAATCCAACAAGTCAGGGAGTCTCTAAAGAGCTGCTTGGGTAAGGCTAGAGAACAACAGTGTCTTTGCCCTGTTGAGATCCCAAGGGCTGATTTGATTGTTAGAGATATGGATGTCATGATCACCCTCCCTCTGGGCCAAAGCACTAAACCTCTGTGCTGTGCCACCAAGTGACTGTGTCCCCCAGATTTGCACTGGTGTGTGGTCATACATCATCTGCATGACACAGGGAAATCACTGAGACTAAACCTGCCCTGGGTGAGGGCCCTTGGGTGACAGTGATGTCTGCTTTGGCTCACCACCGACGTCTCAACACCAGATATTTTCACAGTGTGTCCCCACCAGTTGGAACCCAGTCTTAGGAAGATGTGAAGCCCAACTCTTACACTGATCACGTCAAGAATTTGATTTACTCCTGTGAGCACATGGCAGGAGTACAGCCTAGGAATGTGTGTGCAAAAGGATGTGGACACAAAAGAAATGCCCCACTTTTAGGGGGATTTAATAACCAGCTCTTTTTTGTGGGCCTGATATTTCTGGGTCTGAGAGGATTTAGCCTGCTAGCAGCTGCTAATTAAAAAGTTCTCAAGGACTCAAGGAAAAATTTCTCAAGACAGTTTCTTCTCAAAACCATCTTTGCAAACAACTCTCCTTTCTCAAAACAATCCTTCTCCAGGTGGTGTTTTGCTGTTTCTCTGGTTTAACCAATGCATTAGAGAGGTGTCGTTCCTATTCACCAGTCATGTTAAGTCTGTATAGAAACACCTTATAAAAGGTAGTAAGAATTAGACAATAAAGCCTTTTTTCTATGCTCTTTGCCTTCTGAAATATTTGGAGTCTCTCATGTCTTTCTTTCATATCCTACGATGACACTTGTTTCCAGCTCCAGGGTGGCCTAAGGACTGCAGTGAGATTCCCCGTGGAAGCCACAGTGGTGTTTACATCATCCAGCCCAAGGGGCTCCACCACCTCGTGGTGTACTGCGAGATGAACGTGACCCACGGGGGCTGGACCGTCATCCAGAGGAACCAGAGGGACACTCCCGTCACCTGGGCCGAGTCCTGGAGCACCTACAAGTTTGGCTTTGGCAACGTGCGCACCGAGTACTGGCTGGGCACCGAGTACATCCACCAGATTGCCAAGCAGAAGGTCTACCAGGTCAGGTTTGTCATCCAGGACTCCGCTGACAACTTCAACTTCGCCGACTACAACCTGTTCAGCGTGGAGGACGAGTCCCACGGCTACCGGCTGAGGCTGGGCTCCTACAACGGGACAGCCGGGGATGCCATGACCTCAGACAACCCCAACAGCATGCACGACAACATGAAATTCTCTACAAAGGACAAGGACCAGGACACTTACAGTAAGAACTGTGCCTACAGCTACGAGGGAGGGTGGTGGTACTCGTCGTGTTACTCGGTGCGGCTGAATTACAAGGGCGGCATGACGTGGGGTAACCTGTGCAAGGGGAACTGCAAATCCTCTCTGATCCTCATTAAACCAGCTTCATACTGTTAGTGCTTCTTCCTCCTCCTGTCCACAGCGGACACTCTGCAAAGGCTCTGCGTGGCCAAAGAGTGTGAGCCTCTCTGGAGCAGGGTGAGGAGCACAAGGGTAGCAGGGCTTTAATGAAATCTCACTTTACAATCCCCCACTCCAATTGCAGACTCCCCTCTGCTCAGCTCCGTTCCCCTGTGCTTGCCAATGATTCCTCGTTATTGTGTTCATAATCAAGAATTAAAAAAAAACACTTATGAAATTTGTGGATTCCACATGTACCTTCTCTGTAGAGGAAGACACACAGCCCTGGGGTTGTATCAGAGAGAACTCACAGAAAGCAAAATAGTTGCATGCCCCAAACTTCCATATTCTCTGAGCCTCTCTGCAGTGTGTGATAAAGCATCCAATAAACGTGCTTGCTTGAGCTCATTCTTCAGTAATGACATCTGTTCTGTACCTCTGATTTTCTCCCCTGAGACCCAAGAAATCCCATGTCAGGTTCCAGGACTGGAGTCTTGAGGCTTATCGTAGAATCACAGCCTGGTTTGGTCTGGAAGAAACCTTAAACCCATCTCATTCCAAACCCCCTGCCATGGGGTAGAGACACCTTCCACTAAACCAGGTGACTTAGCCTGGAAAGAAAAAGCCTGGAGTGTTTCTCTTGGATGTAGGAAAATGAAATGCAGTTATACTGGGATAAAGGCCCTGTGATCTGCACAGGGGTGTTCAGAAGGGACCTGGCACGTGGGAGAACTGATCCTACATCATCACCACACTGACAGTCATTAGTCAGGAGTTGGGGCAATGTCCTGGTGCCAAGGTCCCACTCCTGCTAGGAAGCTGAACCTGTCAGGATGTGTTCTGTGCTGCCTGGATGTCTTTACTGCCATGCTTTGATCCTGCAGAAACAGGATTTCAAAGCCATCAGTGGATCTGTCTGCTGTGATCATGAAGCAATGAACTTAAATGGAAGCAAAGGAGAAGTAGGCTACGTGTTAGAAATGAAGAATTTTCCACTTGAATTAGGAGATTCTAATGAGGGCAGACATAACTTCAGGCATGGGACCACCATATCCAAGTTTCTGATGGATTAGATTTAGATGAGCCTTTGCCAGGAAAAGACCAGAGTTAATGCTGTGAGGATGCAGGACAGGGTCCCTAACAGGTCTGTTGTCCCATGATTGTTCCAGTACTGCTTGGACAGACTGTCAGAGAACACTTTGGTATTGATAAACCCTGTCTGCTTTGGTCCTGCAGCAGACCTGTAACAGCCACGAGTTTCACCTCCAGGACCAAGGACTCAGGGAAAACCCATCCCTGGCCCTGGACTTGTGTTGGCTGGAAGAGCAGCTCTCCTGTGCCAGGGTCAGAAGCTGGTACAGCAAGGAGACAAGGCTGTTAGGGGGGTCCCGGGATTTTCCCTCTAGGTTTCTGAATCCCTGCAAACATTAATGACCCTGTGGCAGCAGTTCCTGCTCCCAGTGGGGCAGTCTTCCTCAGGGGACGAAGGGATTGCACAAACCCGCTAGGACAGGGTGCCCCAGTGACAGGGTGTCAGAGCGACAGGGTGTCAAAGTGACAGGGTGCCCCAGTGACAGGGTGTTAGAGAGACAGGGTGCCCCAGTGGCAGGGTGCCCTCTCCTGAGCCAGTGTAACAGGGCACCACCAGTCTGTTACAGGGCGGCTTCGGGCAGTGACAGTGCAACCGCGGCGGCAGCAGGAGGGACTCGCACAGTGGCTTGCGGGACGCCACAGGGGGCTGCACAGCGGGGCCCACAGGGTGTGCACTGGGGGTGCAGGATGCACAGAGCCGAGTGCAGGATCCGTGCAGCAGGGAGCAGGGTGGGCACAGGGCTGCAGGGTGCCCACAGCGGGGAGCAGGGCGCGCACAGAGGGTTCGGGTTGTGCTCACAGCGGGTGCAGGGTGGGCACAGTGGGTGCAGGGTGGGCACAGCGGGTGCAGGGTGGGCACAGCGGGTGCAGGGTACCCACAGGGGGTGCAGGGTACCCACAGCGGGTGCAGGGTACCCACAGCGGGTGCAGGGTGCGCACAGCGGGAGCAGGGTGCTCAGGGTGCTCAGGGTGCTCAGGGTGCTCAGGGTGCTCAGGGTGCTCAGGGTGCCCGGAGCAGCAGCAGCCCGCTGTCCCCGGCCAGGCGCGGCGCGGTGCGGGCCGGGGACGCTCCGCGCTCCGCCGCGGCTCCTTTAAGGCCGGCGGGGGCGGCGGGCGCGGGGCGGCGCTGGGCTCCCGGCGGCGGGGGCGGGGGGTCCCGGTGCCCAGCCCGGTGCCGAGCCCGATCCCAGCCCCGGAGCCGGCCCATGTCCCGGCCCGCGGCGCCGCCCGGCTCCCCGGGCCGGCTCGGGGCGCTCAGCACGGCGCAGCTGCGGGCTCTGCTGCAGGACGAGTCGCGGCTGCAGCGCGCCGCCCGCCTCAGCAGGAAGGTACGGCCGGGGACCGGGGGGCCGGGGGCCGGTGTCCCGCTGCCCGCGGGGTCGAGCCGGGCGGCGCTCGCTCCCCGGCGGCTGTCCCGGTGCGCGGGGTGGAGCCGCCCGCTCTGTCGGCCAGGGAGCTGGCACTGCGGGCTGTCTCCCGCCCGCTCTGTCGCCCGCCGCCCTCATCCTGATGCCCGTAATCCCGAGGGCTCCAGAGGAGCCGCAGAATCCACCGGCGGGGCGGGCGAACCTCCGCTCGGGCGTCCCGACCGCGGCTGCGCGGGGCTCTCGGTGCTGAAACCTCGGGCCACCAAACCCGTGGCCACCAAACCCACGGCCACCAAAAAGACATCCGCTGTCCCCGCATCCCCGAGATGCGGTGAGGGCCCGGCCCTCCGCCCGCCCTGCAGCCTGCTGTCTTTTTCCGCAGCCGGGATGAGCCCCGCGCTCTCCCGGCTCCGCTGCGGAAACGGGCGCAGGTTATTGTGGATTCGCTCTCGGCCCGATTGCAGCATCTTCCCGAGGTGGCCCCGAGTGCAGGCGGTGTGTGCGCAGCGAGGGGAGGGTGCGTGTCCCTTCCGTGACATCCATGTCCTCTGCCGAGCCCGTTCCCTGCAGAGGGGCTGGGCAGCCGGCGCTGAGGTTTGCCACGGTCAGGTTTAGCCACCCTGCGTAGCCCGACTCCAGCCGTTTCCATTCCCTCGGGATGCAGCCCCTTTCCAGGCAAAGCAGAGGGATGGAGACAGTGCAGAAAAAGAGGGTTCACCCCCGGTTGGACACGGACCCCCGCCCAGCGAGGTGCTGGATCTGACTGGTTCTGCCCCTTTCTCTCATTGCTGACACGCACGGCCCCAATCCCATTCCCACAGTTCCAGAGTCTACAGCTGGAGCGGGAAATGTGTTTGGCTTCAAATTGCACCCAGGCCAGGGTGAATCTGTCCCTGCGGCCACGGCTGGAGGATGGGAAGGCTTCCCTGGCCATCAAGTACCAGGAGCTGCAGGAGATCCGAGAGGCCTGCTGGGACAAGCAGCTGCGCCTGGGTGAGTGGGGTGCAGCCTGTGGGCACAGCCTGGCACATCCACAGCAGCCACTGTTAGTATGAGGGTCCAGGTGGGCTCAGCATTCTTGAACACACCCCAGGGAAATGGTTCAGCCCTAATCAGGAGTGGTGGGGGATGATGCTCCCTGTGACACAGCAAATCCTTAGCTGGGACCAGTCATAGAATCACAGAATCGTTTGGGTTGGGAGGCACCTTAAAGATCATCTCATTCCAGTCTCTGCTCTGGGCAGGGACACCTTCTCCTAGACCAGGTTGCTCCAAGCCCAGTCCAACCTGGCACTGAACAATTACAACCATGAGGCATCCACAGCTTCTGTTTCTTCACAGGAATGGAAGCTGTGATGCGCATGTGGCTCCAGGGATGTGTTTGGGGGTGTTTCAGTGCAAGGAGGGGGGGAGCTGATGCTTGGGGATGGCAAAGACAACAACCTCAGCAGTGGGGGTATCCAGGGGAAGGTTGGCAGCCCCATCCCCTTGTGACACACAGACGCTTACCTGGAGAAGTGGAGCCCACAGAGCGCCCTGAGCCAGCTCCAAGCCAAGCTTGATGCCTCCGAAGCAGAGTCAGAGGTGAGTTGGCTGAGCACCCTGTGCTGTTGTCCCTTCCTTACCAGGGTCCAGGGGGTGCTCCTTCTAGTCCCACTGCCCATCCCACAGGCACAGATAAAGCAGTTCCTGGCCCAGGACCTGCCCCTCGAGTCCTTTCTGGAGTCCTTCTGCCAGAGCCGCACACGCTCCCACGTCTGCCGGACGCAGCTGGAGAAGCTGCAGGAGCTGCTGCAGAAGGACAAGGCGCAGAAGGACCAGGTGGGCAAGGACCCCGTGGGCCCTGTGGGGTGCCCAGGTGCCCCAGCTGGCATGGCACCAGCTCGCCTTGCCCCGTTGCAGAGTGGAGTAGCCCCCAAAGCCTTTGATCTCTCCTACGGCTTTGTGCCTGCCGTCCTCATCCCCTCGGAGGCTGTTGTGCCCTTTCCCGTGCCGACTGCACCTCCCAAGCACCATCTCCCAGCCCTGGGACAGCAGCCAGCATCTCCCGGCTCTGAAATTCCCAGCCTGGGCTCTCCCCTGCGCCTCGTTGGACACATCCCCCTGCTCAGTCCCCAGCCCGGGGCGGGGCAGCAGCAGCCACAACACCAGAAGCAGGAGCCTCCACACCGGTAGCAGGGCAGGGATGGGGATGTCCCTGCTCCTGTGCCTCCAGGGGGGCTGTGCAGGAACACCGTGGGCCGGGAATGTGAGGGGTGGGGGGTGGTGTAGGCACAGCTCCAAAGGGCTGCAGGGTCCGTGGGGCAGGCCCGTGGGTGGGTGCCCACAGAGGGATGGAGATGCCTGGTTGGGGCAGGTGCCATGGCCGGGCAGGGGGTCCTGCATTTGGGGAGCTGCCGGGGGGAGGTCTCTGCATCCACAGCAAGAGGAATGTGACAGGAAGTGGGGGTGGGTGGCTTGTAGGGGTATCAGTGGGCTGAGCTGGGAGGGATGGCAGGGAAAGAGCATAGAAGCACTGGGTGTGACACATGCTTCCTGAATAAAGCCTCTTTCCATGCTCTCTGTGTGCTCTTTCCATGCTCGGCCCTTTGGCTCTGGCTGTGAACAGCAGGATGGGACAGGCAGGGAGAATAGGGCTACCAGGGAGAACTTGCCAGGCTTGGAGGTGACTGGCAGCCAAGGAGGGCCCTCCAGCCTGAGGACCCCCCAGAACTTTTGTTTGCACTTGGCTCAGGATATCACTTCCCTGGGGAAGTTGAGAGCTCCTGCAAGGGCTGCAGAACCTGCCATGAGTGTGTTTCCCTCAAGAGAGGTGCCAGGGACCAGTTTGGCTCTGCACATGGGGAGGTGCCCAGAGATGCCTGGTGCCAGCAGCAAAGCCCTCACTCCACAGAGGGTTGTACCCGATGGCCAGCTGGGCTTGCTCACAGCTGGGTCACATCAGCCTGTACTTGTCTCCACCTTTCCCATGCCCTCAGGGGCCATTGTGCCCTTTGTCCTTCCTTATCCACCTCCCCCTTTCCACCAGCCCTCACTGGAAAAAGTGTCAGGAGGCCTGAGCTCTCACCCTGTTTCATCCCAGGCTCTTTGTTCCTTTCCTTAGTATCACACAATGGATGGTGAGTCCAAGGGGTGGTGTTCCCCATGCCCCAGGGGACAGCCTGGTTCCTCCAGCTGCAGCCTCCTGGACATCCTGGAGTGCTTGTTCCCTGCTGTGGCACGTCTGTTGTGCTGTTTTTAGCTTTTGGGCTGGTTTCAGACTCTTCTTGTGCTCTCAGACCCTGTGGCTATATAATTCTTTTCCTCCTTCCCAACTGCCTGCTCAACCTGCATCTTGCTGCTGGTATGTAGACTGCTTGGAAACTATCCCAAGCAGCAGAAGGCCCTGGATCAGGCTACACCCCAAAATACAGGTCATTAGCTTGCAGTGTCTGATCAGCCTCCCTCACTGAGGCTACCTGGCCTTCTGCCAAACTTCAGCCTTCATTTATGGCTAATATTCCAGTATTACCAGTTAAAACAGGTTTAAAACTAGGATAAATAGGGGACCAGCCACTGTGGCTATATTGGCACGTGAGAAGTGGTAGTCACTGGAATATTTGGAGTTTCACAAAGCACCTGCTGCTTTCCTAAGCCCCACTTTGGGCTCAGCCTGTCAGTGAAAGGCCTGTTTGCCATTCAGGCTCAGGGCTCATCCTGAGTGAGCCCACAGCCAGGCACCTGCCTGGGCTGAGCCCCGGCCAGAGGCAGTGCTGGTGGGCTCTCACTGCCCTGCCACAGGGGACCAGGCACAGCACTGAGGCAGGAGATGGTGCACGAGGAGCCAAGCCACCCAAAAACCAGCCAGGCCTCACCAGTGTCTCCCCAGGGCTGGGTCTGCAACCAGCTCAAGGACAAACTTCCCTGGCCCCATGCAGGCACTGAGTCACCCCAGTGGCCCCATGAGTGTGGACTCAGGGTGAGCAGCTGCAGCCTGGGGGAGGTCAGTGTGTCCTATGAGAGCTGCAGCACCAGAAGCGACAGTCTAAGCACCAAGGTAAGCTGTGCTGCCAGGGTCTGTCTGTCTGTCTGTCCACAGAAGCCCTGCAGTACCCCAGGCACCCAGCCTGCTCAGGAGACACTGGGCAGGCCCTGGCAGCCCATGGTCTTGCTGGGCTGGCCAGAACCCCTCCTTTAGGGTGGAGAACTTTGGGATCCTTTGGGAAGCTGCCAAGCCAGGTGAGCCCCTGCCCTGGGGAGGTTCCTCCCACCCTGCAGCTGGTTGTGCCCAGTTTGGAGAACACACTGACTGACCCCAGGTTGGTGGCTGGACACCCCACTTGTGGTGATCCGTGCACCCTGTATCCCTGGGGATTGAGGGGTATCTACCTGCCCACTGACAGCTCCAGGCCCTTCATAGGCTGGCTGGGACTGGGGGCAAGATTCTGCACAGGGCAGGCAGAGGCACTGGCTCACAGGCAAAAGCTGACAGTAGTCAGGGTGAATTCCTCTGCTCCTCCTGCCTGCACAGTGCCTCTCCCTGCCTGTCCCTGCCCTGCAGAATGAAGTCAAGGAGGGTAAAGGTGATCCTGTTCACCCTGGGGAGGAAGGGGAGAGGTTGCCACTGGGTGTGCACCTGCATTCATTTCTGCCTGGGCCCAGCCCAGCCCCTCTACCAGCTGGTGTGCAGCCAAACCTGGGCAGGGAGCTGGGGGTGCCCCCATCCCTGGCTCTGTGAGAGCCAGGCTGGATAAGGAGCTGCCCCCAGCCCAGGAGAGCCAGAAGGGCTGGGAGAAGAGGGGTGTCCCCCACTCCCCTGGAAAATCCCCTGAGCCACTACTCCCAGGCAGTGGGGTGCAAAACGGGTACAAACCTGGACTAGGACCAGCCAAGAAGGGGATGCCAGTGTGCCCTAGCTGGGGCCCCTGGAGCAGGCACCGGGGCTGTTGAGGGAGGTGGATTAACAATTAACTCTATTAACCAAGGAGTGCCTCAGGGGATGCTGCTGAAGGGAGGGGGAGCTGCCCCCATCCTCAGGAGCTGCCGACCGTAGCGGCCCTTCCCCGGGAGTGCAGAGCCACCAGCAGCAGCACTGGGGTGCAGAGCTCTGCCCACACAGGTGAGGGCTGGGGCAGTACCAGGGGCTGTCCCTTCACCCCCATCCCTGCCAGACCAGCCCCTTTTGGGGGGCAGAGGCTAATGGCTACCCTTTACTGCTGCTCAGGACTCTGCTCCCCCAGCCTGCAGCTCCCTGTTCCTGCCCCTCAGGTCTCCAGCTCAGCCGGCACAAAGATCTGCCAGCAGCCAGGTTTGACCCCTTCCTTTCCAAAGAGTAGGCCAGCTACTCCAGGAGGAGGCTCTGAGACCCCACACTCCCAGGCTGCAGCACCCACCAGCTGAGGGGAGCAGCTCAGCACCCCAAACCTGCAGTTACGGGGATGTCAGCCCACGAAAAGGGGCTGGGGTAGGAGTGGGGTCTGCACTGAGCTTGGAAAGCCTCAGCACTGTGGCCATCAGGCTTCATCCAGATTAAGTTTCCCTGGAGCCTTAATTTCCTCAGTTTGTCACAGCATCAAATTACCCAGTGGCTGTTAACTACTGAGATCTTGGTGCTTCCCTGTGATGTCTGTTGTCAGTGATTTAAGGGTGGGGATGAGCAACACTGAAGAACCCAGAATAACCCGAGGGGTGAAGGTGCAGGGCAGGGCAGGCCAGGCCTGGATGGGTTAGCACAGGATGCTGGCTGAGGCCCCACCAGCAACTCACCCTGGGACAGTTCCTTTTGGTGACACACAGCTGCCAAAACCTGGCACCAGGGGCAAGAGGGTGTCCTAGGGTGACTTTGTGATGCTCGTATCTCCAGTCTTCTGTTCTCTTTGTGCTGTATGTTGAGTTCTGTGCCTTTTAGACTGGTTCTGAGGGTGAAGCAGGGAAAGAAGAAGCGCACAGTTTGTTTTGAAAAACAGAGTTCACTCCTCTGCATTTTTTTCCTTGGGACGGTGTTGTTCATCTGAGGCTGGGACAGCATAGGGACAGAATTTTTTTTTTTTGCTTTTAGTTAGTTTAGCTAGCTGAGGCAAAGAACTGGACTTTTTTTTTTTTTCCTTGGGACTGTTTAAACCTGCTCTGGACTGAAAAACCCAGAGGAGCACAGGGAAGCTCACACCTGTGGCCCACTGGGACCAGGACCTCCGGAGGGATGAATAAGGGACTGAGAGAGAGCCAAGCTACACCCACGGCAAGGACTTTCTCAATTTGCCATCTCACTCCAGAATGAGAGGGTTTATCACTTCATAGTATTCATTCTTTATGCTTGTGGGCACTTTGTTTGTTAAATAAATAGTTTTTTTCCACTTCCCTCCGAGGAAGTTCTTTTCCCAGACTGGCTGTGGGGAGGGGCCGTTTGGGTTTGCTTCCCAGAGGAATCCATTTAGGGGTTTCCTCCCAAATCTGCCCTAAACCAGGGAGAGGGGTAAGCATCCAACATGGATACAATCCATCACTTGCAGGCAAATGAAATGTGGAGCCACAGAGCAAGGAAGTGAGGGGTAGGATGTGCTAGAATATGTATAAAAATAGCCCCAGTGGGCTGGAGATTGAGGGGGAAGAAATCCCTACTGTGAATATCACACTCCTCCCAGCAGAGGCTGCTCATGGTGACTTCCCCAGCTGAAACTGCCACCTCAGCTCCCCCCACGAGGGCGCAGGCCAGGAGGGGCTGTGAGTGCTGCTGCAGTCTGTTCCTGAGTTGTGCTGCAGGGACTGGGCACACCCTCAAAGGAGGAAAAGACCTGGGAGCGAGGATAAGCTGTTCCCTGCTGTGCCCCCTGCCCATGGCTGCCTCTGCCCAGCTGCAGGAAGGTGGGCTCCTGTTCTCACAGGAACAACCTTGTGTGTGTCAGTATCCCCAAGGACACATCCTGGTTCCTGAGATGTAACACAGTGAAGGCTACAGGGAATTACTGACCTTTATCCTCTGCTCATCTTCCAGTCCTGTCCAGCTCACAGCCCCTGTCACCTCACACTCCTGTCACCATCAAGCCCTGGCATCTGCACAGGCTGTGCCCACCTGCTCCTGGCACCTCTCCATCAGGGAAACAACGGGGGAACAACAGGAATACAGTGACACTGTTGACACAAGGAGAAAAAGGGGCAGAACAGTGGTATGCTGGGAGCTGGTAGGCAGTCTGTGCATTTGGACCAGCTCCAGCCCAAGCTCCTGAAATCCTTCCCAGAGCAGAGGAGCAGTCAGGCCTGACCAGGGTAAAGGTGACACTGGAGAGCTTTAGGGCACCCTCCTCTCTCCAGGCAGCAGGTGAGTGCAGAGCCACCCCTGGGTGTCAGGCAGCACAGAACAGGACCCCCAGCAGCAGCTGGGAGGGCCATGGGGGTCCAGAGAGGCCACCCTGCCCTGCTGACTGCATGCTCACCCTTCCCAGCAAGGGAAACAGAACTCCCCTCCCTGCCCTCTTCTTCACTGGCTGAAGTCAGGATGTGAAGCACCTGCCTGTCCCTCACCCCTGTTTTCCAGCAAGGAATATTTACCACCTATGCCCACCAAAAGGAAGATGTGTCATTTTGTCACCAATTTATGGCTGGATGGCTTTAATCTTCAAGATACATCATGGAGATCTGAGGAGGAAGAACCAGCAGCAGGAACTGCCCAAACCACCTGTTTGGGTAGGAGCTAGACAAGTGCTCCCTAGTGCCCACTGCTCCCCATGGACATCACTAGCTTTTCCAGCCTGGAAAGTCATGTTTCCTGCCAAATTCTGCCCCCTCCCCCCCCCCCCCAAAAAAAAAAAAAAAAAAAGCTATCTCTGATCTTTTGAGTGATTTGGTTTACAGAATGAAGATGAGCACAAAAAAGCATCAGCACGTGCCAGAGCCACAACTGCAGAGACTTTCCCTCTGTAGCCAGTGAACACTTGTGCCTCCCATGATGACATTCCAGTGCTGTATCCCAGATAAAGGGACAGACTGGCAGCCAGTGAGGATCCTAGAAAGCTCCCTCTGCCCCTGGGCTGAGGTTACTCCAAGCATGCAGCAGCCTCTGGTGTGCAGCTGGAACTGGCACAAGGCTTTTGAGAGCAGGCAGAGAGCAATTCCTGCACAACCAGCAGACATGGTGGTCCCTGCTGTGCCACAGCCTCAGGCTCCCAGCAGGATCACAGAAATCCACAGTGGAAAACACAGGGCATTCACTTTTAACATTCCTGTGCTGGGACAAAACACGACCCAGGGGCTGGGTTGTGAGGTAACAAGGGCTGGGCTCCTGCTCACCCCCCTGACAGCAAACCTAGTGATGCTTTGGCACTGCCATGAAGCTGCTCTCCCTCCAGGCAGCAGCAGCACAGCACAGGTGAATCCTCACCCAAGGAGAGAGAAGCTGAGAAACACAATCTTTAGTTCTTAGAACACTTCAGCATTTAAATAGGCAAATACACATGTGCAAATGATGCTCAGACACTTGTAAAACACAGAGAACAGCACTCGGTGCTCACAGGTGCACCCTGGCCAAAAGCCTCAGAGGGAGAGGCTTGTGTGAAGTTCCTGGCAGGCCCTAGACAGGACAGAGGACTTCAGACACCAAAGTGTTTTGCCTGGTCCTCCAGGCGATGTCACACACTGACCAGGGCATGAGCCACTCTGGGCTTGATTTTCATTTTTCAGGTCTGAATCTAAGACTTCTACACCCACCATTCTGAGCAAGGCGATGCAGTTTGGACATCCAAAGCTCCCCAGAGATGTAGTACCAGCAGGTGTGATAGCACAGAGTTGGCAGGTCTGGGATCAGCAGAAACCAGAGCCACACCTGAGCCATGAGTGAGTGCAGCCCTGACCACACACAGCACACACCACCTCTGACAGCCTTTAATCTCTGCAGTGCCTCACAACAGGCACCTGGGGCACACCGAGGTCACACAGCTGTGCCAAAGCAGGGGACAGATCCCAGTCCAGAGTCCAGGAACCGTGTTTACTTGTCAGGCACTGTGTCTGCAGGTGGTAATGGCTGAGGGGGCAGAGCTCCTGCAGCACCTCTGCAAGGTCAGGCTGTGTGGCACAGCCCAGCCCTGTCTGTGGAGCAGAGGGTATCCAGAAGCACTGTGTGTCTCAAGGTCAGGCTGGCAGAGGGGCCAGATCACAGCCTGTGAATCCTGCTGGTCATACACCGTCCCTGAAGGTCACAGTGGCAGAGCGCAATGTCACAGCCTCACAGCAGATACAGGGTTTGGCCAGCGGCCTCTGCCAAGACCCCTGGTGACGCTGTGGAGCCGCTGGGTGGGCGCCCCGGGGGCGTCACTTGAGGCCGTAGAGGATGGCAGCACCCAGGAAGAAGAGGAGCCCGATGGAGAGATCCGAGAGGGCCCTAAGGCGTCCGTGTGTCGCGGCCTCCTCCCGCCGGAGGCGCAGCTGCTCCCGCCGCGCCCGCAGCAGCTGCTCCCGCTGCAGCTGCTCCCCGTAGTGCGCGCGGTAGAAGGCGTCGAAGTCGAAGGGCAGCGGGGCGGGCCCCGGGCGGGCGGCGGGGGCGCGGGGCGGCGGCGGGGCGGCGGCGGGAGGGCGGCCCGAAGGCCGGGGCGCGTCGCGCAGCTCCTCGGCGCTCAGGAGCCCGCGGTCGTACTTGCGGCGGAGCGCGGCGCTGCCCAGCACCCGGTAAGCCTCGCTGATGGCGGCAAAGCGCGCGGCCGCGGCCGCGCTGCCGGCATTGCGGTCGGGGTGGTACCGGAACGACTGCTCGTAGTACGCCGTCTTGATCTGCGCCGCCGTCGCCGTGGACGGGACCCCCAACAAGTCGTAGAGGTCGGAGCGCGGCCGCGGGGCTCCGGCACCGCCCGTGCGCGCGGCGCGGGACAGCGGCGGGGCGCAGGCGGGCCCCGGGGCCGCGGGGAGGAGCCGCCGCAGCCGCCCCAGCACCACCGGCTCCATGGCGGCCTCAGCGCCCGGCCGCCGCCATGATCAACGGGCGGCGCGGGAAAGTGACGTCACGCAGCGGGGAGGAGTTGCTGCCCGAACGTGACGTCACAGATACGTGAGGCGTGGTGGTCGCCGTGCAGTGACGTCACGCGGCCGCAGCATGGCGAGCAGCGGCCGCCGGCCCGAGCACCGCGGGCCGCCCGAGCTGGTGAGCGGGGGGCGGAGGGCGAGCGGGCTCCTCTGGGGCGGCCGCCCCGCGGGCCCCGGGCCTCACCGCCCCCGCCGCTCTCTCCTTACAGTTCTACGATGAGGCCGAGGCGCGGAAGTACACCCAGAAGTAGGACGGGGCCCGTGGGGCGGGGAGGGGTCTCCTCGTGGGGCGGACATCGGGGGGACCCGGCGGGGATGGGGGCTGGTCCTGGGTCCTGCCGGCAGTGGTGGGGCCCCGCCGTGAGGGATCTGGGCTCCGGCGTGGGGCAGCGGAGGGGAGAGAGTCACATCCTGACGTGAGGCCCAGCGGCGCTCAGGTGCTGCCGTGAGGCGGTGTGCCTTCCAACCCAGCACTGGGCGGGGATGTCGCCGGGGGGTCACCCACGCTCTGCCTTTGCCTCAGCTCCCGGGTGGTGGAGATCCAGTCGCAGATGTCGGAGCGCGCTGTGGAGCTGCTGGGGCTGCCCGAGGACCGTCCGTGCCTCCTCCTGGACGTGGGGTGAGCGGGGCTCTGCCCGGTTCCTGGCACACGGGGCATCCGGGGCTGGAGGGGGCAGCCAGGTCCCACAGCACCCACGGTGTCTTTTGTGGGCTCAGGAAGAGGGACAGGCTGCCGTAAGGTTGGTTTGTGTCTGGCCAGCAGCAGCCTCAAAGCAGCCCTGTGATCCCAGCACTTTTCCTCCCTTTAGCTGTGGCTCAGGGCTGAGTGGGGATTACATCTCCGAGGAAGGTCACTACTGGATTGGCATGGACATCAGCCCTGCCATGCTGGGTGAGCACAACCTGCCCTGAGGCCCTCAGGGGCCCCGAAGGTGGGAGCTGATTGCCTGAGCTGTGCTCTGTTCTGTGCAGATGTGGCCGTGGAGAGGGAGGTGGAAGGAGACCTTCTCCTTGCAGATGTGGGTCATGGCATTCCCTTCAGGCCTGGCATGTTTGATGGCTGCATCAGGTGAGTCTGTGCACGGAGCTGAGCTCTCCTGTGTCCCACAGAACTGCACAGTACACACGGTGCACATCTGGTCAGTCACCCACTCTCCATCACTCCAGGACAAACCTACAACATTCTGGATGGTAAAAACAGCTTGTGATAGCTGTTTCCCAAGTGATGCTTGTCCTTTTGTGCTGGTGAGCTAGGAATTTGATTGAAGAAAATAAGGTAAAACTGGGGTTGTTGTCAGGGTGGCTGAGACCTGCACCAAGGAGGAGAAGATTAAAGTATGTGGCATTGCTTAGGAAAGTCAGTCCCTGGATCAAGGATTTAATGGTTGGTTTTGGGATGAAAGGAACAGAAGGACTCATCTGCTAAGAGAAGAGCTGGGAAGAAGCAGGGACTGTCCATTGCTGAGCCAAAAGCTCTGGTTTGGATTTTTCATTGGGAAAACCTGCTTGGCTGGGCAAGGGACACAGCTGAGCTCTGCAATGCTCATCAGGAACTGTAATGATTGGATTAGGAGTAACAGGTTCAGGGGGAAAATTTAGGTGAGAGACACAGAAGATATTTTTCCCTGTGAGGGTGGGGAGGGCCTGGCACAGGTGCCCAGAGCTGCTGTGGCTGCACCGTGCCTGGAAGTGCCCAAGGCCAGGCTGGATGGGGCTTGGAGCAACCTGGTCTAATGGGAGATGTCCCTGCCCACAGCAGGGGCTGGAACAGGCTGAGCTTTAAGTCCCTTCCAAACCCAAACCCTTCTGTCATTTGAGCACTCAGACTGAAGGGGATGCCTGGTGGTGCTTTTGTCCTTTAGCTTATGCACCTTGTTAAGTTTTGGCATAGTGAATCTCCAGAGGGGTTTATGTAACTGCAAAACAGAAGGCAAAGCAACACAGAGGAAATTAAATAATTTCCCTGAGGCCCAGCACATGTCTAGTGCAGGAATTCAGCTCAGAGGGAGGTGGCAGGGTCTGCGAAGGAACCAATGACTCAGTGTCCTGGGGGTCTTATTTTCCTCCTCAGTATTTCTGCAGTGCAGTGGCTCTGTAATGCTGACAAGAAATCACACAGCCCCCCAAAACGCCTCTACAGATTCTTCTCCACTCTTTACACTGCCCTGGTAAGTGCCACCCTCTACCAGCCAGGTCTCTGCTGCTCTTACATCTTTGCTGGGGCTTTTTAGCAAGATACTTCAAGTCAGGTTGCTTTAAGTAAATGCCTCTCCTGAAGGAGGACTGGCAGGATCACCTACTGCCTCCCTTCTTGCCCGGTGCTGCTTCTCATCAAGGTTAGACTTGATGGTCTTGGTGGACTTTTCCAAACTTAACAGTTCCATGATTCTGTGATAGCTGGTGTTCCCCCTGTGCCTCTCTGGCTCTGTGGGCTGAGCAGCTCTCCTGGGAGCCTTGTCCTGGAGGTTTTGGGGAGGAGAGAGCTGGTGTCTGGGGTGGGGTGGCCCAGAGGGGTTGCCTGCACTGAGACAGGTGTGTGATCAGCTTTGTTTCCTGCAGGCCCGAGGATCCCGAGCTGTGCTGCAGCTGTACCCCGAGAACTCAGAGCAGGTACAGGCAGAGAAACCATACACTGTTTGGGGCTCTGAGTGCATTGTCTTCTTCCACATCAACTCTGTCTCTGCCCTGCCTGCCACTTCTAAAGCTCTTCAAGAGCCCAGAGAAATAACCTGTAAGGAGGGTACCTTGTGCAATTTCTGTTGTTTCATAGATTGTCTTGGGCTGAGCCTTAAAATTAAAGTGGTGGGACAGGCTATGAATTTGGGTTTGAAGACTGGCTGTAGTCATCAGCACTGCACTTTAACTCAGGTCTGGAAAATCCAGTATCTCTGTCCTAGAGAGTCTGCTGTGCCAGCTGACCCAGGGTAGACTGAGGAGCAGGGAGAACCACCAAAGGCAGGGAATTGGTGTCTGGATGGTGGTGCAGGGCTTAGCAGGAGGAGGACCAGTCTGTCTTGGGAATGCCCAGTCAGGTGTGGTCCTCTCAGAGGTCTCTTGGGCTTTCCTGGGGGATGACTGCTAACTGTCTTTGCACCTGCTGCTTTTCCCAGCTGGAGCTCATCACATCCCAAGCCATGAGAGCTGGATTTACAGGGGGAATGGTGGTTGATTACCCCAACAGCGCCAAAGCCAAGAAGTGAGTCCCGGATCTCTGTGTGTCTTTGGGGTGAGGCCTGGGGTTAGTGGTGACTTTTTTCCCTGAGCTGTTCTCTCTCCCATTATACAGTCCTGGACAGAGGTTAAAGCTTAGATCTGACTCTGTTACAAACCATCTCAGTCTTGCCTGGGGACTGAGGCTCACATGCTGAATCCCATGTTCATACTCCTTATTCTTGTTCTTTCAGGTTCTTCCTCTGTCTCTTTGTTGGGACATCTGGCACATTACCAAAGGTGAGGGCCTCCATGAGGCAGCAGAGCTGCTGTCCTGGCTGCTGGGTGATGTGGAAGAGCTGTGGGCGGTGTGGGAGCCAAAGAGCTCTGTGAGTGCAGATGTGACTTCATTTATATATTTCCTGCCAGTCACCAAGCCCTGCTCTCAGATAATCAGACTGGTTTGGGTTGGAAGGGACCTTAAAGCTCATCTTGTTCCAATGCCCTGCCGTGGGCAGGGACACCTTCCACTATCCCAGGCTGTTCCAAGCCCCATCCAACCTGGCCTGGGACATTTCCAGGGATGGACAGCCACAGCTTCTCTTGGCAACCTGTGCCAGGGCCTCTCCACCCTCACAGGGGAGAATTTCTTCCAGTATCCAATCTAACCCTTGCCTCTTTAAAGCTGTTCTTCTGACATCTGCTTTTCTTTGCCATGATTTCTGGAAGACCAGTTTGTTCCTGCTCTGGTCCTTCCCTTGCAGATCCCTGCATTCCCCTTAGTTTTGATGAGCTGACTAACTGATAGCTGTGACTGGTCCAGAGGGGAACGCGATTTCCCAATTTGTGGAACTTGCCAATTTTGCTTTCCAGGGCCTTGGTACCGAGTGTGCCAATGAAGAGCTGCACCAGGCAAAGTTCACCAACGAGAGGTATTGTGTGGGGGTGAGGCTGCAGCCTCAGCAAGGAGTAGGGGGCTTTGAGGGCAGAGTTTTACTGGGGAGCACACTGCTGCTGTGTGAGAAGCAATGGGAGGGGAAGGACAGGGAGGACTCAGCAGCCCAGGAAAGAAACTGCTTTCTCTTCCCAAGGGTCTGGACACAGGGAACTAAACAAGTTAGTTCCCAGGGCCATTGCATGGGGCTGTAGGTGCTCGCCCTAGAGCTGTAGCTGAGCAATCAGGTGTGCTTTCTGTCCAACACTGGGCTCTCCAGGCCAGTGGTGTGGGAGAGGGAATGTTTTACAGGGTTCATGATGGAGCCATGGAGGCAGGCTGTTGTGCCTGAGTCCTGGCATTCCCTTTCTCCTCCTCTCCAGGTCTTTGCTCAGCTCTTCTTAGCTGTGGCCTGGGGGTTTCTGCTGCTGGCCAAGTCTCTTCCCACAGCAGTGGCGCAGGGAGGAGCCCCTTTTGCAGCCAATGGGAGAGACAAAACAAAAACCAGAGGAAAGTTGTCGTGGCTGCCAGGAGCTTGTGGCTGCCATGTTTTCCTGCCTCTTACATTGCTGTTCTCTGCTCACTTAGTCTAAGGGGTATCTGGTCTTGGAGGGCAGTAGCAGAGCTGGGAACTTTGTATGAAGCCTGCCTTTGTCTGCCCTGTTTGGAGTAGAGCAGACAAGGGGAAGGTGGTTGTACATGAGCCCATAATCCCCTGAGATCCCACTCACATGCTGCTGTGTGACACAGGGGGTGTTCTGGACTGCTGGAGTTCATAGGTCAGAATCCCTCAACTCTGAGCCAGGGCTGGAATCAATCTCCTCCTCTTCCTCCTCCAGTGTGTCTGGAGTTTGGCCCCCTGCCCCAGTGCTGCCCAGGGGTGGTGGGAGGGAAACTCAATACTTTGTGACCCAGTTCTGGGTGACAATCCTCTGGGGCAGAGAAATGTGCCCCCAAACCTCAGTTCCTCTACAGCTGCTGTCCACTTTCCCCACAGGACACGGTTCAGAAATGTCAAGGGCAAGTCTGTGAAGAAAAGCCGGGACTGGATCCTGGAGAAGAAGGAGCGTAGACGACGCCAGGGCAAGTGAGTTCAGCTGAGTCCTGCCTCAGAGGCTGGGCTGGCCTGTCCAAACTGCTGCCACAGAGCTGCTCCCTTCCCCTCCCGAAGTGACCTGCAGGTGGTGCTGAGCTGTTCCCGGCCTTTCCCACAGGGAGGTGCGACCAGACACCAAATACACAGGTCGGAAGCGACGTCCTCACTTCTGAACTGCTCTGGACACTGCTGGCACGGAAGGTGGCACGTGGGTGCCTCCAGAGAGCCTCCTGTGGATGGCACAGATGGCACCCCGTGCCTGGGGACTTGCTGGGACTGGTCACTGTGGGTCTTAAAGGTACAGACTGGCTCAGGTGCTGCCAAACAGCAAAGCTTCCAGCCCCGTTTCCCTGGTGGAGGTGCAGACAGTGCTCTGGCCACTTGGGTGTCTGCAGTGCCATCACTTACCTTCCCAAGTGCAGTGAGCCAGCTGAGCTCCAGGTAAGCCAGGATATGATACTCAGTTCCTCACTAAAGAGTCAGAGTTGGAAGTGTTTGCTGGTCTCCTGTGTCCTGCCCTTGGTGCTGGGAGTAATGAGGTGGGAATATGGTATCTCTTTCCCTGCCAGCTTCCCCTCTGCCTGCAGAGGATCCATGCTGTCAAGGTGTAGACCCATGAGGACAAAGTTGCTCCTGGCACAGCTGTTATTGCAGAAGCCATTTACTCCTGTCAGTGCTTGGCACCAAGCCCACCCTGTTTGCTTTAGTGTTTCCAGGGTGCTGGGGCTGACTGGACTCCCCTTAGCCTCATCCCTTCCCTTGAAACAAGGAGAGGTGCCACCCAGAGCTTTACAGTTACAAATGTTTATTCTACATAAAAATTCCACAAAATGGGAAGCTGTTTTGCACCCAAAGCCTTGGGAGAAGAAAGGAATGCTAGCAGGGAGGGAAAGAGGGAAGAGGAGAAGAGAGGCAACATACAGTGTCATCCAGCCCAGTGAGACAGAGCAAGCCAGGGTCAAGATCCACATAGAAAACAAGGACACTTAGCTCACAGTACAGCAACAGTAGAACTCCACAGGGGGCTCGGAAAGCCTTCAAGTACATTAATTACAAAAAAAACCCAATCCCCAGTTCAAGTGCAAGCTGTGCGTGCCCCACACTGCTCATGGAATACTGCATCGACACGCTCCCGGCATGGGGAGGGCGGGTGGCACTTGGAACAGAGGTGGTGGAACCCAAAGGACAAGCGGGTGCAGGTCGGGGGCTGGAAAGAAAAGGTGAAACATCTTCCCAAAGCACAACCACACTTGGTGATTTGGTCTGTACATGCAACGACAGGTAGGTGAAAAGGAACTCAATGGGGCTTCCCGTAGTGCAGGGGTAATTATTGCACCAAAACACCCTCCCCTCACAGCGAGGACAGTGTGAGCCTGCCTGTGGGGCAGCAGTGGCAGCCTGCTCCTCGTCTCCCTTGCTTTGGAGCCCAGCACTGCTGCTGCCCACAGGATCCCAGCAGAGTGCCAGTGGCCCTGACTGCCCCCATCCGACTCCTGCTGCTGTGGGGGCTGCTGGCAGTGGTGGTGCCAACAAGGAGCAAGGGCCAAGAATCCCCCCCCCGGTGCAGTTCCTGGCCTTGTGCCTTGACAGGGGTGCCACAGCCCTGATGTCAGGTGAGCTTGTGCCACTAAAGCCGCTGCCTGGAAGAAAAAAAAAGTCACCTTGTGCTAGCAGTGGGCAAGGCTGCAGGGCACGAGCATGGCTGCAGGGCAGGAGCCTGGGAGGAGGGTTTTCCTGCCTGTCCAGTGTTATTGCTTCCTGGAGGGGCCCTGGGGCTCTTGCTGGCCTGGCAGAGTAAGCAGGGACGGCAGTGGCAGGGAGCTGCTGAGGGACAGAAGCATGGCCACTCCCTTTTCCTGCAGCCAGACACATCCTCCTGGAGCAGGGACGCTGCCCTTGCCTGCATGGTCCTGGTGCCCCACGCCCTTCAGTGCACGCAGGCTGCAGTGCTGGAGCTCACATCGGTTGGTGCAGGACTGTGAAAGAAGGGGGCTCTGGTCTGGGATGTTCCCATGGCTGCACCCCGAGGGGCTTGGACTGGGCAGTGTGGGGAACCAGGCTGGAGCCACTTCCCAAGGGCAGCTGCATGCAACATGAGGCTGTGTGGGGGGACCTCGGGTGACAGTGGCAGAGAAGGAGCCTGGGCAGGGCTGGCCCTGGGGGAGGCACTGAGTGCCTGCAGCACTCTGTGCCTGCAGCCACTGCCTTTCTCCTGTACCCAGGGGCACTACACAGCCAGTGCCTGAGCCACAACACCCTGCCAGCTTGTGGAGCAGCCTTGCCCTGGTGCTGGTGGGAGCTCAGAGGTGACGCTGCCTGAGGCTGGAATACTGGCTGCCATTGTGTCCCTTTTCTGCTACCAGCACCTGACAGCCAGCCCCTGTCCCAGTGTGGCAGTGAGCCTAGCCTACCTTGGGACTCCTCTGTGTTGCTTTGGCATGTGCACAGGCCAGCCAGAGCCCTGGGGTCTGCAGAGGAAGGTGAGGGCAGAGCCCTGTCCCTAGCCTGAGGGAAACAGGCAGTGGCAGTACTGGACCCCTCTGAGCTGCCAGTGGGCTTGGACCCCACAGCAGCTGCATCTGGGTCATGGACAGAGCACCCAGGTTGTCCCACAGCACCCCACTGAGAGCAGGTGCCTCACTGGTGGCTGGGCAGAAGGGCATGGTGCCAGGAGCGGCAGGGTGCCCGCAGGTGGCAAACAGGCAGTCAGGCACTGGCCTGTTCAGAACCAGACTGGATACAGGAGGAAGGCTGCTACTCCTGCTTGCAGGGGGCTGGAGGCAGCAAGGGCTGCTCCTGGGACCACAACAGGAGAAAGCCCAACTGCTTCTAGCCCCGGGCCATGGGTATGGAAAAGCAAGGCTGGAGCAGCCCTGCTTGCAGGTGAGTGCTGCCCCGGGCTGTGGACATCAGCAACAGCCCCAAACCCTGGCAGGCAGAGTCCAGGCCTGTGGGCAAGAGGAGCCAGGACCACCATGTGCCAGGGCTGAGAGCACTGTGATGAGGCTGTGCTGCAGAATGAGCAGCCAGTGAAATTCACTGGCCTTAGACTATCTGTGCCATCCTGTCCTGTCAGGCCAGCATCCTGGAGCAGCACTGGCCCCCACATGCCCTATTCCTGTCCCCAGGCACCCACCACCTGCAGTGGCATCCAACCTTTGGCACCCTACTGGGGTGAGGGCTCACGTAGGGAGGGGACAGCCCTGCCACTGGAAGAGTGGCAGGGATGGAGCCCCAGAGCCAGACACAGTCACTGGCCAGGCAGGGCTGGGCAGAGCACACCCCTGGGGAAGGGCCCCGAAGAGAAGCAGCCCAAGGGAAGGTGTTTGCAAGCACAGATGCGGCTGACAGACATGAGAGTTCGAGGTGATGGGCAAGCTGGGAGGTTGGCTGGGCACCGTGCTCCCAAGGACCCCTAACACCCATCATCCATCCCTCCTCCTCGGCTGTCACTAACACAGACTGCCCATCACAGGATGAGCAGCGGTGCCCAAGGGACCCCCCCCCACCTGGTCCCAGCCAGCCACCCAGCCCGGAGCAGTGATGAGAGCTCGGGTTCCCCCCCAGGGTCCCCCTTGCGCCCATCACCATCGCCTGCCCCCCGCCTGCGCCCCGGGGCTGGAGCTCCCTCCACACAGACGCACCGCACCGCACACACAGCGTCACAAACAACCATGCATTAGAAACTGAAATGCTGCTGGGAGGCTCCGGGGCTGCGTGGGTTGCTCCGGTGTGGCTGCAGCCCCATGGCACGCGCGGCTCCATCCATCGCACACAAACAGTCCTGGGGGGTGAGTCTAGCCGAAAATGCCGCCGAAGGTGGAGGCGATGACGATGCCCAGGATCACACAGCAGATTATGATCATGATCTTCTTCTGCTCGGGTGTGCCAGCAGTGGTAGGGAGAGAGGGGAGAGGGGATGGTGAGTGTTGGGGCAGGATGGACCCAGGGGTTCAGGCAGTCCTGGGCAGGGAGGGACACCCCTGCTCCTGCTTCTGCCCTGGGTTAGCAGAGCTGAGCTGGTGGCCCTCAGGTCCCCAAGCTGATACGGGACCAGGTGTTGGGAGCAGGACAGACAGCTGGCACTATGCTCAGGGTCTGTGCTGAGCCATGACCTTTCCCTATTATTTTTTTACAAGGGATTTGGCTCTCACAGCATGCCTGGTCCAGGGGTCCACCTTGTCCCTTTTCCTCCCCCAAGCAGCACCCCTGCCCTATGGCCCGCTGTCAGCTTTCACACAGCCTGTGCTGGGAGCTCTGCCTCATCTGTGCAACCCTCAGGACCTGGGCTCTCCCAGGGGTGTGGTAACGTGGCCCTCGGGCAGTGCAAAGCTGTGCCAGGCTGCCTGGGGCAGGCCAGGTGCCAGCCAGGCAGTGGAGTGGCAGCAGTGCAGGCAGGGGCAGAGCCGTGACTCACCCGTCTGGCTTTGCTCTGGTACTTCACGGCTTTTTTGGTGTCGGACACAGCCCGCTCCACGTAGTCCACCGAGTGCTCCACGTTGTACTCGATGCGGTCAATCATTTCTCCCTGCAGGGGGAGGACACAGCCCACGCGCCCACGCGCATGCAGACCTGAGCTCCTTCCTGCTCTGCTGCTCCCTGGCTCCGGGGGAATGCTGCCCTGCCCAGCAGCCCTGCATGGAGAGAAGCACCATCAGCTGCCTGTGGGCACTGGGTGTTTGCTGGGACGTGAGCTCTGGACCGCATGCCCCATCCCAGAGAATCTCTGTGCACATCCCAACAGTGAGACAAGCAAGGGTGAGGGACAGGGGAGCTCCCAGCTCGGTCCTGACCTGTCCAGTATCTGAGGTGACATCAAAGCCACAACAGGATCTACACCAGCACCACACCACATGCTGCTGAAACAGGAGGCATGGCAGGGGGCAAGGACAGCACCAGTAGCACCATGAGGGATGCTCAGGAAATCATGCACGTGCAGGGACGAGGAACCACTGCTCCAATCCACACAAGCACTGCACCCAAGGCAGGAGGGTCTGCAGCAAGGCCAGCCAGGACTGCAGAGCCCTGCAGGGACCCCTGCTGCAGGGGTAGGCTGGGAGTAGGGGCTCCTGTGGGTGTGGGGACATGGGGTGGGTGAGCTCCTCCAGCCTTGTTCACCTCCTTTGGCCCCATCCTGACTGGGTAGGACAGCCACGTCCTGCAGCAGCTGGACAGGGTTGGCAGGAGTGGGAGGTTTGAAGCCCGGTGTCCTCATGCATGGGATGGGCTGAATTGAGGCCACAGAGCCATGGGCTCATAGCCAGCAACTCTGCAGTGCCCATTTCTCAACTTAATGCTGGAGAACACAAGGAGGACAAACCTTGGGGCCCAGGAGTGCTGAGCACTGAGCTCCACCCACTGCTCCCTGTGGCATAAAACTGCTGCTTCTTTTCTTACCTGTGCCATGGCTGGGGCAGAGCAGAGCTGCCAGCCCTGCTGCCTGCCTGGCACCCCTCTATTCCCAGCGCCAGCAGCTCCGAGCTTCTCACCACAGGACACGGGTGCTGGCACTGTCCAGCCCTTAGGGCAGGGCATGGAATCATGAATTCCCCACAAATAACCCCCAGTGCAGACAGGACAGGCCACCAACACCACCGTGCCCTGGTGACCCCTGCCGTCCTGGCCCATCCCAGTGCCACCACGCGAGCAGCAGCCATGCAGGAGCAGCCATGCAGAGCAGAGCAGAGCATGCAGCACCACGGGGCTCGGCCAGTGGGCCTTTACCTGCCAGCGACGTCTCCTCGGGCCATGGCAGCGTGGCGGGCAAGAAGGGGGGTGAGCAAAGACACAGGAGCACGTGGCTGCCTGAAGGGACTGGTGCCAGGGGCTGGCAGCTCAGCCCAGGGGACACCCTGAGCTCACCCACCTGGGCCTGGTGCTCCAGGGAAGGGGAAGAAATCTCCTCCTGCATGGCAGTCACCCACTGCCCTCCTTATGAGCCCCTCACTGAACCTCCCACCCCACACACAGCACCCAGCTCTGGGGTGCCAGGAGGGTGGCTCCAGCCCTGGGGAGCCCAGCTCAGCCCTACGGGGAGCCATGCTGGTCCTAGATGTGGTTTTTCCTCTCAGCACCCACCCAGGGCAGGGGAGCACTGTTCTCCAGCCTCCCCACCCACCACAGGGAGCCCCACTGCCCTCCAGCCCCTTCAGATGAGCCCCTGGGCTGCACCATCTCCCCACCTGGCTCTCCACCAGCATGGCCATGTCCATGAACATGTCGTGCAGCTCTCGGATGCTGTTCTCCAGTTTGATGATCTCACTGTGCCGTGTCTCAATCTCATTCAGCGCCTGCTTGGTGATGTTTGAATCCATGATGATCTGCAGAGAAAATACGGCCACTGAGCACCATGCTCAGACCCAGCTCCAATGCTGGGACTGGGGGCACCAAGAGAGGGATGAGCAGGAGCTACAGAGCCCCTCCACCCACCCCAAGCCAGGCAGTTTGCAGCAGGATGCTGGGACTCAAACTTTGCTCCAACAGCATCCTCAGGCCAGACCCGAGCCCCTGGGCCCTGCTCCTACACTGGCTGTGTGCATTACCCTCCACTGAGGCCACTGTGGCAGCACATCCCCATCCCCTGGGCTGAGGGGGCTCAGCTCAGCCCGTGGCACTGCTTACCCCAGAGGAGAAGATGGCCGGGTTGCCGCTCTCCAGCATGTCCTCCAGCTCCTCGCTGGTGGTGGTCCTGCCAGCTGCAACCACACAACAGAGGTCAGCCAAGAGCCCCTGTCCCCCCCACAGCTCCCACAGCCCAACCACAGTGCTCTGCTGGCTCCACGGTATTTTTCCCACGAGTGGAACAGAGCAAAGCTTTCAGCCCCAAGAGCATCCAGGGCAGTTTGAGGGGCTGCCCTCACAGCCTGGCTCAGACACCCCTCATTTTAAGAGATCAAGCTGCCACCTTGGCTCAGCTCACAGAGGAAGGCCCACCTGTCCCTCCTGGACACACCAACCATTCCTGTGGGGCAGGGAGCAGAGCTAAGGGGCCAGCAGCCACCAGCATCCATGGCGTGTGTGAAGGAGGAGGGGTGGGGAAGAAGGCACAAGCAGGTACATTCTTGGCAAACTCTGTCCCAGCCAGCTCAATGCCATGAGGACACTGGGCTCAGATGGACTGCCCAAGTTTTGGCCCAGCTGCTGTGGGACAGGAGCCAGGCTCTGTCCTTCCCCCTGTGGCAAAACCCTCCATGTCTCTGGGGTCCTCCAGCCCCATGGCCCCTCTAAAAACAATTCACCCACACCATGTTGTTCCTTCCCTTCCCCACCCCATACAGCGGAGAGAGATGCTGACCACTCCACAGTGGCACTGATCCCTGCATTCATTAACTGCAGTGTATTCCTTGGGCTAGCAGCCCAAGGGACACATGGAATCACAGGCAAACAGATGGGGATGCTGGGCAGGGCACTGGGGCTGCCCAGTGGGATGGGGAGGGTGAGCAGGTCACCTGAGAGAGGGCAGGTGACACCTCAGCAGTGCAAACAGGGCAGTCAGCTAATGAAGTGACCCCACCAAGCTGGATGAAACCAAAACCTGCAGAGCAGGGCTGGGGTCTGTAGATGGTTCCTCTGCAACATGCTGCCTGCAGCCAGTGGTACTGAAAAGGACAACAGCATCCTCCAGAATGAGTCCAGGACACCTCAGAGTGGGGGAAATGGGCAGAGTGGAGCACAGCTCTCAGATGTGTGGGCAGAGGCTGGAGTCCTGTGTGAGGTGGCTCTAGACAACTACGACCTGGTAGTGTCCCCAAAGCCCTGAAAAGCTGCTGGTTTGAGTCACAAAAACTACCTGAGGAGGTTCACAGATGCATGTGAGGATGGAGCTTTTCCACCTGTGTACTCATGAATCTCAGGATAAATCAAGGTCCCCAAGGTCCCCACCTCTGAGAAGGGTCCACAGCCCATTTCCAGACACTTGCATGTTTTAGAGTGACAGAGCATCACCCCCACCAAGGATGACCCATGACACCCCCTGCCAGCTTTTCTTGCCTGTTGGCTCCTCTGCTGCCAGAAAGGGAGAACAGAGGACCAAGCAGCACAAATTTACAAACCCTCCTGTTGATGTGCTCTGAGCAGTCACTGGCCCAGTGATAAGGAGGAGCATTCCAGGTGCTGTCTATGGAGAGCTACTTGCTCTGCCAAATGCCAGCCCTCAAGGCAGCCCTGAAGGGCAAGCAGAGGGGGATCAGCTCCAGAAGATGCCACATCTCTCCTGGGCAGAGGTGGGATGGGATGTGGGATACACTTTCTCATCCTATCCTTGCTGCCTCATTCTCTGAATGCAGAGCACAGAGCTGCTAAAAGCTGTGGCAAGGTGAGGGGTGAGAGCAAAGGCATTGCATGGAATAACACCTGGCAGGCACTGCTGGCCTGGCCAAGGGCCACAGCTGCTCAGGAAGAATTTGCTTTAATGCTGAACCAAAGCTTGGGGCCTGGAGGCTGCATCTCACCCATGCTGCCCAGTACAGCACCTGCCAAACAACATCACCAACCTGCAGGACCTCAGAGGACTTCCCAGAAAGGCCACTGCCTCCTAACCAGGCTTCATGGTTTGGCTTCCTGCTCTGTCATTAGCTCCTCCACAGCAGTAAAATCAGCTCAAAGTGCCCTGGGTACCTGCCTGATGTGCTGCTCACATTCCCACAGGGCCACGGCACAGCCAAAAGTGGGACTGAAGGGATGGAGCCACTGCAAGGTGGTACCAAGGGAGAAGGGCCTGGGGGAACACTCCTGCCTCAAAATTTGGTGAAACACTGGAAAATCCTGTGAATGGGACCTGTGCCTCCCCAGAGAGCTCCAGAGCACATCTGCCTTTTACTTGGCATCTCTAGCAATAAAGTTTCTTGGGGAGAAGCAGCTCTGCCAACGAGACAAGAATCTCAGAGCATGGAGGAAGCTGGAGAAACAACTTCAGCCCTAAGCTGGCAGGGAGAGAAGAGTGAGAGACAGTGCCCAGGTCCCACTGCTGCAGAGCCACTGGACACTCTGGGATAGGCAAACATGAAGCCACTGAGGAGACTTCCCCCCTCAAGGCACAGCCCTTGGCCCTGTAATGCCCAGCTGGACACAGTGACCATCCCCATGGACCAGCTCCCAGGGGATGGGGCAGGAGCAGCCCTGTCAGGGTGTGGGGGAAGTCTCTGGTGCCACAGCTCAGTCCACAGCCCAGCTGACACGGATGCCAGTTTGTCCAATTCTGCATGCAGACGGTCTATAAATAGGGAAGGTGGCTGGGGGCTGAAGGAGTCCAATGTGCCATGGCCAAACAAGGCTCAGCTGGGCTCTCCAGGCTGCCAGCACCCCCTGGGCTGGCAGCATCCCTCCTCCCAGCAGCAGGGCTGCACCAGCACCTGCAGAGCCACAGCTGGGGCTCACACTGGACATGCTGAGGACAAGGCACTTCTCCAAGGCTGGGATCCTCTGCCTAGAGCTGGCTTTTAGACACAAATCCATACAATTCATGGAGAGATGGATAACGCTGTCCTGTCCACCTGCTTGTGAGGTAGCAGATATGAGTGACTGGCCCTCTTGGCTGTCACCCAGCTCAGACAGGTCTGGCACTGCCCATGCTGGTATCAGGATGAGAAAGATTCAGCTATAAAAACCCCGCCTAGCATATCACAAAGTGCCACTCACCTCCCTGTCCCTCAGCATCTGCACTCAAGATAAATCCCACGGTCATTCCTGAGATGAAAGTGCCACAGGAATCCTAAATAAGCTCTTGGGTGGAGCAGATGAGCTGCCAGGGCCAGAGCAGCCCCCAGACTCTGTAGGCTCAGGGTGGGATGCACCCACAGCTCATTGTCCTGCACACCAGTTCACCTGGTCTGGCACGCAGGGCCTGATGAAATCTTTAGTGCCCTCAGATACAGAAGATACTTTGGTTTTGTCTCTTTGGTTTTGCACATTACAGAACTGTCCCTAAAAACAAGCAGCATCTGTGCAGCACCTCCATAACTTCAGCTGCACACCCACCACAGTGAGCTGCTCCTCCAAGCTCCAAATCCAATTTCTCTGGGAGCAAAACCTAAAAACACTTCATCCCCTCAGAGCAGCTCCTGGGTGGGCAGTGTGATGGTTACTGAGGCACAGCCTCTGGCACACACAGACACAGCAGTGCCTGCACAGGGAGAAGGGAACAGATGCTGAGAGGGCTGTGGGGAGCCCCAGGGGGTGGCTACAGCCCGGGGCAGTGACTCTACATCACCAACTCTGCCCCTGTCCTACCTGCAGAGCCAGATGTGGTGAGGATGGAGAAACTTGCTGGGTGCTGGGGAGCCCGCCCAGAGCAGCTGAGAAGTTTCTGCTCTGACACTCTGAAAACCCCAGTGATTCACTGGCTTTGCTGTCAGAGCTCCCAGCACTTTCTATCTTTGGACTCCCCAGCAGGAAAGGAGAGCTGAGGATGTTGTGGAGAAATGTGCAGTCACCACATCCCAGCTGAGTTCTGTTCCAAGGAGCTTGTGCAGGAGTCCCTGGAGCAGCTGGGGCTGAAGGCTCTGCCTGGGACACCCCAGGCCAAGCAGAGCCCCTGTCCTGCCAAAACACCCTTAAGCTCTTCCTTTTGATGAGTCTTTTTGTCAGGAAATACTTTCCACTGTCCTGATGGGGGAATCCAGCATTGGCAAAGGGCTGTGCAGAGGACAATGTCCCTCCCCATCCCACCTCTGCACCTCTTCTGTAGCAATGAGAAATGCACTTATCCCCCACACTCCTCCACCTCCATCCTGAAGGGAACCAGGGTCCCTTGCTATCAGGGACTGGGACACCTCCCCTACACCACACACTGCTCCATGGGGGCTCCTGGCAGCCCTTTCCCTGCACCCACCAGGCTCTGCCAGGCACTGACAACCCGGCAGGATGGACACAGCAACACAAGAATAACACTGTACCTTCAGAACTTCAGCAGAGCAGCAGAGCCCTCCCAAAACCCAGCAGGAAAACAAGAGGAAGGTTTCTTTCAGGTCTGCATCCAATCAAGGACATGGCTGAGCCCTTCCAAATCTCCTCTCTCAGAGGGAGGCTCAGGGACACCTTAAATTGCTGCTCACATGACAAGTCACTCCTCAGCTGTCACCTGCAGGGTGATGTTGGCTGACGGATGAGTCAGGCAGCTGGAGCAGTGACACATCCTGCTTTACAGCAAACTGGCAAGCTCTTGTTGAGCCTCGTGTCAGTCAGCCCTCCCATCCAGCCCTGTCAGTATTACACATCACAAAGACCAATCTGAACGAAGATTAAGGTTTGCACAGCTCCTTCCAGCCCTCCACAGAAATCCCCACACCCCACAGCACCCAGAGTCCCAGACCAATGAAGCACATCCCCACAGGTGGCCACCAAAGACACCAGACTGACTCTCAGAGCTCCTGTCATTATTCAGTCAGTTGTTGGAGGAAAGCAAAAACATCAACTTGGTCGTTAGGAATAAAAAGGACTAAGTTCAGAGCCTTCCATTCTGAGAACAAACCCCACAGCCTGTCTGACAGTGAGATTATTTGCAAAATCTCCTTTAATCTCTGCATGTCCTGACTTCCCCCTTGATTATTCCCCTAGTTACATGGTTCTTTTTTGCAAGGAGATAACCCCATTGCTCTAAACTATCCAAGTTTCACTAACTGCCCAGAAGAATCATAAGGAGAATGTTTTTATGGACAGGCAGGACTGGACTTCTAAGTGATGGGCTCTGGATGACTCAGACATCCTGGTGCCACAGTAGTGTCACCTGGGTGAGGTGTCACCAGCCTCAGAGGTGTCACCCTTGGTGACAATATGGCTGCTGAGAGGTGCCTGGGGCAGCACTGAGGCTCCTGCTCTTCCTGTGCAAGGGAGACCATCAGGAGCAGCGAGTGCTCCCATCTCAAGAATTCCCTTCTCTGTTTTCATGTTTAGCTCAGCTCATCCATGACGAAGAGCACCCTGAGGAACGACAAGTACACACAGGAATCAGGAATTCCCACGAGCTTCTTTGAATTAAAAATTAGCTGCAAACACAGGCAAAATTCCTCTCCTTGTGATCCCTGTGCTCTCTCTGCAGCATTTTGGGATGTGCTTTGCTGGATGCACTCTGCCACTGAAGCTCCAGGTACCAGCCCATGTCCCACAGAAGCCGTGTTCCAGTCACTCCCATCTGCTCCTGTGCATCCCGGCTTTTGAAGCTCTGCCCAGCCGTGGGAGCAGCTCTGGTCCCCTGGGAGCAGTGCAGGATGTGTCCCCATGGCAGGCACTGCACAGCAGTGTTCCCACAGCAGGTTTACTCACTGATCTCCAGCTGCCTCTGGATCCTGCCCTTGCAGCGCTCCCGGTAGTCGGTCTGCGTGGCGTTGTACTCCGACATCACCTCCACGAACTTGCGCGACAGCGTGGAGTGCTGAGGGGGGACAAGGACAGAGGGGCTCAGGGTTCCATGGGAGGGAGAGCCCTGCCACCCCTGCAGCAGGGAAGGCTCAGCCCTGAGCGCCTCCTGCACCTCCAACCACCCCGAAAGCATTTCTGGCCCAAATGCTGCTCCGGGGAGTGTGACAGAGAGCAAGGGAGGGCAGGTGGCAGCAGGTGACACATCCCCAGGGGAGTGGACCAGAGGCACCCCTCATCCAGCCCCACCTAAGCACAGCCTCCAGCCCTGAGAAGACACCCTGGGAGGTGGCAGCACCCTCCTTGCACGACCTGTGCCTAGAAAGCCTGGAGGTGAGGCCACAGCAGTGCCCTGGGCTGAGCCACTGCCGTGCTGCCAGGACATGGCAGACCCTGCACAGGCACAGGAGGGACCCATGGGGATCACTCTGCAATGCTGGGGGCAACAGTACCCAGCCCTGCTCACAGGCACAATCACAGAATCACCAAGGTTGGAAGAGACCTCCAATATTCTCATGTCACAGCCGTGACCAATCCCCACCTCGTGAACCAGGCCAGACACTGAGCACCACATCCAATTGTTCCTTCAACACCTCCAGAGATGGGAGCTCCACCACTGCCCTGGGCAGCTCCTTCCAGTGCCTGACCAATTTCTCCAATGAATTTCAGTGGAGAAATTCATCCTGATGCCCAACCTGAACCTCCCCTGGTGCAACTTGAGGCTGTTTCCTCTTGTCCTGTTACTTGTCTGGGAGCTGAGCCTGACCCCCACCTGGCTGCATCCTCCTGTCAGGGAGCTGTAGAGAGTGAGAAGGTCCCCCTGAGCCTCCTTTTCTCCAGTCTGAGCCCCTCCAGCTCTCTCAGCTGCTCCTGATGCTCCAGACCCTTCCCCAGCTCTGTTCCCATCTCTGCACAGTGAGGGAATGGGGAATGTCAGACGTGTCTGGAACCACCAGCACTCAGACCTGTTGTGTTTGTACACGTGGAGCAGCCCCAGGCAGCACAGCCCCACCTCCAGGAGATGACACTGGAGACATCTCAGCCTGCAGTGGCTCTGCAGCTATTCTAAGGCAGCAACAGCAGAGTATTTATGGAGAGCCTCAGCTCATCTTCTCTCTCCTCCACCACAAACCTCACACAAACGCCCCTGGCAGCTCCAGCTCCATCCTCTGCTCCAGAGGTGCTGGCCCAGAGCAAGGTCAGAACAGTCCACAAACATCTCAGCTCAACAACGTGATGTGCCATCCAAGCAACTCCTCTGCTGTTCCAAAATTGTTTTTCCTAAAATCCACTTCATTCTCATTCAGCTCAAAACTACCAACATAGGTTGATCTGGAGCCAAATATAGCCTGGGTGCTGAGTGACACCCTTCCTGCTCACCAGCACACCATGCTACACCTCTTTTGCTTAACAAGTTATTTAACTCAGTGTTTATTTTCTCAGATTGTTATTTTATGTTCCCATGGGCATCCCACACGTCTACAATATGCATTTGATTTTTTGAAAAACACACAGTTTTCTACAGAATTGGCTGGAAAAAAGCATCTTAAATGGCTTTCAGACATTAAATAAACCTACCTCAATATTCCCAGCAAATAAAAATCATATAAAAATGCACCTTGTGATTGAACTCATTAAACAGAAAATATTAACTCAAGTCAGGAAAAGGATTTGTTTCACTCAGGTCTAGCAACACTTCACTCCCCAAACATGGGCAAAACAGCCCAAACTGGATTTCCAAAGAGCTCATAAAAGCTTCTGGGTAATCAGAGTGGGTTCTGAAAGCCCCTAAAAGCACACACTGAAACTGGGATCCTTGTCCTTCATGTGATTAACTGGAAGATATTTTTGAACTGTTTATCCCATGGGGTAATACACAAAATTTTTATTTATATACAAAATAGATATTTATATATACAAAAATTATATAAATATATAAAAATTTATATAAATATATAAAATTTTATATAAAGATTTATATTTATATATAAAATAGATATATACATACAGAAATGTGGAAAATACTGTGGAGACCTCTGGGAAGTTACATTTTGGCCACATTTCTGGACTAGGGATGCCCTTAGGAACTGAGACCCTGAGCCCCCTCCCTGTACCTGGATCTGCTGCAGGCAGGCCCAGATCTGATGAGACCCTTCTGGCTGGAGATGACCACAGCAAAGCCAGAAGATAAATCCCTAATCTTAATGCTCAGTTACTCCTAATTTACAACACATGAACAAGGGGGACTTGGCTCCTCATTCTTTCTTTTACTCAGTGTTTTGCTAACAGCAAGTCCATACGAACTGGAGAAGGCACAAACACCCACAGGAACACCAAGCTTCAAGCACCAGGCCTGTCTAAATCAGCTTTCCAGTCTGGCTCATCCCAAATCCCATACAGAATGTGGGAAGGGAGGCAAGAGCAGGCCAGGCTTTGGGAACACACACGGCCCAGCAATTCCTTGTGCTGCCTGCCCTAGAGCTGGGCCTTTGCCCTCCCCATCCTTTGCAGAGGAGGGTTCCCCCACAGCCTGGGGCTGAGCTGGGACAGCATCTCCCTGCTGGTGCAGGGCTGGAGGGTGCTGGGGCTCCAGCTGGGAGCTGCATCTGCAGAGCTGATCCATTACCATTACTGCCACTCCATTGGCAGCACTGGATCCATTACCACTGCTGCCATTGCACTCGGGCCAGATATTGATCTGGCACCAACTGTGGATGGGAGAGCAGCTCCCTGAGTGGCTTCCCAGGCTGAGGAGGAGATAAAATACAAAACTCCTCCATCACCACTGCAGAGCATGGAGCTATCAGGACTTTCTGTGTGTGTGAAAACCCCTGTGAGAGCCACAGATCTGCATCTGGATCCCACCCCAAGTGCTAAAGAGCAGCACTGGCTGCTCCTGTTGCCTCTATCCCTTCAATGGTTTGCAGGAACACATTCCTGGTTGCAGAGCAAGGCTCTGAGATGCCCTGTCTTCACCCACATCCCCCAGTAGAGAGGACAGATTCCAGGCTGGAGCAATGGCTGAATCCCACTGGGTGCTCTCTCACCAGAGCATCACCAGAAGGTAAAACTTACACACAGCTCTGCCTGGCTGGGCAGGAGGGCAGAGCTGCACACAGAGAAATCTGCTCCACAGCCAAGCCCAGGCCTCCTCCCCCAGCATTTCCTGGGATCCCTCAGCTGCCACTTCCCACTCTCCCCCTCCTGGTGTCCCAGGGCAGAGGCTCACCTGAGTTTTCCTTATCCGCAGGTCGGCCGATGACCTGTTCAGTCCTTCCTCTTGTTCGATACTCTGCTCAATGCCTGGTCAGGGGAGAAGGGAAAACACACTATTTTGTGCTGTCTGGAGAACAACCACAGAATTATTAAGATTGTAATCTTAATAAAAGACCTCCAAGATCATCAAATCCAATTTTCGACCGATTACCTCAAGCCCATTAATCCACCCTGCCAAATGCCACATGTATTCATTTCCTAACACTTCCAGGGATGGCAACTCCACCACTGCCAGAGTGCCTGTTCCAGTGCTTAGCTTAGAAAGGGATTGTTTGGAAAGGGACTGTGAAAGACTGGATTGAGGAGCAGCTGGCAGGGGGCAGTTCCCAAATCCTGACTCCACCATTCAGCCTGGCAGCAAAACCCTGTTTCATTGCTGCAAAGCACCTGGTGCCTGGCCAATGGCTGTGATTTGGGGCTGAAAGGGCAGCACTGTCACCCCCAGGCTGCCAAGCCAGGATTTCCACATAAAATCAATGTGGTGCTTAGGTCTGATTGCCAGTATTCAAACAAATTGGAGAGCTGTTTCCACCAGAGAGGCAGGAGGAAGAAATCCAGAGCTGAAGTGTCTCTGCAAAATACCAAACCTCAAGACTCCTCCAGGGAACCTAAAAATAGCAGCTCCTCCAGCTGCCTGGACTGGCACAGGGAATACCCACCATAGCCACCAGGCATGATCCCTGCACTGTGCTGAGCATCCATGCCCCTTTAATGATGAAGATAATTGGTGTGGAGCCCCCCCTGCCCAAAGCCTGTGAATCATGGCAGGGAGGAGCACTGTCATGTCCCACCCTGCTTTGGGCAGGGCAGGGGGGTGGCACAGAGCAGGACAGTGCAATCCTGCCCCACCCCTGGAAGTGTCCAAGGCCAGGTTAGACAAGGCTGGCAGCCACCTGGTGTCGTGGAAGGTGTCCCTGCCCATGGCAAGGAGTGAAATGAGATTACCTTTAGGGCCTCTTCCAACTCAAACCATTCCCTCATTCCAGGATTCTATAAAACCTGTTCCTCAAGGCCAGCTCAGGACATACTAATTCAAAGACTAAACTCAGAAAGCTTTGAAGAAAGCTCCCATCAGCAGGTGGCCAGTGTGCAGAGACACATCTCCATGTAAAGCACCTGCTGTGAGCTGGTGGCATCCCCAGAGTCTGGCTGAGGACCCATTCCCAACACTGATGTCCCACAGCTCTCAGAGCCTGGCTGACCCCAGCCCCTTCCACTCTGGAGCAGGTCCCTCAAGCCCAGCACAGGGCAGGTTCCTCCTGCAGCAGGGGCTCCCCTTTCCCTGGAGCTGCCTCTCACCCTCCAGCACAGCTCAGCATCTTTCCTCAGTGACTGCGCTTCCTCCACACTCCTCACAAACCCCTCCCCACTCCCAGGGATGGTATTGGCAAACACTGGGCATTTCTGATAATTAGTAGAAATCACATTTTTCCAAGAAGCTAGTAATTAGAATTAGCCCCTGCATGAGTAATGTCTGGCCTGAAGAAGTCAGTTTGTTGTCAGCAGATGTTGTTTTTGATCAGTTCTGATTGTTTTCTGTCATTGATCATGCTGGCCATGAGGGGATTTGGGACAAAGCACAAGGACTAGTCATCTGCTGCTCCAGGTAAATATGATACCAGAGAGGCTTTTCTGGAAGCAGGAAACAGGAGCCTGTCCTGCAATCCTTCAGGCTTTCAAAGTCCCTTACAAAACACTTAGAGATAAAAATTTTTGTTTTCTTAAGGCCAAACCCTGTCACCAGGGATCCCAGTGTGTCCAGGGCCATAGGAATGGACCCCTGGACTATGGAACAGATGATAGATGGCCCCTGGCTCTTCCTGCTCTAGTTGAGATCATGTGCTAGGAGGACAAAGGGAGAATGGGAACAACAGAGGCACAGGTCTCCTGGCCCACACGTGGGACATGGCCACACCAGGTGACCTACCTAACAAAGGGCTCCAGACACATCTGAGTCCTCCAGGACTGTGAGACTTCCACAAAAGCCCGGGATTAGTGAGGACACTGCTGGCCTGGGGGGAGCACCAGCTCCTCTCCTATCCTTCAGACACAGCCAGGTCTTCTACACCAATGTCAACCAAACCCCAGACTGATGTCCAAGACCACCACAGGCAAATCTGAGGTGCCAGAGGTGACCTGCCTCCCATCTCAAGATGCTGCCATCCTCTCTGACTCCCTCAGTCCCCTGGGGTCCAGTCTTGGAATTCTGGGCTTGTCTGAGTGCTCCAGCACAACCCTGACCATCAGTGGGTTGACAGTCACCTTGTTCTCACACCTCAGAGACTGACTTGACTCTTCCAACAGTGGAAAATGAAGGTCACATCCCACAGCAGCACCCCTTCACTCACCCAGACCTGAACAGAACCTTTGGCCAAGCCGGGGGTTTGCCCAGTGTCCAACCCCTGCCAGTGGTGTGGCACAGCACCTACTGAGAGCCCAGCAGCTGCCCATGGCCCCATTCCCTCAATTCCCTCCTGGGAATGGGCACAAGGGGGCAAATAAAAGCAACTGGAGGGCAAATAAAAGCAACTGGAGGATACAGCAGAGAGGGAAGATGATGCTCATCCCTGGGAGTATTCCCAGCCTGGGAGAAGAGTGCTCCAGGCACAGCCCCACAGCTCCTTCACAGGACAACACTCACTCTTTAGTTTGGAGCGCACTTTGTTCGCCGTCTTCTTTATGTCAGACATCAGCTCTTCCAGCTCCTCTTTCGTTTCTGGGGAGAGAGGAAAGAGCAAACATGGATGTGCTGCAGACACCACTAAAATCTGCTGCCCTGCAGAGCACAGAGACCCGAGCTGTGAGCACCTCAACCCCCTAACTGGAAGAATTTCTAACCCCTGACTGAAAACACTCCCATCCCCAGACTGGGAGCCCTCCCACATCCAGACTGGGAGCACTCCCATATCCAGACTGGGAACACTCCCACATCCAGACTGGGAGCACTCCCACAATTCAGACTGAGAGCATTTCCACAATCCAGACTAGGAACACTCCCACAGCCCAGACTGGGAGCACTCCCACAATCCAGACTGGGAGCATTCCCACAGTCCAGACTGGGAACACTCCCACAATCCAGTCTGGGAGCATTCCCACAATCCAGACTGGGAGCACTCCCACAGTCCAGACTGGGAACATTCCCACAATCCAGACTGGGAACACTCCCACAATCCAGACTGGGAGCACTCCCACAATCCACACTGGGAGCACTCATGCTCCATGCTGGACTCTCCTCACACTCCTGAGACCTCCAGCTGCTTCCAGCTCTGGGGCCCAACACAAGTGTTAAACTGAACAAGAAGGAGGTCAGGTTAGACATGGGGAAGAAATTTCGAACCATGATGAGGGTGGAGAGGCCCTGCCATGTTGCCCAGAGCAGCTGTGGCTGCCCCATCCCTGGAAGTGTCCAAGGCCAGGCTGGATGGGGACTGGAGCAACCTGGGATAGTGGAAGGTGTCCTTGCACATGACAGGGAGGTGGAACTTTTCAAATTCCCTTCAAACCCGAACTGTCCTGTGAATCTGTGGTCACATACAGGCTCCTGTCCCAAAATCCAGGGTGCCCTGAGAGAAGCCAGGATTTGCAGATGTGCCCCTCAGTAACCTGAGCCTCAGGAACTGTCAGACCCCTGCACACAGCAGCAGGGCTGGAGCAGGGGCACAGCCCCATGGGGTCTGCCAGTGCAGCTCTCCCTGCTGCCACCCAAACACTCCCTCTTGATTTTGATCAGATCAGGACCTAAATAAATAAATCTTCGTTTAACAGAGCTGAGGCTGTTGACTGACTCATGTCAGTGGCTCTGATGCCAGCTGCCAGTCACAGCCATAATTAGAAAATCCTGATGATGGGAATGTTTTGGGGGAAGGTCTCATCGTTCTGGAGGCTGTACACATTCCCATCCCCAAGCTACAAACTTCAGCACTACTGGGAAAAGGAGAGAAGGAACATATCTGTGAAGTCCTTCACCCCAGGATATTTGCTGGAGAAGGGGCACAAATGCAGTGACAGGAATATGACATTTTCAGTTTAAATTCTCATTTAAGTGACTAATTATTTTTCCCCATTCTTAAAAACTTGTAATAATAAGAAATAAAGAAATAATAAGAAATTGTAATATGAAGAAATGTCTTGAAAGAATTTGCAATAATAGGAAAGCGATAAACAGTAAGAAACTGTTATAATAAGAAATTCATAACTGTAATTATAAGGAATTAATAATTATTTCTTAATAAAGAAATAAAGCAGCCTGGGCTGAGTAACTCCCTGCAGCCATCCAGGCTGGATAAGCACCAGGAGTGCTGGAGACAACAGACTGCCACAGACATGGGAATGAGCTGGGAGCTGGGATTGTCCACCTGGAAAGAGGAGAGCCAAGAGGATTCCTACTGCTGTCTGAGACCCTGCAGGAGGGTGGAGAGACGCTGGGGCTGCTGGTCCTTGGAGGTGACATTCAGCTTCCTACTGAAGCTTGGAGGTGCAAGGAAGAGCACAAGCAGTGCTGGACCAAGCTGGGACAAGCAAAATGCAAATTAGGTATTAAGAAGAAAAGCAGCCATGATGGTGGTCAGATCCCAGATGCAGAGAGGCCGTGGGATGTGTCCTCATGGATATTCAGCACAAGGCTGGGTGAGAGGCTGAGCACTGGACCTGCTGGAGGGGACTGGCAGGGGCCTCCAAGGTCCCTTCCCACCCACATCCACCTTCAGGTCTATGGAACAAGTTCACATCACTCAGTGCCATGTGCTTTCCCTCCTCCCTGTCAATGCAGGCTGAGGGATCCCACCCTCCATTCTGCTCTTGTGTGACCTCACCCACAGGCCTGCTTCCACCTCTGGAGTCCCCAGCCTAAGAAGGATGTGGAGCTACTGGAGCAAGTGCAGTGGAGCCCCTCTGCTCTGGAGCCAGGCTGGGAGAGCTGGAGGTGCTCAGCCTGGAGAAGAGAAGGCTCTGGGGAGACCTCAGAGTCCCTTCCAGTGCCTAAAGGGGCTCCAGGAGAGCTGGAGAGGGACTTGGGACAAGGGATGGAGTGACAGGACAAGGGGGTATGGCTTCCCACTGCAGGAGGGCAGGCTTAGATGGGATATTGAGAAGAGATTTCTCCCTGTGAGGGTGGTGAGGCCCTGGCACAGGCTGCCCCATCCCTGGAAGTGTCCAAGGCCAAGCTGGATGGAGCTTGGAGCAACCAGAGATAGTGGAAGGTGTCCCTGCCCATGGCAGGGAGATGGGATGAGATGAGATGAGATATGAGATGGTCTTTGAAGTCCATTATGATTCTGAGGCACACTGCTGTGAAGCTGCCACTGAGGACACACAGAAGCAGTGGTGAGCATGGTCCTGTGCTGGCCTCTCAGGGAGCAGACAAGACCACACTGCTGGAGGGAGGGCACAGGGAACAGGTCTGGATGCCTTCCCTCAAAACATTTCCAACTGAGCAGCATGAAGAACACTCCTTCTGGCTTGATTTGAGTCACAGGCCGTGTGAGGATTACTTGGAGGCCTGGCAGGCACAGGCTGCCCAGACAATTATTTTCACATCCACCGTGTCTGTTTAAGTGACTCACTGAGATCTATTTAACCATTCACAGCGAGTGACATACAGCCACGGGAAGCTGAAGTGCCACAACAATGCTGTGCCCTGGCCAGCAACACTTCATGCCAGAGTGGCACCGAGGGCACAGATGGGATGTTTCAGAGGATGAGTCAAGCTCCCCACAGCCCACCCAGGATGTCTGCTCCATTCCCACTGGCACGAGAGCAGAGATGTCCATCCCCATGGCCACGTGTCCCCAGTCTCTGCTGGGAGGGAGAAGGAGTCTTTGGTTCAAGGTCAAATCTTACACCCCTGAGAAGCCCCAGAGCCTGCTGTGACCTGCCTGGGAGGGAGCCCACGCAGTGCAGGGAGCAGGCAGGGGCACTAACTCTTTCTCCTCCCTCTGCCAACAGCTAATGAGGACCCCAGGTGACAGAGAGCAGACACCCAGCCCAGGCTGGTAACACTGCAGGCAGGCAGGAACAGTGGGCAAAAGCAGATAGGAGCAGGCAGGAGCAGACAGGAGCAGGCAGGAACAGGCAGGAATAGGCAGGAATAAGCAGGAACAAGCAGGAATAGGCAGGCAGGAACAGGTAGAGAGGAGCAGGCAGAAGCAAGCAGGCAGCAGCAGGCAGAAGCAGAAGGGAGGAACAGGTAGGCAAGAGCAGGCAGGAACAGGCAGGAGCAGGCAGGAGCAGGCAGGAGCAGGCAGGAACAGGCAGGAGCAGGCAGGAACAGGCAGGAGCAGGCAGGAACAGGCAGGAGCAGGCAAAAGAGCAGGCAGGAACAGGCAGGTGCTGGCAGGCACAGACTTCCACCCTTCACAGGCAGGTAAGTGCAGGCACTGTCACTACAGCCCCCTGGACATCATGGTGACAGTGACTTACAAGGTGCTCAGCCCTCGAGCTGCCTCGCTCAATCTTTGCTGAGACTAAGAAACTTCACCTTGGCAACCTGCAAGTCTTCACTGACAATAAGCAATCAACATCATTGAGAAAAGTGCAATTCCAAGCTAATTCCCAGCTGAGTTACCTGGCAAACTGTCTTTTAGCAAAGACTTAGCTCTTTCAATAAAAAAATGCAAGAAGATCCAGAGAACAGTTCCTTGAAGGAAATCTTAAACAAATAAACCTTTCTTGTTTATCTTGGCACTTTCATTTCTGGAATGTTGGGTATTTTTTAAAGGTGAATGCAAAGAGGAAGTACAGACCTGAAAGCCCCAAAAAGATCTGGTCTCTGGGAGCAAATAGTAAGGAATCTTTCTTAGGAACTCTATGGCAGAAACATCTTCCATAGTGTTTCCATGGCCTTAAAGCAATACAAATGAAGTCTTTTTTTAAAAGCCACTAGTGATGAGATTGGATAGAAAGCTCCTGGACCTGGGTCAGGACAATCCCCAGTACCAGCACAGACTGGGGGATGGATGGATGGATGGATGGATGGATGGATGGATGGATGGATGGACGGATGGATGGATGGATGGATGGACGGATGGATGGATGGATGGAGAGCAGCTCTGTGAGAAGGACTTTCCAGCTGAAGTCCCATTTGCCAAAAGAGATTTGGCACATCAGTGACCTCTGTGCAGTCCTTCAGTTCCCAAAGGCTGACATTTATTCTTGGAAACAGAGCTCAGAGTTTCACATTGCAGCTTATTGATTCAAGCTGAGGAAAACGAGAACAAAAACATCACATGCTGACTCAACCTTTTCCTCATTTTCTAGAATTCTTTTCAACTCTGACCAACACAAGCATTTGCAGCAGGTATGACAGAATGGGCAGCAGGCAGAGGGGGACAGGGGAGAACTGCTCAACCCCTACTCCAAGCAGAGCCAGGCCTGTCCCATCCATGCAGGAGCAACACAAGGAGCCTCAGCTGCCTGCCAAGCTGTAGGAACAGGACATGGCAAGGCCATCCACCTGCCTTTGCCAGGAGCAGGGCACAGGAGACAACCAGTACTGTCAGGAAGGACCAGCAGCCCCAGGATTTTTAACTTCCTGCACGCCAGGAACAAATCCTGTCCAAGGTTCAGCAAGGAGAGACTGCCAGGATTCAAGGTCAGTACAAAATCCCCAGGCTTTTACACAGGAGCAGAACAGAGATGATGCACAGAAAGGTCTGAAAAGCTTGTGGGATCTCCTGGGATGAAAGGTACACCCTGAAACATCCCTTGTTCATCCACCTGCCTGTGTTTTGGGGTGATCCAGAACAGATTAAACTGTAGCTTTTGACTTTTTACATCATTAAAAAGGAAGGATGTGACATTAGAGAATTCTAGAATCAAAGAGTGGTTTGGGTTGGAAGGCACCTTGAAGATCATTCCCATGCCCTGCCATGGGCAGGGACACCTTCAACTAGACCAGGTTGCTCCAAACTTGTCCAGCCTGGTTTTGGACACTTCCAGGGATGGGATGTTTAAGTGAGTTCCTATAACATACATCAGTAAAATTGCATTTATACAATACCACTTGATACCAGTGGTGATGGGTCCTGTTTCCCAAACTCTGGCCTCCCAGCATGACCCCCACAGGCTGCCAGGCCAGTCCAGTCACAGAGAAGGACAGAGTCTGAGGGGCTTTCCACCAATAACTGGGCTTGCAACACCAGACTGGCCACAGGCATCCTCGTGTACCAAGCCCAGCTCAGCCCTTACAGTGGCTGAGGCAGCTATCCTGAGCACCTCCAGGATGTTCACATTCTGTGATCATTTTCCTCCCACTGTTCCTGCTGCTCCAAAGTAGCCTCAGAGCTGGAAAATCCCCACAGGAGGCCAGTCTCAGGATGAAAGGAGAGATGTGCTGTGTGTTAACCACAGAGTTACTGAATCATCAAGGGTGGGAAGGACATTCAAGATCATCAAGTTTGACCAAATACTACCATGCCCACTGAACCACAGCAATACACATCCAGGGATGGTGACTCCACCACACTCTTGTGACAAGACTTAACCACTCTTTCAGTGAAGATTTTTTTCCTAATATCCAGTCTAAACCTCCCCTGGCACAACTTCAGGCTGTTTCCTCTTGTCTTGTCCCTGTTCCCTGGGAGCACAGCCCGACCTCCCCTGGCTGTCCCCTCCTGTCAGGGAGTTCTGCAGAGTCACAAGGTCCCCCCTGAGCCCCTTTTCTCCAGGCTGAGCCCCTTTCCAGCTCCCTCAGATGCTCCTGGTTCTCCATTCCCTTCCTTGGACACACTTCAGCCCCTTGATGTCTTTGTTGGAGTGAGAGGCGCAGACACAGGATTTGTGGTGTGGCCTCACCAAGGCTCAGGATGGATGGATGGTCCCTGCCCTGGTACCAACACTGCTGCTAACAATGGTCTCTCCTGCAGCCACCTGCTGGCTGTTTATAACTCAACAGCACAAATGAGGGGATCACAGTGCTCACACCAAAGGACCTTGGTCTGGTGACAGCCCCATGCAAGGGTGGCAGAGCAGAGCCAGTGCAGTGCCTCGCTCCAGTTTCTCTGTTAAATTGGATATATTTTTTTTCCCAATTAACACTAAAATCCCAGTTTGTAAACAGTGAGGGATGAAGGAGAGTCATGTGTAAATACAAATGCCTGTACATTGACATGAGCTAGAAGCCAACTCCTGTAACAACGTGGCTCCCAGAACTGGCTGCCCATCCTGCCTGCAGAGGGCTCATGGAGCCTCCTGCCTCACAGCCAGCAGCAAACCCAGACCCACAGCTCACCTCCAGCATCCTCAGCCCAACACATCCTACACTGCCTTCCCAGCTTCCAGCTCCACTGCAGCAGCTGTTGGGAACACAGGAGGTCACTGGGCTGGCAGGAGACAGCAAGGACCAACAGCTCAGAGCAGAGGGACTTCAGAAGATCTTGTAATTAAAAGCAGGATCTGATGGAAGCCCTGATGGAAGCACAGGATGCAGGGAGTGCTGTGGGGACGAGGGCAGGTGGCTGCACCCCCTGGGACTCATCCCACCTTCACGAGGGGCACCCAATTAAGACAGCAAAATTCATTCAAGCAAATGGCTGTGGATGGCTGCTCCCACCTGCTGCAAATGTGCCCATCTGTCAGAACTTCTCAGCTCTGCAGCACCATTCCCAAAGTTGTGCTCCTGGAGCAATTAGCTGGCTGATGAGCAAACTCCCCTTCCCTTTCCATGGTCTTCTGTCTTCCCTGTGGCTTTCCTCCAAGCCCTTCCATTCATCCTGTTAGCTCCAGGGCAGCACTAGAGAAACCAGCCCCTCCACTGCCTGCTCCCATTCTGCCTGGAGCCACACACAAACCCTTGGCAGCTCCAGGATGGACACAGGGCACTTGAGATGCAGTGCTGGAGCTCACAGGGACCAAAGGTGCCCCAGCCCTCCCACAGACCCTGAGGGCACAGGTACCAACTAAAGCTCCTCAGCTGTATTTTTACAACACTGACTTGCACTAATTGTCTCACCTCCTTTCTTTAGTTCTCCCAATCGAACTCCACTTCGAATACTCCATTATTTTACTCAGAAGCAAGGTCGGTTTAAGCAGTCAATAATTACCCAGCTCAATCCCTCTCTCTTCAGAATCGATGCTCTTCTACCTCCCAAGCTCCCAGTGCCCACTAGGTATGCCAGAAATTATTGGAAATCAACACTAATGGCAAAGGCACCATCTTACTCAGCTCCTGGAAAACTTCCCGATCAATACCTTCCGGCAGCCTGAATCCAGCAGTGCCTATTTTTGGTACCAACTGTTTAGCAACAAACTGATTTACTGCTGGAATGTTGGAATTTAATCAGCACAAGATACATCATGTATTTCCCAAAAAAAGAGAAGTGTTTCCCATATACTTGTGCCCTTTCTGCATTATTCTCCCATTTTCCTTTACTAATGCACCAGAATGGGTTGAGAGGTTCTGCTCTTCTTTAAGCACCTCAAGAAAACTTCAGTTTGTCCTTCAGGCCACTGCTAGGTGGGTTTTCTGGCTCCCTGTGACTCCCAGCTCCAGTTTCTGTGACACTGGGAGAGGGTGGGAAAATATTCTCCTCCTCACCACGCATGGGAGAACAGAGACAAATGTAAATCCATGGGAAGTGAAACTCCAGGAGTAGAAGGTACAGAGAAGTGGTAAGAAACCCTTAGGTATGCAGGAGGGATAAAGTGCTTTAAATTCATTCTGTGAGCACTAGATATCAAGGAGCAAGACAAGACCATCCAGATGATTGAGTGTCCCTGGTACTGAGACCTGCCCTCAAAGGGTCCTTCTCCCAGGCTGTGACAAAGTTATTCCATACTTTATCCAAACAAATCTTCCTTCCAGGTCTGAGGAACACAAACTGGGATGAATTTGGGATCACAGACAAGCAGTTGCAATTCTGTAGGGTTTTAACTGGTCTCGTAAACAGAGACGTCTGGAGCAATTCAATTTTGTACCAAGCTTTAATCACAGGATCATGGACTCACAGAGTGGTTTGGGCGGGAAGTGACCTTCAAAGATCATCCAGAACAACCCACTGCTCTGGGCAGGGACACCTTCCACTAGACCAGGCTGCTCCAAGCCCCGCCCAATGCAGCCTTGAACACTTCCAGGGATGAGGCAAACACAGCTCTGCTCATGATCTGACATTTTTTCCCCATGTCCAACCTGACTCCACCCTCTGCTCAACACCATTGTCCTGGGCTGGGACCCCAGAGCTGGAGGCAGCTCCAGGGAGTCTCAGGAGAGCAGAGCAGAGAGGGAACATCTCCACCCTCCCCTGCTGCCCACACTGCTGAGGATGAGCCCAGGAGACATTTGGGTTTCTGTGCTGCCAGTGCCCATGGCCAGGTCAAGTCTCATTTGTCAGTCCCCAGAATCCTCCAGTTCTTCTCTGCATCCATCCATCCATCCATCCATCCATCCATCCATCCATCCATCCATTTATCCCTCCATTTATCCATCCATCATCCATCCATCCATCCATCCATCCATCCATCCATCCCTCCATTTATCCATCCATCATCCATCCATCCATCCATCCATCCATCCATCCATGATGCATCCATCCATTTATCCGTCCATTTATCCATCCATCATCCATCCATCCATCCATCCATCCATCCATCCATCCATCCATCCCCAGTCTGTGCCAGCACAGGGGATTGCCCCAGCCCAGATGCAGATCTGTGCTTTTGGCCGAGTTCAACTCGATGAGGCTCTCTTGCCTTTGGTAACTTTATTTCTGTATTTCAGTGCCCTCAGGCACTTTACCCATCCCTCCCCAGGCCCTAGGACACACCACAACTCATTCCAAAATCAGACGGGCCACAAATGCTGTATTCAAATTGCTCTGGGTGAGAGTGAGTCTGTGCCCATGAGGGGCCCTGTGACTGAGCATCCCAAAGGACGGGGGAGGAAGTCCTGGGGGAGGGACTGGCTGCAGCCAGGAGGGAGCAGAGTCCTTCACCCCTGCACAAGGTGACACACAGTGAGCCCATTTGGACAGAGAGACACAGGGCTTTGTGCAGAAAGGAAGCCAGCTGGGGAATTGTGGAAAGGTTATTTTTAGAGTTGCAAATTTCCATGATAAAGAGCAAGTATTACCTCTGGCTGAAAACTTTTTATAGCACTGGCAGAAAAAAAAAAAAAAAAAACTGACCAGAAGTAGTCCTACCTCCCAGAGCTTCAGCTGGGAGTGTGTTTGAGATGCTGCAGTTGGTACCCAAAGCAGCAAGTGTGAAAAAAAGACTCAAAATGCACCCACAAAGAATTCAGACACCTGAACCTGGAATCCAGATTAAAAAAAAAAAAACACCAAAAAACACCAAAAAACAAACAAAACAAAACAAAACAAACAACAACAACAAAAACCACAACAATAACAACAAAAAAAAAGGTGTGATTTATATTTTTAAACACTGACTGAATTTCAGGGAATTTTGTCATTTCATTCAAATTGTCAGGTCCCAGCGAGGACAACACACAGGCAGGTCACAGTAGCTAAGAAGGGCTTTAAGGACATCCTGCAGCCACTGTCACCTGCAGTCACTGTCAGCTGCAGTCATCATCCCTGCATTGCATAGTGCTTGTCTGGCAGCTTCTTCAGACTCCACTAACTCAAGGAAATGGGACAGCCCAAAATTCCAAGCTGGAAAGAAGGTATAACCCACAGCTTGTCCCATAAATTTGAAAGAGCCAAATGGCAGATTCTCAGGTAAAGGTCAAAAAGGGGAAAAACATCTACCTCACATTGCTGGGTACTTGTTCAAGGACCTTTCATACAGCCATGGACTTGCAGGGTGGTTTGGGTTGGAAGGGACCTTAAAGCTCATCTCATTGCAATCCCCTGCCATGGGCAGAGACACTTTCCACTAGACCAGGTTTTTCTAAGCCCTGTGCAACCCGGCCTTCAGCATTTCCAAGGATGGGGCAGCCACAGCTGCTCTGGGCAAACTATGCCAGGGCCTCACCACCCTCATGGTACAACACTTCTTCCTTATGTTCATCCCAAATTCTTTTGCAGATGACTGCAGCAGCAAGGCAGGGCTTGGTCCATCCATCCCCACCTACACACACAGCTCCAAACACAGGAGTGAGCCAGCTCTGTGCCTGCATGTGAGTTACATGTGCTGGGCCCTCTTCCATGATCCCCATCCCAAGGCTCGCTCACTGCCTCTATCTCTGGCTTGTTCATTTACCAAAACCAGAATCAACTTGTTCCTGATGCAGCTCTAGAGCAGGGGAACACACCTGACACTGGCTGGGGACCTCCCTCCCCCAGCAAGCTGAACCATTGGCGGCCTCTGCCCAGTCCCCCCAGCACACAGCTCTGCCCAGAACCTCCCCATCCATTGAGCCTGCACTCTCCAGGTGTTGCTTGGGAGCTGTGTGCCACGGGAACTGCAGATCCATGTGCTGTGGGAGCTGTGTGCCACGGGAACTGCAGACCCATGTGCTGTGGGAGCTGTGTGCCATGGGAACTGCAGACCCATGTGCTGTGGGAGTTGTGTGCCATGGGAACTGCAGACCCATGTGCTGTGGGAGCTGTGTGCCATGGGAACTGCAGACCCATGTGCTGTGGGAGCTGTGTGCCACGGGAACTGCAGACCCATGTGCTGTGGGAGTTGTGTGCCACGGGAACTGCAGACCCATGTGCTGTGGGAGTTGTGTGCCATGGGAACTGCAGACCCATGTGCTGTGGGAGCTGTGTGCCATGGGAACTGCAGACCCATGTGCTGTGCAGGAGCTGTGTGGGATATGAGCCGTGTGCCACGGGAGCTGCACGTTTTGGGAGCTGTGTGGGAGCTTTATGCCACAGGAGCCATGTGCCATGGGAGCTGCACACTGTGTGGTGTGGGAGCCAAATGTTCTGGGAGCTGTGGGAGCTGTCTGCCTGGGGAGCTGCGTGGGAACTCTGTGCCGTGGCAGTAATGTGCTGTGGGAGGTCTGTACCATGAGAGCTGCGTGCCATGGGACCCACGTGCCAGAGGAGCTGTGTGCCATGGGAGATCTTTCCCAGAGGAGCCGTGTGCCACAGGAGCTGTGTGTCATCAGAGCTGTGTGCCATAGGCACTGCATGCCGTGGCAGCCACGTGCCATGGGAGCTGTGTGCCAGAGCAGCTGCGTGCCATGGCAGCTGTGTGCCACTGGAGCTGGGTGCCAGGGAAGCTGTTTGTTATCAGGGCTGTGTGCCATAGGATCCATGTGCCATGGCAGCTGTGTGCCACAGGAGCTGTGTGTCACAGGACCCACATGCCAGGGGAGCTGTGTGCCATCAGAGCCACGTGCCAGGGGAGCTATGTGCCATGGCAGCTGTGTGCCACAGGAGCTGTGTGTCACAGGACTCATGTGCCATGGGAGCCATGCAGCAGGAGCCGTGTGGCACAGGACCCATGGCACAGGACCCGTGTGGCAGGACCCGTGTGTCACAGGAGCCGTTTGGCACAGAACCCATGTGGCACAGGACCTGTGTGGCACAAAACCCATGTGTCACAGAACCCATGTGGCACAGGACCCGTGTCACAGGAGCCGTGGCACAGGACCCTTGTGTCAGGGCCCGTATGGCAGGAGGCGCGTGGCACAGGACCCATGGCGCAGGAGCCATGTGGCACAGGACCCGTGTGTTAGGAGCCGTGTATCACAGGAGCCGTGTGGCAGGACCCGTGTGCCAAGGCATCCGTGTGTCACAGGACCCGTGTGTCACAGGAGCCGTGTGTCAGGAGCCGTGTCACAGGACCCGTGTGGCACAGGAGCCGTGTGTCACAGGACCCGTGTGGCACAGGACCCGTGTGCCAAGGGATCCGTGTGTCACAGGACCCGTGTGGCACAGGAGCCGTGTGGCACAGGAGCCGTGTGGCACAGGAGCCGTGTGTCAGGACCCGTGTGTCAGGAGCCGTGTGTCACAGGAGCCGTGTGCCAGCCGCGCTCCCCGGCAGTGCCGACGTGCTCCCCGGCACGCTCCCGCAGCATCCCACTCCTCCCTGCCACCAGCGTCACCGCCAGCGTCACCGCTGTGTCATCAGCTGCCTCTTCCACAGCGCTCAGGAATTCACTGGAGGGGAAATCTCCCGTCCAATGGAGGAGGGAACAGGGAATCCCAAAAGCAAGCGAGCCGCAGAACCTTTGCTTTCTTTGCCGCTTCACCGCCCCGGTTTTCCCACAGTGTCCTTGCTCCGTGCTCTCTCGGCAGGTGACATCTGACAGAGGGAAGGAGGGAGGTGTGTGGGAGAAAACCCAGACATGTCTTTAACGAGAAAGATGAAATCACACAACCGGAATGAACTGAAAATGACAGAGATGCTACAAATTCCTGCAAAACAACGCAATGATGCGCTTGGGCTGGATGGGAAGATGGAAACAGGATGGATGCAGGTCTGGCATTGCACAGAACAACTGCAAAGGGCTCACTCGCCCTGCTCAGCTCTTGCACAGGCAATAATTTTGTGTACTGTCTGCTGGTGCTCCCCATGCTTCCCCCTTGGCACCTACTCCCCCACTCTCTCCTGGCCCCACATCCCTGCAGCCTCCTCCCAAGTCCTCCTTCTCCCTCTTATGTTGGATCCTCTTGCTGTCTGTCTCCTTTAATTATGGTTCCATCTTCACACTCTGGAATTCACTCTCCTCTGCCAATTCATTCTCCAGATTCCTTCCTTTGCCAGGATTCACCTTCCCCGTTCCCTCCAATCCTGGGTTCTGTTTTAGTTGTGCCAGGGGAGATTTAGGTCGGATATTGGGGAAAATTTGTTCATAAAAGGCCTGTCCAGCCCTGGCACAGGTGCCCACGACAGTGATGGAGCCACTATCCCTGGATGGGTTTAACACACATGTGGTTGTGGCACTTGGGGACATGGGTTAGTGCTGGGCCTTGGCAGGGCTGGGGAAACAGTAGCACTTAATGATCTTGGAAGTCTTTTCCAACCATAATGAATCCATGATTCTATCCCCCAGGTATCAGCAACCCCAACACAATCACAACAGCTCCTCCTCCTCTTCCTCCTCCCCTGTTTGCACTCTGCGTGTCAGCACATCCTTCACTCTGCAGGGCGGTATTTCTACCTTTTAGAGAGCAGAATTTATATTCTCCGGGGGGAATCCTTGGGGAAATCTTGCACTGGGGTATCTTCCAACCGTGTTTGGCAGTACCCAGGGGATTCTGAACACCACACTCATAGTGTATCCTGGTCCTCCAGGCTTTTTCCAACAACTGCCTTTTTGCAAGTTATCCTTTCCCACATTTGCGGTCCCTCAGAGCAAGATGTGCAGGGAAGAAAAAGCATGAAGGAGACTGTCTCTGGTTTTATGGCAGGATATAGTAGCCAGGCCCATGTGGGTAAATCTCACCCATCTCAAGCTGGACACAGGGATCAGATGATTAAAGACTTGGGGTGGGACAGGAACAAAATGATGTATGAGTCCCATTGCAGGGGTCAATACTGGGGCAAGTTCCATTCAGTGTTTTCATTAAGAGCTTACAGACTGGAGGAAAACCCACCCACCAGCTTGCAGGGGTGGCACAGGAGAGCTGTGTTGGCCCCACATACACCTGACCGAATGGCACACTTGATTAATTACAAATCCAGGCTAAAATCAATTACAGACATACTGCAGAAGGACAAGTCTCAGCTGGTTCCTAGGGATAACAATAATCTAACAGCCAAATACAATTCCAGAGCCTTGTATCTGCTCATACACTGTGAGGAGCCATTCCAAGGAGCCTTCCAAGGAAGGCTGCAGCCGATGGCAGGATGGTTTGTGTGGGGATCAAGGCACTTTTTTTCCTTATGAAAGTGCAAATCTGAGCAGGAGCTGGGCAGACTGAGTCTCCCCGAGCTCAGATGAGGTCTGTAACCACAGCCCCTAACACAACACTGACCCTGAGTCCCCACAGCGCTCCCACACTGACCAGACAAGGATGTACCATGAGAAGATCAAATGCAACAGCAGCTGGAAAGCAGGATTTAACCCAAGGGAGGTTTAGAGATTCTGCCCGATTGCTGCACGTGGGTGCTGCCCATACACACAGCAGCCTCAACATGACCTAATGTCAGCAGATCTGTTAATCCGATTTTTGAGAAGTTGGTCATCACTAATGCTTGCATTGCCAGATTCTTGCAGTCTCTGGTTATTGAATCTCCTCTTTCTGGGTGGAGGGAAGCTCAGGATTCCCATTCCAGGCTCAGGGATGCCACAGGACTGCCAGCCTGCAACTGGGACAGGAACTGTTCAAGGTAACCACACTAGTGTGCAATTGCCAGGAGTGACAGGTTCTGGTTTCCACCTCAGGAACAAAAAATGGTCTCTGAACATCTGAGAACCATATACTAACCGTCAAAGGACATTCTCTGGACCAAAACAGGCACCAAATCTGCACTTGGGTTGTCAGAAATCTCCACTGACTGAGGCCTCACCCCTTTCACAAAGGACACATCACCTGAGTCCTCTGGCCTGGCAGGATTTCAGTCTTTCCTGCTTCTGACCTCCCACAGCCTCCAGCAGTGGAGCAGAGGTGTGTGCCAACACCAACCAACCCGTGGTTGTGTAAGGAAAGGGGTTTTACTACGATGGTAACTGACCACAGGTCACACAGAGACTCTGTGGAGTCCCCACACTTGGGGATATTCACAGACCACCTGGACACAGCCCTGGGAAACCTGCTCCAGGTGACCCAGCTTAACCCAGGTCACTTCCCACTTCAACCAATCTGCTTGTGTCAAAATAAGGAGCTGCAGTGCTCTGTGATGCATCAGAGCAGATGAAAGATGCTGCCACGCTGTGTTTTGGGGTGTCTCAGGAGGTCACAGGGCTGCAGAACATCACCTGTCTCATGCAGCAAATGGGACATGCAGCACTCCCAAACAGGGCTGGAGTAAGAGGGCCAAGGGGCACAGCCTGCACCTTTGCTGGACACACACAAAGGGAAATTCCTCACCTGGACACTGGCTGAAGCAGCTGGGAGGAGACTCAGGAAGGCAATGAGATGGCATTAAGAGCAAAAGTTGTTCAAGAACAAAAGAAAATGCCTCACAAAGGGAGATCCCACAGACATGGTTGTTACAATCTACTCTCACCTTACAGGGAGGAAATGCCGGAAGCTGAAGAGCTGCTCAGTGTCCATCATGTCCTTTCATCAAAACTTTGAACTCCTGGACCCCCTCCTTTGTCAAACTCAATGTACCAAGTCCAGTATAGGGACAACCAGGACACACACCCAGCTCAAGGCACAGGAGTGCCAAGTAGGGTCCTGGACCACCAGCAGTGTCTGGCTGGGAAGTCCAATCATCCCCCAGCCCTGTCTGATGACACCAGGCAGTTGCCTTTCTCTCTGAATTGCCTGCCTGTCCATGTCCTGCAACACAGGATGCTCTTAATCTCCTCCCCCAGACACACTATAAGGACCAAAGAACAACCAGGAATAAGCAGCAACAAGGAGACAAAATCCAACACTGGAGCAGAGCTGCTGCTGGGGCCAAATGGCTCTGAGAAGGTGAATCTCCATCAAGTTTTTGTGAATAAATCCCAGCCTTTCACACCGAAGACACCATATCAAGAAATAACAGTTCAGGCTGCTGCTGCTTTTCAGCAGGATTGCACACACACACCAGCCACAAAGCTGATTCCCTCTGGCACCACCAGCATCCCACTAGGGACAGGTCCATTTCCTCTTACCATTAATTATTACATATTAGGAACCTGCAAGGATTGAATAGCTCATTACAAAGCTCCTCCTAGTTGTTTCAGTATCTCCTTGCTGCCAAGGTAAGGTGGGAACTTCTGCTCTCATGTTGTGAAGGTGCCATGTGACAGATGAAGCCCCCCAAACACCCCAACAACACACAGATACAGGCCAAGACCCTTCTCAGCACCAGTGCTTTCCCCAGATTGACCCAAGTGAGAGGCTGGTCAGCAGGAGATGGTGGCAAGCAAGAGTGACAGCTCTGCAGCAGATTTTATCCACTGCTTCCCCGGGGCTTGCTCTGGTGACACTGAAGGAGGGGCCTCATCTCCATGCCACAGCACAGGGCAGTTTGTCAACACTGTGGCCCAGCTCTGCCTGCTCCATCCTGACATTTCAGTAGCTCTGTGGGAGCTATTCTGGTCTCTGCCAAGGGCAGAGTTCTGACACAGGCAGCCAGAGGAAGGGGGAGGCCAAGGGGATGCAGGAGGAGAAGCCTCCCAGACAATGCACAGATCAGCATCACCACCCATGTCGTGGAGCCCACTGCCCCACACAGGCTGCTGGAGTGCAGGGTGGCTTTACTTCCAGCCTGCCCCAGGCTGGGGAGTTGGGAAACACCACAGAGATGTCCTGGAGAAGGACATGGAACCACCCCACACAGGGAAACCTGACCTGCCAACCCCCTTCCACCACCACCTCTAGATGCAGCAAGACCTGCACGTCCCAGCCTGGACAGACACAGGTTGAGCCTGTGCCAGAGCAGCACCAGGAGCCTGCACAGCACTTCAGGGAATCACAGAATTATGGGTCAGTTTGGGTTGGAAGGACCTTCAAAGGTGATCCAGTCCAACCCCTTGCCATGGGCAGGGACACCTTCCACTGCCCCAGGTTGCTCCAAGCCCCATCCAACCTGGCCTGGGACAGGGATGGGACAGCCACAGCTTCTCTTGGCAATCTGTGCCAGGGCCTCACCAACCTCAGAGGAAAGAATTTCCTCTTAATATCTGATCTAATCTAATCTAATCTAATCTCTCCTCTTTTAGATTAAAACTTGTTCTGTCACTATTTGCATGTGAAAAGTCACTCTCCCTCTTTTTACAAGCCCCCTTCAGGCTGGAAGGGGCTCTAGGTTCTCCCCAGAGCCTTCTGACCTCTAGGCTGAACACCCCCAGCTCTCTCAGCCTGTCTCCAGAGCAGAGGGGCTGCAGCCCTTTGATTTCTCCACATTTCCCTGTGCAGGACCAGGTCAGAGAGCACATCTCACCACGAGGAACTGACCCCAGAAGAACAGCTCAGGGCAGAGAGGGCAGCCCACATGGGGCTGTCCTGCTTCAGCCCTGCTGGGTACAACTTTGCCTGTATGCAAAGCAGAAAGGTATTTTCAATGTTAATTAGGGGCCCCAGGCACACAAAATGAAGGAGAGTTTTCCAGGTCCCAGGTCCCATCAAGCCACAGTTGCTGTGTAAAACTCCAGGTCATGCTGGAGACAAACTTGGACAGTTCAGAACTTGGTGCTTTCAGGTAACTCAAGTTGGTCTCCTACCGTATTCGAAACTGGAAATAGGAATATCAACCCCAGGAGATCATGGGATTATGGTCCTCCTGCTAGGGATGGAGCAAGGCAGCAGCAGCATTCTCCACAGCTGAGGTGCCAGAGCAGCTGACTGCAAGAGGATCTCACCAGGAGCTCAGAAAAGCCTGTTTACATCACAAGAATTTGGATTTTTCACATGAAAAATTACTTCAATCACAAAAATACGGATTCTTTTTTTCCATTTCTCTGCTGCTCACAGCTGATGGGATGTCATTCCCAGCTGCTCCATCCGTATCAATGACCACCCTCAAACCAGTGGTGGGTTCAGAGGCTGGTCCCAAGAGGAAGCCCTTCATCAGCAAAGTTAATCACTAATTTCTTCTCCTCATGCTGCTGGAAAAAGCAGATCAGAGCTTCTCTAGTGAGACAGGAGGAGCTCCCCAGGGCCTTGGTGCTGTGTCCAGCACCCTGCTCAGACCTGGTACACCCTGGAAATGGAGTTACAATGGCAAACACTGACAAGTCCTTTTATCAGCATTTTTTTCAAGTAAAACTGAACAACAGGGCAAACAAAAAAGAACAAGACTGAGGGTCTAAATGTCACTTCATTATCTTTTCAATTAAGAGCAAATTCTACACATCCTTCCCCAGCTAAATCTTGAGAGCAGCTCCATTTGATGTGGCTCCACCACTGCAGAACTGGAACAGCAGGAACTAAGCAGGATCTTCTTAAAATTCAGAAGAAAATAAGGTGGGTGATGCTCTGCCTACATTCTCCAACTTGCTTTCCCACCAGGCTGCTTTCCTGTAGCACCAGAAGCTATTAAAAGCCCTTGCAGTAGTCTCAAGAGCACAGAATTATCTTCCAGATTGGGAGCTCCAGATTCCTTTTGGTCTTGGTGAGATATATAATCCACACATGGTGCCTTTACCCACTCTAAGCACTGTCTCTGCAAGAACCCAGATGGATGCCAAGAATAAGGCACTTCTTATAGCTGAGGCATTTTTAAGAGATGTTAACATGCCTTGCATAAACGTGTCCTACTTTCTGACTTGGGTTGAACACACATGAGTCACTCAGCTGCATCCTCCTGAAAGCCCACACCTGTACAGAAAAATCCCACCTCCTCTCTCACACACCCAACCTGATCAGGAAGTGGTGACAAAGACATGAACAACACGCTGGCTTTATCATCATGATTCAAAACATTTAAGCCCTCAGTGGAAAAAAAAAATGTTACTCCACATCACTGCCCGATGCGCTGCAGAGTCACCTTCCACCATCACCACAGGAGATTATTTTACAGGTGACTCTGAGCTCAGGACAGACCTAGTCCTAAAAATAAGGTATCAGCATGAGGTTCAAATTGCCTTTCATCACAGAACAGTGAGTGGGGTGACAAGGAGTGACACAGAGACTTCTGGATCTTTCCAAGTACAACGGGGACAATGTTCTCCACCACACAAGGACAAGGCTTTGCTGCCTTCAGAAATGTAGCATCTGACTGGCTCTGCTGTTCCTCCCATGGAAAGAGGAGCCTTTCAAGTCTTGACATTGCCACCTCTCCTCGAAAACCTTCTCACTATGCTAAATAGGACGAGAAAGGAAAGGACTGGCAGAGGTCACACCAGCTGTGGTTTCTCACCAGTGGCTTTGGCCAACAGAGAACTTTGGAACATCAGCCTTGTTTCTTCAACATAAAAGCTTTAAAGAGAGCACTTGTCAGTCTGAGAACACAGCTCCCTGCAGCTGAGAAGAGCAGGCAGCATCACAGCTTGTTCAACAAGCCAAAGGCAAAGGGAGCACAGAAAAACCCTTCCAGCCAGTCTGCCCCTGCTCTGTGTTCAACCCAGAAACTTCTCAGGAGAAACCTGTGGGATTCTGTCCACTGACTGACTGAAGCAACCACAGATCCAAACTGCACTGTCCTCTCATCTCTGCCTTTTTGCTCTAGATAAATGCTAATGCACCTAGGCTGCCTCACCTGCCCTCAGAGCTCCAGAGACTCCTCAGGGTCAGCTCCTTCTTGAAGCCAGGTGCCCTTTACCTGAGGTTAAGGTCCTCCTTCTACTGAGCCTTTGTATGATCAATCTTTTAAGGCAACCCTTAATTTAAGAGACTCAAGACCAATAATTGTTTGTATTTGAAACAGTGAACTGGAAACCCTTTCACACAGCCTGTCCAGCTGTAATATCCAACTGATTTTGAAAATTTTGCAAATTTTGAAATATTGATGCAACTCGAAAACTTTTCACATTGCAACAAAAGGTCAAACAGTATTCAAACCATTGCCCACAGGCATGGAATGAAGGATGGTTTCATATCATGGCACTAGAGAAAGGCTGGAACTGACACAGACTCACTCTGGTACGTAGGCATGTCAGGATTTGGTTATTTTCCACCATAACTTTCCCCAGAAGCTGTTCCCTTCATGGCTATGGTTTGAAGCGCAGAGGAAAAAGTTTCAAATCTGGTACCAGGTCAGATGGGCCTTGGAGCAACCTGGGACAGTGGAAGGTGTCCCTGCCCATAGCATGAGGTGGAACAAGATGAGCTTTTAAGATCCCTTCCAACCCAAAGCACTCTGTGGTATCATGATTTGATGATGCCCACCACTTTTGACCAGACCCAAGAGGAAAAGGCTTCCACAAGGTTCAGACTGGGACCAAGGAGGTGACAGTTCCAGGAAACCAAAAATGAAGCCTCTGGGTTATGGGAAATGGTCCAAATGTCCTTACACACGTGCACACACACACCCAGTGACTGACTGGAGATGGTGCCCGTCAAAACAGACTAAAACAGCATCAAGGGCATTTCACAGATTAATGGAATCATGCACCTAGAGTGGTTTGGATTGGAAACAACCCTAAAAGCTCATCTTGTTCCACCCCCTGCCATGGGCAGGGACACCTTCCACTATCCCAAGCTGCTCCAAGCCCCATCCAGCCTGGCCTTGGACACTTCCAGGGATGGGGCAGCCACAGCTGCTCTGGGCAGCCTGTGCCAGGGCCTCCCCACCCTCACAGGGGAGAATTTCTCTCCAATATCTGAAGTGCTAAGGGCTATTTCCAGCCCTGACCACCCCTGGCAGTTAGCAGAACAATGATGGATCACTCTCCTTATTAAAAGTGCACAGGGAAGTGGTTCACAGGAGGCTGGTAATAAAGAATATCTGCACAAGATGGTCTTCAGCTGCACACACATCAGTATTTACAGATCAGAAGCCAAATCCTGACCTGCTGGATTCTATACCACCTGATTAATTATTTACCTCAAAGCTAATTAATCATCTATTAACTCTTGGTGAGCTCTTCTACCAGCAGGGCACATTCATGGAGTGACTCAATAAATGCTTCCACCATTTAGAGCTTCATATGATTAAGAACAAAAATCTTCCATGAGAGAGCCCCAGACATCTGAGAGGCCACGTCCCAGGTGCATTTTATCTTCTTTACCTGACCATTCTTGGGCCTTGCCCCAATCCTGTTATCCATGCCATGATGCTCTGTGCTTCTCCAGACAGCACTTTTTTTTTTTTGGTTGCATCCAAAGCAACTCTTTTATTTGCATTTTTGCTAATAAACTGATAACTTGATCAGGAAAATACAGTTCTGCTCCACCTCTGTGGGGCCTGGAAACTCATTAACAGTGCTGAGAGATAAGATGCTTAAACCTATTAAGCAGGCTCTGCTGGCATTAAAAGCAAGTTCAAGATTTGTTGCCTGCTTTCAAAAAATGTTTCTCTCCAACAGACCCCAGGGACTGAGGCGGGATCAGGGGAAAGGGCTCTGGGGACACAGAAGGAGATATGTCACCACATGGGAAGTGACAGAGCCATTAATAAGCCACACTCTCCTTCGAGAGTGTTTGGCCTTAGTGTTGCCCAGCCAGAGCCTTCGTAGCCATCACGCCCGAAACATCAATAATTCATCCCATTTCCCCAGCCAGAGAATCACAGAATCAGTCAGGCTGGAAAAGCCCTCTAAGATGATGAAGTCCAACCATTCCACCAGCAGCGACAAGGCCACTACTACCAACCTATGTCCACAAGTGCCACATCCACACATCTGTGAAATCCACCCAGGAATGGGGACTCCACCACTGCTCTGCACAGCCTGTGCCAAGGCTGGACAACCCTCTCCAGGAGGAAATTTTCCTCAACAGCCAATCGAAATATCCCCTAGTGCAACTTGATGCTGTTTCCTCTTGTCCTGCCCCCATTCCCTGGGAGCAGGGCCCAACCCTCACCTGGCTCCACCTTCCTGTCAGGGAGCTGTGGAGAGGGAGAAGGTCCCTCCTAAGCCACGTCATGGTCACCAACACAGTGCAGACGTTGCTCCTGAAGTGGCAGACTAATTTCTTTGTCCCTATCAGCCAGCATCTGTAAACATCTCATATTCAGGCTGTCTGGAATGTCAGCCCAAACCCCATCTCTCATGTCTCAGTCACAAGCCAGGATTTACGGTCACACCTCCCCAGCCCACGTGTCCTCATGTCACCGTCTCCAGAGGAGACTGGTCCAAACACAGCACATCATCATCACCAACTGGAGAGGAACTGGAGCGTGCTAACAACATGACACGTCCCTGAAAGGGCCACCAGCACTCCACTGATGCAGGAATTGCATCCATGAGCCAGCCACATTAGGTAGAAGGTCTCAGGTGTGAGAAAAGTCATTCAGCATCCCCACATCCCATGAATCCACCCCCAGCCCCAGGCCAGGATATCCCTTTCGGGGCAGCCTCAGCAGACTGAGTGCCCCAGCTAAGGAATGGGATGTCCAGGGAGTGGACAGCCCTGGGGTGCAGGCTCACAGCTCCATCCCACCCTGTGCACATGGAGCTGTGGGAGCATCTGCAACACACTGCTAAGCACCCATAGATTACAGGCAGGGGATCCCAGCACTGGTAATTCAGCAGCAGATTGCCAGGGAGGAAGCCAAGTGACACATCAGGGGGAGTTTTTTCTGCGACTGAATGATCTCCAGCTCATAAGCAGTAATGTCCCATTGGAACAGCAGCACCTTTCCATGATATTTCACTTTCCAATTGCTCCCCTTATCTATTATGTACACCTGACTGCTGAATTCACCTCAGGGCCCTTGCCCACAGCTCTGCTCTAGCTGAAGGATCAAAATCCACGACTAGTACCCACAGAATCACCACCCAAGGAGGGGGCCCTGTGGTAGGCAGCTCAGTGACAGTGGCCACACACAACTGCGGGTCACTTCCCTATAACCAGCCCCCATCAAAGTGGGTCCCAGTGCAGCAGGAGCCACAGCCCAGCTGCAGACAGCAGTTTTGTCCTGGGACTGGCTATCTGACAGGCTAAATCTTCTCCTGCAGAACTGGGAACCACTCTGCTGCTGATAGGAATAGCTCCTCTCCTGTGCTCCTCACTGTCTGCTGGAAGTTTGGCCATGACCTTGGAGGTTCAAACCAGCACAGAAATGAGACAGACACTGGCAGATGCAAGACAGCTTCCAGCATGGCTGCTGGATCACAGCTGCTCTGAGCTGTGGAGGCACTGGGGAGGAGCTCTTGCCAGAGGGAAAGCTGAGGGACTTGAGTAAACTGGAATTGCAAAGAGAGGGGATTGCTGAATGGACTATGGATGGATAGGGAATCAGTGGGATGTCGTGTCTAAATTGTTGCAGTACATGGTTCAATGTGCAGGAAGAAACAAGTGGTGCCCCCGAGGGTCTGTACTAGGACCAGAACTAGTCTCTAAATCCATCAGGACACAGGCAATAGATCAAACAAACCCCCAGAAAGTTTGTGAACAGTTCCAAGCTGAGTGGTGCTGTGGAGGAAGGGAAGGGAAAGGGGAAGAAATCCAGAAGGACATGGACAGGCTGGAGCAGTGGGTCCTTGTGAGGATCAGCCAGGCCTGGCAAGGTCATGGACCTGGATAAGGACAATCCCTGGTGCCCCCTCTGTACATGGGGATGTACAGAGATGGATGGATGGATGGATGGATGGATGGATGGATGGATGGATGGATGGATGGATCTAGACCAGCTCTGTGAGAAGAAGGACTTTCCAGCTGAAGTCCCAATTGCCAAAAGAGATTTGGCACATCAGTGACCTCTGTGCAGTCCTTCAGTTCCCAAAGGCTGACATTTATTCTTGGAAACAGAGCTCAGAGTTTCACATTGCAACTCATTGATTCAAGCTGAGGAAAACAAGAACAAAAACATCACATGCTGACTCAACCTTTTCCTCATTTTCTAGAATTCTTTTCAACTCTGACCAACACAAGCATTTGCAGCAGGTATGACAGAATGAGAGAAGATGCAGAAGGGATGGATGGAGGAATGGAGGGCATTCTGTGGTCTCTAAAACAGGAGAAATTTAGATTACATATTAGGAAGAGATTCTTCCCTGTGAGGGTGGAGAGGCTCTAGCACAGGCTGCCCAGAGAAGCTGTGGCTGCCCCATCCCTGGAAGTGTCCAAGGCCAGGTTGGACGGGGCTTGGAGTGATCTGGGATAATGGAAGGTGTCCCTGCCCATGGCACAGGAAGGAATAAGATGAGCTTTTAAGGTCCTTTCCAACCAAACCATTCTGCCAATCCATGATTTAATGAACTTCCAAACCTATTACTATGGGAGATGCTGGCACTTGCAGAGCGGGAGCTACAGAGGTGTTCTCTGTGAGAAGAGCCCCACCAGGAGCTGCCCCTTTGCAGGGCACAGCCAGAGCCAAACAGCTGCAAATCAGACACTGCTGGCCAAAGCCGAGACCATTCGGGACAGTGCCTCAAATAAAAGCTACAAAACAATGTCCAACAGAAGCTATAAGGAAGAAATGAGAATATGTGAGAGGAAAAGCCCTGCAGACCCTGAGGCCAGTGCAGAAGGAGGGGCTGGAGGTGCTCCAGGCACCAGAGCAGAGCTGTTCCCTGCAGTCTGGTGAGGCAGGATGTCCCCCTGCAGGCATGGAGGATGCCACACTAGAGCATGTGAATGTGTCCATAAGGAAGCTGTGACTTCATGGAGAGTCTGAGCTGGAGCAGCCTCTCTCCTGTCTGTAGGCTGAAGCTCTAACTGTGGCTCCAACACCCAGAACCACTGCACACTCATGCCGCACCCAGCCCTTGCCATTCAAGACCTTCAAAGTACCCACACAAGCTGCTATTCACCCCAAACCCTCTGAGCAAACAGCCTCAGCCTCACCAGGACCTGAGATAAGCTACAGAGAGTTCATATTCATGGTGGGGAAGAAGCCAGGAGACAGACACTGCTCTGGGCTGTGGAACATGCATGAAGCCAATCCCTAAATCCTCCCACTCCCTCAGTCCCTTTGCCAACAGCTCAAGCTGGGCACAGGAGATTGGGACAACCCAGGAGACAGCAAAGGAGCCTGAGAAGGAGAAACAAAAATAAATCCCAAGTCCTGAATGAGCTTTTGGGCAGCTCACGACACCAAATACTGCCCAGCTCAGAAAACAGGAGGTCCAAGTGATACTCAAGAATGTCCCACAGATGTCCAGGCCATGTGCTTGTGTGTGGGTGGCCAGGCTGGTGAACAGCAGTGTGCCAGCCCTGCCAGTGGGATTCCAAGCCCTTGGATGGCAGGCAGGCAGCTCTGGGCAGGCAGCAAGGATCAGCCTGCAGGGGTTGGGCTGGCAGCTGCCCGAGCAGCAACAGCTCTGAATCAGCAACTCCCAGGCACTTCCAGGAGGCAGAGCCCTTCCAAGCAGCTCTCTGCAGGGCTTCCAGGAACAGCAAATGGGCAGCAGTGCCCCCACGGTGATTAATCATCTTCCTGGGATGCAGGGAATCGTTATTTCCCACTCCTCTGTGCAGCTGGTGCTGCACCCTTGGATCAGCCGTGGGTGCAGGAGGAGGGCAGTGGGCAGAGACCCTGCAGAGAGGGGGCTGGCACGGCGTGGTGGAAGAGTGGGCTGGAGCCTCAGGCAGAATGTGGGTGGTGCTGTGAGGCTACAAAATACAGGGATTTTGGGGGGGAGTTCAAGGGGAAATGGAGATGTTTGCTGTCTGAGTGTTTTCCCCTAAAAGAAGTGCTGAAAAGATTCAGAGCGGCAGCCAAAGGCTTGATTACTGCAGTGATTCTGTCAAACACACGGCAGCACTGTGGGAACTGCCTCGAAAAGGAACAGGATTAGCATGGAATCACTGAGGCTGGAGCAGCCCTCCAAGATCATTGAGTTCATCTGTTAACCCAGCACTGCCACCACTAACCACACCTCCAAGAGCCACATCCACACGTCTCTTCAATCTCTCCAGGGATGGTGACTCCACCATTGTTCCATTGTCTGACCACACTTTCTGTGAATAAATTTTCTCCAATCTTGCTACATCCTTTCAGGGAGTTGTAGAGAGCAAGAAGGTCTCTCCTGAGCCTCTTTTTCTCCAGGCTGAGTGCTGTTTTTAGCACTGGGTAGAACACTGGATGCAGAAGAACATGCTGCACAGCCCCACAGCCATGCCATGGGCCAGCATCACTGGACTGACATCCTACTGCAGTGGTCTTTGTTTTGTCACTATTTAGAAGGTAAAAGGTGCCATGTGTCTCAGGAACACTCCAGAAGCAGTATTGGTTTGCCCTGAACTCAAAGCAGCTCATTCCTGAAGGAACCCAGTCAGCTTCACAGAGTGGTGTCACTGTTCAGTGGCCAGTGGACAGCACAGCAGGGCAGATGTGCACAGTGCCAGGTTTGCCCTGGGCTGAGGCAGAACAGCTCATTTCACCAGTTCCTGCCAATTCTCAGCCTGACCCCCTCAGATACTGGTCACTCATCCCTAAGCTGGTTTTGTCAGCTCTGCTCTGCACTGATCAGTCAGGGATGGGACAGGAGCCCATTCCCACCCTGATGTCAGCCCCACTCTCCAGCTGGGCTCACCTCATTGCTGCCCAGGACTGTCAGGGCTCCAGGAATGTCTTGGAGCTGGTCCCGTCACCATCCAACTTGCTCTCCCAGCAGTCTGTCCAGTCTGGGTATCCTGACTGTCCACCCCCCAATTCCTCTTCCAGTTTCTCCTCAATGTCTTATCAGTTGATGTTGGCAAACCGACCACAGCACCTGCAGCTTTCACAGCACAGCACCCCACCACCAATCCAGAGAACCCCCATTTCTGACAGACACAGCCCAAACACAACACAACTCTAGGGGTAAGAGGAGCCATTTCTGGCAGGCTCCAGCCCTGTCCAACATGAGGACTCCCACACTGCAGCCATGGTCTCCCCTCCTTGGCACGTGGCCCCCCACCTCACCAGCCCAGCCAAAGGTGTCCGTGCACCCACCCAGCAATGTCCCACCCCTCCACCAGACTCAACCCACCCGTGCTCCTCTGGGCTCCTCTATACCCATTGTGAGAGCCCCCAGGGTCCTTCAGCCACACACCTCCCTGAAACATGTGAGTACAGTCACCCAGGGACACACACAGCCACTGCCTTCCCAGACCCATACGGATTTTCACCAGTAATTACTCCTGAAGCTATTCCCACCAGTTTTCCACTCACTATCCCTGACTTTCTCCCCTCTCAGTCCTTTAGTTGCAGCTTTGTAGAGTCAGTTCTTGGAATGTGCCCATAGCAGCAGCTCCTGGTGCACCCACAGTGGGATCTCCATGGGTGATGCTGAGGTTCCAGGGACCCCAGGACTACTTCTGGCCACCCTCCTCCTCCTGCCTGTGCTTCTGCCCAGCTCTACTGACCAGATCCTGCTGCTCCTCCTCCCAGCATGCCTAGAAAGCACCAGTCTCCCACACATCAGAATAATCCCAGGAAAGAGTAAAAGGATTTAGGGTTTGCTCAGCTCAGCCCTCCTAAACCTGTTTCTGCAGATAAGGGATTATCCCCAGTGTCAGCACCAAGACAATGGTGATTCAGCAAGAGAAGGCAGAGCTTCAGCTGCAAAAGAAACGCTGCTAGGGCTGGAGGGGGTGTGCTCCACACCTTGGGCTCCCTGCCCCTCTCTGCCTGCACAGGCAGCACCCCAGGAAGCCACACTGCTGGGTGACATGGCCCATCCAGCAGAGATGTGGCTTCAAGGGGTGTCAGTGCTGTGCAGCTGTGGTGGCACAGGGCAGGGCTGGCCTCCTCACAATGCCGGGCTGCCACTTCTGATCCTGCCATTTCCTTCTCCCAGCACTTTCCAGAGCAGCCCCATATTTCTGTTCTTCACCCTCTGGTCTTCACAGCCCCCTGAACCACCTCCCCCTGCCCTGACAATGCCAAACCTGAGAGCCAAAGGCATGAGGAATCTCAGTCACGTTCATGCCGTGAGGGGGACTGAAGGGATGGGGAGAGATGGGGGGATCCTGGCTGCTGGAAGAAGAGGAGAGAAACTCAATGACAGACCAGTGTCTGTGACACCCAAAAGCCGTGCCACTGATGTCACCAATGCACCCAGCATCCCACCTGCTGGGGACAATGCCACAGCCCAGCTCACTGCCCACCAGGGCAGGCTCCTGGATGCTACAGAGGGGTCTCTGGCTCCTCTTCTCCCCGTGGTATACAGGGCCCAGCTGGGAACCACTCCAAATCCAGTAGGAAGAGGCAAGGAGAGCCTGAGGACAACACTTGCCACAGGCAGCCCCCAGCCCACTGCATCCAGTGATGGCTGGGAGAGCCCTGGACTGGAGCTGAGCTCTGCCAGTCCAGACAGCAAGGGCACGGCTGCCATATCCCCTCACATTTTGGCTCCTTCCTCCCTCTTTGTAACCTGCCTGGAAAAAAAGACTCAGGCTTCAGGAGAGGGCTGACAGATTCATTGTGCAGCCAGCTCAGCTCACCCATCCATCCACGTGGATCCCAGCCAGAGCTCAAGGACCAGCCAAGGCTGGAAGCCACAATGGGAGTGGGACCAGATTCACTAACACAAGATGAACCCGCAGAGAGAGACAAGGTGCCACAGGCAGCACAGCCCAGGGCAGTGATGGCCTCGTGTCCCCTCACCTCCCAATCTATACCAAACCACCCAGAACAACAGGGATGAGACACTGTCCTGGGTGACAAAAGGGTCACACAAAGCCAAAGAGCCACAGGTCCCTCCTGCACTGAGATGGGAGCAGCAGCACCTCCAGCAATAAGGATTGGGCTCCTGCTCCACAGTCACCTCCTCACTGCCCATCAAACAACAGGTTCTGGGGTGCAACAGGGAGTGCAGCCCAAAGGAGATAAAGTTTTCCAGCAGCAGCAATAACACAGGTTCCAGGAGTGCCACTAACCCTGGCACTAACCCTAAATTAAGCCCAAAATAATTACAGAGCAGCAGATTTTGATTCTTTTTTTCATGTTGCCATGAATCAGAGACCAGTTAACTGATATTAACTCTGCTCTCAGTGTAGTGGATCACCCAGTGCTGCTCAGGGTGATGGAGCAGACAATGGATGCTGGTGATCACGGAGCTGGGGTATGCAGGAGAACTGCACAGGAAAAAGGAATCTCACCTGGGATAACACAGTAAGGGGAAACAAAAGAAAAAGCCCCAGGGGCACAGGAAGAGAGGAGGACAAGGATGTCCCAGGCACCCTCACTGCAGTGTTGGGATGATGCATAGAAGGTCCATGTGTCCTACTCCTGTGGGCAGCACCCAAGGGCTGGCAGTGGGTGCCACATGCTGGGCACAGTGTGGCAGCCAGAGCCTCACACAGCTGGTGGCAAAGGGAAGGTGACAACAGCATGAGTGCTCCTGCTTCCATGACTTGAGCACCCCTGGCAACCGTGGGCTGAGCACACCCACAACCATGCTCACCCCTGTTCTGCCTGCACCCCACGGCACCCACTGGAACAGTGCCAGGAGGAACTGGGCTGGTTTAGAGCTGAAGGGTGGCATTTTGCCAGCTTGCTCCCAGAGACCATGGGGAGGACTGGAGTGATCACTCCCTGGACAGCTGTGTCCACAAGCTGACATACAGCTGAGTCCCTTGCTCACACACAGAGGAGTGGCCATGACCTGGCAGCCCTCACTCTGCCCGTGGCCTTCAAACACATTGCCTGTGGCTACCCAAGGGCAGCACCCACCATCCAAACACAAGAAACCCCAGCCCAGACTGAACCCAACTTCCACAGAGAAACTGAAGGGCAGCTCAGTCTGAAAAGCTCAAGAAACGCTGACCAGCAGCTAGGTCAGAAATCCTGGAGATTTTATTCCCTGGGGTCCCCCACCTCTTTAAAACCAGAGCTGGGGCAGGTGCTGGGAAGGCTGGGGTTGTGCAAAGCCTACACAAAACACCTGAGCTGCTGCAGTGACCTGCCAGGATGAAGCCAGAAGGACAAACAGCTCTTTAAACAAAATATATTTGTTCCTGGGCTGACGTTGGTATGTAAATCGATCGTAAACAGACTCAGGCTGGAAATGAGAAGACCACTGGAGGGTATATCCTAAAGTGGCCCTTCAACAAGGATTACTGGCAGGAGAAACAAAACTCCTCCAAGAGGGAGCTGGAGCACTGTGTGCAAGGGTGACAAAGGTATCTGTGTGACACAGGGACAGGATGAAGCCACCCGAGGCAACCCAAGCACAGTGTGACATTGCCATAAGGGCCACAGGTAGCATTAGCAGTATGCTGGTAAGGATGGCTAGGCCAAGTGAGGTACTGGAGACAGTTCAGAATATCCTGGACCCTCCAGTGGGCAGAGGAACTCCCATCCCTGCACCAAACACCTCTCCAGTCTCAACGTCACACACCAGGTTCAGTATAAGGGGCAGCCACAGGGGGGTGAAGACAGGCTGAGAAGACGTTCCCTTAGGGACCTGCCTGGAGGAGGGAGAAGCAGGAAGCAAAGAGGCAGTATGCTGAGAGCCACAGGGGCAGATGACACCTCTTCTGCTGTCCCCATGACTGCCTGCTCTGCTGCCATACCATGGCCCTCCCAGCCCACTAAAGCTGCTGGTGAGGACCATGACATCCATCAGCTGCACTGGGGTGACCTCCAGCCTCAGTCCACTCCAGGAGCTGTGGGAACCAACCAGGATCATCCAGCCTCCCTGGGCCACTCACAATTACATGTCCATCAAAGCCACTCCACATCCTGACATCCAAGTAAGCCAAGGGCAAAGTGCTGCACCTGGGTCAGGGCGATCCCCAGTGCCAGCACAGACTGGGGGAAGGCTATAGAGATGGAGGATGATGATGATGATGGAGATGATGGAGATGATGGATGGAGAACACTCTGCAGAGAAGAACTAGGGGATTCTGGTGGGTGACAAATAGGACTTGACCTAGCCATTGGCACTGGCAGTACAGGAAGCCAAATGTCTCCTGGGCTCATCCTCAGCAGTGTGGGCAGCAGGGGAGGGAGGAGATGTTCCCTCTCTGCTCTGCCCTCCTGAGACTCCCTGGAGCTGCCTCCAGCTCTGGGGTCCCAGCCCAGAACAGTGCTGTTGAACAGAGGGTGGAGTCAGGTTGGACACAGGGGAAAATGTCAGACCATGAGGGGCTGGCACAGGGTGCTCAGAGCAGCTGTGGTTGCCCCATCCAACCTGGAGGTATTTAAGGCCAGGTTGGACAGGGCTTGGAGCAGCCTGGTCTAGTGGAAGGTGTCCCTGCCCATGGCAGGGGGTTGGAATGAGAAGAGCTTTAAGATCCCTTCCAGTCCAAGCCAATCTATGAGTGTATCTCTGCTTCAAGCCAGACTACCTGGGCAGGGGCAGCTCCAGCTATTTTAAGGCTGCAGATGAAGGGTGAGAGCAGAAGACGAATAGGGAGGATATGCTGCTTTTGTTTTCTGTGTCCAGGACATGCCCAGACACCTTTTCCCAGATCCCTTACTCTGCTAGGGCTACACTTGCTTCATCTCCAAAGTCTGATGAAGTCTGGGCTGTCTCTGATTTCTCATCCGAGGGAGGCTGGGAGAGGAGGAAGGAGCAAAGAGAAGACAGGAGAACAAAGTCACCCTCAGCTGTCCTCTCCACTGCTCCTCCCAAAGGAGCATCACAGTCCTGAGCCTGCAGCCTCCAACACAGCACTACTGCAACTCCTGGCCTCCAAGAAAACCTTCTCCCTACCCCAGTGGGACCAGGCACCAGGGGAAAGGAGCCTCAGAAAACCACTGCACGGTGGTAAGTGGAGCTGAGAGGGCACAGAAAGCCATGTCTGAGGGGGGCAGCTCCAGCAGGGACCAGCCCCAGCCTTGTTCCTCCAGCACCACCAGAGCAGCTCCTTGGAGCACACTGGGCTTCCTGCTGGGACACTCCCAAAGGACCTGCTGGAGGTGAGGCTGTACTTACATGAGAGCACAGAGCCAGCTCAGAGGGGTCCAGCCAGCACCTCAGCACCTAGAGAGCTCCAAATGGTTCTTTTTACACAGGCCAGTGCTACCTCAACAGCATCAGACAGAAGTGAGCAGCTACAGCTTGTCTCCTTGCCTGCCTGACACATCTCCCCACCAGAAAATGGTCTGACAGGAGTAACAGAGGCCACTCTCCAAGGAACTCCCAGCAGCCAGAAAGACTGAAGAAAGTCACCTGTGCCCTGGTGTTGAACACCACCACCCTGAGTTTGCACAGCTAAAATTATGAAGCTGGAAGTCAAGTATCCATGGAAGTGAAGCTCCCCTGCTGTCCTGGGGCAGCTGTAATGGACCTCCTTCCAGGTCTGAAATATTTCTTGGGTCTCCCGAAGGCTGCGGAGATGGGCTGAACTGACAGGCTGAGAGACACAACTTGGGATCTGGAGATTTTTGTTCCCAGAGGCAATCCATTGAGCAAACAGCTTTTGTTACATAACACAGTTCTGGAGAGCCACGGAGCATGGCCACTGCAGGGATTCAGTGCTCAGAGGAGAGCAATGGCAGGGCCTTCCTGACCACTCAGGAAAACAGCTAATGTGATTTCACTCCTTGCTGGCTGGAATGCCATCCAAAGCCACCTCCTCTGGGATGTGGCCTGGACCAAGGGCCAAGTAGGAGCAGCTGATTCCAGCGCCAGGATCAACAGCAGCACTCACTGGGAAGGATTTTAGGAATGGGTTTACCAGGAGCTGAGACTCAAATCTGGAGTACAACAGCGATGGCCCCAACACAAAGAGGAACGCAGCCTCTCAGCTTTTGCAAGCCCACCCCAGTCCCACCAGGTCACTGCCCAGCTGGGTGACCTCCTGGTGCCCCCGCAGCCAGATCCAAACCTGCCAGAGCCGCGGGCTGTCACCTCACTGTCACAGTGGCAAAGCCAGCCAGCTGCCCACCCACCGGGCTCCAAAACAAGCCCAGGCAGCAGTGGCAAGCCAGATCCAAAAACAGTCTGTGCAGCCAGAAGAAGGATCAGCTGGAGGGGAGGGATGAGCCCTTCCATGAGCCACAGATCCTGCACCTCCACACACCAGGCAGGTGGGTAAACCCAGGCCTCACACAGACACTGGACCTCACTTTCGCCTGCCAAGAAAGAACACCAATGGCTTGCATCTGCCTAAGCACAGCCACTTAAAAAGCAGATTCCAGTGGGACTGTGCCCATGGAGTCCCTCTCTTCTGTTACTGACTCAGTGAATATTACTGAGTTGATATGAATTGATATTACTGAGTAATATGAATTACTTCTATTACTATCAGTGAACAGCTGAGAAAGCAGCTATTCAGCAGCAGCCACTACACATCTCTCCATCCATCCCTCCACTCAGTGTTTCCACAGCAATGCCAATCACTGCTCATACACTCCCCAGACTACCAGCCCAGCTCTGTCCCAGTCTAAAGCCCCATTCCAAAGTTCTCCAGCTCCAGGAACGACTTGCTGGTGGTGTTTAAGGAGTTTGTATCTCTGACGGAGAAGCTACACCCACACCAAACCAAGCTGCACAGCACAGACAAGGACGAGAAGTCCGTGACATTCTCTTGTTTCCTGGAGGAACATTCCCCTGTTTCCTGGAGGAACATTCCCCATCATCTTGCAGTGAAGGTTCCACATGACGCTGAAGTACTTGGAGATCACTAAAAAATAAGCAAGGTGCTGTTCCAGAGGGGACAAGCAGCATCCCAAATCCCTGCAGAGAGCAACATCTTGCCCTGATGGCCATCCCAGGCGCCAGTCCTTGCCATGTTAAACTGCAAACCCCAGCGAGCACATCCCAAAATTAGCCTCTCACAGCCTACATTTTAGTGTCCTTTGGCTCCATCCCCCTCCTGTGCCTCATGGGAACTTGTTTCTGAATTTCCAAATTAATCTCAATGAATTCATAGCCCTGAGTTACACATAGCCTTTGCATTAATGAGCAGGTTCTCTGTGCGTTCAGGAGCACAGGAGGGTGGGGTGAGGCTGCCAGCACAGTCAATGACCTGGCAGAGCAGGTCCAGAGGTGGCCACCAGAATGGTCCAAGGGCTGGGACAAGGGGCAGGGGGGTTGGATTGGACATGGGGAAGAAATGTCAGACTACGAGGGTGGTGAGGGACTGACAAAGGCTGCCCACAGAAGTTGTGGCTGCCCCATCCCTGGCAGTGTTCAAGGGCACATTGGACCAGGCTTGGAGCAAGTGGTCCCCTGGTCTAGATTTAAGGTGTTCCTGCCCATGGTAAGGATGTGGAACTGGATGATCTTTGAAGGTCCTTTTCAACACAAAGCACTCTGTGATTCTGAGTCTGTCCACTGCTGAGCCCTGCCACACCTCCTGAACACATCACAGTGCTACAAATCACTAATTTCAGATTAACGTGTGGGCTCCTGTCTTCCTGTCCAAACAATTCTTGGTATGACTAACAGAATTCTCAACAATACCAAGGCAAAGTAACACTGTAAAAGAAAAGCAAAAGCACTTCCAGTATCCTGGATGCCTCTGGAAGTCATGGGAATGTCATCACATCTTGTTCACTGCAGATCTTAGACTTTTAAATAGATTATTATGCTTTTAGGCCATGAGTGCCCTTTGCAGCCCCAAGTGGACCCCATGCCACTGCAGCAGCCAGGAGCACAGCAGCTCTGCTCTGAACACTCCCAAACAGGAACACTGCAACATCTTACAGTGAAAGCACAAGAGCCTGGAGGATGATTGAGCCTGAGACATGTGAGTTCCCTTGAGAAAATCCCTCGCTTCCAGGCTTGGCCAAGGAAATTTTAGCTGAGGAGCAGCTGCCAGGAAAGCAGAGCCTGTGACAATTCAAGAAGGGCCAGTCCTTTCAAGTAATTGAAAGGAGAGGAGCCTGGGCAGGGTCCAGCCCCACTCCACAGTGCTCAGCCCTACACAGCTCAGCCCTCGGACCTGCCCCTTGGGGGCTTTGCAGACACTGAAGCTGGAAAGCCTCTGCTGACCTCACCACCCCCAGAGCCAGCTCCTCTGGCTCCCCTGGGACAGCACTGCTCCCACCTGGGAACAGGGGGCCACAGCATTCACAGTTCTCACTCTGCCAGATCCCTCAGACATCCAAATGTTGGCACCTCTTGGGGGCTTGAATCCCTAACTCTAGCTCCTGGCAGCAAACCTCTTCTCTGGAAGACAAGGCTGGGGAAGAAAGAGGTCTGGAAGGGAAAGATTCTTCTGACCAGCCAGCAACAAATTGTTCCCAGGACAGAGATGCAAGGTCCCAGCTGCCCACCTCTGGCTCAAAGAGGAGCTGTAACATTTCTGGGCCCAAGCAGGTGACACTTGGCCTGTTGTGCCTTATCCATGGACTTGCCCAGGCCAGACAACAGCCAACCACCACAGAAACAGCCACCTGCTCTTCTGAACCTCCACACTGCCCCATCCTTTCAGTAATCCCCCTCTGGCAGCCTCACTGGACTCTCACCACCTCTCCAGGTCTTAAGGCTGCCAAGTGAGTCCAAGCCCTCCCTCACCATCCAGCCATGGCCACCTGCAGACACAGGGGACTGTGCCTGGCTCCAGCCACCCCATGCCCACAGGACACACAGAGCTCACAGCTCACTCACTTTCATCAGGGTTGGGTGAAGCAAGAATGGCACTGTGCTTCCTTTTCACTTCTTCCACATTCTCCGAAATTTTATCAATGAAGCCTCGAATTTCTTCCACCTGTGAAGTGAGACAACAAGACAGGTGGTCTGCAACAGACCTGGACTTCTTGAAAGTGAAGAGATTATTATACCCTGTTCCAAAGCAACCATGACATCCTCCTGGATAAATATTTTCCAGCTTGAATAGCACCACTGTGGAATCAGACTTTCTCCATCCCACCAGCCAGCTCTGAGTCACGGCAGTGTAATACAGACTGCATGTCCTGTATTCTCTGTGATACACTGAGAAACTTTTGGGATTTATATAAATCAGCATCAGATTGATTCCCAGACTCTGAGCCTCTGGCAGAACACTGCTGAGACTGCACAAGCCAGGCTGGTAGCAGCTCAGACCCCCATGGCTCCTTGCTCCACAAAAAGCTCCAGAAACTCCCAATTTGATCCTCACCCCCTATTCCAGGGAGGCCACATTTTCCAAAAGATGCATTCTGGCATTTTCCCTGCACCTCTCTGCTAGAGGAAGACACCAGCATCGCCCAAGAGGGGAAACCTCTCCTGTGTTCTCTGCCTGCCAGGCTGCTTACCCTCTAACTCAGCCTTCTCCTTCGGCTCACACCACTCCTTTGCTCATCTTCCTCCACCTGCACATCAGATTTATCCCAGTTCCCACTCCATTGCCTGCACAGATCCATTTTAACACCCCCCACACACATGCCATGCTAAGGGTGTGCTAAAAATCCGCAAGCAGATCTTACAGCCACCCACATGCCAGAAGACAACCTCTTGTTTGGGAACGGGAGGCACAAAATTAAATCAGTCCCATGCAGAGACTGCTGCTCTGCAGAGGTGCTCTGGGGAAAGGCCTGGAGCTGTGTGTGAGGCTTCCCTGCTCCCTTTGCCTGGGAAACGGCCTCGCTGGGTGTGCAGGAAAACATCCACAGGGCAGCACAGCCTCAGGCCTGCAGGGAGGCCAGGTTCCTGATGTTCAGCATTCAGCACAGCCCTGAGCATCAGCTGAGCACCACCAGCCAGGACAGGACCTTCATCCCCATCCCCAGTGGCTGCAGGAAGCCAGGACCATCCAAAACCTGCCCTGGTGCCAGCAGAAAGGTCTGAACCAGCTTCAAAGCTACACTGGAGGAACAAACCTCTCACCTGCTCAAAGAACTCATCCATGAAACGATCCCGGTCCACACTGACAGTGACTTCATCATCATCATCACTGTCCTTTGCCTGCAACAACAGAGAGAGAGAGAGAGAGAGAGAGAGAGGCATCAACGAGTGCTTGCTGCAGGGTTCACAGCTCTGTTTCAGGAGGTCCTAAGGCACCTTCCCCTTCTCCTCTGCTCACTTGCTCCAAGGAGCTGGTGCAAACACCAGCCCGAGCATGGAACACAGCAGGCACTGCTACTCCAAGCCCCCAGGACTCTGAGAGAGCAGAGAAGAAACACATCCAGCAGTGAGGGATGGCCAAAACACCACAGCAGGCAGTGCCCCATGGCACAACCTCAGCAGTGAGCATGGGACACAGCTAAGGATACCTCACATCCATGGAGTGGGAGCTTCAAGGGCACCCTCAGCCCTGTGGGAGCACACCAGCTCTGCAAGGAGCAGGAATGGAAAACACCACAGATTCCACCATGGGAAACACCAGGATGCTGCAATGGGAAAGCACGAGGGATGTCACGATGGGAAACAAGGGATGCTGCCACGGGAAAGCACGAGGGATGCTGTGATGGGAAAACACGAGGGATGCTGCCATGGGAAACACAAGGAATGCTGCCACAGGAGAAAGCATGGGCGATGCCGTGATGGCAAAACACGAGGGATGCTGGAATGGGAAACATGAGGGATGCTGTCACAGGAAACACAAGGAATACTGCCATGGGAAAGCATGAGGGAAGCTGCAATGGGAAACCAGAGATGCTGCAATGGGAAAACAGGAGGAATGCCATGTCAGGAAAATACAAGAGATGCCATGATGGTAAAAACAAGGGATGCTGCCACGGGAAAGTACAAGGGATACTGCCATGGGAAAGCACGAGGGAAGCTGTGATGGGAAACACAAGGGATGCTGTGATGGGAAAAGAAAGGGAGTGCTGCAGAGTGTAGGAAAGGTGGGAGCAAACAGATAATACAGCAGAACTAGTAAAGTCACAGCAGGCAAATGAGGGGTTGTCCTTGTCTGCAGAAGCATGTGTGTCATTGTCACCAGAGATGAAAACACCTCCTGTCCCAGCAAGGCGGGGGATGCAAGCTCTCAAGGGAAGGAAAAATTACAGTCCTCCACATAAGGAGACATTTAAAAGATTATTATCCAAAGCAGTTGCATGACGGAGGGAAATGGAAAATTAACAGGTTGGAAAAGTTTCTTCTTACTCCATCTTCACAGGAGAGAAGAAGCCAGTGGAATGGAGATTTATGACAGGACTGCCTCTGCTCATTTCATGATGACTGCAGTTTTTGCAGACAGTTACACATCACTCCATGGCCCTTCTGCACCCTGCAGAGAGGTAACCACTACAGTCTCCAGAGAGAGCCCTCTTACATTGAAATAAGCCAGATGAATGATCTATCCTGCCCCCTAAAGTTCTCTTTCCACCCTACAGTGACTGATTTGGGCGGTATCATCCAGAGACCTCAGCTTTCAGCCTTGCCATCACTTGTGGCACGTTTTGCTTGGGTAACTCACTCACAGACAGTTTTCCCATTCATGGTTATCCAGAGCCTCTGTGATCAGAGAGCTCCCATAAATCTGGTGAAAATCTCACCCTGACAAGGAAAAGCAGGCATGGTGCTGCTCTTACTCACCACTCCGTGGGCACAGAAAACTGTGCCCTGAAGTCTGAAATTGTGCCCATTTGTGGCACAGCCACTCAGGCCAGGAGCTGCTGGTTCCGTGAGGCTGGGGCATGGCCCAAGCTGCCAGCCTGGGGAAGGGTTGGTGCATTTAAATCCCTGCAGTGATGGTGACTCCACCACTGTCCTGCAAGCCCGTTCCTGGGTTTGACAATCCTGATGACATTTTGCCTAATATCAAACCTAAACCTTCCCTGGAGCAACTTGAGGCCATTTCTGCTTGTCCTATCACTTGATAACCTGGGAAAATGGAGTGACCCTCACCTGGCTCCACCCTCCTGTCAGGGAATTGTAGAGGGTTAAGAAGGTTCCCCTGAGCCTCCTTTTCTCCAGGCTGAGCTCCCTCGGCTGCTCCTGGTCCTCCAGACCCTTCCCCAGCTCTGTTCCCTTCTCTGGACATGCTCCAGCCCCTCAGCGTCTTCCTTTTCAAGGGGCCCAAAACTGAGCCCATGATTTGAGGTGTCTCAGGAGTGCCCAGCCCAGGGGACAGTCACTGTCCTGGTCCCACTGGCTGCATGTGTGCTGGTACAGGCTGGGGCTGTACAGTCCCTTCTGCATCAGGCAGGGCCAGCTCTTCCCCTGAAGCTTTTTGCTTCCAAAATTCTGCAGTTTACTCACACAAGGTCCACACCACCTCTCCCATTCCCTTCAGCAGTCACAGACCAGCACTGAGGGCCAGTGCACAGCTCAGGCTTCAGACAGAGCTGGATCCATGACCACATCCAACACTTCCCAACCTCCCTGGAGCCAAGGGCAGGATTTGGCCACAGGCTCTATTAAATCCTTCCTGCATGCCAGTGCCACCAGACAGCCCAGTCCCTCCCCCTGTCCCCTGTCATCACTGCTCCAGCCTTGCTCAAAACCATGTGAGTACAGTGACAGCTGTCACCCTCCAATCCCGACCCCAATGCCAACTGTGCCATTCCTTCACCAGCAGCAAGCCTGGTTGTAAGCTCAGCTCCACCTGGGGCCAACAACTGGTTCCAGAGCAATGTCCACATATGCTCCATTGCTCCCAGAGCATCCCAAGCACCCACAGCACATGGGAGAAGGGCTCACCATCAAGGAGGTCACAAAGAACCATGACCTTTGCTACAGAGATACAACCACCACCCATGTTCACATTCTACTTTATATATCACACATGCCTGCTAGGTTTGTGCTGTGCTTGATCTAAAGCATCACACACTTTGGTGGGTGGTGCCAAGAGCCCACTGGGTGGGCAATTACAATGCAGACCCCTGCCTACACCCCCTGGAACTTGGATAATGCCAACAGATCCTAGGGACACAGGTTGTGAGTGATGGAAGATGCACCTGACAATGTAAAGGCCACCCTGGATGTGTGTCAGGGTGTAGAAGAAGGGAATACAGGTGACTTCACCCCTGATAAGTAATGGCTGTGTTAATTATCCAATACAACCTGGCCCCTGATGAGTCACAGCTATATCCAATAAGGATGAGAGAGATAAACTGGGGGTGAGCTGGCAAGGAGAGGATAATCATGGAAGAGGAACTTTGAGGAGCACCATTCATGAAGGAATCATGAATCAGGATCCTGGGGAGAGAGAATGACTGCTGCAAGGTCAGTCTGGGTCTGCAGTTAGAGCCTGTTGCTGGAACCTGCAGTCACAGTCTGGCTGGGTAAAAGCTGCAGTCACAGTCTGCACACCAATCCCTGCAGTCACAGTCTGGCTGGGTAAAAGCTGCAGTCACAGTCTGCACATCAATCCCTGCAGTCACAGTCTGGCTGGGTAAAAGCTGCAGTCACAGTCTGCACACCAATCCCTGCAGTCACAGTCTGGCTGGGTAAAAGCTGCAGTCACAGTCTGCACACCAATCCCTGCAGTCACAGTCTGGCTGGGTAAAAGCTGCAGTCACAGTCTGCACATCAATCCCTGCAGTCACAGTCTGGCTGGGTAAAAGCTGCAGTCACAGTCTGCACACCAATCCCTGCAGTCAGAGTTTAGCAGGAAATAACCAGCAATCAGAGGCTGCAAGGGGAACCCACAGCAGGAGCTTGCTGCAGCCAGAGTCAGTGAATGGTTGGAGTGAAGATGACAAAGCTGTGAAGAGGAATAAACCAGGACCCTTTTCATGCTGTGCTTAACAAGAAGTCTGTGCCTCAGCTCATTTTTACCTTCTAATGAGAGGGCTGCTGGAACACAGGGGATCTTCCCTCCCCCACTCTGCTAAGCCTCTTCCAGGTCAGGGACAAGGACATCAGACCAACCCCCAGAGATGGAGGGGAACATGTCCTGCCTGCAGCTCCTGCCACCTCACCATGCACCCAACAGGATGGTCATCAGGAAGGAATCAAAGGAAAGGGGGCTGAGAGCACCCTGTGAGGATGGATATGGGGATTCTGGTAGGTGACAAATGGGACTTGACTTTGCCACGGGCACTGGCAGCACAGAAACCCAAATGTCTCCTGGGCTCATCCTCAGCAGTGTGGGCAGCAGGGGAGGGTGGGGATGTTCCCTCTCTGCTCTGCTCTCCTGAGACTCCCTGGAGCTGCCTCCAGCTCTGGGATCCCAGCCCAGGACAGTGCTGTTGGACTGAGGAGGGTGGGGTCAGGTTGGACATGGGGAAGAATTGTCGGTCCATGAGGGTGGGCTGCCCAGAGGAGTGGTGGCTACCCCATCCCTGGATGTACCAGGCCAGGCTGGACTGGGCTTGGAGCAGCCTGGGATAGTGGAAGGTGTCTGGGCCCATGGCAGGGGGTGGAACAGGATGGGAAGCACCAGTCAGCCCCTGCAGCCCTGTACAGAAAAACACGCCTTCAGCACAACTTCCCCACAAGCCTATACAACCTTTTTTGCCATCATTCTGGCAAGATCTCAGTTTGCCAGAATTCTGAGGCCCTTTCTGAAGCCTGTGAGCAGACTATTCCCACTGTTAATTTTAAATGCAGGCTTGTACAGAAACCAGGAAGGCCAGGGACTGGCAGCAGAGGAAGAGCAGCAGGAGAGCAGGGTACCTGCCAAGATGCTCCTCTCCTTGTCACCTCTTGCTTGTCCTTTCCACATCCAAAACAGGCCTGGCTCATTGCCCAAAGGATCCCTGCCTGGTCCTATCTGTGCTGCCCACTGGACCCTGCCATACCCAGAAATCCCAAAGGAAGGGGACCCACCACCCATGGAAGGGGTTTCTGTCAAATCCACACACAACCTTGTCGGAGGAACTCGTGGTTGAGAGTGGACCACTCCTGGGAGCTCAGAGGCTGATGGACAGGCAGAGAGATGTTATTTAGGGCAGGCACTGGACAGGGGGAGTGGCACAGAGCCCAGCCAGAAGCCCCGTGAAGAGGAAATTACACAGATGGAGCCTGCTGGTCAGGAGGACACATGTCACTTGTCACTCCGGGCTGGAGAAGGGCACCATCTGTCCAACCCACGTCACTGGGAACACCCTCGGTGCCATACTGCCTCTGACCCCCAGTGTCAGGCTGCTCATCCCACCCCAGCACCCCCAGCCCCTGGGCCAGTGAGCAGTGGCTGTGGCTACTAATGGGTGACTTGGAGTGGAACCAGAGGAGATGCCACAGGGAGAACAGCTCACAAGATGCAGGGCACTGATAGACCAGCTGCCCCCAGCATCTCCCTCCACTCTGGCCCTCATTGCTCTGCCCCAACCTTGAGTCCCCTCATGATTAATTATAGTACAAAAGTAGGAACAAGACCAAAACTTTCCAAAGGAAACATAAAGCATCATTCAGCAGTGTTTTCACTTCATGCATCCCAGCTGTGACCTGGGTTTCCAAAGTCACACGGAAAGCTCCTGTCTCAGTCAAAACTACCTGCAGGTGCTGCTCAGCACAAGCAGCAAACAATTCCCCAGCCTGGGAACTCACAATGTCAGGCACACCATCCTCCCAGTGCCCTTCCCCTTCTCCCTCAGGCACTGTCAGGCAGCACCAAGGAGCCAGGGCTTCCAGGCTTTTCCCCCACACAGGGTAGGTGAGGATAACCCTTTTTTTGCAAGGTTTTTATTTCTCCAGTCCTCCAGAGACCAAGCAGTGGCACAATGTGGGCACCATCCCGGCCACTGGGATGGCTCTGGGAGCTGCTGCCTCTTCAGTGCCACTGAGCAGTGGGAGCCAGATGGGGAGGGCAGGTCAGTCAGAGCTGCTCCAGCAGCTTTCAGAGCCTCACAGAGTTCAAAGTGCCCTCCACTAGGACCAAAATCCCAAATGGAGGCAGAGGCAAACTGTCATACCATCTCTGACAAACAGGAGTAGCAGATGGGAAGACATCCAGAGCCCTGGAGCACCCTGACTCCGCAGGTTTTGTAACCAGCACATGCTAATAAATTCATTATTGAGCAAATTACATCCCCGTGGTTCCAACTCACCCCAGTCCCCCTCCAAGCACTTTCTGAAGAGGCAAAGGAGCACAGAACACCTGAAAAGACTTTTGATGTTTGCTCTCCTCCAAACAGCAAAGCTGGCAGGGTGGGCTGTGCAGGGCATAACCAGGTCTCTGTCACTTCAGCAGTGGCCACACGCAGCCCCAAGTTCCTGTCCTCTCCTGTCAGAGCTGCAGATGGATTTGACCATGTCCAGACACATCCAGGGAGCTGCTGCAGGCAGCAGAGGCAGAGCAGAGGAACAACGGGCTCAGCCACTGCCCACTGGGCTCATCTGAGCCCAAACACACCCCTCCACCAAGCCCTGCTGGTACATTTTCCTAGGAAACGTGTGTCCAAACAGGCAGTGACCCTTGCTGCCTCCCACCCCACCAGAGACAAGGCAAGCCTCACAAAAGCACAAGGGACAGAAAAAGCCACACCAGCTGCCATCCCCCTTTTAGGGAGTACTCAGTTAAGCAAAGAAAGGCCCCATCCCTGAGATGCAGGAGGCTGCACAAGGCTTCACTCCCAGGCTGCATCTGTCTGTTTATATTTACGAACACCTCCGTGCTGCTCTGCCCAGCTGAAGAGATTCCAGCCATCTGGGCTTGCCTCGCTCTGTAAAACGATGCCCTTTCTGTACCGAGCCCAGAACACAGGGGGATGCACGGGCTGCTCCTGGGGATGCCTCTGAGCAGCCCTGGGTCATGCCTGCGACTATGTCCCCACACGGAGTGCCACACAGGGGTCCAACAGCAGTCACCTTGCTCCCCACACCCAAACTCCCAAGCCCAGGGCACTGCTGCTGACACCGAGAGCTCCCAGGGCAGCTCATTCTGCCATGGAGCTGTGCAAGGAAGGGCAAGGTCAGAATAACTCAGCACTGACATCTCAGCCATCTCACAGAGCCTACAGGACACGTAGGAGAGAGTACAGACACCCAGATCCCTGGGAACATCCCAGCCTGGCTCTGCCATGCCCGGCAGCACAAGGGCAGCTCAGCACAGCCTCACCTGGACAAGGTCCAGAGCACCCACAGATCACCCACCCACCGAGGGAGCCCCTCTCCCTAGGGCTGCCCTGACCTTCCCACGCTTCAGGGTTTGCTTCAGGCATCTGCAGCAGCCTAAAAGCCCTTCAAGCAGGGCTGAAGTCCTGCTCCTGAAGGCTTCCAGGGAGGTGGTGCCAAGGCAGAGCATAAAGCCAGCCACAGGGTATGCTCCCAGCCCTGAGAGCTGAACCACCACGGTTTAAACTACCCCTGGTCTCAGCCTCAGCCCTTGCTGCAGACCATACAGTACAGCTGTGCACCACGACCAATTGGCCATTCCATGGCACACAGACCCCAAACTCAGCTGTGTCCTATTCCAGAATTAAATCCAGCTGGCAGCTTGTCACCAGTGGCCTTCTCCAGGGATCACTGTTGGGGCCACTCCTGTCTAACAGCTTCATCAATGATGTGGACAAGGGGATCGAGGGCACCCTCAGCAGAAGACACCAAGTTGGGTGAGATGTTGACCTGCTGGAGGGCAGGAGGGATCTGCAGAGGGATCTGGATGGGCTGAATCAATGGGCCAAGGCCAGTTCTGTGATGTTCAACGAGGCCAAGTGCTGGGTCCTGTACTAGGGTAACAACAACCCCATGGAATGCTCCAGGCTGGGGGCAGAGTCACTGAAAAGCTGAGAAAGGCCTTGGGGTTCTGGCTGGCAGTAGCTGGACATAAGCCCAGGTGGGCAAGAGGCCAATGGGGCTTGGCTTGTACCAGAAATAACGTGTCCAGCAGGACCAGGACAGTGATTGTCCCCCTGTGCTGGACACTGCTGAGGCACCACAAATCCTGGGGTCAGTTCTGAGCCCCTCACAACAAGGTCATGGAGATGCTGGAGCTTATCTAGGGAAGGGAATGGAGCTGGGGAAGGGTCTGGAGCACCAGAAGCAGCTGGGGGCTCAGCCTGGAGATACAGAGGCTCAGGGGGTACCTCACTCTCTACAATGCCCTGGCAGGAGAGTGGAGCCAGGTGGGGTCAGGCTCTGCTCCCAGAGAACAAGGGACAGGACAAGAGGAAACAGCCTCAAGTTATTCCAGGGCAAGTTCAGCTGGATACTGGGGAAAATTCCTTCAGGGAAAGGGCTGTCCAGCCCAGTTACCAAGGCACAGACTGTGCAGGTGGAGTCCCCATCCCTGAATGGATTTAACAGATGTGTAGTTGTGGCACTTGGGGTTAGTGCTGGCCGTGGCAGTGCTGGGGAAACAGTTGGATCTTAGAGGGCTTTTCTAACCTAAGCAATTCTAGAATTCTAATATTCACCAGAACCAGCCCATACCTTCCCATTAACAACTTTTTTTACAAATAAAAATCCAAGGTACAGATGATGACTTCAGCATTCAGCAACATCTGCATAAGTCAGGTACTATTTCCACTTTCCAACACTAGCAACGCAAGGGAGAACATGGTTTCCAAGAGTTTTGTCCTTAAGGGCTGGCTTGCATTCCTGCAAAATAATTTCCAGCCTTTGGGACAAAGTCCAAGCCTTTTATCAGAAGCATGATCACTCTTAAGCTCAGTTTTAAAAGTAAACAGGTAAAATTCTCCTTAACTCGGAAGAAAAAGTGTCAGAGGTGAGAGTTACCCCCAGTCCTGGAGAGGGCAATGAGCTGAACTCACTGACCTCCTTCTGTAGCTCTGAAATGTGGACAGCACTATCACCTACTGGAAAAGCACCCATACTTTACAGCCAGTATTTTATAAATTTACAGTCATAGCTGAAGAATTATTGGGTTAAAAACAGACTTAAATAATCTGAAATTATTTTCTTAACATCCTCTAAGTGGCATCATCATTGTTACAGCCCCTGTGCAGACCAGAGCTTCCCATGGGCAGCAGAAGGACCTGCAGGCACAGCACTCATCTCTTATCTCCACTCCATTCACCAGGGTCAGCACTCAGAGAGGTCTCTCCTGGGATCATCACCATGCTTTGCTGTCTGCCAGTGTCACCAAGCCCTGGTGATGCCCACCAGGGACACTGCAGTCTGTCCTAAGAAACTGTCAGAGGAAAAATAAGGAAACCCTGAGGCAGAGAAGGTGACACAGGCAGCACCACAACTCCTATGACTGTGGCATCAAGACAGTCTGCAAAACGTTTATCCTTCAAATCCCATCACCCCACCTACAAACAGGCACTCATGGAATATACTGATTTGGAATGGACCTTCAAGGATGCTCCAGTTCCTGCCATGGGCAGGGAACACCTTCCACCAAACCAGGTGCTCACATGGTCATGAAAGCTCAATGACATTTCTTTGGTGCTCTTGTCTAGACCTTATCAAAGAACTTCAGCACCATCCAGGTGGGACACTGATCCTCCCAAAAGGCAAAGGTCCTCTGGAAAATGAAAACCGTCATTTCATACACAAACCCAAAGTCTGACAGATCCTGATGGAAGATCAGCAATGGCAGAAAAAAAGGCAGAGCTCACACTGGAAAACCTGCAGCACACATCTGCAGAAGTACAGCAGGATGGAAGTGGCCACAGTGGCAGCACTCTCCTGAAAACTCACAGGACAGTGAGCAGAAAACTTCATTTTAAGCTACTCCCCATGAAAAGAAACCTGGGTCTGCAAGTATTCACTAGAATCTGGAACACTGCACTGTTAACAGAAAGTTCAGTCCCACCCTGCAGCAGATTTTGATGGTCAGTCCCCTGCACTGGGGTATATCCTGAGGGGCCTGTGCATGCCTGAGGAGGAGGCAGCAGGGAGGAGAAACCTTCTCCCATAGAAAGAATAGGCCTAGAGCAAATTAACACAATATGGGCAGGAGATTCGGAATTCCACAACCAGTCAGGAGCTGGTTTAGTGGAAGATGTCCCAACCTATGGCAACAGGGTTGGATGATATGGTTCTTTGAAAGTTCCTTGGCTACTGAGGGGAAACTTTTCTTGAGCCTGAGCTCTCCAGGGTTGCTGGAGCAGAAAGACTTCCTATTCTCCTCTGGAAATCACCAAGAAGAGCTTTTGGCCAGCAGATGTCCTGGGCTCCATTCACTGCTTCCATCACTCCTGCAAAAGGTGGTGGAAGAAGAGATCCTCCTGCCAGGGGAGAGCAGCTGCATCACTATGGAAGACATTCAGAGTATCACTGAAAAAGGTTAGAAGATGCTTCAGAACATCTCTCACGTGGGACCCAAGCACCCAGAAGTCAGAGTGGTGTGTCAGGCCCAACCCTGGGAGTGTTCAAGGCTAGGCCAGAGAGGGCTCAGAGCAATCTGGTCCAGTCAAAGGTGTTCCTGCCCTGGCAGGGGTGTTGGAACCAGATGGTCTTTGAAGGTCCTTTTCAACCCAAACCACTCTGTGAGCCCATGACACACCACATGCCACAGCCTGTCCCCTGTTCACAGCCATAAGTCTGCTGCCTGAATTGGGGGACAAAAGCAGTGCCCACATTTCCAACACCAGCCCTGGTTCTGGCCACTGCAGGCAGGGGCACGGGCAGAGGTGCAGAGATGCAAGCAGCCTGTAACACATTGCCCCTGCCCTCTCCTCTCAGCTCAGCAAAACTTTCTACTCCCTGTGCTTCCACAGTTGCCTCATTTGATATTTTTCCTAAGCAAAGACAGCCTCTTTGGCTTTGTGCCTGGTCTGGTCCTGACACAGCACTGCTCCATATCCACTTCCCATGCTGTCCTCTGCTTGCCCTCCCCTCCCCACGCATCTCCTCCAGGATCATCCTGAGGACACCATGGTGCAAGGACCCTCCCCTGAGGCAGGTGTGCTCAGGTCACCTGGAGCCAGGACAATATCACACACTTTTTCTTCCTGGTCTTCCACCTGGGCTCCCTCTCCTCCTTTTTCCTAATATACATAATTTTCTGGAAGAAGCAATTTATCACAGTACTTAGCTTAATGAGCCTTACTGTACATGTTCTGCCTGTAGTGATAATTTTGCATATTTCCTGAGAAATCTTGTTAACGGGAAGATACATGGCAAAACAAACATTTGTACAGCTTCCGAGCAGCTCATACACAAAGATACTTGGATTAAAACAACAGAGATGAGGCTGAACCCTTTTGGCTCCAGCCTCTCAGACACCCAGTGCCCAGCTGATGTATCTGGCTGCACTTATTCTCACCCTTATCACTCTCTGGTGCCCACAGAGTGACACCAGGTCTCAGTGAGTCAAGAGTATTCTCATATTTAAGCTGATTTCAGTGGGACCCCCAAACCCCCACGCACCAGACCCGAAGTTCCCCAAACAATACCAAGGGACCCTGGGGCTCAGTGTCCCCTCTGAGGTCTGTCTGTCCTTCAAAGCCATCACCCCACCAGGTCCCTGCCAGGTTGGGGACGTGACACCCTGCCCAGAGCAGACCTAGAGTCTTGGCTTTGCCTGCAACCACGCTTAAAGCACAGAAAAGGGTTTTCCCAGTTTTTGGCTTGCCCTACCTTGGCGTGCACCCACTGCTGTGAACACAGGGACACCCAGGACCGCTCAGCTGTGCTGAGGAGTGCAAGAACAGCTCACACAGGAGCACGTGGGGCTCATCTACATCACCCCTGCCACCTTCCTCCTCGCCCAGCAGACCCCAGCAGCGAGGATCCAGCGGCATCCCACCCCTCCTGCTCCACGACCCCAAGGGAGCAGGCAAAGCATCTTCCCTGCCCCAGCGCCCGCGGGGCCGGGAACGCTCCGAGCGCAGCCATGATGTGTGACCTGCCACGGCAGCGCTGCTGCTCCCCACCCAGGAACAAACCCGGCGTCTCGGCGATGCTCAGCCCCGTCGGGCTCAGGGCAGCGGGCGGCTGCGGCACGGCCACCGGCTGTCACCCGGCGCGGACCGAGGACACGGATGAATTATTTACGTGACCCTCCTGGCTCAGCAGAACAGCCCGAGAGCGCTTACGGCAACGAAGAGGGTTAAAAAAAAAAAAAAAAAAAAAAAAAAAAAAAAAAAAAAAAAAAAAAAAAAAAAAAAAAAAAAAGGAAGATGGCATCTGAACAAGTGAATATATTCGTCTCCAAGGTCTGTAGGGACTTCTGCAGCCGGGAGGTTCTGGAAAAGATGGAGACACACACAAGACCCGACCTCTGCAAGCAGCAACTGTGGTCGACTTCACATTTGTGCCCCCAGGAGTGAAAGCCTCAGCAGGATCAGTATGGAATTAAGAGGAAGGGATGGAGTGAGGTCGGGCTGTGAGTCCTGGAAATGCTGCAGATTTCACTGCTGCAGGAAGGGAGAGGGTGAATCCACAGAGCCGGACCTGGAGCCCACCTTGCCTCCTCTCTCCCTTTATTTTTAACTGGCAGGAGGCAGCGCCGGGAGCAGGGAGTTACTCGGCTGTCAGGAGTGGGGATTCAGCCAGCTGGGGAGGGCAGTGGCACGGCACAAACATGGAATCACTGCAGAAATGCACACAAAAACAGCTGCTGGAGGTGAACGATGGGCACAGGAGGCAAATGCACCCCAAAAAATGGGCCCCGCCAAGGGCTGGGGAGTTAGAACTGGATGGTTCCTTCCAACCTAAAGCACTCTGTGATCCTGTAATACTGGCACACCTCCCTCACTTCCTCCCGCCGTCAAAACACCATCCATAATTATTCTACCATTTGTACCCGTGTCCCATCCTGGAAATCCCAATGTCTCACTCAAACTGAGCTGTCAGCTCTACGGCAGGACGGAGCATCACAGGACTCTCACAATCCTGCATGTACACACCATCTCATCAGGGTTGCTTTTGGGGGTGTTGGGGAATAGACCAGCTCCAGACCCATTCCAGATGGGCAGGAAAGACCACTCACAGCCACAGCTGTGACATCTGCACAGAAGCAGCTTTAAACAAAGCTCTGCTCAGCCTTATCCAAGGCATCCTGCACGGCCCATCCTCAGCTGTTCACCTCCACAACAAGAAAACATGTTCCATCAGTAAGTTAAATTTCCTGTCCCTGGTTCAGAGCAGACTTGGGGGCACTACTCCCACAAGGGCACTGAATAAGCTCCAGCAAATCTGATCCAAACCAGAGCTGAGGCTCAGAAAAGAGCTGGGATTAGCATTTTGAATTTCAAGTACCATTTTAAAAATCCCATTAAGACATGGAGCTCCTGTTCTGTAGAGCAGTGACCGCCCTGCATCCCCTCCTCCGCTCCAACAATGCCAGCTCGTTTTTTTATTAATCCTTCTTTTTTATCATCCCTGGTAGAATTGAGATACAGTATTAACATGGGAAGAACCAAGCCAGGCTATTAACAAGGCAGCAGAGAGGAAACAAGTTCAAACGCTCCTGACTCTGTGTCCACTGCAGCATCTCGCTCCTCCCTGGTGTCTGCCACCACCAAGGGTGTAAATCCACACTGCCTCACTCACTGCAGTCCTGTCAGGGAGCACCCACTCATATTCGGGGCAACTGGATGCTCAAAAGCATTCCTCCATCCCCAGGAGTCCCCGGGAAGAATGCTGCACCCTCAGCATGAGGCTGATGAATAAGAAGCAGCAGCAGGAGTGAGGCGAAAACACATTTTATTTTTCTTAAGGCGTATTTAAAGGAACAGAGAAATTTTAAAATACTCCATGGCATCACTTCTCAGCCAGCGCCGGCTGCCAAAAGGACATTCATGAGGCTTCTTTTTACTATTATTATTAAAAAGCCTGTTTTCCAATCCCATTTCACAGCCTGTGCTGGTGGTGGAGACAGAGCCCCATGTTTGGGTGCTTTCCAGGCAGAGTGGGGAGGCAGCTTTTGGGGGAGCCTCTTCCTCCCGCAGAATCCACAGCCACCCCTGAGCATCTACAGACAACCCCGAGCACTGAGAGCAGCCCAACCACCCCAACAGCCACCCCATCATCCCCGACAGCCACCCCCTCAGCCCCTCGCTGGCATCACCCCACTTCCATCCTCCTGGCGGTTTTCAGACCAGACCAAACGCGCAGCCAAGTGATCCTGGTGTCAGCTCGGATGCCCGACCACACTGGACACCCACAGTGCTCCCCACTGTCCCTCGCTCTAGGGCAGTGTTCCCCCCAGGGGACAGACCCCCCCTGCAATTCGAGGCGGTTCTGCAGCGCCAATCGTGAAGTAATTTAAAAAAAAATAAAATCCACCAAAAAAACAACCTAAGAGGAAAAAGCACCAGAGGGAGGACCAGAGGGTGGTACGTGGTGGGGGCCGGAGCAGCACGCCGGGATTTCGGGCTCTGCCCCTCCGGCCACTGCGGCTATCCCCAGAGCTCGGCCCCACGCGTGGGCAGCAGCACCATCGCAGCCCCGAGGGTGCAAGAGGGGCCGGGGCATGGGCAGCGGGGGCACCGGAGGCTCCTGGCACCGATGCTCCATGCGCGCAGCCGCCGCCCGCGCTCGGGGACCGCGGGGGGCTCGGGGCCTCCGAGGGACACAGGACCGGCTAGGGCCGCACACGAAGCCCGAGAACCCCCGGACAAGCCAGGCCACCGCAGCGGGGTCACCGCGGTGCAGCGGCCGCGGGCGCTCCTCGGCCCCGCCGCAGCGGCTGCGCCGGAGGATGAACACGCAAAACGGGAGCGGAGCGCGGCGGGCGCGGCACGGTCCCGAGCGAGCACGGCACGACCCCGCCGCCCGCGGGGAGCCCCCGCCCGCACCGGTACGAATACACGTCCGTATCCGGTCCCGCCGAGCAGCGGCGATGCTGCTCAGCCGCCGCGGCCCCCGGCACCGCGCAGATCGCCGCTCGCACCGCCCGGCGCCGGCGAGAAGCGGAGCTGTCCGCAGCGGCGCGGAGGGTACAGCCCCGGGGACCACCCCGCTCCTACCCCGACATCCCGGCGATGTCCGGGGGGGTCATCCCCTGCTCCCAGCCCCCGCCCAACCCCCTCGCCGCCGCCGCTCAGGGCAGGGCGGCCCCTGCCCAGGGAGGGGGGCCGAGAGGCTCCGGGCGGTCCCCGATGGGGGCAGAGGGCTGTCCGCATCCCCCGCATCCCCGGCTGCGCCCCGCACTCACAGCGCGCAGCTCCCCGGTCCGGTCCTTCATCCTCGCCCCGCTGCCGCTGCCGCTGGGAACGGCCAGAGCGCGGGGAGGGGCGGGCGCGGAGCATGCGTGCAGCGCTGCGGAGAGGGGCGGGGGGACACCGGGGGACCGACCATCATGGGGGGACACGCGGGGGGACACTCACAGCTCGGAGCCGAACGGCGGGGAGGCGGCACGAGAGGTCTCACATCGCCGGATGGCGCCGGATAAGGGGGGGCACACAGCCAGGAAGGTCACGGCTACAAGGGGATGTCACCGGAGGGGCGGGGGGGGTCACACGGCGGGGGAAATGAGATGTCACAGCTGCGGGTCACACCCAGGGGGCCTCACACGTGGGGGAGTCACGTCTCGGGAAAAGGGGGCTCACTGGGAGGGGTCCACGCGAGAAGGTCGCAGGTGCTGGTCACACCTCACACGTGGGGGCGTCACATCGTAGGGTAGTCACACTGAGGGAAGGCCACAGGAGGGAGTCACATCTGGGAATAACATCGGGAGGGATCACACCTGGGGAGGTCATACCTGTGGGACATCACGGTGCTCTTAAGGGTCTGCAGGGTAGCCTCAAGAGCAGGGTCACCCCCGGGTGTCCCTGGGGCGGTGGCAGTGGTGATGAGGGTCCAGCGGACAGCGAGGTTTGGGGGCACCAACAAGAGGGGCTGGCTCTGACCCCCAGCCTGGGGACAAGCAGGGCATGTTGAGGGATCCACCCCGAGGACCCCAAAACCAGGGTCGCAGCCAGCAGAGAAGTGCCAGCAGGGCTCAGAAAGATGCTGCCAGTTTGCTGCTTTTGGGGAAACTGGCAATGTCAGACAGACACCCCTCTCCCTCCCCGCTGCCAGGGATAAAAAGGAGCGGGATCTCCCATAGCTGAGGTCTGCAGGTTCCTGCAGGTCCTGGGCCATTGAATCCAGCTGCGGGGCCACGGGTCGCAGTGCCCGCAGTCCGACACGTGTCCAGCATCCCTGGGCTGCCCAGTGCTGGGGTACACCCGGCACAAAGGCTGCGGGTGTTAAGGCCAAACCCAAGGCAGCTCACCCTGTGTACGGCCCCACTGATGCCTCACGGGCCCGCACACCCCACACCTCACCCCAACCCACCGCGCGTGGCTCCGCTCGGCCCGCTCACCTCTCACAGCCCCGCTCACCTCTCACAGCCCCGCTCACCTCTCACAGCCCCGCTCACTGCACAGTCCCACACACCGTGCACGGCCCCCCTCTCCCCGCACAGCTCCACTGTACCCCACTCACCCCGCACTGTCCCGCACAGCCCCGCTTGCCGCACACAGCCCGGCTAACCCCGCACTGCCCCCTCACCCCGCAGTGCCTCGTTTACCCCGTTTATCCCGCAGTGCCCCGTTCCCCCGCGCTGCCCCTCCGTCCCCCCAAAGGGGAACCCGCCCGGGGCTCCGAGCGCGGCTCTGCGGCGCGCCGCCCCCTGGCGGCTCCGGCCAGAACCTGCGGAGTCGGTATCCGCCACCCCCCGGTACCCCCAAGTATCCCCGGTACTGTCGGTACATCAAGTATCCCCGGTACCCCCGGTACACCCGGTATCTCCGGGGCAGGGCGGGATTCGGGCTCCCTTCCCTCTCCTCCAGGAGAGCTCATCCCCCTGGGACAGCATCACCGGATTACACCAGGGCCGCTCCAACACTCCTGTATCCCATGTGTGTTCTTCCCCAAATTAGCCGTAACCATCCCTTTGCTTCCTCTCTAAAACATCCCATAATAAACTCTGTGCAGTCCTCCACAACCAAAACACATTTCATTCTTCCAGACAGCTATAGCCCCTCTCTCCAATGGTGTTTTGACACCAAGGCTAAGGCTTTACCTGGACAGGGTGTCCCTTCCTCTGAGTCTGTCATTTGGGTCCTTATCTACCCTCGTGTTTCTGTGCTCCCCCAGGCTTGTGTGGATGGGACTTGTGTGGGGTGGGTTGGTCCTGGAAGGGACCCAGCCAGGCACTGTTTGTGCTCCCCTTCCCACCAGTGTCTCCCTATGCTCCCTTCCAGGTGGGCAGAGGGGCTTTACTGCACATCTCAACAGTGGGATAGTTCCCAGCACCAGGAACTGGCTGATGAATTCACTCAAGTGACAGAGGAGTACTGTGGACTTCCAAAAAAGACATCACCCCCTGTGCTGTCACCCCCATGAGCTCTTCCCACAGCCCAGGCTGCAGGGGCTCATGGAGAGGGTCACACAGCTCCTCACCTGTGATACAAGCAACAGAGGCTTGCAAATCCAGGGAGCCAGAGGCACAGCTTGCTGGAACTGTGTCTGTGCCTGCAGCACTCTGTGTATGGATGGACTTTCAGGTTTTAGGCAGCCCAAAATGCAGCACAGAAACCCAAGGACACATGAGGAATTACAGAGGTGTTTTGAGCAGAGGCTGCAGATGATGGCTGGTGCAGCTGCAGCAGATCCAAGATCGATCCTGTCATTGTCAAGGACTTGCCTCTGCCAGGAGAGACAGAACTGCAACTGCCAATGGAAGAGTTCAGACACACACAAGGGGGTGCAGAATAAATCCTCAATAGAAACACAGAGAAAAGCGAGTGCTGGGCACGGAATGAGGCTGACAGTGTGAACATGATGGAAATCCAGAGTGCAGCCCTGAGCTGGCAGCTTGGCTGCAGATCAGAAACCACCTCAAGCTGCTCATTCATTCATTTTCAGTCTCTGCTGTTACTTCAGGGACACTATTCACTTTGGAGGGACAAGACAGAGATCCTGGAACAGGTGCTGAAAGTTATTTGTGGAGGATTAGGCAGGAAATCTGTTCACGGAGGAACAGACCAGAGTCACAGAGCACCTCAGTGCTGAGGGAGCCAGGGAGGCAATCTCCGTGCCAAGAACACAGGCCAAGTCCTGTGGCAGAGGAGAGACAGGACCTCAGGGGCAAGGAAGGGATAGGCCACTCCAAACCATCTCCCTGCAGGGAGACTCACTCCTCATACACTCAGTGCCCACAGGGAGATACCAGGGAGGGCAGGAGCAGTAGAGGGAAGGGTCCATATGACCATAGGCACAAGTGGATCCAGCTGGAGGTTCTCTCTCCCCACTCAAGGAAAGCAGGTACGTCAGTGGCGATTGATCCAAATGCTTGTCTCCATGCCAACAGCCACTAAAAGTTGGTTTTGGACACCTAACACAGGCTGCAATCCCATGTGTCCAGGGATGGGAAGATGCTGCCCCATAGCCTTTCCAGAGACAGGACTCCTGTCCCCCACTGTGGGGAAGGTTCATATCAGCAAACAGGGAGATGATGTTGAGAGGAAGGGAAACTTTGCCATGACTTGGAGAAGCTGAGGCAGGGCACTCAGAAAGGCATTGGATGGGGGTGGGAAAATTGGGAAGAGCCATGTGCTGTGGACAAAATAGTCAAAATGGGAGAGGAGAAGGTTAAACAAAGGAAAAAGAGAGATGACCAAGGAGAAGGAGAGGCAATTCAACCTTTTGAACACATCTGTGGTGGAAAAAATCAGATATTATAAGGACTCAGTATTTCCAGCAGCAGTAGGAAAAGTGGACATTCCCTTGTCTACAGCTTGTCTCATCTCTCATTCCCGATGCCATGCCCAGAGCATTATGAGCATCATGGTGCTCACAAAAACATGAGCAGAGGGAACAAGATCTCCCAGGGAGTGGCAGAGTGGGACAGAAACCCCCCGAGAGAAACAATAACCCCCTAAAAGGAATCACAGGCTCTCTCCACCTCCTCATGCCTCCAGCAGCAGCCTGACAACACGCTCAGGCGCAAGCTGGCACTACCAATGCCCTGCACAGGAAAATTTCCTACAGAAAAAAGAAAACACATGATAGGGATGATCTGTATTCTCTGTCTTTATGTAAGGAACAAGTTGAAAAACATTTCTCAGGTTTTTCACAGATGAGCATCTGTCATCTGTTACGCTGCCTGAAGAAATTTGTGCATTAGACCTTAATTTTCAGCCTGACCTTTCTGGCTTTCTAAGGTCACATTAAATCATGGGAAACCCACCTTCCCAAAAGCTGATCCTCTCATTCTCAGATCTGGAAAGCTTGAAACAACCTGGAATCACACACCTCCAAGACAAGTTCCACTTTCACGCATTGTAGAAATCCTGCCAACTGCTGTGAAAGTCAGATGATTTTAAGCACAAGAACTTGTGAATAAATTATAGAGAAGTCTGATTACATCAGTCCTTTCTGATATTCTGTGTTACTCTAGAAAATTATTTTGACAGTTAAGAGAGAAAGGGAAGCATCTCCAGCTTACATGGCACTAGGGTTCACTTAAAAACCTGCTCAAACCAAAGCAGTGAGAGATATTCAATCAAACCAAAGCAATCATTTCAGTACAGGAACAGGGCACACGGACACATATTTCTTGACTGATCCAATGAAGTGGGACTATGCTCAGGTCAGCTTTACTCTGCTGTGCATTGAAATATTGGCATTAACTGCAGAGATCGTGGGCTGCACCTTGGGAGAACAATGAGCGTTAATAAAACAGCAGCAGGGGGTGAGAGGCAAAGCAGCCCAGAACTTCCCTTTGCTGCCTTCCTCTGCTACTCCAATCCCGTGGCTAAAATTAAAATATATTGATCCAACAATCAGCCTCCAGTAGTGATTTAATAACAACCACTTAAACCCTGGTGGTGCAAATAAAATACTCCTCCCCCCCACACACCAGCCAGGGGGAGGACTAATCTCTGTAGGACTCCTCCTGCCCAGAACTGGCAGCTCCACACATCCCAAACCCCCCGTCTTGGTGCACATCCCAATATTCTTCCCAAATACCTGTCCTGGTGCACATTCCCACCATCCTTCCCAAACATCCCTGTTGATGCACACTGCAGTCCTTCCCAAGCATCCCTTCTGGTGCACATTCCAGTGTCTTCCCCAAAATCCCCTCCTGGTGCACACCCCAACAGCCCTCTCCAACCTTCTTCCTCGTGCACATCCCAGTGTCCTTCTCAAACACCCTCCTGGTACATCCCTACACCCCAGCATCCTTCACAAAGGAAGGATGGAACTCCTAGTACATGTCCCCAGTCCTGGGATGGGGCCAAGCTGAAGCACCATTTGAGATTTGCTGGCAAGTCACCAGTTTGGAGTTATCATAGCCCAAATATTCCTCCATTGAGACCAGAACCTATTCTTGCAGTCTGACTTTGGTGGGAAGCTGTTCCAATCGTGTGAATGACTCATCTCTAGGGTTTGAGGATTTTTTCTATTACATTTACACTGGAATTTCTAATGGATGTATTTGCATCATGCAGGCTCTGTCAACTGCCCACAGCCTTTTCCTCCACGAAGCTATCATTCCTGCCATTCCTTTTCATTTGCACACTCATTTAATTTGACCTTGGAAGGCCCTGAGGGCCTTTGGGCTGAGTCCTGCCCCTATGAAGCCCAAAGCACGGGTGAGGCTGCTGGATTCAGCCTCTGACAGATGCCCATTCAGCTGAAGTTCAGTTGGCTCTCAAAAACCCATCATAGCTCAAGTACCCAAAGGAAAAGAAGCAGACAAAGCTGCAGAGAAACCAGCTATGCTGCTGCAGCTGGTGTAGCCAGAGCTGGGGGCCTTCCAGCCATGTACATACTCCCAAGTCTCACTGCTAGACCCACTCTGGGGCCCCCAAGAATCTGCAGCAATTCCTGGCCTGTGCCTGCTGCAGGCCCCTCCTGCCTTCCCCTTTCAGTTCAGGGCTCCCCTGTCTCGTTAACTCGAGCCCACTCACCCCAAGCTCTTGTGCACCCACAACAGTCCTTCCTCTCACTTCTCCTGTTGAGTTTCCCTGTATGGGCACCCCTTCAGTGAGAACTGCAGGGACACTTCCAGGCAGTGACCTCCTCATGCTCCAGGGAGGACACTGGTCTCCCCTCCTGCCTGTCCCCAGGGCCCATCTGTTCCACCTCCCCATCTGTGTACAGCTGGTAAATGCACAACCCCACTTCAGCCACAGAATCATGGACACATGGAACAGTTTGGGTTGGAGGAGATCCTAAAGCTCATTTCACTCCAATCCCCTGTCATGGGCAGGGACAAATTCCAGTAGACCAGGTTGCTCCAAGCCCTGTCCAACCTGGCCTTGGTCACTTCCAGGGATGGGGCAGCCACAGCTGCTCTGGGCAACCTCTGCCAGGGCCTCACCACCTTCAGAAGGAAGAATTTCTTCCTAATATCCATCTAACCCTGCTCTCTGTCAGTGGGAAGCTATTCCTCCTTGTCCTGTCACTCCAGGCCCTTGTAAATGGTTTCTCTCCATCTTCCTTGTCATCTCCATTTGGGAACTGTAAGGCCACAGTTAGGTCACCCCAAAGCCTTCTCTTTTCCAGGCTGAACAATCCCATTTCTCAAGGCCTTTCCTCATAGGAAAGGTGTTCCACCCTTCTAATCTATTTGGTGATCTCCAGTTCCAGCTGTGCACACCTCCTCTCCTTGGCAGGCTCAGAGCATGAATGCCAGTTGTGACTAAAAAGATCATTGACATTTTCATTTGTGTACATGTATATAAAAATTTGCTAGTTTTATTTATAAAATTGCAAAATTCAAAGAGCATTTGCTGTGGGGTCTCTTCAAACCAGCTTTTACCAGCACCACTGGCACGGTCAAGGCCAAGGAGGCTGCAAGCACAGGAATGAAGAACTGCAAACTGTCTCTTACTTTTAGTAATTTTAAATTTTAAAATTTTTCTCTCAAGTTTCTCTATCCAGAGTTTTAAGTATCAAAATTATATAATTATGTAAATCTTAGTGCATCTCACACTCAGGACACAAAACCCTGCCATAATAACTGGGCAATAGGTCAGGAACCTGACCTCATCAGAAAAATCCACTCTAACAGGATCTGCCATTGGCATCATCTCAATTAAAAAGGTGTTTTGTTACACTATTGATTACAAAATTATTCTCATAACCTTATAACTCCATCCTGAGAAGCATTTCAAAGAGATGCAGCCCTTGCTGACAAGCACCACAAAACACCCAGAAGGGTGTGATAAATGCACAAGGCCACAACATGAATAATGATTAAAATAAAGAGATAACAAGTGCTACAAACTCACTGAATGCTTTTCATCCTGGTTCAGTCGTTACAGACCATGCCAGAGCACAGAGATCAGTTCTGCTGCTCCAGCATCAGTTGTGGTACCTCCAGAGTTGTCACATCAGCACCAGGCACATCACCCAGCTCCAGGCCAAGGACACTGTTCTGCTGCACAGACCACACTTCCAACACATCCTGGTAGCCTCTTCCATCAAAATGAGGGGCAACAGGCAAGGAAGGTGAATAAAAGTCCCCTTATAATTGAAATTGCCAGATTCAAGCTGCCAGACGGATCTAAGAATTACAGCAAAGGTCAAGGCAGAACAAATTCTGAGAGTTGCTGACTCCTTTCTGGAGTTTGTTTTCTCAGTGAAGACTGGGACAACATAAAAAGGGCAAGAGGGGAGTGAGGAAAACAGTGGAGCACCAGGGAATAAGGGGATGTTTCAACAACCACACACATGGCTGCAACCATGAGTCTCATGTTCCCCGTGAAGGAAGAACAAGCAGAGCAAAAGAAGGATGGCCGATTCATATTTCATATCCTGCCTCTGAATCCTAAATTCACAGACACATTCCAACCTGCATGGTCTGAGCTTGAGATTTTTCTTCCTATCCTTTGTTTGGAACAGAAAACACATGGAAATGTGACTCGTGCACAAACCAGTGCAGCACTGTCGGTCTGCAGGGAGCTATGTTCCTCTGAACTTGAGACAGAAATAAAAATAGAGGGAAAAACTGAGAAAAGAACAGAAGAAACTGGGTAAACACAAGCTTTCCCAGGAAGCAGCACAGTGCTCTGCAATCAGAGATGCGACAACGAACCACCAACAAACATCAACCTCAAATGAACAGCTTGAACAGTTCAAAGTTCAGCTGCTGTGCAAATGTTATCAACTGCTCTCACTGTCTGCAAACCTTCCACAGCCACAGCTCTGTGGTGAACTAAGGTGAAGGTGTGTTTTCAATTGTATTCCTGAACAAAGAAACTTCCTGCTCACCACTGCAGAGCCACATCTTATGGGCACACACAAGGAAACGCAGAATATAACCCTTTTGTTCAGTTCTCCATCTGTCTTCCTTTGCTTTAATTTCATATATCACATGTGGCAGAGAATTCTCTCTCTAGGAATGAATCAGTCTTAAGGTAGAGGTGGATGGATAAATTTTACTATTGATTGCTCTGTACACAACAGCTAAAAACAATTATCAGCATTTCCCATAAAGTTATCTACTCATTCCATTAATCTGAAACAGCATTCATGCCTTGACCTTCAACATCACCCTCTTCTCTAAGAAGAAAACTAAATGTACCAAGTCATGTCAATTTTTCTCATTATTTCCTTTTCAATCCCTGAAAAGGTGTTACAGAGTTCACAGGTTCCATGTCAGTATTTCAGAAGAAATGTAAAAAATTGTCTGTATTGTTAGAGCCTGGTAAGAAAGGGCCTCGAAAAACAGGGCTCCTTGTAGAAATACTTGATACATACTTGTGGTAATGCAAATCCTGGGTCTGGAGGTGTCACAATCTCCCTTCCCCATCCAAGGAAAACAACAAAGGAAGGGCTTCTGAAGCTTCCAGACAGCTTCAGGGACTCCTGCTGAGGGGTGGAAGCTTGTGCTGGAGGGAGGATGCCAAGTGCTCCAAGCAGCAGAGGTGACGCTCAGGGCTCCGGTGGCTGGGGCACAGCAGAGGCAGAGGGGCTGATGAGGTCCTGGGGAAGACTCTCCCGCGCTTCCTGCATCCGGCGCCGTGCCCGCTGGAAAGCCTCTGCAACAGAGGTGACAGCAGGCCACAACGCATGAGAGAGCCTCAGGGAAGGGGAGGGATGTGTCTTTTCAGTGAACATCATCTCTCCTGGTGCACAGTCCCTTTGAATAGGTTACACCACCAAAGCACCTGGTGCTGCTCCACCTGCTGCTCTCTGATTTCTGTACACAATGGACTCAGAGCCCGTGCCTTAGTGCCACCAGCTCTGTCCAGTGCCAGCCAAGACTGGGCAGCCAGTCCAGGCTGTGCCCCCACACAGTGGTTATCCCTCCTGCCTGCTCAGACCTGATGCCTCCTGAAGTTTCCAGCTCAGTTCAGAACATTAAACCTCTGCCACAGACTCTGAGAACTCACAGGGAGGGACATTACTCCCACAGTAATGGATGATCCTGAAATATCCTGCTCACTCTGTAAAAAGGGAGGAAAAGCTCACCAAGACAGAACGACACTGAAGGCCCTACCCAGAACATTGTAGACAGAGCTCTGCTGGCTGAAGCCTCCCAGTCGGTCCAGTACACTCTGCATGCGCTGCCTCAGGGCACTGTTCTCCAGAAAGGCTCTGCACAGAAGCACATCAGCAGGTCAGGGCTGCCAAAGCTAGCACAGGAGATGGAGTTTTCAGAGCTCATATTCCCTTTGTTTCACTCACTTGGACTGCTGCAGGCAGTAGAGCCGGAATGTGACGCTCCCTGTGGTCTCTGTCCGGAAACCAAAGCGGCTCAAGCGCTTTCCCTGCAGGGATGGCACAGGTTAGAGTAACCCCACTGTGAAAACAAGCATGTTCCATCAGAGCACAAACTCCTGTGGGCACAGTCTTCCCCTCCCTGCAAGGCTGGAAAGAAGGGCACATAGTTCCAGGCTGCATTGAGGGCAGGATCTGAACACTTGCAAGCTGACAGTGCGGTGCTGGGGCAGGGTTTCAACAACTGCAGCAGGGCTTGTTCCCAAACAAAGCTGCCACTAACACCACCCTGCTCATTACACCAGCAGCCACCTCTGCAACTTTCTGAAGAACATGAAGTTTCTACCTGCCTCACACCCATCAGCTTCTTGCTTCAGGAAGCTGTTCCAGGCATAATACAGCCCAAATTCTTCACAGAAACCCAGGAGAAGGCTACAGCTGGTACCAAATGCTGACCTGACAAACACTTTATAGGCAGGAATAAGCCAAGGCTTTGGTTCATGCTCCCCTACTTCTCTAAGTTGCTCACCCCTCAGAAGGCACAGCTCTGCCTCAGTGTTTGCTCATTCCTCTGTTCAGGATCACAAGACTCACAGAGGAGACATTTCTTTAGTGAGAGGGACAGGACCAGCAGCTCATCCTTGTTCAAATCTGGTCCATCTTACCATGGACACCTGACCCAAGAGCAAAATGCACCATGTCCTGGCAAGAAGCTACTCTGCAGCTGAGCCCACCTTGAAGGTCGATGGGATCCGGATGTAGGTTAAGTCCTCCAGCTCAGGAGATCCCCCAATGAAGAACCTCCTCATTTCAGCAACAGTTCCCAGATCCACGGGACGCCAGGTAGGGATGGTGAGCATGTGGACACCTGGCCCAGGACAAGAGGACAGCTTAGCTGCTGTGACCTGTGATTTATTCAGTCACAGAGGACAGCAAAGGCAGGTGCATACGTGCTGACCCAACCCAGAGCTGTCTAGAAATGCTGCACACTAACAAAATGTTCTAAAAGCATGTTCCCATTGAGTCAGCCCATTCTAGTCACACAGCCAATGCTAAAAGTACCCTCTGCCCAATAGCAGCATCTCCTCATAACACACAGGGGTCACTCCCAGATCCCATGTGGGACGCAGAGGGTTACTGCCACTGTAAAGATGGAAGCACAGCATCACCCCAGAGCTTTATCACACCAGATGTTGTGATGGCAGTATCAAAGGATGAAGGACAACAAGTCCAGATGTGCCTCACATCCTTTTTTGCTGCACCCCAGAGAGCTGACTGCTCCCTTCAGTACACCAAGCCCCTGGGACTGGCTGAATCACTTCCCAAAGGACCACTCAACTCATTCTCCCAGACAATTAACACAGTGTCCCAAGGATGCTTTACCTGGACTTGCTGGCAGCACCAAGGACCCATATCCTTCCACACGATACCGCTGCCAGAAATCCAGGGACAGGACCTCAAAGTAGAGAACAGGCCACTGAGGGAGACTGTCTGCAAGATGGGGAGCAGGTCACAGCTTTGGGAAACAGACTATCACTGAGAAAAAGAATGCTAAACACCCAACTAGTAGGAAGCATAAGAATCAGAGAATCATTTAGCTTGGAAAAGACCTCCAAGATCATCAAGTCCAACCTGTGATCAATCCCCACCTTGTCACCCAGCCCAGAGTACTGAATGCCACCTCCAGTTGTTCCTTGGACACCTCCAAGAGATGAGGACTCCATAATCTCTCAGGGCAGCCCCTTGTTAGTGCCTGTCACCCATTCTGTGAAGAAACCCCTCCTAGTGTCCAGCCTGAACCTCTTCTGGAGCAACTTGAAGTTTCCTCTTGTCCTGCCCTTTGTGCTCTGGGAGTAGAGCCCAACCCCCAGCTGGCTCCCAGAGAATTGTAGAGAGTGAGAAGGTCTTCCCTGAGCCTCCTTTTCTCCAGGTTGAGTCTGTCCAGCTCCCTCAGCTATTCCTTGTGCTCCAGATCCTTCCCCAGTTCTGCTCCCTCTCTGGAAACACTCCAGCATCCTTCCACCACTGTCCTTTCTGTATTTCTTCTACAATGACTAACTAAGATTTATGGTGGATTGGTTTCTTCTGTAAAAGCTGAACCCTCAGATTTAAGGCTGAAAACCGAATTATTGATAATAAAAATTAGGGAAAATTCTCTAAGAGCAAGTCCAGACTGGACTGTCAATTTTCTTTGAGCAGACAAGACAATCTTTCGTGAATGATCTGAAGCCAAACAGCAGAACTTGTTTACCTCTGACCTTTCCCACTCCTATTGGGGGAATATTAACTTGGATTAATATTAATCCTACATCTCTAAAAGCATTTCTTTTTTCCACAGTGAAACAAACTCACTGTGTTCCTTCTAGTCTGAAAATTCATTAGTGTTGGTTGAATACCCAGATCCAAAGTGTACATTAGATTCAAGTGGCAAGGCATGCCACAGAGTGCTGTCCCTAGCAATTGTATCCACAGTGCAATAGGATTGGTGAGGAAGCAGCAGGAACAGGCAGCAGAAAACCCAGCTTAAAATAGAGCTGAAGTTTCAAAGTGACATGAACTATCTAGGGATTATACAGGTCACTGAGCACGTCTACAAATATAAGACTCAGCACAGAGTTTTAGTTGTGTATAAAAAAGCTGTCAGGGCTCTGTGCAGCACACCAGGCACAGCAACATAGCTCTGCACACCAGGTTTTAGGAGACAAGCCAAGATCCAGGTAGTTTTCCAACCAGAGAAAACTGCCTACAGCCTAGAAACAGGGCAACATTAATGAATCCATAAAAATGCTAATGGATTCCTGGGCAGGGCAAACACAAGGATGTGTCCAGGGGCTGTATGGTGACAGGGTGAACTTTTGTTGAACCAGAAACATTTCCCTCCGTTCTTTCTTCTCCAACAGGATAGACAGCATGATGACTACAGTGGGACCAAAGGATTTCAGAGGAACAAGGAAACACACCTTCATCTTCTTGGGTGTAAAACATCTCCAAAGTGAAGGGGTAGCAGAAGTATGCCACACTATCCTAGAAAAACAACAGGGCAGAGATCAGATTCCTGGAGAGGAGAATTTATCATCAGCATTGCAGAGGGCATAGAGAGCTGGGAGAAAGGAACTAACGGTAGAAAGCAGGTGATGCTGCCCAAAAAGATCAATTACATTCCACTAAAAAACATGTGACTGCAGGATGGACCTGCATACATTCCCTAGTGCCATGTCAATGGAACAGGATGTTGAAAATAATGGAAAAGGGGAGTGACACACCTCAGATGAAAATTCAGCCAATTGCATAATTACAGCCTTAAAACTTTACAGGAGTCAATCCAAGCACAGTACCTCAAACAACGGTATTACTGAAACGTTGTATGGTAATTATTTTTGTAATATGAAAATATATAAAATACATTAAAAAGCTAATAAAATTCAAAGTCAATGTAGAGTGTCTGCCTATTTCTGCCCCAGGCAAGCTGGAACCATGCTTGGTTAACTCAGAGCACTGGAGAACACAAAAATCAAGGCTCCAAAGGCAATCAGTCAGCAAGAATGAATAAAAAAGTGAGGTTCCAGAAAATGCTTGGGAGTAGTTTTATTTGGTTTGGGATTATTTGGAGACAGTGGCCCCTTGAGAAAATGACAAGTATCATTCGAATAAGGAGAATCCCAAATATTCGCTGGTCTTGAAAGGAGCCCTCAACTCAGGACCTTTGCTGAATACATCTGTAGTTTGTTACACATGTTCCACTCCAGAGACTGCCTGTTCAAACTGCTCTGCAGGTCTGCAAGTGTCTTACCCAGCCCACTGTCTTGGTGGCACAGATCTGCGTCACTCCTGAGAGCTGCTGGAACGGGGAGCTTGACCACTCTGGGGGGGACAGGAGAAGGTGAAGGCTTGGGGTGAGGCCAAACTCACAGATCAGTTCAGCTCAAAGGAGAATTTCAGTCCCTGATGACTGGGGTAAAAAATAATGTCACCCACCCTGACATTCACAGAATCACAGAATCATTAAGGTTGGAAAATACCTCCAGTATCGTTAAATCCAACCTGTGACCAATCCCCACCTTGCCAACCAGGCCAGAGCATTGAGTGCCACATCCAGTCATTCCTCAGACACCTCCAGGGATGGGAGCTCCACCACTGCCCTGGGCAGCTCCTTCCAGTGCCTGATCACCCTTTCCATGGAGAAATTCATCCTCATGTCCAACCTGAACCTCCCCTGGTGCAACTTGAGGCTGTTTCCTCTTGTCCTGTTACTTGTCTGGGAGCAGAGCCTGACCCCCACCTGGCTGCCTCCTCCTGTCAAGGAGTTGTAGATGGGGAGAAGGTCCCCCTGAGCCTCCTCTTCTCCAGGTTGAGCCCCTCCAGCTCTCTCAGCTGTTCCTCACATGAATTTTCCCTGTCCTATTCCAGGCACTGCTCTTTAGAACACGCTGAACTGTCCATGAAAAGCACCAGCTCATGTCAAGAGACAAGTAGAGCCTTACCTAAATGTACTGAGTGGCAGAAATGGTATCTTGACACATATATCAGAGAAGGGAGTCAGAGCCATAGCTTTAGGAGAACTAAACACACAGCAGGATATGCATGTAAGTGCTGGGAGCCTTATTTATCCATTAAAATATGTTAATATCAGCACAAAACATGATAACAAGCACTGAAATCAGACAAGCTCACTGTGGTGGGGAGCACAGGAAGGCTGTTCTCTGCAAGATAAGGAATGAAGTTTGGATAGACTGGTCACCACCACCTCTAGATCCCAGCCTGATCTGAGTTCTGCCATCGTAATTCTGAAGGCCTCTGACTAGATCCCAGCCCCAACATTATTTTTGCTGACTCCCAGCAGAGCTGGTGTGACAGATCAGCCAAAGCCTGTTTCATCTCTTAAATAGCTGGGATGTGGGTGGGAATGTGAATACTCACGGTTAGGCAGCTCCAGGAAGAAATGAACATAAAGGTTGTCATACTCATAGCCTTGAGCTGAAACTGAGAAGAGAGAATGAACTTCAGATGTTTGATTCCACACAAATTCTTCCATCATTCACTGTAGATTTTTGGGAGAGCTTCCACCAATAACCTCAAGGAAAATCAGTTTCCCAGAAGCTGGGAAACATCTTCAAAGTAACAGGAGATGACCCACAGAGAAGATTCCTTCCCCAGACTTCCCTGTCCCTGTATCACTAACCAGATGAGGGAGTTCACACATTTAATTGGTTTCTTTGGGAAGTTAATAGATTATAGCAATCTGCTCTCCTTTTTTCAGATCTAGGCCTTCTTAGAACAGCTACAGCATTTGTAACCTCCAACGTGTAAATGCCTCTTAAGAGATTAGTCTGCTGGAAACAGGGAGGAGAAGGAGGAAGTAAAAGATTCTAGGGCCTCTTGAATCTAGGGATTCAAGAATCGTTGGATCATACCCTCAGCCATCCCAGCACACCCACATTTGCCCCTACTATTGTTTAGAGTAAGTACTCACCTATTTCTCCATTCACGAAAAGTCTCAGAGTACCAGGAAGAGGCTGGAAAAATTAGCAGATGTACAAGATAAAGAGCTCAACACCCACTAGTGCAACGTTAACAATTCCTTCCCAACGGCATCTCACACAGGTATTCCATAGGTTTTTGGACAAAACTGTTTTACTGTTCTGGCCACGGAGGAGGCATGATTTGTCCTATCAGTTCTAGAAGTGAACAGTCCCTCTGGAAAGAGGCTCTAAAGAGACCAAATCCCTGAAAGTCCAGCCTGCAGGAATTTACTGTTCTGTAAATATCTATCTTACAGGTGTCATGATCGATATAAAACACAGTGAGAAGTCACTTGCAGAAATCACAGTCCTGCTTCTGTCATGTTCCTGCATTTGCCCAAGATGAGGGAGCAAGGGAAAGCACTGAGACACTAACAAAGTTCTGGAAAGCACAACTTTCACTGTTTTGTACTATATTTCACAGATTTGTATTCACTGTGCTGGCAAATGGTATTTGAGAAAAAAAAGACTGCAGTGCAAATAATTCAGTGAGAATGGAAACTGCAGGAGTCTGAGTGTGAGAGGGGCTGTTTATTTGCACAAAATAGCATATAGAGCTGTTTGACACTGAAGAAGTTAACAGCAATCACTGTCCTGAAGACATAAACACTACTTCCTTCTCAAAGTACTACAGTCACAGGCCTTGAGGCACTGCATGCAGCCTCACAGACACTGCAGTGTTCAGCAGGCCCTGAACAGGCAGGATGGATCTCTGCCCAAATCCACTGCCACTCATCCCTTCTGACCCAATGTTCTGCTCAAAGCCACAAGGTAAAAGCTGCCAACCCCCCTCCTGAGCAAAATAAGTCTCTGGAGACTGCTGCAAGTGGCATCTGTATGAACCAGGTCACCAGACCCCAGAGACAACAGAGCTCCAGTCCCTGCCAGTGCCTCTGGAACTCACCATTTCAAAGTCTGTGCCCACGAGCCCACTGAGGTAATCCTTGTGCCGCCCGTAGAGCTGGGAACACACAACAACAACAAAAAAGGGACATTTTGATTGTATCTGCTGTTATGTACTGCCAAACTTAAACTGTATATAATTTAAATTCAAATCATTACTGGGCTTAGCATACATGGAGTTGTTACAGCAAATATGGAGAATATAAGTATCCAACAGAACAAAGAGGCATAACTGCTAACACTGCACAGAACTTCAGCTTTGGTTCTCCAAGGCAAGTTTTAAGGGAAAAGAAGCTCTGAAGAATCAGATATTAAATGATATCTGAAAAACAGAGGTACAAACTATTCCAAGGAAATGGCCAGGCGGAGATCAGCCTAGTGGAATCATGATTTCCTTGGTGACCACAAAACCAGTAAGGAAATGCACAAATAAAAATCTAAACCAAAAAGTACTTTCATAAACTGTCAAGAGACAAAAAGGCAATTCAGAAAAATTGAGATGTGAAATGGGATCTCAATATCCTGGGACATTACAGACAACAAGACATCATTTAATAAACACACAGGCAGCAGGAGGAAGATTAAGGAAAGGGTTTGCCCACTGCTCAAAAGGGAAGGTAAAAACACTGCCAGGTGACACCAGGAAGGCATGGAGTTGGGTGGTTTCTTACATCAGTTCTCACTCCCTACAGCACTGTAGCCAGAGGCAGGACAACTACAGACAAGGCCACTTTAAGGAATAAGGGATGAAGCAGGGAATATTAGCTGTAGTTCTCAGATCCCTGAGCATGATGAGGCACAGGGCAGTGACATTTTGTCACTTCAGGTGTGCAAAGCACCAGCAGTTACATCTCCATGATGATCTGAGCTGCCTCTGTTACTCAGAACTAGTGAACATGCTCCACGCGCAGTACTCACATCTCTGAACACACGCTGCTCACGCTCCTCCTCCTCTGGCTGCACCTGGACAGATGCATTCTCAATAGTGTATTCCCACACCTCTCGCTTGTCTCCATCCAGCTCGATCCTGCAGAGTCCCAAAACACATGGGAAAAACTCCCCCATCATGCAGAGAATAGACACAGGCATCAATGACAAGGCAGTGTCCCCTCTACCCAGCCTGGGCAGTGAGACAAGGCTGTGAGCCCTCACAGCCCTCTCCTCGCTCCCAAGTGCCTGCAGCATCATTCCCTCAAAATGGAAGACTTGCTTGTGTCCACCATATGCATAATGTAACTTTACAAGGGATGTAGTGATAGAACATGGGGGAATGGCTTCAAACTGATAGAGGGCAGGGTTAGATGGATATTAGGAAGAAATTCTTCCTTCTGAGGGTGGTGAGGCTCTGGCAGAGGTTGCCCACAGCAGCTGTGGCTGCTCCATCCCTGGAAGCAACGAAGGCCAGGTTGGACAGGGCTTGGAGCAACCTGGTCTACTGGAATTTGTCTCTGCCCATGGCAGGGGGTGGAACAAGACAGGCTTTAAGGTACCTTCCAACCCAAACTATTCCATGATTCCATGATAACCTGCATCCCTAGAGAGTTGCATCAAAGCCCCACACAGCACACATGCAGTGACACTGAGCATAAGCACAGTAAGCACAACAATATTTTCTTAAAAATCCCTGAAATAAATTAAATATTTCTCAATTTAAGTGCTTATCCCCTGCCCAAAGAGTCACAAGGAAACAGCCATTTCAGCCCCCAGTCCCAGGAGCCCTGTCCCACTCACCGGTAGGGTCCTTTGGTGCCAGTGAAGTCAGGCTTCACTGTGATCACCCCGTTGCCATCCACCTTGATTGTGCAAAGCACATTTTCGTACTCCCTCTTACCAAGCCTGAAGGAGGACACCAGGAAAACACAGTCTAAACAGAGAACATGGACACTCTCATTCTCTAGAACAGCAGAGCCAGTAAAGGAACTTGGGGGTACAGAAGGAAACACATACACACTTTCCTGCATTGGTTCAAAGCCTTTTGGAGCTATACACTCAGCTACCTCCCAACTGAAGAAAGAGGCAGAAAGAAATTGTAGCCCATGTTATTGAGCTCTTGGAATTCTCCCCCCTTAACTAATGAAAGAAACAAGAGTTTTGAGTAAGGAAGGAAGAAGGATTTTCTTTTGGTAAATTATGATCACTTCAGGATTTTACTTACTTCCCGTAAGGTCCCAAGTCCCCCATGATGTACATGGTCTGAACAGGTGTGTTAATTACATGATTGTTCTTTATAAATTCTTCTGAAGGTTCCCAGGTGATGATTTTTGACTTCAGAGAACTTGCTTCTCTGTCAACAACAGAACAGCAGCAGTCACAGGCCACCTCAGTAGCACCAAATCCACCATGATGAGGAGTCCCATTGCTGGATTATGTGTGACACAGCAGAAGCCACCAGCTCCCACAGACCAGGCTGATCCACAGCTGGGACACCAGCACCACAAAACCTGCATGAACAAGCTCCAAGCCTGAGTTTGAACTCACACAGGCCTACGGTCCTGTCTTCTCCTCCTCACATTGGCCATCCTCTCCACCAGATATGATGGCACTTCATGATCCAAGTCAGTTACCTTCTGGCAGAGCTGGAAGAACAGACAGGAACTAGCTTAACTGGGCATCTTTCCCTAACACAGCTCTCCTCTTGGAGGAGGGAACAGGTATGCACACAACGACATGCAAGGACAAACTGCTAAATGACTGCAGAATTCCTTCACTGCTCTGGTGGCAAAATACAGCTCACTCCACCTAGCAAGCTTCCTAAAGAGCAGTGCTCCTACAGAGCCAAGTCCCTCTGGCTGTCCCAACAACTGCTCTGAACCAGGGACATCCCACCCCACGTCTGGGGCACCAGTGGAAACTGCTTTGCAGCAATTTGTTCTCCTGCACTCGGGGTATCTGCCTGGCTGAGAACCAAGAAACGTTCCCTCTGCAGTAGGACTGGAAGTTTTGACAGACACTGAGTAACTAAGAGCTGGTACCTCCTCTAGGTTGGTGAATCGGTCATGGTCAGTGTAGGTGAAGATGCGACAGTTCTTCCGACCTCCAGCTTTCTCTAGTTTCTGGATCTCCTCACGGTACTGCCAGTCCAGGGGAGTCTGGCAGGCTGACTCTTTCAGGTACAGATCCACCTCAAACTGACAGCACCACAGGTAAAGCACAACAGCTGCCTTTCACCAGCTTTGGCAAAGCCACAAGTATTTTTCAGCTTTTTTCCAAAGCCACCCCAGAGACAAGATGCTTTGGGAATCCCAGCAAATAACCCAAGCTCCAAAGCAGCACCAACACTGCTCAGGCATGTGGCAGCCAGCATCCACCGATGCCCACCTGGAAAGCCTTGGGCACAGTAACTCACCCTGAAACAAGGAACCCCATGGTGAGGTGCAGAAAAGGGGGTGTCAGGAAGCTCTCCCAAGCCTATCCAGTTCTGGACAGGACAGGAGACACAGGGAACTCCTGGGGCAGGTTCAGCACTGGGTGACAAAATTCATCAAGGAGCACCTTGCTTACGATGAAAAGCTGAGGAAGCTGGGGCTGTTCAGCCTCAAGGGACATTGAGAGGGTACCTCATCCCTGTCTGTCAGTAAGGAGGGGTCAAAGGCTCTGCTCCGTGGGGACCAGCAGTGGGACAAGCGGAACGGGCAGGAACTGATGCCCAGAAAGTCCCACCTGAACACGAGGAAGAACATCTTCCCTATGCGGTAACCAAGCACTGAACAGGCTGCCCAGAGAGGGCGTGGAGTCCAGCTCACGAGAAGTATTTCAAAGCCAGCTGGACACAAGCCTGAGCAGCGTGCTCTGAGGTCCTCCCCTGAGCAGAGGGGCCGGACTGGATTATCCCAGTGATCCCCTCCGATCTCACCCATCCCGCGAAGTCCCTCCCGTCCCGCCCCCGTGCACCCACCTGGCTGAAGAGCTTCTCCTGCCACCCCACCTCGACCACCTCCTCCTCGTCCTCCGGGGGCCTCTGGGCGCCCGCGCGAGAGCCCGCGGTGACCCGCAGCGGCACCGACTCCGCGCTGCCGGCGCGGTCTGCCCGGCCCGAGCGCTCGGCGAGCGGCGGCGGCGGCGCCCGCGGCAGGAGAGGCCCGGCCGGAGCGACCCGCCGGATACCGACCCTGCGGGGAAGGAGCGGAGCGTCAGGGCTGTGCGGGCCGGCGCAGCGGGGCCGGGGCCGGGCGGCCGCTCACCGTAGGCGCAGGTTGCGGATGGGGTCCCGGGAGCGGTACACGGCGGGGTCCCGGGAGCGGCACACGGCGCTACCCCCGCACCGCGCCGCGCCCGCCATGGCCGCGCTCCGGGGAAACCGGCGGGCACGGCCGGGCAGCGCCCCCGCGCGGCCGGAGCCTCCCGCACGGCCGGGCCCGCTCCGCGCACCGAGCCCGCCGAGCTCCGCCGGAGAGCGTCCCCACGGGGCCTGTGAGGGAGGGCCCGCACACCGCTCCGTGTGAGGGAGGATCCAACACACCGCTCCGTGTGAGGGAGGATCGAACACACCGCTCCGTGTGAGGGAGGATCCAGCACACCGCTCCGTGTGAGGGAGGGCCCGCACACCGCTCCGTGTGAGGGAGGGCCCGCACACCGCTCCGTGTGAGGGAGGATCCCGCACACCGCTCCGTGTGAGGGAGGGCCCGCACACCGCTCCGTGTGAGGGAGGGCCCGCACACCGCTCCGTGTGAGGGAGGATCCCGCACACCGCTCCGTGTGAGGAAGGGCCCGCACACCGCTCCGTGTGAGGGAGGATCGAACACACCGCTCCGTGTGAGGGAGGATCCAACACCGCTCCGTGTGAGGGAGGCCCCGCACACCGCTCCGTGTGAGGGAGGGTCCAACACACCGCTCCGTGTGAGGGAGGGCCCGCACACCGCTCCGTGTGAGGGAGGGTCCAACACACCGCTCCGTGTGAGGGAGGATCCAGCACACCGCTCCGTGTGAGGGAGGATCCAACACACCGCTCCGTGTGAGGGAGGGCCCGCACACCGCTCCGTGTGAGGGAGGGCCCAACACACCGCTCCGTGTGAGGGAGGGCCCGCACACCGCTCCGTGTGAGGGTTCCCATGGCCCCTGGGTAGATTCTCCCAGCCTCTCTGTGAGGGTCTACACGACCTCCATAGGGAGGTCTCCATATCCCTCTGTGTGAGGGTCCCCACAGCCCCTCAGGGGGTCCCAGGGCCTCCAGGGAAGGGTGTCCTACATCCCTCCGTGTGAGGGTCTGCACAGCCTCTCTGTGAGGGGGTCTGCCACATCCCTCCACAGCAGGCCCCGGGACAAAGCTTCCCGTACCAACAGCCCCAGAGAGATGCTGAGGGTCCTCCAACAACTGTGGACGGAGCTCCAGGCACACACCTGTGTGTAAGGAGCCACCTCACCCTGCCCCTCTCTGGGGCATTTTTTACCCCCTTCCTAAGTCTGCCTGTCCCTGGATCTTCATGGACACCACCAGTACCCTCATGCTCTTGCCAATTTTAGGAGCTTGCTAAACAGAGACACAGTCTGTTTTTACGAAAGAATACATTGTTTCTTCTCTGCAGAGTGGTTTCCACAAACCAAGCACACCAAGAGGTAAAAAATTACATCTTTTATACAGTAAAATACACATGAACCTGTCAGGAAAACCCACCAATGCCAGACGTTTATGTCCAAAAAGGAGACAGAGGAGTCCTTCAAACTTACTTGAATAAAGGGAGAGAGGCCACCAGGGCACACACCCACAGAGATTTCTCCCTCTGGGTTTCAGAGGGTGCAGCTTTCCTTTTATCCTAAACTCCCGGCTTCATATCGCCCTATTCCTTTCCCCATGGCTGAGGTACCAGGAAGGTACAGCCTTTCCAAACGGCCTTCCACATATTTCCCCATTGAACCTGTCATTTTACCCAAAGTGCAGGAGTTCAGGCTTCTTGTCTTGTGCAGGCTCTTGTCTATCTTGGGAGCCAAACTGTGTTGGCTCTGCAACAAACCTGCTGCTTGAAGTTAGTAGAGACATTAAACCCATTTCAAGACGTTAACACCCATACCTTCACCCATTAAATTATTTATAAAGACATTAGCACACATCTTTCCTCTCAAACCCACCTACCTAATGCATGTTTATTTGGTTGAGGAAAATTGTGCTTCTCATTCGCCCTGCCACTTCACAAAACCAGAATGCTCCCAATATATGCCATGGGTCCAGAGCCAACACCAGACTTTAAGTGCTGTCACACAGTAAATATGATAACACAATCAGAACCTGCAGTGGACCCACAAGTTTTCCTCATTTTAACAGGGGCTCTTAAAGGCTCAAAGCCCCCCCGCTGTTGCAATAGACAGTGTATGCTGACAGCCTGATTCTTATTATCATGTCAAATGTGACACCCGCAGTTTGGCTCTTCAAATTCTGATTGTCAAAACCCTGTTGAAGGAACCCTCTCACACAGAGGGATGTGGGGTGTGAAAAACGAGGTTTACTTTTTTGGTAAAATTTTAAAAGTTTAATAAGAAGACATTATGAGACAGAGATAAAACAAAGGGTTAAATAGTTAAGTGCTTGGCATTTAGATAAGAGCACACTTACTATTTTTGGACATATTCTTTAATTTTTTTTTTATTTTTTTTATTACATTAGCCTGTTGCATATTCATAGACTGCTATGCATATTTATACTTTTATACAAACTAATTTCTATATTCCAGGAATTGTTTAGCATGGCTACTCTTTGGGTCTGCTTTTTTTAGAGCATGCATGTTTCTTGGCTGTGGTTTTAGTCTGTTGTCTTTATTACTTCTAGTTTGGGCCATGGTTTATACTTTCTTCAGATGGCAGATGTTGCTAGTTGGCATATCATTAGCAGGATCTTCATTATATATTTATTGGATGTGTTCCTGACTAAACACACAGTTTATGTATATCAGCTACTATTTCTACTAGGTTCATGTTTTGTTAATAGCAGAAATAAAAGCAAAGTTATTTTAACATTATACATATAGCATTCACCTTAATATTTGCGAAAAGCCAACTTTATAACATGTATTTATAACAATGGCACCCCCTCGCACGGAGGTTTGGCGGCTGGGCACTGTGGAGCCCCACGGGAGTTATTTTAGCACTGGATAAACTATTTGAAATACAAATTCAACAACCGCTGTGCGCGGGGCGGGAACGGACGGGGCGGGAAGTCGGTTCTTTAAAGTTCGCACCCGAGCGGACTGTACTGGCAATTCCATAGTGGAACTGGCCGCGCCCACCTAACCTGCCCGGAGCTGGGGTCCCCGGGGACGTGGATCAGTGACCAGTCCCGGTGGCCCACACTCGCCTGCCCGGTGCCCCGAACCCAAACCGAGCCGGCAGCAGGGCTCGGCGGGGCTGCCTCCGGCGCCAGTATCGGAAGAGAGACCGGCCCGGGGCGGTTTGGGTTGGAAGGGACATTAAAGATCATCTTGTCTCACCCACCTGCCATGGGCAGGGACAACTTCCACTAGACCAGATTGCTCCAAGCCCCATCCAACCTAACCTCTGACACTTCCAGGGATGTGAGAGCAGTCACAGCTACTCTGGACCCCCGAGGGGTCAGGGAGCCAGGGCTTCACCACTGAAGTCCTGTCATTCTGATCTGTGTAGGCAGCATTTTCATGGGGAAGGATTGCAATGAAGGGTTTACATTAATAATTTTAGTTACTCTTCAGTGTTGAGTTACAAGTTCATATGGAAGGTGTAACATAATTTTCTTCCCCCAAGATCCATCAGATCTGGCTGACAATTTCAGGACTCAGCTCAGCTTGGCAAATGGCCCTTCGCTAGTCAAGTCGGTTTATTCCAAAGCTGATCTCCAGTGTGTGGCTGAACTCCAAGAATGTCTCTACCCAGGTAAGATACTGATTCTGGATTTCTTTCTTCATTTAAGCTTGCATTTGACAGAACTTCAAGGAAGATAGCATGGTATAAATTCCAGACTTTAGGCAAAGCACTGTTAGGGTATTTTTAAAAGACACAGCTATTCCAAGAATGTTGATTTCCCTGATTTTTCAGCTCTTTTGATGTCTTTTCCTTTCTTTGTCGCTAAGTATAATCCCTCATGCACACAATTCCTGAGATTATATCTGGTGTTCCAGGGCTTTGAGTGTTGTCTGACCCCTCTTATGCTCAAAAATCTTCTCAGGGAAGAAAAAGAGACAATAAATTATTTTGAGCATAATTGAAATCAAAGTAACGTGAATCACTTTAATGACCTCATGGTATAACATCTTCCCCTAGTAATTGGTGTGTTGAGTAAATAATTTGCTGTGTTTTGCTCTTCTGATTTTTGATTTCTTTTTGGTGGTTTTGTTTTGGTTTTTTTTTTTTTTCCTAGTGGGTTCTAATGAAATCAAATCCAGAAACCATCTGCACCAGTCTGTTCTCAGAGTATCCTGGCTTAAAGGATTTATTGAGAAAACAACTCTTACCAGGGGGCTACTGATACTTTCCAGGAATTGGGTGGTTGACACTGGATTGCAGAAAAAACAGGATGTTGTGTGGGATGCTCTCTTAGTAGCTGACAGTGAGTGTCCAGTGTTGTTTACTGTAGTCAGGAATGCCTCTTGTGTCACATCTGGAAACTGGAAAGAAACTGCTCGTGCCTTAAAGCAAAAACTTGTCAGTGATGGGGGATATATTTTAAGAGTGTGTGTGATTGTTATGAATGGAGAGGGGAGTTTTAAACAAGTTTTTGCCTCTGCCCAGGCCTCTGGCAGTAGACAGTAGCTTTATTGAAGCAGCCAGCACCCCCAAACCCACTCTCATTCACAGATTCTTAATAATGACTGATCAGGTCTATTACAAATGGATTATTTATTTAATAGACAGATTTAATAGATCTGAGACTTTAGCAGATTACTTACTACACAGAATAAACAAAGAAACACTACTAGTAGATAACATACAGTGCATGATTAAGGTACCCAATTTTACAGCTAGTGAAGAAATAGCATAGATTAGGATTCAATGTATCTTACCATCCATTTTCTGATCGGGCATACATAGGATCCTTCCTTCAGTTTCTGGAAAAGCTTCTATGGGGATGCATCCAAACTTTGTGGGAGAAGTCCACAGGGGAGTGCGTAGGAGGCTTCTGTCTATGTGAAAATTTGTGTAGCTTTTATAGTGTGAAGTAGTGTATTTTGGTCAATGATATTTAAGTTTTATCTCTTTCTACATCTTACTCTCCAGACAAAGATATTTATTCTTAGATGAGAGTCTCTCCCTCTTGGCACCAGAGATAACCTCCTGCTGGGCATCTGTCTGCTGGGTTATCCATGTGCATCAGCTGTCTGGGGGGAGTGGTGAGGGGTGGATGGGACATCCTGCCACAGTGATTCCCCAAATCCTGCAGCTGAATGGCACAAATGACCGGATAGGTGTTGATGAATGATGTTTCCTGGCAAGAAGCCCAATCTGATTCCACCAGCTTGTACCCAAAGAATTGTATCCCCACCTCCAGGGACATCCCCACCCTCCTACAAGCACTAGTAATTGTTGTGCTGTGATTTAAGTCCTACTTGAGTGACAGTCTTAGCTGTGAGATTTTCAGCCTTCTCACTCTCAAGCAACATGAGCTAAACGCCAACAACCTGCACAAAGTCAGGAAGCAATTTGTCCTTGGTCTTCCTGGAACTGGGAAAACAATTGTGGCTTTCAAGTTATTGAGATAATAAAAAACACTTTTTGCTGTTCTGCAAAGGAAGAAATACTTTCCATTTGTGAAAATCAACCCTTGAGGGGTTTTGTGGGGTAAGCAAACATATTCCTCTTTTTTCTGTCATTGCACCCTCTGCACCTACAGAGGGTAGAGGTAGGTCCAAAATTCAGGCTCTGATGCACCCGGGATCTCCTGGTTGAAAAGGATGCACATGTGAGTCTAGTCCCAATGATCTATTGATAATGACATCCTTTTAAGACTTAAAAGAGTTAGTTCCAGTGCTATTAAATATTTATTTCAGCAAAACTTTTGAGGTTTCCCTTGCATTGTAGGTGCAACATGGGAAAGCTTCTGGCCAACCAGAAAAAGTATCTACCAATACCAAAATACACCAGTCCCAATTCTGCCTGGGCAGTTCTGCAAAATCAGTTTGCCAACAATCCCCTGGTGAATTCCCATTTTACTAGCTCTGGAGGTGGCCTTCTCCTTTTCTTGTGATTATTTTACAAACTACATATTTTTCAAGAAATTACTTATTAATTTCTATCATTTTTGTGCTTACTAAATTCCTTTGTAAACTGATTGCCATATTTTCTATTTCCTAATGTGTTTCCTGATGTTTTAGTTCCATTTTCATAATTTTATGTTATGTTTGGAGGTACAATTATCTGCCTACATGAGGTCACCAATAATCTGATGTTTCTTTCTGTAGCTTCTAGTGGTGGGGCTAACTACCTGTCCTGATTATTATAATTCAGGTTTTATTCCAGAACATTAAACTCTGCTAGATTTTCATGCAAGGATACCTTTATCAGCAACCTCTTTAGCTGTTTCGTCAGATAATTGATTCTCTGTATTAACTGAAGAGTTTCCAAATGGATGGGCTTTACAGTGCATCACAGTCACTTCTTTTGGCTTTTGTACACTCTGTTGTAGGTGACTAATTTCTTCTCTGTACTTAACAGGAGACCTCTGTGCCAATAACAGTCCCTTTTCCTCCCATATGTCTCCATGGCTATGTATTATTCCAAAAGTGTTCTTTAAATCAGTCTCTGTGTTTATCCTTTTTCCTTTAGTGACTTTTAGCACTCAATGTAAAGTAATTAATTCTGCTTTTTGTGCTGTTAAGAAGTCTGTGCTTCTTTTGCCTGGGTTAGGGTTGCCACTGCATACCCAGCTGCCCATCTTGTCATGTCTTGTTGCTCCAACCATTGTGCAGGTCCAGTTCTGGGTCCTGCATGGGATCACTCTTGAGATCAAGTCTGCCACAACACACTTGTTCAGTGGTTACTAGGCAGTCACAGTACAGAGGTCTCTGGCCTTCCTTTGAAGCCTGGAGAAACATGGCTAGGTTCAAAGTAGTGGTTCCCTTAAGTCTGACATTCTGTTCCAGTAGGGCAGCTTGGCATTTCAGCATCCTGCTGGTGATATCCAATGTCCTCTTTGTTTCCAATCAGCTGGGTGTGGGGTTAACTTCTAGGTCCTGGATGGCTGCTTGTAGAGTGTTTCATGTTGTTTTGCATTTTCTACCCAAGACCCATATGAAATGGATGACCCAGAGTTATTCTTATTCTACCCAACCGTAACTCCACATCCTGGGGCAGGGCAGTTCCAAGCATAACTGCCACACAGACACACAGTGCACCTAATATAAACAAAGATGACATAGGGGATGAGATAACTCTGCACAAGAATTATTCTGGAACCAAATACACTTTCAGGCAAAGGAACCTACAGAACCAACACAGCCACATGAGGAGGGTCTGAGACATACCATACAGAAATCAAACAGAATGGCATATCAAAGAAGGTACTACCAAAACCAAGACGTTAGATGCATGAAAACATCTTCTATATTTAATTTGGTCTCTGAAAAGAAGTTATATTGTGTTTAGCCAGGAGTCTTTTGGTCCCCCAAATTTTGCAAGGTGCTGTCCCTTAGTTAGCTAAGGAATTTATACAGTTTTAGTCTTTGTTATTTTAGCTGTTCTTGATTTACACCTATGTTTCATTTAGTATCCATAGAAAAAGATAGAAACTCTGGGAAAATTAAGGAGGCAGCCTTGCTGCACCTGCAGGGAATTACTCCATAGACCTAAACACCCCAGAAAACTTCATGAATAGAGAATTGTTTAGCTAGAGGAACAAATTCAATGAAGTATTGTTTAGCAAAGAGGAGGCTGAGGTTATCTTTTAACTGATGATAAATACAGTGTCTTAGTAGTAATTAAAACAATAAAATAAGAAAACTGGGTCTCAGAAGAAGTGGAATAGGCATGTGTGGGAGATTGTCAACATGAAAGGCCATCCAAAGGACAGTGATAAAGACAACTTTCTGATGAAGTAATGAAAGCCCCCCTACTCAAAAATACCAAAAGAAAGCACATTAGGTGGCAGCCTTGCTGCACAAAAGAACACCAAGAAGAAATGGGAGACAGCATTTTTGCTTGAACTAGGTGGAACTGTGAAGGAGGGGTGTGGGGAACCTTAAGTGTTACAGTGTATTTAAACCCTTGGAAATCATGTTTCATCGGGCATGTTCATGGCAAATAAATTCCCGATGTGTCGCCAGCTCTGTCAGCGCTGCCATAAAGGAATGTTTTAACCGAATTATCCTGGTTTTCACTCAAAAAGCAAAAACATGAAAAGGCTAGAATAAATTCAACCCAGGAAAGTACACAGTTAGAGACTGCAGCTGCCAATGCAGCCGTGAACAATGCTGGTAAGGTAGACTGTGCAGAAAGCTCAGGCAAGTGAGACACACACGTGTGCTGCGCATGAAAACAGACACGAGGGGCTTTATGCTGAGGAGTACATCACCTGAGACCCAGGTGATGGCACCCAAGACTTGTGATGTACTCCCAGGGCAAAAACAGCCACAGTGACATCAAGATGTGATGGAGCCCTGCAACACAGAAGTCGATGGGCAGAAACTACATAGCACAGCATAAACACAGGTTGAAACTGCCCAGCGGTTTCACCTTGCGGACACCGAATTCATTGTGCAAGATGACTCATAGTTCCATGACGGTGAAGGAAAAGGTGTTACTAGTGTAGCAGTAGGGACACTTAACAATGAAATATAACTGCTTGTTACAAAGAGTTAGTGCCAAAACTGCTAATAAGAATGGCTGAGAAGCTTGAGATGCATAGGGAATCAGAGAATGACTACCAGGCAGTACAAGGGGATCCCTAGGGAAAGCCTCTGCTGCTTGCTGCTGAAGTTTTAAGTGACATCACAAAAAGTGGTCGACCAAAGAATGGCCAAGATGCAAGAGCCATACATGATAAACTCAGAGGCACACAAGGGCAGCTATGCCAGTGAGTAGGTAGAACTGGGACCCTGGTGACTGTGCCAGAGCTGAGAGATAGGCTCTTCAGGCAAAAAGACCTGTGATGACATCAAGACTTGAGGAAGCCAAATAACATGGAAGACTGATGACAAACTTCACAAGAACAAAGACATGGGATGGAACTGTCCTGTTGGACAAAGGCTCTGGTGATGCTGAGGAAAAGCCCTCTGTCTTTATTTGCAAGAGGCCTATCCCACTACAGATGTCTTCTCTAAGCTAACTTCAAATTGCCTCCTGTTTTTTAAAAAATTTTGCTCTTCTCCCAGCCAGTGGCCCCAACCCTTAGCTTTGAGAAGACAAAATGTTCTTGAGGAGCCATATTCCCCCCCTTTTTTTGATAACATGCGCTTCTCTTACTATGAACAGTAAAACAATATATCTAATAAAACAATCAGCTGCCTAAATACTCACCCAGAGCCTACAATTGCTGGGGAGCCCCATTTCACAGTGAGGACCTTTCCCGGATAAGGTTTCCAAGTTTACCTCAAAAGGGTGTCCAGCTGTTATAATACCAAACCAGCAAGTCAAAGTGACTTGATTACATTTTTAGTGCAGAAGCACCTGGGTCTTATGGCATACTTACCCTGCCAGCCAAGCCCAAGGCTTGGCCAGAGCCAAGACCTTGACTGGAAGGGTTTCCCTAACACAGCCTACAAACAAACCTCTATTAAAATCTGTTGAGAAAGTTTCTTAATGTGAACAACCTACGAACAACCAAAGAATGCCCATAAGTAACATTAAATAATATCTTATGGCTAAATCCCTTTATAAAACCTCTGTGTATTTATGTTATGATATAAACAACATATTCAGAATCACTAATCAAATTAATTCTACTTCTCTTGAAGTAGAGACTTGTGAGCTTCTTGTGTAAAAATCCTTAAAGCTAATGCTACTCCACAGAGTTCACCTTGATGAGTGATCCACCTGTTTGAGTGATTGCATCATGATCTTCTTGCAACCTGTTTGATTTATTGCATATTTCCATTAATTATCTTCTTGCCTTAGTAAGAAGTAGAAGTAACAACTGCCTTCTCTTCATGTCCTAATCTATCAATTAAAAACATTGTGTGCCCCAAGAATAAGGCTACAACACACAAGAGTTGGTTAGTGTTAAAGGCAAATAAACATTTTTGCAACAGTTGGTCTGAAGATAAGGAGCAAAAAAAAATCTGTGTCACAAAATCTGCCAATGTTGTATGAAAATATCTGAATTTTGTCAAGAGACAGTGGTCTGGTATAGAGACAAACACAAATTACAACTCGCAATCAATGATATATGAAAGGGACATTAACAACTATATGCTAAATTATTTTATCTGGACAACAAATGTATTGATTAAGCTCTGGTAAAAGCAAATATTTGGTTCAATTTGTGTACATGGCTACTCTAAGCACAGGCTCTCTGTAGGCACCAATACCCTTAGGTGTGAGTAGCTTGCATAGCAAGGAGAGAGCATTAACTGTTGGCAGACAAAGGCCAGTGGAAGTTAAGAGTAACAGCCAGAGAGATTTAAGTTTACTTTTCCTCCCATACTAGATTCAAAGTTGAGAATGACCCTTCAAAGGTTTCAGTTACAACAGAATTTAATTCAATTTTTACTCAGTCATTACAAGAAAGCTACTGATAATTTGTCATACAATAGTTAATCATCAATGAATTGATTTATGAATGAAATAACAGCAACTGCAGGATGTACTGGAAAGGTTATAAAGGTATGGCAAATACCTTGTGAATTTAGTGCTGAGAATCACTTATGGTCCTGTTCACGGTCAGTACTTTTCTGGTCTAAGCATAAGTTTCCCAAGATTTTTCAAGGAGCAGCTTTACTCAAAGAAATGATGACACTCTACATCGGGGCAAATTGCATTCCAAACCTGCCCAGTTTGCAGATGGTAATACAGCCTTTTGTCATTGCCAGTACAATGGATTTGAGCTTGGAGTATTAAAGCTAATGAGATATACATATTTAAAGACAAAACATCAAGGACCTAATTATATAATAGTGAATTTTGCACATGTAACTCTGTTAGGTCAGTGGGTGCATAAGACTGCATGGTTTCACTGATTGTAAAGGAGTGTGCTACCTTTTACTCCTCGTGTGGCACTCTGCTTAAACTGTTTTGATATCAAGCCTAATTTCAATTTATAAGTGGTAAGGAAGAACAATTACACTTGAATCATTGAACAGCTGTACAGGTTTGAAATGCTGTCACATGTTTCCCCATGGCAAAGTGTTATTATAGCTGTGGGGTAGAAAGCAAGTGAACTGGTAAACCTGGCACAATTCTGCCTGCTCACAAAGTAGAGACTTGTGAGTTAATTACTTCCAAACCTTGAATAGTTTCTACAGAAGATGGACTTGGGGCAAACAAATGCTTTGAATGATGAGTGGCTAAACTGAGCATGGACCTCACCCAGCTAATTGTGCCCAGGAGAGGTAATGGCCAGCAAAAGCTTTCTGCCCTGGCACCTTTTGTGTGGGAGTAATCCCTGCATGTATACAATTACAGACCTGGTATTCAAATGTTAGAGGTGGGCTTCTGACAGAGGATGATAGTGCTTTTCCTGGGGGGAAGAAATCACCTAGCACCAGATTTTATGGCTTAGATTACAGGCTGCACAGGGGAAGGTAAGGCCAGCAAGGGCTTTCCTTGCTGGTGTGAGTTCCCACTGTTTTTCTGGGTTTTTAGTCCAGAGCAGGCAAATCGGTTCCATGAAAAAGAAAAGCCACTGTCTGGGGAACTTCTCTGTCTCAGCTAAAAAACACTAACTGAAAAGCACAGAAGAGCTCTCTCCTGCTGTCTGTGCTGCTGACAACACACAGTCCATGAGAGAGAATGTGCAGGAGGGAGTGCAGTTCCTTAAAAGAAACTGTCCTCTTCTTTTTTCCCCCTTGCTCTCGGAACCAGTGTTTAAGGTGCAGAACTTAATATCCAATACAAACAGAACAGATAATTGGGGATACATGTATCATAATGTCACCCTAGGACAGATATACTGAATCCTAAGTTATATTATTTCTTCACTGGCTGTAACATTAGTAGGTAGGTACCTTTGACCTCTCACTGTATATATCTACTAATAGTTTCTCTTTTTGTCTTTACTCCTGTGTAGTATTAGTCTGTTTTAAGTCTTATGTCTGTGGATTTTATGTCTATTAAATAAATAATTCATTTGATAATAGACCAGATCAGCCATTATTAAAGGAGCTGCAAATGAGAGTGGATTTTGGCTGCCTCAATAAAGCTCCTGCCTGCTGGCAGAGGCCTGGGCAAAAGGCAAGGACTTATCTAAACTCCCACATCCATTCATAACACTGACAGCTCTGTGTACCTGTAAGTCCACCAGCCCCTTGTGGTGTAAGATGTACCCCCAGGGCAGAGGCTGCTGTGGGACTGAGCCCTGACCCAGAGAGGGGATCTGGAGAAGGCAGGTACAGCTCTGCTCCTCTCCAGAGTGTTTGTACACCATTGAATGGGAACAAAAAACATTATTGGAACACAAAGGAGAATCAGAGGCTTCACATCCTTAACCCCAGGGCAACAGTCAATTCCTTTTTCCTTTTTGGGGGTTTTTCTGTGGTTATGTTTCCTGCAGCTGCTGTGACCATGAGGTGCCAGATGCACTTGTCCCTCTGGATGGTCCCAGTGTCTGCAATGACAGCTGGCCTGGCCAGAAGGCTCAGTTCTTGCCTGCTAAGGATGGAGGAATACCTGTGTTCAGAGCTGCTTGGGCCCCAGTCAATCCAGCAAGATCTGGCAGAGTTTGGACATGGAATATTTCTAGAGCAGAAACTACAGACCTCTTTTGAGCTGTGTTTTACTTAAAATTTAAAGTTTGATGAAATTTAATACAATTTAGATTTCAACTCAGTCGACATAAAATTAATACTGTTTAATATCTGACAGTTAAAACTAGTATCTGTCAAAATATACTAGTAACTACAAAATCTATACACAATCTTTTTGGTTTTGTGTCAAAGCTTCATGGGTCAGGAAGGTACATGTTTGTATTTCCCAGTCTCAAATATTCCTGTCCCACTGGAGTCCTATTCATGTTTTCCTTGCTGTTTGCATCCTTTTGTCCCTTAAGAAATCCTCCCTTCTGTGAGTAGCCTTTAATTAGTCTGACTTGCGAACATATAGAAATGGTGTCAGAAGCAAACCCTTTCCCCTCTATGGAAACTTTAAAAGCTTTTGTGATTAGTTTATTTTAAAGCTACTTGTCATTAGAAACAAAAATGCATGAGGGCATCTCTCATAATTTTGGCTACAGTAATGGTAGCTTTTGGAGTTTTTTCCTTCCTTTCCGTTTGGATTCAGTTACTTTACTGCTGTGAAATAGACTCTTCCATTGAAATGTGTGTATTGACAACAGGAATTTAACACAATTCAGTCTGTAAATGGCATTGGAAAATAGCCAACTTAAAAAGAAAGCAGTGAGGAGGAAATTAATCTTGAGCAAGTTTTTTGTGATAAGAAAAGAGGATGGATGGAGTCTGCCTCTGCTCAGTGGTGCTGAGCAATAAGAAGAAAGGCAATGGGCAGGAATCAATGCACATGATGTTACACCTGTAAGTGAGGCAGAACTTCTTTACTGTGTGAGTGACCAAGCACTGAACAGGTTGCTCAGAAGAGGGTGTGGAGTCTCCCTCACTGGAAATATTCCAGAACCATCTGGATGCAATCCTAAGCAATGTGCTCCAGGACTGTGGAGGACCAGGCCTGAACATGTTTTATCTCATATATTCTGACTGCTAAAACAGGAAGGTTCTGATGGAAAGTGAGAATCCTGCAGAGGTGGGGCAACGCTGTCCTGAGCCAACTTCTTGCTCTGCCTTGAGAATCATGCTCAGTCCCACCCTCAAGTCACAACGCAGAGAATGGCTGTGCATGCATGAAAAAAACAGTGAAAAATCTAGTTTTTATAAGAGGCATGCACCCAGGTGAATTATAAAAGGAAGTGGATCTTCCCCCTGCCTCCCCTTGCCCTGTCTCATTGTTCCTCTGTCTCTTCTTTGTCTCTGAACCCCAGATCTGGACAAGCCATGTGGCAGGACCAAGGCAAGATCTATAGACTGGTGATATTCTTTTCCATTCCTCTCTCTCTATTCTGTGCCTTTATTTCCCCACCTGGGAGAGCCCAGCTATCATATTCTCCCACATGCTGAACTTCGTTGTGGGAGTGGGGAGATTGTGGAACTGTGTTGTGGCTTGTTAGGCAGCACCTTTGAGGAGTTTGTTGAGGGAATTGAAAATTTATTGAAGCGTTCTGTACAGAATTAAGGGATCGTTAGCCCTCACTTCTGGAAGTGATTCTAAAATGTAAGAGCTTGTTAGCCAGCACCTTTTGAGTCTAAACTGTGGGCTGGTTGCTGGGCACTGTACAATAAAACACAGAAGATCCCTGACATGTCTGGTGTCTTTGTTCAGCCTGACAAGAACTTAAAATGAGCACCATGCCCCCAACCAATGGGTTGTACCAAGGATGACCTGTGTTGAGCCAGGAAGTTGGACCAGATGACCCTCTATAGTCCTTTCCAGCCTTACCCATTCTGATATTCTGAGGCTTCTGACTTTCATATGCCAAAAACAAGCATGTGGAGAAAAATTAATGTTCCCCATTGCAGTGGAATAAATATTACATCATAATGAAGTTCCAAATAAATGTTTTCTGAGAATACAGCAAAAAAGTCAATGTCCAAAATGCCACGATTCTAATAAAGACTACATTGGGGCAGGCATATTTTCCTTGCAGGAGGGTTTTCAAACAACCACGAATACCAACTCACTGTAGCATTTACAAGTGTTCTGTCAGTACCAGGTGTTCATCATTTTCTGGCTCTCTCTCCCCACACATGACCTTTATTCACGCTTTTGTCAGCTGTTACAATATGCAATATTTCTGTCTGGTGAAGGTGAGAATAACCTCCCTTCACACAGAGTCATACTGAAGAACCAGACCCTCAATGTGATGCTGTCACAGTCATCAGGGGTGTCAGGGAAGGTGTTTTCTTCATCTACCAGTGTCTGCATCCACTGCTGCCACTTCCTCCTTGTTGCAGCCACACTCTTCCCTGTACTCCAAGAGGTGCAGGAGCTTGTTGAGGGAGGTGGTCAAGTGGGGGACATGAGGAGCAGTGTCATTCCATCCCTCAGCCCCAACACCACTGCTTACGCCTTGGGGCAGCCACCTTCTAACAAGTATTTGCAGAACTCAAGTAGCTCATCAAGGTCCTTGTACTCAGATAAGGAATCTTGGTCATCTCTCATGAGGAGACAACACCAGCAGCGTGAGCTGGGACAAGACAGAGCTAAATCTGCCATAGCTACACACATGCACACAGCCCCAAAGGGGGACTGACCCTGAGTCCCTCAGTCCCTCACTGTCTGCTATAGATCCCTGCAGCCCCCACAAGCCCCCACAAGCTCCTTTGCAGCAGCAGGCTGCATGGCAGTGGTCTCCCTTGAGCAGACCCAGCAGTCAAGGTGGCTCCTTGAGGCTGAGACACCTTCCTCAGAACCCAGGATCTATAAAGATGTGAGCAACGTTGTACATGAGGCCAAAAAGTCTATTTTGTGCTAGCAAGAGTTCTATATAACCAGCTATAGCTTAATTATGACAGGTAGAGTAAGTAGCAGAGTGTTTGAGCCCTAAATAATTGTCGAAATTTTCATGTAAACAAGAATTTAAATAGTTGTCTACACTATAATTTAAGTTATCTTTAAATAATGGTCAAATCCCTGTATAACAAATATTCAATTCTTGATTACTCACTACTTGATTACTCTCTGATTTTCATTCAGTCATTGATTAATTACCATTAGATCATTGTTTGGTCGTTAATAAAATGCTTTTAGTTAGCCCCACAACAATGACTTCTAATAATTCCCTTGCCACACATTCACAGATACATTCCCATTAAGCAGTCACAATCAGATAAAGCAATTGACACTGTGACCCACCATGGTAGCATGACACATGCAGGGACTGTCACACATAGTGGTATTGATATAAATACATTGATGTAAATAATGGTATTGATATAAATACACACCTACTCCAGGTATGGTTGGTTACACTGCCAGCAAAGTACTGCCAGCAAATGCAGCTGAATGCTGGATCCCATTTCCACATGACACTGGCTGTGAGGGTTCCCTGGGCCACAGTGATCCCTAAATGCTAGGGTTGCTTGGGGTTCAGAGATGGCCCCAGCACTGTCTCCCTGATGTGCTGAGTTTAAAGCTCGGTACAGCATTTGGGAACCTTGCTGGCAAAGATGCTATGTCCTACTGACTCTTCTGTGTTTCCCCCCCAATTCACTTGTTGCCAGAGAATTTTATCTTTACCTCACAATTATTGTTTAATAAAATCCATATTAATGACTGTAACATATGGTCTCGTTTGCATCTTAATTTGGGCAGAGGCATCTGGCATCTATCAGATCTTAACAAAACTCATCCCTGAACAGTGGCTTCGAGGAGGTTTGTGACCCTCTGCTCCATTGTCCCATCTTGGCTGCTGAGAGAGAGGACAGCTCCAGCAGCAGCTGTTGAGCTGTCACCACACCAGCTTCCAGGTCAAGCAAGTCCCCTTTTGCAGCCAAAACTCCTCCAGGAGCACTTAATGGGACAAGGCAGGTTTTGGGGACAGGAGACATTATCCAGTAGAGCTGGAAGAAAAAAGGGTTTTCCATCATGCCCAGCTCTCCCCTGGGGAGAATATGCACAAGCAGGAAGCAAAGGCCATGAGAACCACATCCCTGCTGAGGGCAGGTGAATCCAGCTCCACCTTTTGTGTAGCCCCACTATATAATGCCTTAACATGCCTATTTACAATCAAGTGCCCAAGTCCTGTATTTTACACAGATAATGCTGCAGTGCATCCCTTTGTTTGCAGACATCACATTTTGATGCTGTTAATTGTATAGTGAGGATTAATAAAACATGAAGTTTAAAGATGCTGAAATCACAGTGGGGGAGCTGATAATCTCTGCCAACAATAATATTTGCACTTTGTTTTCATCCTAACATCCAGCCATGGAGTGAAGCTTGGGCCAGGGAGCAGCACTACTGCTAATGGACTGGGTGAGCATCACACAGGGATCCCAGCCTGTGCCTTGGGCATCACTTGGACATGCTTGGGATGCTGTGCCTCTGCCCACAGCTAGACCAGTGATTTAAGGCTGAGTTTACCAGGACTGAGGTAGGGAAGAGACATGAAGTGGCCTTTCTGCATGTAGAGGTGATATCTTTGCAGGGATGTGTCTGTCCTGCACTAACAGCACATCCTGTGCCAGCCATTCTCCATGCTCTGGGGACCCACCACCCAAGGGCATGTCCCTTTAGGATGACCCCTCTGGAGGGGGCAAATGATCCAGGGCTCTGGTACTGGGAGATTGGTGAGCCACCAAAGGGGTAATTTGGCTTTTGCAGAGTCTGCCTGTGTCCCCCTTCCTGGCTTGCTGGGGCACTGTGAGCAGCCCCAGGGCTGAAATTGAGGCTGAGGATGTGCTGTTTACCTGGCAGGGCTCATTCCTCTCCATCTCTTTCCTGCCTAGCAAGCATCCTTGTCAAAATAGCTTATTTCATTCCAGAACAAAGTTACCTGAATACATTTGGAAGTTGTGCTGCACTATCGGGGTAATCAGAATTTAATTTGATGCAGTCAAGGCTCTAAAAAGATGTTATCAAGAAGAACATCAAAGCTGGATTCCTGCACTTGGAAAGGCAACTGGAATGCTTAGTCCAGATTTCTCATTTTATTGGAGACTTTCAAAATATCAGTCTAAATAACAAAAAATTATTATTGAGAGTATTTGCAAATTAATGTCTTTTGTAGATGAACAAAGGCCCACTTCCTTTGCATGTCAGGGACAGTCTCTTATTAAATCCTGCTAATTATACCATTTGTTGTGTCTAATCATTTCTGCACTTGCAGAAATTAAAGCTGAAGCTTATTTTCCTATGTGTTGAACCATGCTGTTCTTTGGAGTCCCAATCCTGCAAAGTGAGGATGCTCCCACTCAAGAAAGGGAGACCCCGTGGGTACAGCAAAGGGTGAAAAGGTGGGATGGGGACCTGGTCTGCTTCTTTTGTGCCTATGTCTCTGTTACATACTTGGGACTTTTTATCATTCCCAGCTCTTGGGATAGCTGAGGAAAAGCTACAGCTCTTCCCAGTGAATGCAATTGTAATTCCAGGTTTATTTTCAAAGTACAGTTTAAGAAGGAAGAAAGGTGCCTCTGGGTCTTTTTGAGTGCCAGGAAGGTTGAAAATGTGACCAAAAGGTGACCCTGGAGATGGGATGCTCCTTTTGGGGAAGTGTTATTTGACGTGGGGTGAAAATGTGTTAGAGCACCAGTTGGTGCTGGGGCAGGGAATGGTGAAGCACTGAGCTTGACCATTTTCACTTCAAACACCGTGATTTCTGTGCCAAGCTCAGGTCTTTGGCTTCTCAGTGTATGTCAAGCTGGCTGCAGGGGTGAGTGATGGCCACTGCAGCCATCAACACCCTCTACGCCTTTAGCTCCTGTTTCTGCAGATGCTGATCCCAAATGCCACTGTGCCCCTGCAGAGGGGACACAGGACACAGCCCCAAACCCAACTTTATCCCTCAGAAATATGTCGAGGAAGCTTAGGGGGAAAGGAGGCTCAGTCAACTTCGTTAGGGAAATAGTATGGATCTTGTGTTCAAAGCTTTGAAGTGTTAATTAAAAAGAATTATGCAAAGGAGCAAGGATTTGAAACATTCATTTGAATCTCAATAAGGCATCTGTATTAAAAATAGCAGCGGGATCAACTACAGATACAGCAGTTTTGGAGCAAAACGACCCTGGCATCCTTGGTTCTGCTGGGTAGAGCATTCCTGCCTGCTCCCTGCCCTGGATGGGTGCTGCAGAGCAGAGCACAGCACAGGGAAAATATTTTGTGCCTAATATTTAAAGAGCTTGAGAGCATTTCATTTAAAAAAAGACCCAGCAGGGTCTGGCATGGCACTTAGATGTAGAGCATGGGTAGGTAGAGCAGATGTATGGGTTGGTATGGTGGATGCAGGGCTGGGACCACTCCAGAGGAATCCAGCCTGAGGCACTGGACACCCCCTGCAGACCAGACCTCAATCCCCCACCCAGCACAGTCCCTCCCAGAGCAAATTGGGAGAAAGTGCTTCTCCAGCCCATCTCTTAATTAAAACCCCCAGCATGTTCTGGCCCTTGCTCATTCCAATAAAAAGAATGCAGGGTATTAATTACCAGATCAGTGGATAACATTGTTAAATTTATTTTTGCACTGTGTGAACCCCGGGGGAATGTCAATGCCTCCTGCCCTTGTCATCATTGCTGCAAGGGCACGAGCAGGTGGGTGCCCCAAGCTGCCCTGAGGGGGCTGTGCCAGCCCAGCAGCACCAAGGGGGTACCAGCACCAAGACCCCAGGCCTGCAGAGAACTGACACCCATAGTTTATTCCCATGGGAGCAGGTGGATGGAGAGGGCATGGGGCCTTCAGTGGTGATGTCTCAGCCAGGTCGAGTGCCAGGGGGTTGCAATCAAGGGCTGAAAGCAGCCTTGAAGGGGAGAGAAAGGAGCTTTGCTGGGGCTGCAGTCCCACGGGAAAAGTGACAAGAGGCAAAGCTGGAGCCACACTGCGAAATTCTGCAGTGATTTCAAAGGCTGAGGCTGTAACCTCAGCTGCAGATTCCATTAAAAATGGATGAATAACAGCCTGACCTTGGGCAGGGCTCAGGCAGGCACACCTCCTAGACCCTTAGGAGGAGGTGATGCTCAGCCAAAACCTGGTGTGTGCATGACCCTGATGCCTGCCTTTCCACCTCACAGAGTGGGATTCCCATGGGTGGGGCCTCACCTTACAATTGTCCCTTTACAATGCCTGAAATCTGCAGAGGGGAAGCCAGAACCAAGGGCTGGGTTGTTGGGTCCCCCGGGGACTTTGCTGGTACTCGGGTGGGTGTGTGCAGGATTCTCCATCCCCTGAACTCCTGAGCCAAAACCAACCCCAGTGGCATCAGCTTAGGAAAGGGCCCTTTACTCCTGCCAGATCACATGAGGGTCAGAACGATAGGGGAAGCCAGAACGTGGAAATCTCCCTGCCCTGCTCTCCAGGACACTGTTCAGAGCCTCTGGTTCAATAGCACTTCACTGTCTCTCAGCTGCTTGGAAACAATTCAATGGACTACAAGACAGCCAGAAAAGCCTTTTTTCTGTCACCTTTGAGCAGTACAGCTTGAAAAAACAGCAGGGCTGTGGGCACTTGGTGGGCAATGAGGTGTGTGAGGTGCAGGAGGCAGAGCAAATAGTCACTGTAAGCCACCACTGAGCCCCAGTGGCCAGGGGATGGAGAGAGGGTGGGCATTTTTTTGGTCTTTCCACAAATATATTTGGGACCAACAAATATCAGCTTGGGTTTGGCAGGGAATCCTGGCTGATTTTTGCTCAGTACCTTGCAAAAGAATTAACACTACATTGGGCTGCCTTGAAGTACAACTCTCCTTGTAGGAGCTGTTTTGGAACAGGATGGATTTGCTACAAAACCAGCCCCAAACCTGGTGGTCAATTTCTGAGTGCAAAATCTTGCTCTTCCAAGTGAAAATGATGGCTGGGGAAGCTCTTTGCCCCTCCACAAACCTTAAAGCCTCCCACTCAGTTATGCAGATCCCAGTACTTTCTCCTCTAGGCTTTTCCTCATGTGGTTTTTGCATCTCCCAGCCCTGCTCTGGGTGATGCCAGCCCCCTGCAGCCACACTGCTCACCAGAGACCTGCCTGGGAATATGAGTTGGGGGATAGGCTTCCAGAAACGTCCTGCTCTTTGATCTATAATTTAAAAACCATTTTGTTTTGTCTTGGTCGCTTTAACCAGCAATTTGCTATAGCAAAAGAACACAATACCCCTTCAGGAAGAAGAAATATACTCATTCTTTCAATTAAATTTCTCCTGACTTTACTAAAACTTTTCCCCTGTTCCCTCTTCTGAAGAAGCAGCTTTTCTCTTTTTTTTTAATTATATTTTTGTGATCTCCAATTCCACCGAGACAGAAGAAATCAGCATATCAGAGAAAACAACAATCCTTGTGATGCCCAGCAGTCATTAATTAACAAATTATATAAAAAAAAGAGTTCTGCAGATAGGATTGTTTCCTGGTGATGTTGCCTTTTCTTTTGTTGGCATTGTGACAAGGAAGTTCTTTATTGCTGAGATAGAGCAGATTAAACCATCCCTATCACACTGGACGGCTTTGTGTGGATCATTCTTTTGGTCCCCAAATAAAACATCCTGTCCCCATTTTTACCCTGTTGTGACAGGTTTCTTCCTCGATGGGAAAGAGATGCAAGGGTACATTTGAGCCAGAGCATCTGTCCCCCAGCTGGACCAGGTATGAGCATGCCCAGAGGGTGGGGGGCTGAGCTAACCTGAGTGGATTCAGGTTCAGTGGAACATCTGTAGTACCACCAGGTGGTCCACCTCCTCACTGAAGTCCACAGCCCCAGGAGATGTCCTCAAGTGGCCCTGCTCTCCTTGCCACCATCCTCCCAGAGTTCTTCTCTAAATCCCAGGATTATTTTGGCCTCTCCCTGTCCCTAGCTCTCATACCCCTACTCAGGTAGGAGTAGGCTCTGCTGGGAGCTATTGGGACTGAGCTATTGGTGACCAAAGGTGGCACCCATGGGTCTCCAAACTCATTTCAGGGTCTCCAATGGTGAGGAGACAAATGAGACCCCAAAGCCAACTGTTACAGAATGCTCAGCATTCTGGTCCCAGACTTGGGAGCAGCTCTGCTGCAACAAGGCAAAGGGCAGAAAAGTTCCCTGGGCTGTTAGAGCAAGCTAGCTGCTTAACTTTGGCCAAAGAACCTTGGAATCTCTCTTTGCCAAGGTCTGAGGGGGCAGTGTCCTTTCAAAAGATCCAAAGTGCTGCCTGCAGCCTATCTGCAGTGGAGATGAGTTGAACTCAAGCTGGGGGACACTTAATTCTCCCAACACAGACACTATGATGTTCCTTGGACTGATCTATAAAGCTCCACATAAATGCTGGCATTAACCTGACTCAAGGCTGCAGGCAGGAGCTCCATGCTGCCCAAACCTTTGCTGCAATGAGCACTGTGGAGCCACAGTGCTTCGAGGGCACAGCCACAGCACAGAGATGTTGCATTAAAATTCACTTTTTTCACCCTCTTTTTATTAATCATGCAGGTTTCCCCACTCGGGCCACAGGCTTGGGCAGTGTACTGGGGGAAGTGATAGAGGGCACCAGAAAAAGCAGGACATGGAAATCTTCCTGTTCTGCACAGGCAGCTCCCCCATACTGTTTCTGGTGACCTAGTTAAATTAATTTTGGTGGGTGGTTGTTTTTCTGGAGGGGTGCTGGCTTAAAGTTAATTAGCCAAAAGATGCCCTGGTTTCTTTCTTCACAGTAAGATCTGTCGTTTAATTTGTCAGCTAGTGTGTTCTTATGCACCATTCATGGTCCCAGGCAGCACAGGTACGAATTAGGGACTGCTCTGACCACCCCAGTGGGATCTGTCTTGCCCTGAGTGTTCCTACTAGAAACCTACTGGGATTTGTTGGGCCCCTGTGAAGCCCTCAGCCTGTGGCTCAGAGTGCAATGAGTTTGCCAGACTTGATGACATGGGGAGTGACACATGAGGTGCATGTTGCTAAACAGCACAGAAAAAACCCCTTCTATGCTCCTCTGAAACTGGGAAAAGAACGTTTCCTCTTAAAATGTTTTCTTCTCCCCATGGCCCTGGAGAGGGCAGATAATGGAGCAGCTGCTGAACACATACTTCCAGGGAAAAGTGTCAGTACTTCTAAAACTTCAGAGCTTAAAATATTGTCCAGTTATTTTTAGCAGTTTTTCATTCATTTCAATTTGTCATCCATCAAGATGCAGCAGGGAACTCAGAAAAGCATGGCTCACTCCTGGTGGGTTGTTTTCCCCACGCCAAGCTAGGCTGTGCTAAGCCCAGATGTGCAGACCTGAGCTGAGCAGGGATGGACTGTGCTGAGCTGTGCTGTGCCTCTGAAGCACCTCTGCCAATGCAGACAGGCTGCGAGAGCTGGGGTTGTTCAGCCTGGAGAAGAGAAGGCTCTGGGGAGACCTTAGAGACCCTTCCAGTGCCTAAAGGGGCTCCATGAGAGCTGGAGAGGGATTTTGAACTAAGGCCTGGAGAGAAAGGACAAAGGGGGATGGCTTCACACTGCCAGAGGGCAGGGAAGAATTTCCATCCTGTGAGAGTGGTGGGGCCCTGGCACAGGTTGGCCAGGGAAGCTGTGGCTGCCCCATCCCTAGAAGTGCTCAAGGCCAGCTTGGATGGTGGCTTGGAGCAACCTGGTCCAGTGGAAGGTGTCCCTGCCCATGGCGGGGGGGCTGGAGCAGGATGGTCCGTGAGGTCCCTTCCAACCCAACCCATGAAGTGATGCTACGATTCCACGCCAAGCCGTGCCAAGAGGTGCCAGCCCACACGATGCCATGTCCAACCCAGCCGTGCCAACACCAACAGGTGGCGACACGTCCCCGCGGCACCCCCAGAACCGGCCGCGCCGGGGACGCGCCCGCGTGGCCCCGGAACGTCTCGGCGCGTCCCCGGCGCGGCTGAAAGGACTTCGCAGAGCTCACCCCCGCCTTCACAAGCCCCCCCTCTCCGTTTTCGGGCTGGTTAATCCCGTGTGTAAAGGGCAGCCAATGGATGCGGCCGTTGCGCGGGGTTGGGATTAGCGGCGGGGCGAATGGCTGGCACTTTTACTGGGATTACAGAACAAAGAACTGCTCTCCCTGCCCGATTTGGGGGGTGTTGGGGGGGGGGGGAGAAAAAAACCCCAACCAAACCAAAACAACACCCCCCCACTCAGGTCCTTTTCATTCCTTTAGGCCCCTGTCGGGCTGTACCGGCTCCGCCCGGGAAGCGGCGGGAGGCGGCGGGAGGCGGCTCCATCCCGGCCCCCGCCCGCCCGCTCCCGCCGCCCCCGCCGCTCCCGCCGCTCCCGCGCAGCCTCGCCGGGGGAGGCAGCAGCGCCGCGCCCCAACCGCCCGCGGTAAGGAAAAGTTTTGGCCTCCCCTCCCCTCTCCGCGGGTCCCCTCTCCACCCCCGGCCACGGCCCTGGGGGAGCAGCGGCGGGGGGCGTGTGGGGGTGGTGGGTGCGATGGGGCGCAGCGGGATATTGAGGCTGGGGGAGTGCTGGGGAGTGCTGGTGCCGGGGGTGGGGGGCGCCGGGCTAAGGGATGCGAGGGGACATCGAGATTCGGGGGACGATTGGGAGTCTTAGGGCTGGAGGTGTGCAGGGGAGCACCACCCGGGGGAGGGTGGTGCTGAGGGATGCAGCACAGGACGTTAGGGCTCAGGGTGAGCGCTGGGAGATGCAGAGGGGCAGCAGGACCGCTGTAGGGCTGATACGGCTGCAGGGGTGCTAAAGCACATCAAGGCAGAGGGGATGTCAGTAGGGTTGCTGGGGAGATGCTAGGGCTGCGGGATTTGGGGGGGCAGTAGGGCGGGAGGGCATGCTGGGCTCTTTAGGGCTAAGGGATGCAATAGGGCTGCTGGGGGGATGGTGGGGCTGGGGGATTCAGGGGGACTTTAGGGCTGCTGGGGGTTGATAGGGCTGTGGGGGTGCAGTGTGGCATAGGGGATGCTGGGGAGCAGTAGGGTTGCTGGGAGTGGGTGATGAGATTATTAGGGCTGGAGGGATGCTGGGGTAGGAATGCCAGGCTCATCAGTGTGGGAGAGTTCAGGGGGGTGATAGGAATACTGGGAGCTGATAGTGTTGGGGGATGCTGCAGGGCAGTAGGGCTGAGGAGGGCATTAGGGTTGGGGGATGCTGCAGGGCAAAAGAGCTTGGGAGGAATTCTGGAGATATTAGGGTTGGGAAGGATATTGAAGATCTGTAGGGCTTGGAGATGCTGGGGATATTAGAGGTGATGGGGGTGTTGAGCTCATTGGGGGTAGGGGGTCATTAGGGCTGGTGGAGGGAATGCTGGGGGTGATGATGGGCCTTGGGGTTGGTGGGATCCATGGGGCTGTGAAGGGAAGCCAGGGAGCAGTAAGTCTGGGAGGGCTTTTAGGAGTTGGGGGTGACAGTGCTGCAGAGGGGGCTGCAGGGAGCAGTAGAGCTGGGGCTTTGCTGGGAGTGTTGGATAGGGGATGTCAGGCTGGCCCTCAGTGGTGCCCCACATCCTGGGAGCAGCTCCGGGACCACCACCTGCCCTGGCTGCGTTGGACAGTGCCAGGCAGGAAGGGGAGCTGGAAGCAGGGCTCTGCTGGAGCTTGCCTCCCCTTTGCTGGTGTGGGGATTGGCAGCAGTGCTGCTGGAAATAGAAACACGGTGTTGGGCTGATGAAGCGCTCGGGGCTCTGGCTGGACTGGTCACTGGCCTTGGCACTGTGGCCCGTGGCCTGAAGGAACAGGAATCCTCTACAGGGGCGAGTGGAGGATTTTCAGTGCCAAGGGATGACTGTGATGGGGAGAAAGTTGCTCCCTGAGGAGCAGGTGCCCTTGTCGTTCCAGCCTGTGGGGCTGGCAGTGGGTTTATCTGGGATAAGCTGTGAATTGGAGTGATCCTATTAATGCATCTTGTACAGGAGTGAGCCTTGGAGCCAGTGGGGCTGTGCAGGTAATCCCGGGGGTTTGGGTGGGCTCTGGGCATTTTGGGAGGTGATGGTGCCACTGAGCACCACGGCAGAGCCACGGGACTGGGTGCTATGGGCACTTTGGGGCTGGTCACCCAGCCTGCTGCCACATCCATCACCTGTCAGTGTGCAGGCTGTGGACACTGGAACAGCCTGGGGACATCAGCATGTAGCCTTGCATAACGGGAGCCCTCGGCTTCAGGGTGTCTGCTCTGCATGCTGCTCCCACTGAAGGAGCTGTCGGAAGTGCTGCAGCTGGGGAACAATCTTGTGGATTATTTAATTCCACAGAGTCCCCAGCAGTGCATCCAGACCCATTAAGCTGGTCGTTGCCCATGTGAGCCCACAGAATCCCCTTCTGTGGGAACTGCTGCAACATTCGTTCTGAAATGAGAAAGGAGTACGAGGACCACCAGGATGAGGCCTGACCCTGCTGGCAGCCAAGGGGCTGGGCTGCTGAAGGCCGTGTCCTGGTGCTGGGGTGCTGAAGGCCATGTCCCAGTGTCGCTGCTGCAGCCCCTGCAGGAGGAGCAGCAAGCCCTGGCACAGCAGCACGTGCTGCCATTGGAGCAGTGTCAGCAGCATGTCAGGATCGTGTGTCAGGGCAGTGTGGTTTATGAACACCCGTGGGTCCCCTGCTTTTTCGCTTTCAGCCTTGCAGAGCCAGAGTCCCTGTGACCAGCAGCAGCCACTAAGGGTCAGGGCGCCCTGCTTTGGGGATGTGCCACTGGTTTTCCCATGCATCCTGCCTCTCCAAGCTGGCATGGCCTCTCAAAGCCACATTTTTGGGGTGACACCTGCTAGGGATGTATTGCCACTCTCTGGACAGGAGAAGGGATTGGGCAGCTGCCCTCACATGGTGCTTGCAGCAGCCAGGGAATGATGGATATGCTGTGGTGGCCACTGCTGCCTGCTTCTGCTGTCCCTCCTGAGAGGGCTTCCCCATCTCTGGAGGAGCTGCTGGCACTGCCACTGGTCGCTGCTTGTTCAGGTTTGCTAATGAGAAGCTGGGGCAGGTGAGCAGGAAGCTGCTCAAGGACATGTTTAGCAACCTGGCTCTATCTGCATGGGTGAGACACAGTGCACTTACTGGCAGCCCAGCCCTTCCACAAGAACCTTGCACGTCATTGCACGGGGCAGGAGGTGACAGGAAAGGTGGGCTTTGGGGCCAGCACAGGGGCTGCAGGTCTGGGTGTCCCACATGGTGTACACTGCGTGTAACTGGAGTGATGCTCTGCCTAAAGGAAGGAGAAAAATACCAAACCCCCAAAGTCTCAGGCCAAAACATGACCTTTGGCTACTGGAGTTAATGGGGGATTCCCGTCTGCTTCTCCCACAGGAAATAGCTCAGATTTTTTTTGGCAATTATCAATGCCCTGTACTTCCTTCAGGAATTTTGTCAGCAGCACCCCAGCAGCCAGGCTGGAGGAATGCATGGAGACTCCAGCAGGATGTTTGCTGCAGGGCTGACCCCTGGGGTGGGTGCAGGGCTTGGTGCTGGCTATCCCCATCTCGGGCAGTTTGTTGGGGCACGGTTATTCTGTGTGCTGCCAGCACCCATTTGCAGATCCCTGTGGTGAGTGGAGGTGGTGGTGGTTTGTCGTGGAAGAAAACGTGTGAATGGATCCTGCTGCTCCAGAATGACTGGGCTGAGGTGCAAGTGGTATGTGATGGTTTGGGGAAGGGGGATGATGAGCAGGCGAGGGGCTGTGTTATTGTTCTTTATTTGCTCCTCCAGCCCCATGTGTGGCTGTGTTAACACCTTACTGGTAGTGACAGAACTTCTCCAGGGCTTTGAGGGGGGAGCAGAGGTTTGCCACCACCAGAGACCTCCTCGAGGACAGGGAGGAGGAGAGGAAAGGACCTACTGGGAGCCCCTCCCAAGCTGGAGATAGCTATCTATGAGCTAAATATGTCTTTTTTTGGCTCGTTCATTGGGAAGAGCCCAGCTGGAAGCTATGGGGAAGGGCATCTGGTGTCCATCTGGATTGTGGCCAGAGCAGTGGGGCTGGGGGTAGAGAGCAGCCCCAGCTGGAGGTTTGCAGAGGAGGTGGCAGCTCTTTGCAGACTGAAGCTTCCCAGGACTTTGCTCTGCCCTGTGGCAGCCCTCTCCCTTCACAGGGCATGTACAGTTTATATTTCTTGAAATTTTGTCTTGAACAAGTAGTCAAGAGCTTCAGGAAACTGCAGTGGCCCCAGGTGGGCTTTAGGAATTGTGGCCATGAGGATTTCTGCCTTGCCATTTTGATGCCTCATTTTCCTGGTGCAGCCCCCTTGGTTAAATTTGCTTCAATCCCAAGAGTGACGGAGCTGTGGTCTGGCTGGGGTGCTTCTGCTAGAGAGACTCCCCAAATCAGCTGGGGCAAGTAGGACCATCTCATGTCCCATCTGGTCCAGGAGCTGCTGCCAAACACCACCTTAGGAACTTACCTAGAACACAGCAAGGCTCTCCTTGCTGTGGGAGCAAGGGAGAGCATCCCTTGGGGTGAGATGCTGTGGAGAAAAGCCCTGGGTCCTCGGGAACAGACTCTGCTGAGCAGTATTTGCATTTGTCCATGCAAACGGCTTCTGTTGGAGTTTTCTGGCTTCTCTTGTCTCTGCTCTGTGCTGGTCTAGCTGGTTTTAAAAGATAATTAATCTCAGTGGAATGAGTAGGGGACCAGCGAGGAGCATCACTCTGCTGCTGCATGGCCATGTGGATGTCATGGTCCTTTGTCAGCATCTCCCTCCTCAAAGCCAATCTCCACCTCTCACACGAGGGCTGAGATGTCCATCTTCACTTTCTTTAAATCTCTAACCTCAAACAGAGCAAGTGCCAGTGCTAGGTTGGTGTGGACCCTGGAAATGGTGGTCCAGGTGCCCTCTGGTGCCCACCTGTGTGCCTGAGTCTTCTGCCCCAGGAGACTTTTGAAGAGACAAGCCCAGATGCCTCCTGCCCATGGGTGACATCCCCTATGGGGTGTGCTGGGGTCTGGCAGTGCTCCTGAGCCATCCAAGTGGGTGCAAAGGCTTGTTGATCTGTCATTGATCTGTTCCCACAGCCCCTCAGGCAGATTGATTAAACCTGGGAGCCCAGAGAGTGCTTTGAGGTGTAGATCCCTCTGGAGATGGCTGGGAAGAAAGCTGGTGGGCAGGATGTTTTTAACCATTTTTAATTTTTGCATAATTTCTTGAACTTTTTGGTGATGTGTGTGGATGCTGGTCGCTGCCAGGGGTGTATGTCCTGCCTGGCTTGGATGTACCCTGGAGGAGAAACCTCCTCCTGCAATGGATGCACAAAGAGGTTGCACAGACTTGGGTGCTTGTGAGAGAAGACCATGGTGCCTGGGTCTTGATGGCCAGCAGCAGACTTTTCAGTCCCACTTCAAATCCCTGGATGAGGCAGGATGGATTCATGGGATCCTGGCCATGGGTTGTGCCAGTGGCATGGCCATATAGGAGCCCTTGGCTTCCCTTGCTAAAAAAAACCCAAACCAAACAAAAAAGGCAAAAAACCTTCCAAGTTTTTCAACAGGTAACTACTATTTGGAAGAACATAGAGGCTGTTGGTCTGGCTTAGAGAAAACTTACAGAGTGGGAGTCTTCCAGAGCAAGATGATACTGGAAAATGAAAACAGTGCAGTGGGTGAGAAGGATCTCCGTGGTTTTATCTGGTTGCTGTGCTGGAAGGTCCTTCACCCACCTTTAAAGGGATGAGTGCCTCTCTGTGCCCAGGTTTTGCAGAGATCACACTCTGTCTTTAGCTCCAGCTGTGTCTGTGTGGATGTGTCTCCTGATTGGGAAGCCACCTATTACTCAGTACCTGCCAGAGGTCACCTTGCCTTGAGGCACTGGCTGCCAGGTTGCTCATTTGCTCTTGGGCTCCAGCCTGGGAGCACCAGAGGACTGGCCCTGGGCAGTGGGGACAGCTCTGGCCATCACACCAAGCTGGAGGTGGCTCCCTGGAGGTGGCAGAACTCCCACGCTGACAGGATGCACAGATGAAAGGGACAAACCCAGCCCTGCTCCTAATTACCAGCAATCCTTATGGCAGATATTAACCCTGTCCACCTCGTAAGAACTCAGTGCCAGGAAGTGTGCATGGCACCAGTGGCACAGTGACACCAGGGCTAGTGTCAGTAATCCAGGTGATGTGAATCCTGCAGGATGCTGAAAGGTTTTGGATGAGGTTTGAGACAAGCTGGTCCATACCCTGCTGCAGGGCTGAGATCCCAGAGGGACACTGGTGGCAAGGGTAGGGTTTTCCCTGGACGGATGCTGCTGCTTGGACTTTGACAAGAGGTACCGTAAAGGATGGGTTACATTCATGGTAGGGTGGATACTGAGTCCAGTGGGATGGGTATTTTGGCATGTCTCCCCTGGCACTGGCAGGATGGGGCTGTGCCCACTGTGGCTGTGCTTTGGGATCTGTTTGAGGCTTCCACCAAAGCTACGCTCCTTCCCACTGGGCTGGATTTCTGCTGGTTTCACTGCAGCGTAGGAGCCAGGGATGGAAAAACCTGTAGGAAAGGCAGGATTATGTCTCCCTAATTAGTAGGGGCCTGATTATCATTTCTTCCCAGAGCTCTGGTAATGATTAAATATGTGGGAATTATCTTTTATTATTTGTATTGCATTATTATTTAGAAGGCTGGGCCCCTGTTTGCTGTGCAGACAGGCAATGACAGTCCTTGCCAGGAGGAACGCTGTCTCTGGCGTCCTGGCCTGGGTAGATTGGGGGTTGAGCTCTGTGTGCCCGTGGCATTACCCAAATTGCTACAGCAACTCCCCACCCCGGCACTTAAAAGAATTTAAAGCATTGAATTGTATGTCTTTTTGCTTGCATGTGAGTCACATCTGGTTTAGTATGGGGGGAAAAAATATAGTGTATTACTGTGACCTCTAAAATCATGATTTATATAGAGATTTAAAATTACATACATATTTTTATATATATTTGGCACCAGGATTGTCAAGGCCCAGGCGTTGGCCACTGCTTTTAGGTGCTCTGGCTTTATTGTTGGAGGGCTACAATAAAGCAATCTTGTTAGGTAAACATAATGATGTTAGGAGCCACCATCTGCTGAAGAGCTGCTGCAGGGAGCAGTGGGAGCTGCCTGCTGTACTGCTGCTCCCCTGCTACTTCCTGCTGGCTGGTGTCAGATGTGTCCTAGGAGAAACACCAGTGGCTGGTATGGATGGAGGAAGGGCTTTTTCTTATGGCTTCCTTCCTCTTAATCAGCTGGGCTATGAGCTGTTGAACCCTTCCAACTGGGAGGACCAATTCCCACTGGAGTGTAGTGAGGCTGTTGGGATGATTGCTAGGGTCATTGGCAGGTTTCCCAAAAACTGGGCCACCACATTGCTGAGCTGTGGGGACCCAGATGTGTGGGAATGCTCTGGCCTGTGAGGACACCACAAGATGCCACCAGGTCCGTGGGTCCCACAGAATCATCCTTGCTCCCACGGGAGCAGTGGGACAACACCATCCTGGTGCCAGCAGGGACCCCCCACACCCCCCTGGGTGCAAACTTGCAGTCACTGGCATGAAGGATTGCACTTGGTCAGCAAAATATGTGAGGAACTTTGCTTGTTTAAAATGCCTTTGGGGTTTGGGTCTTAAATAAACATCCTGGTTGGGGTTTAGGTTGGAGGTTTTTATCCTGGGAAAGGCAGGAGTGGGGGGAAGGGAGCTGCATCAGTGCCCTGAGCCTGCATGCACCTTCTGACAAGGTTAAAAATTGGCTTCATTAGAAGAGGATCACTGGAAATAAATTGCTCTGCACCCTTTAGGGGAATTGCTGGGCTCTAATTTCATCTTGTCTTTCTAGGGAAAAATTCCCAGAAACCCTTTATGTGAAATTACAGCATTTTACCCTGAGGTAGAGTTTGGTGTTTTTGCCCCCTAAAATGTATTTACCTCCATACCCTCAGATGAAGTTCATCCAGGATCTTGATTCATGGAACCACAGAATGGCTTGGAACAAGCTCACCTTGTTTCAGCCCCCTGCCATGGGCAGGGACATCTCCCACTGTCCCAGGTTGCTCCAAGCCCTGTCCAGCCTGGCCTTGGACACTTCAGGGATGGGACAGCCACAGCTGATCTGGCCATCAGCCTGTCCCATCAAAGGTGAAGGGTTCACTGCATGTGCCCCACAGCTCCTTGGGAGATGCCAGGCTGGGAAAGGAGCATGCTGGGCATCAGGATCCTTATGAAACAGCACGGCCCAAGCAGAGTGCCCTGCTGCTGTTACTGCAGATCCATAGGCAGAAGCAAGTGGGTGGTGACCTTTAACAGGACATTAAACATTTATTAAACCTGTCAGAATTAGTGTCATGCTGTTTGGGGAATGGTGTTTTTTTTGTTTTTGTTTTTGGGGGTTTTTTGTTTAAAATGAGAGGAGAGAAAAAAAGACATTTAAGAGACAAGCATGACTGGTGTCATGAGTTGATCTCCCTGATGCATCCCTTCCCATATGAGCTCTCAGAATGAAGACCTGGCTCTGGGACACACCCAGCCCACCTGTGCCCTTCCCATGGCTCCTTGCTGGATCCTGCTGCATCCATTGCCCTGACCTTCATCTGTGCCCCCCAAATAATTATTGGTTGGGTGGGTTGTTTTTCCCCCTCACCTGTCTAAAGGTTTATTCCTTTGGAGGGTTGGAAGAGTGAGATCAGTCCACTTCTCACTGGTGCTGTCTTCCCACAGCCACCCACCCTCTTTCCCTATGCCACCCATCTGAAGGTGATGTGCTCTATTGAAAACTTCTTTGTTTCCCCACATTTTCTGTTGTAATTTGTGTACAGTACCACTGCTCGTTGAAAAACAAGGTCTTTATCTCTGTGGGAATTACACCTGCAGAAATCCAGCCCTATTGCTGCCTGCACGAGGCTCTGTGATCAAAGGCAACTCCAGCACTACTGCTGTAATGTGAACGTTTCTTCTGTTTTCACATCAGGCAAGGGTGATGCTTGACTCTCCTCTGCACCTCACCTCAGTGCTCTCTGAACACCAGCTGCTTGGCTTGGGCCTTGAACCCCTATAAATCTTCTCCCCCTCTTGATTTATTTCTCTCTCCCCAAACAGCTTAGAGTCCTTGAATATATTTTTACTCCATTTGGTTAATTTTTTTTCCCTGCGTATTTCAGCACTTGCTGACCTTTGGGTGCACCATGGACCTAATGTGGTGATGCCAATGGACAGAGCAGAGTGTGTTTGTGTGTCCCTCAGGGTGCCTGTGGTCAAGGTTTGCAGGGCACTCCTGGAAAGAGCTATTTTTAACTGCTGGGCTGGTGCTGGGTTGCCATCAATGCACTTGAGCACGTAGGCGTCTTTTATTATTTTAAACGTGATCATTCAAAATAATGTGGAATTGTCTCTGCTGTGGGGAGCTGCTGCTGTGGATGCTGCAGAATACAGCTTTCACAGGTCATGGGGGTCTCATCCATGCCCAGACTGGATGGACTTTGCTGTGGCATTGTCCCGATGGGGCATGGGAGCTGGTGCCTGTTGGCAGCTTGAACTGGCACTTTGGAGGTGCAAGACCAAAAGAGCAGAAGGGAAAATGTCTCCTGTCAGGGCTGCAGGTGAGGAGAGCAGCAGGAGGGTGACTCTTCCTAGTGCTGGCTGATGGCTTGTTTGTCTGCATGTGCTGCCCCATGTCCCCATGGCTCCACGCTCCCAAAAACTAAAATGGCAGCCACAGGTGCATACAACATTGCTTGTCTGGGAGCCAGGACACACTGTTAGGGTCTGTCTCTTCTTCCTCTTCCCCATAACACTGTTTGTGCCTGGATCTGGTTCAGGAAGTGCCAAGCTGAGTCTATACCCCCAGCATGTGCTCCCTGCAAGCCATTGTGGTACCTATGGAAAACCTTCCAGCAAACACCATTCCTCCCAGCCCTGTGTGCTGTGGGTGTGCCAGTGAGTTTTCTGTCCTCCCCCCTTTACTAACCCACTTTTCCCAGTGATGCTGTGACAGGCATTTAAGCCCAGAACCCTCTTTCCCAGTATGGATTTTGCTTTCTGCTTTAGTCTGTGCAGTGCCACTGGTATTTGGAGTAGCTTAAAGGATGCTGTAGAGAGACAGGCTGCCACTTTGAGGTGCTTTGTGTCCTCAGTAGCAAGGCAATGGACATGGGGGCTGGGGGAGGTGTTCATGGGGATGGAGCAGTATCCCTCCTTGGAGGTGCTGATATCCAGGGGGGTGGTGTTTTGGGGCTGTAAGAAGCACTCCTTGAAGATGCTGGAGGGGTGCAAGATCACACTCAGCTCCTGGGCAAAGCTTCTTCAGGGTGGCTGGGCTTGTTTCTTCTCCCAGTTTCAAATCACTGGCCTTGGGTAGAGGTTAAGGTAATTCCTCCCATCTTGAGGAAAAATAGCATTTTGCTTTGAATCGGTTTGGGGGGCTCTGTCTGGGTCAACAGGTTATCAGAGGATGAGGCAGAGTGGCTGAAATAAATCCTATTTAAATATTTACCTGCCCCCTATAAAGTAGTTCTGTGTTCACCTGCTGTGGCTGTATGTGCAGTGAAGAGCTGTGCTGAGTGCTCAGCAGCTCCCTGGCACAGCATTCACACCCTTGCTGCACCCCTTGCCTAATTGCTTCCCACCCATTTAAGAGGAACTGATTGAGAAATGAATTCACAGTCCCAAGGGTCCAAATGCAGATGCTGTGATCGCTGTGGAGTGAGGAGGTATGAGGGTAAGTGTGCTGCTTGCTGTACTTTTGGCTGGAGCAAGAGATAATTAGGGGGTTTTGGTGTTGGGGTGATTTGATGTTTGAAAATTCTCTCTTTTTATTGGTTCCTACAAGTTTTGTAGCATATGAGGCTGCGTGGGTCTTGACAGGGTTTGGGTCTGTGCTCAGCAACGTCCTGAACTGGGGTGATGGAGAGGCTGAGTTGGTCTCTGTGGCACATCCCTTCTTTGCCCATCCCATGGAGGGTTCCCATTTGCAACAAGCCCGTGTACAAAAACTAAGCTGTGAACCCCAAAAAATAAGCCATATCCCCACTGTCTTCCGTGTCACAAGATGATCTTCCTTTAGTCAGCCCCCCAAATCTCTTTCTCTGAGAGCCCAGACCCTGGTATAATGTCTCCTGGAAGCACCACCAGCCAGGAGCTAAGCAGGATCAAGGCACCACTCACAGGCACACACCCTCATGGCTTCACGATGCAGATATATTTATTTTCTGTTATTTATGAGGTGCCTGAGCCAAGCTCTTCATTTGCCTGGAGGCAAGGAAGCAGGGTGCTTTATGGCTGCTTTGGCACCCCAGTCCTGCCCTGGGCACCCCAGGAAGTGGTGGGTACTGGACCTTGGGTGCTTATTTCCCTGCCCTTGCATCTCAAGCAGGCTCAGAATTTGGGACGCTGCTTCTCTTGGCGCTTTGTCGGGCGCCAGAGCTGCCGATTAAGGGAAACGTGCCACAAGGCAGGTTTGCTTTGCAGGATTAAAAGCAAATAAATATTTATGCATTATGCAAAGCAGCTCTGATAAGATATGTGTGTCATTGGGAATTTGAAGCAGTTTCGACTTGGCCCTGAGATGAAGGGGCGTGCGTGTCGATGTGGTGTGGGGGCTTAAAGGGACGGGTCTTCTCCTGCTGCAGAAAAATAGAAATAGAGAGAGAAAAACAGGGGGGTTCTTGCTTCCTGGGCTGCTGTGGTCTTGGGTTTCACCATCTCCTGCATCCTTGTGTCTTTAGCTGCAAAAATGGAGAAGAGCCAGGGAGAGAGAGCAGTGCAGGCAGCATTTTGGATGCAAATATAATGCTGGCCCCGCTCCTAATATTCACTGTGTTTACATGTAAATGCAAACAACTGTTGACTTAGTTTCAATAGATAATGTATTTCATAACACAATGGAAATGAGAATTAAGCTGGAATTTAGCAGGAGGGAACATGTGTTTCTGCAAGACCTTGGGCTCTGCTGGCCCCATGGTGTTGGGGGACACCTCTGCCAATGATTCCCCTGGCTAATCCTTTCTGAAACAGTGTGAGCAGGACAGGGGCAGGGCTGGGTGGCTGCAGGTTCAGGGAGCTGAGCTGACCCACTGCCATACAGGGGGTTTAGGGCCAGGGCTGATCTGGGCCAGTTTCTTCCTGGGAAAGAAGAAAAAAAGAAAGGCCTCATGTGCTGTGGAGTGGGTCGAGGTGTCAGGGAAGGGAAATGTTGTCCCAAGCTGCCATGTTTGAGCCTCAGTGATGACAAGTCCTGGGAAGGAGGAGGTATCAACAGCCACGTCACCTTGTCCCGACGTGACTCCGAGCAGAAACACGTGGGAGAGGACCTGCCTTGTTTTCGGGCCAGGTCCTGGCCAGCCCCCAGCCATCCTCACAGGGCTCCCTGGGGCCAGCCCAGACAGCCTTTGAGTCAGGGCTGTGATCAGAGCCACTCCCACGGCATCTGCCCTGGGCTGGCACACCCCCCTCCCACTCCACGGCAGTCCAAGTCCCTCTGGGAGCCCCAGGTGAGACCCTGGCACCATGGCAAAGCCCTCAGGATGCTGCGCTGTGCTGCCAGGTGAAGGTGCCCATGTCTTCACACTGTTCCTCTGAGCCCCCAGGGGCAGAGGTGTTGCTGGGGGGTTGCAACCAGCAACTGTCCCTGTGTGTGGGTCTGTCCCATCCATCTGTCCCTGTCCCTGGTGAGCTGCCATCAGCACAGCTTATGGCGCTCAGGGCTCAGTATTAAGAAAGCCAAGCCTTTGTGGATGTGGGGGTAACCTTGTGGTGTACGCCCAGGGTGTATTAGACATTGGAGAATCTCCCCACAGGAGTTCTGGAGATGGTCACACTGGTGGGGACACCTTGGCTGGAGGTGGCATGGCTCTACCAGCCAGTGGGGCCCCTTGAGCTGCAAAGCAGGACTCAGTGTTTCTGCCACAGTTGGGATGCTGGGCTGCATCCTGGTGTCCCCACCTGGGGATGGTGGCAGCTGTGACACCCACAGCTCTTTGGGTCTGCAGCAGCAGTGACATTGGGCCTTGACAGTACTCAGCACTGGCAGAGTTTGCAGGTTTTGGGGCTGGTGTCATGGCCAGAGGCTGCCTGGGGAGGAAATGGGGATCCTGGCTGGCTGTGCCTCTGTCAATACCTGCCTCACTTGACAGGTCATACCAGGGCGGGTGCATGCTTGGCTTCACCCAGGACTCCTCCACTGCCAGTGTGAGTCACCTGCCCTGTGCAGGATGCCCAGTTCTAGGCAGGCATTGAGGCTGTGGGTGGCAGGCAGCTGCTGGCATTATCTCTCTACACACATGCTCCCAGCTGTGGGGCTGGGATGACCCAGGACCTGCTCTCACCTTTGTGACTCATCCCATAAGATAAAATAAGGGAGAAGGGAGCAGGGAGCTGACAGGAGTGGGAAATTCAGGACATGGGATGCTCCCATCTCTGAGCCTTTTTTCATCCCTTTAAAAAGCCATTTTATTTTTTTTTAATGAGTTTATTTATGTAGCCAGCCTGGATTAGCAAACAGCCCGTCTTGTAACACATGGAATACTCAGTACTGAGATGCCAGTAACCAGAGAGAAATACTAGAGATAAAATTAAACATAATGAGATTATGTGGTATCTCTCTGTCAGGGACCACCTTATGCAGAGCAAACTAATTGCCTGTGCAGAGCAGAAAGTGGGTGATGAGCAGTGTCTGGGAGCTAGGGAGGGGCTGGTGCCATCAACAGCAGCTTTGCAAAAGAAAAAAGCGTTGGAGTTGAGTGCTGAGGAGCAAGATGAGGAGCCCAACAGCATTTGGGGGACTGGGATGGAGCATCCTCTGCTCAGCCCTTGTGGACTTATTGTCCCCAGCAATGAGTTGCTGCTGCTAGGTTTTTGTATATTTGCAGTTTGAGTAGCCTTTTGCTAGATAATAATTGAAATTAATTAATAATAATAATAATAATAATAATAATAATAATCTGGAGCAGTGTCTGGTTAGAAGGACAAGGTGAACATGCCAGTTGAGGCAAGAGCCAGGATAGGGCATTGGTGGTTCAGAGAAAGCAAACCCCTTACCAGGGTGTGGGGCTAGGGCTGCAACACCAGGGGCATCATATATATGGGATTTTTCCTTAATTTAGTGGGGAGAAAAAATATTTTCCAAAAGCAAAAAAGCACATGTCTGCGTAATATAAAATTCAAGTTAGGCTCTTGGTGATTTCATGGAAAACAACAGGCTTTTTATATTGGCTCTTGGGGTAGGAGGAGAGCAGGCTAGAATAAAGATTTACAGTCTTTGGGAGATTAAAGGCCCTTGGTACATTGTTCAAATACCACGAGATTAGTTTCCAAGGAGACGGATACCAGTTGCCATAGGCACCGGGGGCCAGGAATTAGGATTGCGATTTTTTATCCTGATCACGCAACCAGTAGCTGAATGCTGTTAAAACTGGGCTTTAAATAACCCCAGTGTGAGTGTATGCACTGCCAAACCAGAGCCAGGGAAGAGAGTCTGCCTGCCTTCCTCCTGCTCCAGCACCCACTCAGCCATGCAAGCTGGGACCCAAGTGCTGGTGGAGGGGTGCAAGGGGGTACAGGGCTGGGAGCCCAGGTTGGTGCAATCCCAGGACTTGCCTTGCAGGTTATCCTATGGCTTCTGAGCTCATTTCACCTCATTTTTTCCACTGAGCAAGGGATTGCCAGCATCATCTTGCAGTAACCAGCAGTCATGATGGTGCAGGAGCTAGGGATCATCATAGATTCATGGAATCATGTGGTTTGAAAGGGACCTTAAAGGTCATCTAGTTCCACCCCCACCCCTGACATGGGCAAGGACACCTTCCACTAGACCAGTGGGATGTACCAAGGGGTAGAATTATCAGCCTGCTAATTTTGGCTTCCCCATGCCATTTGCTTCTGGGAAGTGCAACCTGAGCCCTGGCGTTTGAGGTGCCGGATCTGCATCTCCTTCTAGGAACTGCCAGGCAGCGTGCTTTTGTATGGGAAGGGGTGCTGAGCTCCCTGATTGCAGGCTGAGTTCTGGGGCTGAGCATCTCCCTGGGGAGGGAGGCTCAGCTCTGAGAGCCGTGCAGGCACCCAGGTCCCTGTGGCTGGCTAGTTCTGCTCCCCCAGCAGCCACCATGAAGCTCATTGTGGCCTCACTGACCCCAGCCAGTGGGGTTGCTGGGGCAGGATCCAGCTTTCCATCAGCATCCCTCCCTGCTATGGTGGGAATGCTCCAATTAACACTCTTCCCCCCACCCCCCCCCCCCCGCCTCCTTGTTTTTCTTTAAAATTTCTTTAATAAATGAAGGAGCAGTTGCTGGAAGCAAGAGCTTCTGTGCCTGCCTGCCGTGAGATTGCAGCGTGGAAACTTGTCTGGAGCTGAAAGCAGTGCTGCTGGAGCTCCACAGGCACAGTGATCCCCCAGCAGCTGCCATGCCATGGAAGTGTTTATCCTGGGGGAGATGAGATACAGCTTCTGAAGGGCACTTGATCCTCTTCTATCTCTCTTTGCACTAGACAGAAGCCTACTATGATTTTACTATATTATATTAAGGTATGCATCTAGGATAGGCTTAAGGAAATCAAGGTGGCAGCAGAATGCAATGCCCTGGTTGGAGACAGAAAGTGAAAATTCCTATGGTAGACACTTTTCCCTTTGGGAGCCCCCCACTTTGCTCTTTGCTTCTTTTATAAGTGGGACTAAACCACAGCAGGTGCCAGACTATCCAGGAGAGCAGAGCTGAGGCAGTGATGCTGGTGAATGTTGTGGTGCCAGTGTCTGTGTGAGGGGGTTTTCCAGCACGTGCCTTGGGATTTGTAGATAAAATTAAACAAGGAATGAGGTATTTGGTCATGAGAACTTGCTCTGCTCTGTGCTACCCACTTGGAAGGAAACAGGCAGGGGAGATAGAGGGTTTGGGGGAGCCAACAGAGGCAGTGAGGTATGAGCTGGTAGCACAGTGGGGACACAAAGCAGTGCCTGCATCCTCACTGTGCTGGTAGCACTGTGGTCCAGACTGCACCAGAGGGTGTTTTCCCCCCCAGCTCTGCTGCTTTCAGTCTTTGGAGAAAGGTATCACCTTGAAAAGCTGGTATCAGCTTGAAACCTTTCAGTCCTGGAAAAGCTGGCAGCCCAGGGCTTGGACAGGAGCTCTCTTTGCTGGGTTAGGAACTGGCTGCATGGGCCAGAGTGGAGGTGAATGGTGCTGCATCCAGCTGGGGACAGTCACCAGTGGTGTCCCTCAGGGGTCTGTGCTGGGGCCAGTCCTGTTTAATATCTTCACTGATATTGACTCTGGATTGAGTCCACCACCAGTAAATTTGTAGATGACACTAAGCTGGGAGTGTGTGTCCATCTGTTGGAGGATAGGAGGGTCCTGCAAAGGGATCTGGACGAAATCATGGGTCCAACAATATGAAATTTAACAAGTCCAAGTGCTGAGTTCTGCACTTTGGCCACAACAACCCCCAACAAACAGGCTGGGGACAGAGTGTCAGGCACAAAGAGACCTGGGGGCACTAATAACACCAGCTGGACATGAGGCAGCAGTGTGCCCAGGTGGCCAAGAAGGCCAATGGCTCCTGGCCTGGATCAGGAATGGTGTGGCCAGCAGGAGCAGGGAGGTCATTCTGCCCCTGTGCTCTGCACTGGTGAGGCCACACCTGGAGTGCTGTGTCCAGCTCTGGGATCTCAGTTTAGGATGGACACTGAGTGCTGTGTCCAGCTCTGGGTGTCTCAGTTTAGGGAGGACACTGAGTGCTGTGTCCAGCTCTGGGATCTCAGTTTAGGATGGACACTGAGTGCTGTGTCCAGCTCTGGGATCTCAGTTTAGGATGGACACTGAGTGCTGTGTCCAGCTCTGGGTGTCTCAGTTTAGGGAGGACACTGAGTGCTGTGTCCAGCTCTGGGATCTCAGTTTAGGATGGACACTGAGTGCTGTGTCCAGCTCTGGGATCTCAGTTCAGGAAGGACATTGAGACCCTTGAGCACGTCCAGAGGAGGCCACGAGGCTGCTGAGGGGCTGGGAACACAAACCCTGTAAGGAATGGCTGAGGGAGCTGGGGTTGTTCAGCCTGGAGAAAAGGAGACTCAGAGGTGACCTTATCACTCCCTACAACTCCCTGAACGGTGGCTGTGGCCAGGTTTGTCTCTTTTCCCAGGCAACCACTGACAGAATGAGAGGACACAGCCTTAAGCTGTGCCAGGGGAAGTTTAGGTTAGACATCAGGAAAAGCTCCTTCACTGAAAGAGTGACTGGGTGCTGGAATCCTCTGCCCAGAGAGGGGATGGAGTCACCATCCCTGAATGAGTTTAAAAAAGGACTGGATGTGGCACTCAGTGCCATGCTTTAGTTGATGAAGAGGAATTCTTGGATGTGTGGAGAGATATGGCAGCAGTTATGGGGCAACAGTTGGACCAGGTTTGGGGCTAGGGTTGCATGGACACCCTTGTTTAGGGAACCAGATATGTCCTCAGCAGATGCTTATCACACTGGGGGTGTGTGGCAGCATGGCACCTGGGGTCCCTGAAAACCCAGAGCTCCTTGCTTGTCCCAAGAGGGCTGTGGTGCAGGGGCACCCACACAGGGCATGGATTAGGGATGTTTAGGTTGTTTAGACAGCTGAGGGTATTTCTGGGCTTTTTGTGAGTGCCCTGGAGCACAGTAACATCTGCTGTACCACTGCATTGGTGCTAATGGAGCCGCTCACCAACCATCTGTTAGGGACACCGTAAACCATCCTGGCATGGGCATGAGTTGCATGGTTTGAGATGGAGATGATGTGGCACAGAGGCTGAAGGCTGGCACTGAATTAGGGGTAAGGGATTAGGGTTTAGCTGGGCAGGACAGGTGAGTTAAAGCAAATTGCCCATGTGGAGCAGGTATCTCCACTGCTGCAGCAAAACCCCAAGGACAGCTCTTTGACAAGCAGGGGACCGTGTCACAGTGCTTCTGCATCCAAGATGGCTTTGATCACAGCTGCTCCACAGATACCTGTTTTACCTTTAGCAATTAGAAAAACCCCACAAATGGCAATTCAAGGCAGGTCCCTACCCTAGCTTTTGCCCTTGCTGTGGCTGATGTGGTTTCCAGGGCTCTTTGCTCAAATGGCTCCAGCTCACCAGGCACCTCACTGATCACAACTACCTGCAAAAAAGGGACCTCCAAAGTCCCTGAGATGGAGTGGGACAGGGAAATACCCTCTGAGTCACTGCCCCTTCCTCATTGGTGGGATAACCCTTATTGTGGGTTCTGCCTCAAAGTGATGTCCCTGGATGGGACACGGGGATGGGCCCCTCACTTGGAGCAGGGACACCTGTCCTGGTACTAAAAGGACATTATTTCTCCCGTTGGCTCCAATCAGGATGACTCCTGATCCATTTTAAAACATGTTTAATGATAGCCAGGGCAAATTGCCTAAGTATCTTCCAGAGTGTAAGCTTTAAAAATTCCTTTAAATACTCCCTCTTGGAGTAATAGGCAATTAAAAATAAAATCATTGTCATCTCATCAGTATGTTCATGGGTTGGTGGTGTCCTCCCAGCAGATGAGCTTGAGGGTACTGGTCCTGCTCCTTGGTCCTGGGAGGATGGAGATGCCTGAATGTGGTGCCCAACATCCTGTAGTCTGTCAGGTGGCCAAGAAACCCAAGTACCTCTAAAAGTCTCCCACCCCCAGCTGTGCTTTCCTCTGTTCTAATGTACCCCCAGGCTGCCCCAGGAGGGTCAAGGGCCTGCAATCCATGTGAAGACTGACTTGTAAAAGATATATATATGTATAAATCTATCTATCTATCTATATTTTTTTTCTTGAAGTGGGTTTGGTTCATTTGGGCCTCCCACCATCTCATCAGAATCACAGAGGCAACAGGTAGAATTTTCCTGGAAAAATGAATAAGGATAATTTCCTGCCACTATTGTGTGGAACTGTGGGCAGGCCCAGTGCAATGCTGATTTTTTTTTCTTTCTTCTTTTTTTCTTTTTTTTAACCCCCAGCATGCTGAATAGCCAAAGCTCTCGTTAATTCCTATTCCTGTTTAGCTCCCTGAACAGGGAACTTGTCCACACCATCGGAGGCTTTGTGCAGTCTGGGTGGGCAGGGATGGGGGATTTTCATGGGGATGTTGGGATCTCCACAGGGCAAGCAGGCAGCAGTGGCAGCAGGTCTTTTAGGGCTCTCTGTGATGTTTCCTACCTTTTTTCTTCTCCCTCGCTGGGTGCTGGGTCTGAGCCAGTGCTCTTCAACCTGTTGCCCTTGGGTGTAGTTGGTAGTTTAAGGGTTGAGCTGAAATATGTGACCTTGACATGCACCAATGGGTTTGGGTCAGGGCCCCAGACTGAGGATGCTTTTCCCCGAGATGTTTTTGAGATCTGATGCCCTTCCCTGGTCCTCAGTACAAGAGATGCTTCACATGGTGGGAATGGACAGAATTATATTTGTAAGACACAGTATACCAGCAGGAAAAAAACCAAATTAATTAGTTTAAACCCAGTATGTTCTAGGCCAGTTTGGACAGGGCTTTAAGCAGCTGGTCTTGCAGAAAGTGGCTCTGCCCATGGCAGGGTACTGGAAAGTGATGGACTTTTAAGGTCCCTTACAAACCAAACCATTCCATGATTCTGTGATTCAGTATTGGTACCAAAACCCCAGTGTTGGTAGAAGTCAGTGTAACAAGTAGCAATAGTGGGATGTGCTCCATCCCTCCTGGGCATTTAGTTGTTCCCATCTCACAGCGTCTCCCACTCTGCCCTGGGTTTGGTCCTGGGTAATTCCCAAAAAAGGGGTCATTGCTTTGCCCTTTTTTGCTGACCAGGGTGGCCCAGAGAAGTGGAAGTATTGGGACAGCCAGTAATTCAGTCCAGATTTGCAGGTCCTGGAAACATTCAGCTTCCCTTGAGGAATGAGGTTTTGGGGATTTATGCTGTATAAGGCTTTCATGCACAGCAAGGTGAGGGGCAAGGGGAGGATGGTGGTGGAGGGTGTGATTCAAGGACTGTGGCAGTGTGGAAACACCAGCTTAGCTTAATAAATAAGATGCTGTTGCTTCTGGGTGTGACATGGGGTTGAAAATCATTGTAAGACTTCAGAAGATATGGAAGGAGGAGGATGAAAACTCTTCCATTCTTAACACCAGGAGTTACCCTGCCAGTTCAGTCTTTGCATGGGCCAGAGGAAAACTGTGCAAGCTGCTGGATCACATAAACCCCCTCTACTTCTCCTAATGGGACATGTTCATAATTTGAGGGGTATAATAACAGCTTTCTGACATGAAATTTCCTTTGGAGGGTTGTCATTGGCTTACTGGTGGGGTTCTTTGTACTGTTTTGTTAGCTCCATAGGATTTGGAAACGGTGATGTGGGATGCCCGGCTGGAGGATGTTTATCTTGGTGAGATGCTGCCCCATGGAAATGTTAGAGGGACTGGTGAGAGGATGTGCCTCCTGTGGGTGCAGGGCTGGGGAGCCCCTGGCCCATTCCACAGAAATTCATGAGCCTCCCCAGTGCCTGGTTTTTCCTTTGCTGCAGCACAGGTGATTCATGAGTGAAACTGCCCCGGAGCCAAGTTTCTAATCTTTCCCAGGATTATCAAGGGACATGTTGTAAGAGCCAAGCAGGAGATGACATCCTGTGCCAGCTGTTACACAGCACCCTGCTCTCCTGAGATTACTTTGTGGATGAGAAATAATTAAGAAAATAATAAAATTTGTCAAAATTTTTTTTTAAATCCCTAAACCCCATAAAAACAGTCTGCAAATGTTTGCTTTGTCCCCACGACAGTGGTGTGATGGTCCCTGAGCCAGCCTTTGCTCCTGGGGGTGAGACTCAGTTTGCAGAGGTGTGATGGGACTGTACCTGGAGCAGGACCCCTGTGGAAGGTGACATTGACCCTTTGGTAGTGTCTCAGGGAGAGATTTCAGTAGGACAGGCACGTGGAGCCCCAGGAAGTGGGGCAGACTGCTCTGCACCCATCCTACCCACCTTGCTCTTTGTGGCCAGCCCCAACTGCTGTAAGAATGGTTTACCCTAGTTTTCCTGAAGAGTACTTTCCCTTTAATTAGACAAACAACTTCAAGCCCTATGTCTTAATTTGATTTAAATAAGCCTAGCACTTGCTAGCGAAGTTTTCTTTCTCCCCTTTTATTCCACCCTTTTGTAAATCCACTGTAATGCTATTTGTGACCACAAATGATTAAAAGCTTTACTGGAATATTGTCCCCCCCACACCCCTTAAAATCTCATTGTGTTACTTGGGCCATCTTTTTGTTATGTCTTTTTTCTTGTTGAGTGATTCTTGCTTTTGCTTGCAAAACAGTGAGCCAGGGGAAAGGGATTTTTTTTGTCCCAATCTCTTGCAGTATAGGAAGGGGATGCAGGGACCCTGCCCCACTTCCCCTTGATGTTACCCCATCTTTCCTATTGGTTCCCTCTCTGCAGCCAGATCCAGCTTGTGGCTTTGCTTTTTGCAGCCAAGAGAGGAGCAACTCTTCCCTGGAAGTGCTGATTCCTGTGGGAGGCCGTGGCTGAGCAGGTTGGTGCAGCTAGAGCTCCTTGAGTGGATGCAACCAGCCCCACCAAGGCAGGGACTGGTTCTCCAAAATGCTGCTAGAAGGCAGCAGAATGTCCATGCCATAGCAGCCATATTTAATAATGAATAGGGCTCTCAGAAACATGTGTGGGCATCAAAGTAAAGCTGTTTTCTAAGCAAGTGCTTGGGGGAGTTCAGAAGGGAGTGATGCTCCCTGGAGCAAGGCAATGGCTGGTGCCCAGCACTGGCACCACCAGCACCTTGCTGTTTCCTGCCAATTGCAACAAAGCCTCTCCTACAACACAGCATCCATGAGAATATGGAATCTCAAGTTCCCTGCTCCTGCAGAGCTGTGCTCAGGAAGCTGCTCAGGAGCTTGCAGATGAAATGTGCTCTTGTCTGTCTGTCTGTCCATCCATGCATGCACAAACTGCAGGGCTGGAGCAAGGCAGATTGCTTCCTGGTGTTGCTGCAGCTTCTTGTGATGATAAAGCTGGAGGTGCCTGGCAGAGATCTGTCCCCAGCATGGGGACACCTGGGGTCTGTGCCCAGCTGCAGGACCATATGTTCAGTTTCCTGCTTTATTTTCCAAACTGATGCCTAGTTAAGCCAGGTTCTTTCCCCCAAGATCATCATGGAGGAGATGTCCGTCAGCTTTGTTAAAAAGTGTCAGATGGTGGGAAAAGGATTTTCCTGGGCGACTGTTGGTGTGGCTGAGGTTCCAGCTCTGCTGTCTGGAGATGCCAGTGGAGCCTCAGCACTGCTTGGCTGCTTTCAAGAGCTGGCAACGTGGGGAAAATCCTGGAGGGCTCATCCAGAGCAATTCCTGAAATTCAGTCATTACTCTTTAATGGGATTTATCTCCCCTTTTCATTAGCTTGTTGCAGATCCTTATAAAAGTTTGCCCAGAAAAGCTATGGCTGTCCCAGCACCTGGGATAGTGGAAGGTGTCCCTGCCCATGGCAGGGGGTTGGAATGAGATGATCTTTAAGGTCCTTTGCAACCCAAACTGTTCTGTGATTCTTTCTTAACATGTGTGCGCTCAGGCACCTGCAGAGATGCCAGTGTGGGGGAGCTTGTTATTTTGGGCTAAAATCCAGCATTTCCCCAGTTTCATGGGGCAGCACAGCTCTACTTTGCATTCAAATTCCTTCTGCTTGGACACAGGTGCAAACTAGGGCAGGAAGGTGAATTTGGGGATTTGCTGTTGCCTTTAACCCATGTTTTCAGTGAGGCTGGGCAGCTGTGGTTATCGACTGAGTGGCAAATTGAGTTATGTGCAGGCAGCTCCATTCATATTCCCCACCTTCTGCCCATCCGGCCTTGTTAGGGATTCTCCAGGCTCTTTCATCCATTTGCAAGCACATGATTTATGATCTGGGTTCAAGTGGCTTATGAGCTAACTTGCTGCCCTTTATTTGCAGGATTAAAGCTGGGTGGTGTGACACTGCCCTCCAGATGGAGGGGATGGCTGGGAGGGCTGTGTTGGGTGTTGGGGGTGATGCTGTCTGGAGTGTGGGTGTCCCAGCATGGGTGTTTTGAGCAGGGTGAGACCTTGCCTTAGTTCCTGCAGCATTTGCTTTACTGTGAGTCGAGATGAGACATGAACACTGAGGTGCAGAAACCTGATGCTGTTGCTGCACTTGTAGCAGGGTCACAGCATTTTTCCCTATTTGGCTGTGAGGGATGGAGATTCTGGGGCTGAGCCTCTTTTCAGATATGTGGTCCCTACACGCCACCTTGTCCTGTTCCCTGCCACCAAGGACTGCAAAGTTGGGTGATTTGATTAGGGAACCTCTTGCCATGAGCTGCATCTCTCCCTTGGGGTGAAAGCAGAGCACCTTGTGACTTTGACCTGTTTCAGGGATGTTTTTTGGGTGGCAGGCTCTCCTCTTGCCCAGGATTTGGAGTGGGAGGTGCAAGGATGGTTAGCACAGTGTCTTTGTGGGGGCAGAGCCATCACCCCCTGCACAGACCCTGGGCACAGGAGTGCTCTGTGTCCACTTCAGCACCACATCCTCTGACTTGCATGGCCACAGGCTGGACATCTGGGGTGTCCCACCATGCTGTCCAGTGGCCCCTGCACGATGGTGGCATCTCCTCGAGGGTGAGCTCCAAATGCAGAGATGATCTGGCTACCACTGGTACACGCAGCATCGGCTCCAGGGTTTGATCACAGCTCAACAGCTTCTGAGGCTGTCTGCCTTTAGCAGAGGACTCATGGGGACTGTGGGGCTCAGGCTGCTCTGGCCTCTCTGCATGCCTCAGTTTCCCCTGTGTACCTGTGGCACGTTGCTCCCGTAGCACACAATGGTACTGGGGCTTCTGTGGTGAAGCCCAGCTCCAGCTCTGTTAGTAACAGTGATGCATAGCTCTTTTATTTTTTTCTATTTTCAGGTGAATATGGCCTTGGCAGGGAAGCCTTTAGATGTGACACTCACCACCTCCAGAGCTGACCAATGGAATATGGTTTTTCCCCAGAGAGATGAAATCATCACCAGCTTAGTGTCTGCCTTAGACTCCATGGTAAGAGGCCAGTGGCACCCCAGTCCCCATCCCCCTCCCTCCTTTTGGCCTCCATTTAGCGAGGCTGTCTGGGTGCAGGGCTGGCACAGGATGCCTGGTGAGCTCATTCCGCTCTCCTCTGCTGCTGGAAAGCCCAGGGAACTGCTGAGAAATAAGAACCCTTTCCTGCCCTGACAGCCATAAGGATCATAAAGTCAGCACAAGTTAATCTCAGATGTGTATTGTTTTCCTATTAATATTTATGTTGGTATCAACTGGCTGAAGGGTGGTTGGCGCTTTTTTTTCTTGCTGTTTTACCGATGTTACCGTGAGCATTTACACAACAGCAGAACAATGGCTTTTTATCTCTGAGAACAAAGAAAAGAACTTTCATATCTTTTGACGTAGAATTCCCAGTGGAAACCTTGCCTAAGTCAGCCGTGCTTACATAAACAAGATAACTGTCTGGATTAAGTCTCGTGGACCAGAGCTAATCTTATTTTTAACTGTGAATGTGATCAAGAAGGGAAAGCGGATGTGTAGTAACAAATGTCTAATGCAATGAGATGTGCTAAATAGCTCTCTCTTTTTAAAGTCAAGTCATATGTAATGTATTTATCTAGGATATGTTTTCCTCTCTATGCGGGGAGAGGTTTTTTCATTAATACCAATTGCCTTCTCTTTGACATCACCACCCCACTAAGGAGCAGGTTCCCTGGAGCCTACGCACCCCAAGCAGCTTTGATGATTTATATACATGCCATCCTGTACAGCAAATTATGTTACCATAGTTTGGCTTCTTAACGAATATACATTATTATGCAGTCCTTATTAGGTGCTTACACTGAGGCCAGGGAGCCAAGCTGCTCCTGAAATTCAGCCTTTATTCCAGCCCTTCACCAATGGCAGGCTCTGTGCTCACTGAAACCTAGCTGCCTGTGTGCCCTAGTAAATAAACCACAGGGCCATGTGCATGTCTCCAAGCAGGCTTAGGGTTTGGATTTTTTCTGCATCCAAATCTCACATATCTTAGTTTTTGTGTTTATTTTTTGAGTGTTGTACTTTTTGAGCAAAGTACTCGTCTTTTCGACTGGGTTTTGAAAGGAGGTTTCTTTAAAATATCTGTTTTGTGGGATTTGATTCAATGTCTCCTTGAAGAAGTGAGCAGGAGGTAAAATGACCTAGTATTGGAAGCTGGTTTAAGCCCACACCAGTGAAGCTCATTGTATTTGTGTGCAGGGAGCTCAGGGGGGTTGGTCCATGTAACCCCTCTGCTATCCTGCTCTCTCCTTGGCTGCCAGCATCCTCCAACTCCTCTGTGGGGTTGTTGATGTGTCTGACCAGGGCTGATGATGAGAAAAAAACCCCTTTTTTACCCATTTAAATCATGACCTGGGGATAGCATCTTCCTAGCACCAGTGCTGTAACTGTCGGAATATGACTCAGGCTGCTGGCACTGAGTAACTATTATAATAGAAAAAATACTAATAAAAATGCATATACATGTGTATTATGTAGAGCAGGAAGGGCATGTTACATAAAATGGATTAATGGAAGAAGTTTTTTCCATCTCTTTATTGTTTTGCATAACTGTACAAGAAGAATCGTTCAACTAATCTGGACTTTGACCATATTAGTGTTCTGCAGCTGAAATAAGATTCCTGTGTTCCTTATTCCATTAGAGCTGGTGGAAAAATGCAAATTGTTATCGGTTGTGGTGTGGGTTTTTTGTTAGATTTTTTTTTACAGGAACGTTTTCTTTTAAAGAAATGCAATAAAATGTTTATTTTTAGGATAGGAAAAAGTGAAATAAAACGATGGGTAAATAGTTCTTGTTTTCCAGCTGGGTATTTTTGTAGAGCTGTAAAGTCACTGAAATTTTTAGAGGATTGTCATAAACCCACAGTGAAATTCTGACATAAACCAGAACGCTGGTGTGATGGGAAGGGAGAAATAAAACCCAAACCCCACTGGGAAATGGTGAGAGGTGGGAAGCAGGGATGTGTTCCGTGCTGTGCTGACCCGGTGCCGCCCGCAGTGCTCGGCGCTCTCCAAGCTGAACGCAGAGGTGGCCTGCATCGCCGTCCACGAGGAGAGCGCCTTCGTGCTGGGCACTGAGAAGGGAAGGGTCTTCCTCAGCGCCCGCAAGGAGCTGCAGGCTGACTTCCAGAAGTTTTGCAGTGAGTATCCTCACCAACACCCACGTCCGTGCCAAGGTTGGTGCTCCGGTCGTGCCAGCTCCTGCATGGAGGGGTTGTGGTTTGGGGGCAGCACGGTGCTGTCTGTCAGTGCATGGGGCTGGGTGGTGTTTGAAGGGATGGAGAAGTTGGGAGGGAACTGCAGCCAGAGCCTCTTCACTGCCAGGGAGGGCTTTGCATGCCCTGACTCTTCTCTCGTCCATCCCTGAGGTGGCTCAGGGCTGGAATGCTGCTCTGCTGCCCTGCTGCTCTTAGCCTACGGCAGTGCTGCCAGAGCACTGGAGTATTCTTTGAGGACTTAGCAGAAATAGTTTCTCCTAGTGATCTTCCCAGAAGCAGAAGGGCTTTCTTGGTCCAAGGCTTTTTTCCTGGTTTTTGGAAAAATAGGAATGGATTTGGTAGCTAGAAGTGTTGGTTGTGGAGTTGCTTATATTTTTGAGGGATGAAAATTAGTAGCAGGATACCTTGAGCAGGAGCTGTGTTCCTCCAGTCTCAGATCAGATTCACCAAGTATCTGAGGGATACCTGTGTGTTGCAAGCCTTCTGTCCCAGTTCTGTACCTCTGCCAGTTTCCAAAAAACACTCTGGGAGCTGAAGGGAGGTGGGAGCCATTCTGTGAATGGAGACTTTGTTTCTTGGACAGCATCATCCCCATCATGCAAGCTGCTGCTTTCCTCATTCAGTGCAGGAGCTGGAATGGGATTTGGTTTTGGTGGTGCTGAGGACACCAGACCCAGATCTGTTCTACAGTGGGATGTCAGTGGAGAGAAATACATGGTGTTGACAGAAACCACGTAGGTGCTTAATCCATTGGAGAGATTGTTCAGGAAGGGTTTGCTCTGGTAGTAGCTGTGCTATGAAGCCGCCCAGGTCACTGTCTGATTGAGTTGTTCACTGCATGGCTCTGCAGGAGCAGGTCTCTGCCATGGCTCTGCCCAGCCCCTCCTCCTGCTGCCCTGGGCAGCTGCTGCCCAACTCCACTATTGCATCCTCTCACAACAGACACTGTAGTTATCCTCCACTGTATTCTGCAGGACAGGAGACATTGGGGGGATGTTTCCTGTGTTCATGGGGAATTCTGCCTTCCCACCACCCACAAGATATGGATGGTAGTGGGGTGGCCAAAGGGAGGGAACTCCCTTGTGTTTCCTCAGGCTGAGAGAGGTTGTTCAGTCTGGAGAAGAGTCTGGAGAATCCTGAGAGCCCCTTCCAGTAACTAAAGGGGACTTATATAAAAGAGGGAGAGTGACTTTTTGCCCAGGCAGGTAATGATAGAACAAGGGACAATGGTTTTCAACTAAAAGGGGAGAGATTTAAATTAGATGTTAGTAGGAAATTCTTCTTTTGAGTGTTATGGGCTACTGGGATAGGTTGCCCAGAAAAGCTGCAGCTGTTCCATCTCTGGAAGTGTTCAAGGCCAGGTTGAACAGGGCTTGGAGCAACCTGGTCTAGTGGAAGGTGTCCCTACCCATGGCAGGGGATTGGAATCAGATGGTCTTTATGGTCTCTTTTGACCCAAACTGTTCTCTGATTCTGTGATATATCCTGGTTGATGACCTACCACTGTCCAGGGGCAAAGCACCTGGCACTAGATCCTGATTCCCCTCTCTTTGGTTTCATTTTTTGTCAAAAAGAAACAGTCATGTCTGGTTGAAAACAGAAATCTTGAGCGTGGGGTTTGAGTAAAGTGGATGATGCTGCAGACAGGGTGAAATGTGGTAACTGTCTTGAGTGGTACAGGCCCAGGCTCAACTCCACTCCATAAAGCCCTTAAAACTGGCACACAGTGGAGAGTGTCCCAGGAAGTGCCTCTGATTTCTTGCTGCCCTCTTAGAAAGATCTGAATTAATCTAAAGCAGACATCACTTGGAGATGTAAGAAGCCTCTTATCTCTTTGGGACACAGACCTTGCTTGAACACCCTCCTTTATTTGAACCTCTGGTTCTGCCTTTCTTGTTGCTCGGAGGGAATTGACAGTGATCAGAATTCATGTCAGGGGAGGAGGGAGAGGCAACACTTGGAAGATGCAGATGCAAATGCATTTCACAACCTTGGTAAAACACCCCAGAAAAGTTTCTCAGGGCCTGTTTCACCATGCTGTGGGAGGCATGTGGAGCCTTACAGGGGGTGGCATGGTGACTGTTTACTTTCCTGTGTCTAGTTCTCTCTGTATCCCATGTTGCTCTTGACCCATTTTCTGTGGTGTCCCAGCCATGGACTTTTTCCACAGAAGGATCTTTGAGCTCCTTCTTGAGCACCCCAGCAGCATCCAGGTTTGCCAGTAGGAGTCTGTTGAGGATGATGAAGGAATTAGTCCTTTGTCACCGAAAATCCCTTGCAAATTACTGTGGATAGAACAGCAATAATGCATTTGTAGTGTTTGATTTTCTGTGCATTTAGAGATGCAAAGAAGTCAGTGTTGAAGATATGCTTTATTTGAAGTTTAATGGGGGAAATTAGCAGGAAATAGCTGGTATTACTGAGCTACATGATGCTGAAGGGTAAAAAAAGCCTCCAAGAAAGGCGGATTTTCTTTTCCTGAGAGATTGAAGGCTAAGCAGATTGAAACCAGAGACTAGAAATGAGCTGCCCAATTAGTCATAACTGTTTCAGTCTGGCTGAGTGGGAAAAGCCAGGGAAAAGAGGGCAGGCAGCAGATGACTGACCCTGCTGCTGGCACCACTGCCTATTGCCAGTGCCTTTCCCTGTACGTTGTGGGCTGCTGGGATCAACCCAGTGTGATCTCATCCAAGCTGGGGCCTGAGGTGGGTGGGAGACCTGGGACAGCTGCCTGCAGCCAGAGGGGTCACCCCTTCTCACCACAGTGACTCCTGTTTTCTCCTCTCCCCCCGCAGGAATCCAGCAGAGGAAGGAGCAGGACGCAGAGGTGCAGAAGAAGGCAAAGGAGTGCGGGCAAAGGGTGCTCAGGGTCTCCCCGGACCAGGGATCAGATGTGTACCTCCTCAGGAAGATGGTAGAGGAAGTGTTTGATGTGCTTTATAGTAAGAACCTTCATGCTTCCCTTTGGGGATATGGAATGTCCCTGGGGCTCACTGAGCTGCCCAGCACTGCCACCAGCTGTGGCTTTCATCACCAGCCCGGCTCCTTGGCGTGGGAGCAGGTGCCTGGCAGGGGCAGCATGGTGAAATGTGCTCCTGTATGGAGTTAGCACTGCATTGAGATGGGATTTGGCCACTGCTTCTTAGTTTTCCAGTGCCTCAAACTGAGACAAAAAATTCCCTGTGCTGGATGAAGCATCCTTTGTCTCTCCTGACCAGGGGAAGCCTCTGTGATGCCCTGAATGGGATTTCCAAGCACAGCTTTGTCCCTCCCACTGCATCCACAACACCTCTTTCATAGCACTGTGTTGGAGCTCTGCAGATTTGCTCCCTCTTTTCCCTGGCAAGTCTATTTAAAAAGAAAACAGATGATTTTCTAGCACGTGGCCCTGCAGCCCCAACTTCAAGAGATGAGGTGGTGCCATTCCAGCACATGCATCATCCCCAGCAGTAAAGCTTCTGCAATTAAATATAGATGACCATATGGCTGTTGGTATGGAACCCAGTGGGTTGCAAAGCTCCTTCCAGGCCCAATCTGCAGTGAGCAGCAGCAGCACCTTCTTGCTCACAAGGACCCACTGGAACCCCCATGGAGTGGCTGGCAGCAGTGGCTGTGCTGCTGGCTCATCCTCTGGCAGCACCTCTAGAGCTAGTCAGGGTAGGAAAAGCAATACTGGCTTGGGAAAACGAGCCCAAATTATTCCCCCATGTTGCTGAGTGAGTTGTGTTGGTTCTGCATGATGCTTTGGGGGAGTTCAGGCCCTGTGGCTGGACCAGCTGCAGAACTGGGTGTTTGGCTTTTCTGGCTGCAGCTCCCCATCACCATCTGAGATTCAGGGCCTGCTAGAGCCCTGCTGGGGTTATGCAGTTCTCCCTGAGAGCAAAGTGCAGGCTTTGTCCCTGTTTGTGTATGTGATTTGGGAATGGGCATTCCCACACAACAGAACGGGGGTAACGGGAGCTACCACCAGCTACTCTGGGCTCACATGCAGGAGTTGCTGCTGCTGGCTGTTGTTAGTGTCTTCCACAGGCTTCACAGACAGAAAAGGGAGATGGCATCCCTTCTCCCCTGGGACAGACAGTCACTGAAATTTTCTGAAGCCACTTAAAGGACTTAGAGGCAATATTCCCATTAATGGGAGCAATCAGATCTTATTTCTGCCTTCCAAAGGCTGGGCCCAAGAATGAAGGAAGGGATGATGCAGAAGAACCAAGGGAACAGAATGGAGAAGGTGTTTTTTGCTGGTGAATTCCCTCTCCAAGCTGCAGGTCTCATTGTCCTGCCGCTGGGACAGTGCCAAACTTTGCTGTCCTCTTGGGAATATGTGAATTACTAAAATCTGACATACAATAAATATATAATTGCATTAGAAAATCTTGATCAGGGTGCATCTGCATGGGGTTCATGAGCCAGGCAGCCCATCCATTGGATGATTAGTAAAGCTCTTTACAGTTTCAAGTGTATGGAGGTGCATGGGGACACACTGGCCACGTCCTCCAGCCAGCATGGCCAGCATCACCATAGCAGAAGAAGGTTGGGCATCTCTAGGACAGTAGTTTTGGCTTTGGCCATTACTGGGTGTAATTCTGCCTTTGCTGGTGCTTCAGTAATATCAGCTGTTTCCATCCTTGAACCGCTCTGTGGTGAAATCTGACAAAGATGCTTGCTGCCCTCTCTTCATTCCCACTGGGAAGAGCCTCTCCTGGTTGAGTGGGGACAAATACACAGGAGACAGTAGATGCCCCAGGGTGATTCTGTTTGTAACACTGAGAGGACTCTGAGAGTTTAACAATTATGATTCTTAGGGCTTTTTTTTTTTATCCTTTCATCAATAAGGATTGGAAGCAAAAAATCTTTTAAAATGCTCAGTCAAAAAGATTCCCTCCAGAGCTGGGTAATCTCTGCACCAACAGGATGACTGATTACCAATGGCTTATATTAAACAGACATTAATGATGATTATTGTCTCTTTAGCTAAACCACGAGTCTCTGCACAGCAGCACAAGACTTCTGGAGGTCACCTTGACAATAACATGGTCTCCATAAAAATATGTTCAGGGATTTCTTGAGTATTGGGTTGATAAGGAGCCACTGAGGACATTGAGAGCTTCTCCCAATCATGAAGAGAGGTGATGAGGGGAGGTGGAGAGCTGCTAGAGGCAGCACATTGGGGCAGGGAAACTGTCAGCTTGCAGAAAGTAAACTCATGGTGTCATGGTTCAAAGGCTTATTTTAAATGTTTCATTATTTGCTCAATTAAAATATTACCAACCCTCCCTATAAGAAGCCTTAATGGCTCGTGCAAGTTGCACATTGTTAGTTATAACACATTCCTTCAAAGGATATGTTGAAGAAATCACTTTCTTCACAAAGTGTCACAAGATTTGTAGTGTTTCTGTAGGATCTTTTGGTACTGGGTGTGGTTTTTTTTTGGTTTCTTTTAAGAAGAGAAGAAAAATAGAAATGGAAAAGGAGATCCACAGTATAAAATCCCTCAACAACTTAAAGGTCTCATAATCTTCTCTGTCTGCCCCTCAGCCTGGAGATGAAGGTGCAGGCACTGTATCATGCCACCAGGTGTTCTCCATCTGCACACTGCTTTGCCAGACAGGTTGCATGCCTGGATGGCTGTTTCTTGTGCTTCATGCTTTCAGCACCATGTTTATTGACCACAGTGGCTTGAGTGGGTTTCCAAAGTAATTTTTCCCCAGAGAATAGCTTGAGGGTTTTTTGGCCATTCGTTGAAATCTTTCAGAGCAGGCTGTTTTTCTGATGGTGTTTTGCCTGCAGAGCATAGTGAGGCAGCCCTGGTTTGGGCACACAAGCTCTTTATCTGGTTTAGAAAATCCCTATATAATGGCAATGCTCCCTGCTTGCCAGGGAAGAGAAAGCAATTTGTACCTGACTCCTTAGGGAAATTTTGGTGTCATTTGGTGTGAAATGGAGCCAGAGGCCCATGGTGGGGACATGGTGGAACTAACTTGCCAATGTTGAGGGGAGCTGGTGAGAGTTCTGGGCTGCTGGAGGTGATTGTGCAGTCAAATGTGTTGATGTTCACGCTGTCTGTGAATAGTGGGATGGAGGGAGATTATTGGTTTGGGGTTTTTCCCTTGTCTGTCAAAGTGAGTCAAAGCTGCTTGACAGCAACAGCAATCAAACTGCTTTCCGTTCTTCCAGGAGGTAAAATAAGAAAACTGACTAGAAATGAGGTTCCCAGAATATCTCAGTAAGCATGAGATAAAAATCATTGCGAGCTCCTCTGCCTCCTTTGTCAGCCCTTGGCTCCCTCCCACCTTGCTGATGGCCATGTACCTCACTGGCATATGGCTGGGCACTCCCAGGGGTGGGCTTGTGCCAAGTGACCCCAACCGAGGATTCTGCTGTGAAACCTGAATGATGAGACATCTGCTTATTGGCTTTTTATGAGCTTTTTATTAATTAGTGCTTTTAGAAGGGAATTGGAATGCCTTGCATGCTAAGTGCGAAGGTAGGAATGGGTTTTTTTTTTCTCCGAATGATTCTGTTGGTATTTCTTGCTCCTGCATTTACCCAGCCCAGCCATGGTCAGGGGCACAGGGTGTTTGTCAGTAGAGTGTAACTCTGTCCCCTCCCCAGGTGAAGCCATGGGGAAGAGCAGCGTGGTCCCTCTGCCGTACGAGAGGTTCCTGAAAGAGCCGAGCTCGCTGGCAGTCACCGGCCTGCCCGAGGGGATCAGCTTTAAGAAACCCCTGGAGTACGATGTGAAATCCCTGATGGCCATCCTGGAGCACAGCCACAGCATCCGCTTCAGGCTAAAAAGGTAATTCTGGGGACCTCCAAGGAGCAAGAGAGCAGTGAGCCCTTGGGATGGTGTGTCATACAACACTGGCAGATGATGATTTTGTGTGGCACAGGCAGGAGGGTCCCTCCCATGTCCCAGATTCTCCTCGAGACCCATAAACCTGGGCCCAGCCATGCCAAATCCAGCCTTGCACAGAGATTTGTTCGTGCTGGGGGGCTAGAGTCCATTTCAGACTCGTTTCTATAAAAAGTGTGTGTAAACATGCACATTAACTGCATCTTTTTATGTGTCTCTGCCAAAATTTCCACTGCGGTAAGCTAAGTGCTTTTCTATCTCCAGAGGGATTTCCAGGGTAAATGCTGCAAGTGTCTTCGCAGGCTGAAATGGGTTTTTTAATGCCAGGCAAGGAGGGAAGTGGGGGACTGCAGCAGAGCAAACTCCCCCTTTTGGCCACATTTACACAAGGGGTTCAGTAGTTTTAGGTGCATTTCCCCTGCATTTGCCTGGCTGGCAGCACCTCAGATCCATTCAGAAAAATGCTGAGCATGACCAAATACCTCCTCTAAAGGCTTGATGCTTCTGGAAAATCAGGCTGAGACAGCTAAAAGTAGGGCACGCAGAATCTGAGCTGTCTGTGAGCTTGTGGCTCCCTGTCTCACGTGGAGCAGGTTGGTTTCTTCAGGCTGAAACTCATTTGTGGGCTGACTGATCTCCCCCTTGAATGTGCCATGGGTGCTGGGGGCTGGCATAGGCAATGGAGCCAAGTGATTGTGGTCATTAAAAGTTTTACCCCTTAAATGCTCTAGGCATGGAGCTGGGCAGCTTGGTCCTAGGTAATAAAAATGCTTTGAGCTACTGTAAGAGTAACCAGCTCCACTTAAAAAAGACGAGAACCATTTATGTGCCTGAAGATGCTCAGGAGTTTGAGTGATGGATGTAACTTCTGAATCATAGAACAGAAGTACAGACTGGTTTGTATTGGAAGGGACCTTAAAGACCATCTCATTCCAAGCCCCTGCCATGGGCAAGGACACCTTCCACTATCCCAGGTTGCTCCAAGCCCCATCCAACATTGCCTTGAACACTTCCAGGGATGGGGCAGCACAGCTTCTCTGGGAAACATGGCAGGGCCTCACCACCCACACAGGGAAGAATTTCTTCCTAACATCCAATTCAAACCAACCCGTTTTCAGTTTGATGCTGTTCCCTATTGTCCTGTAACTCCCTGCCTTTGTCAAAAGTCCCTTTCCAGCTCTCCAGTACCTTTGGGTAAAAGAAGGCCAGAGAATGTTCTCCCCAGAGCCTTCTCTTCTCCAGGCTGGACAATCTCAGCTCTGTCAAGCCTTTCCACATAGGAGAGGTGCTCTAACCCTGGAACTGTCTCCATGGCTCTCCTCATCAGGAAGCCTGGCAGCTGGTGGTGCAGCATGTCCCACCCTCCCAGGCACGGCCCCTCTTCCCTGTCCACATCCTCGCTTGTTGCAGCTTAGCGGTGCCACCGCGGGCCCGAAGGAACCTGTTTTTTCCCTCCTCTTCTCCCTTCCTTCCCCTCAGGCCAGCAGATGAGCCCAGCCGAGAGCCCAACCCCAACATCGAGTTAACTTGTTCCTCCCTCGCCTCCAAGGGCAGCCGAGACTCTGGTGCCAACGGCCCCGTGGCCAAAGCCGCCGCCCAGGACGCGCCCTCGGCCATTGCCATCACCAACTTCCTCTACGGCGTCTCGCTGCCCGGCCCCGCCGCCGTGGACCTGAAGCAGGAGGCGTCCCCGGGGCTGCCCGGGCCCACGGCCGAGGCGCTGCTGGCCCGGCCCACGGGGGAGCTGAAGGTGCCTTCCTCACAGGACTACAGCGACTGCTGTGGTAATAGCCTGCCCTTCGCTCCCAAACCAGTGCACAGCCCGCCCCTGCGGGCAGGCTGGGGGGGTTGATGTGGGGGTTTTTTGGGTGAAAAGTAGTGTAGAGCTTGGCCTGTGTGGAGATGAGTAGAGCAGTGCCATGCTGCAAGGTGCTGACAGGGCACACCTCTGTCTTTGCCCCAGAATGACAGGTTCTGCACCACCAGATCTGTATGGAAATGAGTAGAGCAGTGCCATGCTGCACTGCTCCAGCCCTTCCCTAGGTGCTTGTAAGGTGCTGACAGGACACAAGTATATTTTTGCCCCAAAATGACGGGTGCTGCACCACCAGGCCTTTGTGGAAATGAGTAGAGCCCTTGCCACACTGCGCTGCTCCAGCCCTTCCCTGGGTGCCTGCAAGGTGCTGACAGGGCACACCTCTGTCTTTGCCCCAGAATGACGGGTGCTGCACCACCTGGCCAGAAAGGCAGCAGGAGTGGGGATGGCAGGGGATGGTCCGGCCAGCACCGCAGCAGGTGTCACAGGCCAGGGTGCATGGAGGAGAGACAGAAGGGTTGATACGGGACAGCATCCAGGGTCTTGTTGTGGTGCTTGGAGCACTGGTCAGGCTCTCATCAGCCCTTTCTTCTTGTCTCCCCTCTTGTCCAGGACAGAAATCATCAGTCTCCGGAGGTCCCCTCATCCAGAATGTGCACTCATCCAAGCGCATCCTCTTCTCCATCGTCCATGACAAGACAGGTCTGTGTCCTGCTGCAGCATTAAAGGCAGCTGGCAGCCTTAGGGAAAGGTTTCCCCTCACCACATCTCTCCCCAGCAGTCTCCCAGCCTTCTCCACGCTCTGCAGGGACCTGGCAGTGCTGGAGGCGATGCATCTCGCATTGGAGCCAAGGCCTTTCTCTGCTCTGGTCCATCCCTGCCATTCCAAGATGCTTCTAGTGGTCCCTGAGCACTGCTGGCTGGCTGGGAGTTCCCATTTCTGCTTCCTGCACAGGGAACCAAGGCATGGCTTTGGCAGGGGCTGTTTGCCCCAGCTGCAAGCAGCACATACCTGCTGAAAACTTGGCATTATTTCAAAATGGTTGAAACCCACTAATCTCGGTGGGATTCTGCAGCAGTGCCAGGGGGGATCAGCAGTGGGAAGGAGACTGCCATTTCCCCACCTCCATGGCACCCAAGGGCAATGCAGCCTAAAAACCCATGCCTGCCTTAAAGAGGAGAAAAAATACGGGTGGGAAGGTTGGGAAAGAGGAGAAGATTGAAAAGATACACTTGTGAAAGGGCTGTACCTTTCAAGGGTTCATTCCAGGTGGAGTTGGCTCTGTCCAAGAGGGTCTTTCATTCCAGGGCTGAGAGATTTTATGGGGTCATTTCTTAGGAATCTGCTTGGCACGTGCCAAGGAGAGTGCTTAGGTCTAGGGTTGGAGAGGCCCAGACCTTGTCTGCCAGCCTGGCAGAATTTGCTCAGGAACAGGGAAATAATTTTTAAAGTCTTGTTCCTGCTTCGCAGCACTTTGCAGGAAAAAAGTGCATCTGCTGTGTATGAACCATATGGAAGTTTCTTATTTCTTGTATTTTGTTTTGATAGATAAGTGGGACAGTTTTATAAAAGAAACTGAAGACATCAACACCCTTAGGGAGTGCGTGCAAATTCTTTTTAACAGCAGATATGGTGAGTAGGAGTTAATATCCCATTATGCATCTGCAGTGCTTGTGGATTGCATATCATTATATAGCAATCATTTTTGTTCCCTAACACAGCAGCAGAAGCCATATGCTAGAGCTCCCTGCTCTTCCTAACACATTTAGCTCAGCAGATCCCAGTCTCCTGAAGGTTATGTCAATATTTCTGTTTGGAACCCCTCACCACTGTCAAGGAATTTATAACTGGGCTGTAAAGCAGCCCTGTCTGGGAATGTGGCATGTTGGATCATAGCACTGGGGCACCAGGAGTGGTGGCAATTTGGCCCTTCTACATACATGTAGCAGGTAAAAAGAAGGTGGTTGTTGCAGCTGCTTTTTTCTCCATCTGCACAGCTTGCATATGTTGTTGGTGCTCCCTTTGCCATGGGCAGTGCTTTTGGTGTAGCTCCTGGGCATCTGGGCAGGTGGAAGCTTGGGAAACCACTTGGGGCATGTGGGCTCTTCAACTGTGCCATCCCAATCAGGCTGTATAATTCTGAGTTACAGATGGGCTGTAGATGTGTGCAGTGTCACCTGTGAGTTGTATATGGGCTTGAGACAAGCCCTTTAACTTGTGATTTATATGTGTGGTGCTGGAGTGTGTCCAAAAGGTAACAGAGCTTAGGAAGAATCTGGAGCACGATCTGATGAGGAGCAGCTGAGGGAGCTGTGGGGGCTCAGCCCAGAGAAAAGGAGGCTCAGGGGGCACATTCCCACTCCCTACAGTTAGCTGAAGGAGGTTGTACCCAGGTGAGACTCAGTTTCTTCTCCCAGGTGACAAGTGATAGAATTAGAGGAAATTGCTTCAAGCTGCTCCGGGGAAGGTTTAGATTGGACACTGGGGAAAATTTCTTCCCTGAAAGGATGGTCAGGCCCTGGCACAGGCTGTCCAGGGTTGTGATGGAGTCACTATACCTTGAAATGTTCAAAAAAGCATATGGATGTGGTACTTGGGGATGTGGTTTGTTGAACATGGTGCTGCTGAGTTAACAGCTGGAATCAATCTTAGAGGGTTTTTCCAACATTAACAATTTTATGATTCCACGTGTTCATCACAGAGCTCAGAAACCTGCTGTGGTGGGTCACAAGGAGTTTGGGAATGATATTTTGGCCAGTTCACTCCTGGTTTGAGCATAACTGGGCATGTTTGGGGGTTTTGGAAGACACTTAGCTGTGTTTACTGCTGCTTTCCTTTTTGTCCCATTTCCCATGGGAGGGCTGCTCCTGGGGCTCACTTTCTGGGACAAGCAGAGAAGAGGGCAGAAGGCATTTGCTCCGCTTCAGTTCCAGCATTTAACACCTTTGCTTCAGCATCTGTAAAAGACAAAGCACTCGTGTAAATGAAAAACCACGTGTTCACCTTTCAGCTGAAGCCTTGGGGTTAGACCACATGGTCCCTGTCCCATACCGGAAGATTGCCTGTGACCCTGAGGCAGTGGAGATCATCGGCATCCCGGACAAAATTCCTTTCAAAAGGCCTTGCACCTATGGTGTCCCCAAACTCAAACGGATACTGGAGGAGAGGCACAACATCCATTTTGTCATCAAAAGGTGGGTGGCAAGGAAAGCAAAAGGAAGCATATGGCTCAAGGGTGTCAGGGATTTGAGCTGTGCTCCCTCCATGCTCACAGGGGTTGTTTTGACACGAAAAACTCTTTTCACCCTCTTTCATAAAAGACAGTTGAAAGCTCTTTCCCCCTGCAAATCTCTGGTTTTCATCTCTCTCTTTTTGCAAGGATGTGGCAGAGTTGGCTGTACCATGATCACCCCCAAGTTCTGCCACCCTGTTTTAAGTGATCATGGGCACCAAACTTTGCTGATGCTACCCCAAACATTTGAAGGTGGTTACAGCACCCTCAGTGACATTTGGTGGATGAGAGCGATGCCCCTGGGTGGAGGGAGGAATATCCATATTCTCACAGGGATTCCCATCCACCCTGTTTTTCACTGATCACTTGTGCACATCCTCTGCCCTGGACAGGGTTTGCTCCTATGAGCAAAGTTGCAGGTAACTCCAAAATACAATATTCAGGAGACAGGTGACATCATAGTCAATGGTCTGCCCTGGAAATTGAAACAGCTACTTTGGTCCCACTGTTTCTTTTTGTAAAGCCAGCCTATTGCAGCCTCATTTAATAAGTTAAATTACAAGAATGACTTATAAGCAGATTTAGAGGTGCTTTAGTTAAAAAGCTCATGCCATAAGGTTGCTGGGCTGCACAACAGGCTAAAAGGCCTTTTTTAGCTGAAAAAGTAATTTAGAGAATGAAAAAACCTACTCGTTTGACTTGGTTTAATGTTATTCATTTATTAAACCTCCATTTCAGTCATTAGCAGCATCTATTTCTAATTCTTTTTTTTTTTTTTTCTTTTCTCCTAGGATGTTTGACGAAAGAATTTTTACAGGTATGTTCTCTAAATCCTTTGATTTATTGCCCACAAAATTGAAAGGTTATCCAGAGAAGCAGAGTTGAGATAATGTCACCTGTAAGCAGAGGAAGTGTAGGACACATGCAGTTATGCATAGTAAGGAGAAGCTTTGTCTGTGCCCCACACCAGGACATGCTGAGACTGCCTTTGCCTGGTATCAGTACAATCTCTGTACTCCCCTTAAAAATTGAGTTTTGAAGGTTTAAGCGAGAATTCCTGGTGTGTGAGGCTGGGCTGCCTCCTGAATCAGGCTGAGCCACAGTACAGGCAGTACATGGTGTATATCTGTACTTTCAAGAGGAGAAAAATCACTGCTGTGTTCCTCACTGGAATTTTTTTTTTTTTTGGACTGGGAAGTGCTGGCATCATCCAGCTGCTAACACTTTAAAAAACCAAATAACCCCCCCCCCCAAAAAATCCCAAAGGTTCATTTTTTCAGTGACAAAATGGTGGGGAGGGAGTTCTTTGGCTTTCTTTGCTCTGTGTTTTTACTCCTTTTTTCTCTGAGCTGGAGAAGCCAGAATAATTCTTTACTGGGAGAGTGGAGAGGCCCTGGCACAGGTTGCCCAGAGAAGCTGTGGCTGCCCCATCCCTGGAAGTGTCCCAGGCCAGGTTGGACGGGGCTTGGAGCGATCTGGGATAGTGGAAGGTGTCCCTGCCCAAGGCAGGGGATGGAACAAGATGAGCTTTAAGGTCTCTTTCAACCCAAACCCTTCTGTGATTACATGATTCAAGTGCTTCTTGGCAGATAGGAGACAGGTACCCATGCTGTCAGACTCAACCTGCACTCCAGCAATGCCCTCATCCCACTGCCCCCATACACCCCTGGAATATGGCATTGCATCCAAATCTATCACACCCAGCTCCTGGATTGCCTGGGCTTGGCTCACAAGTAAAGACATGTTTTGGGCTGGTGTTTTGTTTTTTGGTTTTTTCCCCTGAGCTGCCAACCACACATGCTGGTAGCTCTCCAGAGCTCCCTTCTTCCCAGATATCTCTGCCAGCCAAATTATCACTCTGCCCCACGACAGCCCCAGCCCTACGAGTCCTTCCTGAGTGTGATGATGCTGGAGCCACCCAAAGGGGACCTCCAGCAGAACCTGGAGGGGGTCCCACCTGCATGGGGGATTTCTTTGTCTAAAGCCGTTAAAGGCTTTTTGTTTCTCAAGAAAAGGATTTCTTTAAGCTTTAGCTCATCCCTAAGGGGTGGAGCACTGAGCTGTGTTTTGGGATGCTTGGATTTTCCTTGGATAATGGCTGCATGGAGTCTGGGGGAGGCATCAGGTAGATCCTGCTGATGGAGACCACAGTGCTATGAGCTTGTGGATTACATGGTAGGGAGGTGCAAGTGGATATTAAAAGATGAGGAAGCAAGCCCAGCACAGCTGAGGTAGGTGACAGGTCCCACTCTCCTGACAGGTCCCTGCAGGGCTACCAGAAGCAAAACCCATTAAACCTGGCTCGCTGTGGTTTGCGTCAGCACATCAGCTTGTGCAAAAAAACCCTGCATCTGCTGAGTCAGGAGGTGCCATTTCTGCAAAGACATTATTTTCTGAGTGGAGCTGTATTTTAAGTTGCCATTTGCGAAGTATCCCAAAGCTTCCCCAGAAAGTTTTGCTCACCCTTTAATTAAAATACCCACCACTGCTCGGAAACCTATTTTTGTTACTCCCCTGGGTAGCAGCTTCAGGCAGGCTCTGCTGGTGCAAGAACAAGATTTGGTTCATAGAAAGCACAAATTAAAAGGAGCCTTTTGGACTGTCAGTAGATAAATAGTATCTTTAAGGTTCTATATTTCTACTGATCCTATTGCCAGAGCTCTGCCCTTTCTCGCAGGCTGGAACCAAAAGGAAAGTGGCATCAGGTTCCCATAGATGGAATGTGTTTTAGAAGAGTGAGGATGTTGTGATGGTTCTTTGAGACCAGCAAAGGGTCTTTGACAGCATCTATTTAACAAGACACGGTGTGGTTTCTGCAGCCTCACAATGTAGTCTCACTCCCTCCTTCCCCCAGCCCTCATTCTTCAGCTCTTTGCTCACCTTCCTTGCCTGATTTTATTTCCTACTCCACCTTCAGATTACTCTTTCTATCTCCAAGGTCATTGTTGAGGCTTCATTTCAGCTCCTTTCAGGCTGCTGAGGAGCAGGGAAGGGAGAGAGGAAGTTTTTCATGGTGGCAGGATCCATCTGTCCCTCTCTGTGTTGCTGTGACAGATTTCTCCTGCTGCCTGGTGGGCTTGGAGCTGTGACACAGGGCTGCCTGTTTCTCTGCTACTCAGTGTTTTGCCAAGCTCCATCCAGTGCAGCACATCCCCTCCCTTGGGACAAGGCTCTTCCCACTTCAGGGCTTGCTCCTACAGTAGTGATCCATGGCCGTGGGTTTTCTGACCTTAGTCCCTACCTCTTGGAACCCTTGTCTTGTCAGCCAGGCCTTTCTGGAGATGATCTTTCCTGGCAGGCCTTCCCAGCACACACATAGTTATGGAAAGGTTTAAGCAGATGTCTTGCTAATATTTTAACATTTGAACCCAATGGAATCAGCATCTTTGTCTTTGCAAGCAGGTGACACTTGAAAACCTAATCTCCCGCCCTGACCTCAGCTCTGGGACTAGGAGGGGGAACAAGCTGCAACATTGGCGTCTCCAGTTGCTAATCCTGGTTTTGCTTTTCTCCCAAAACCCACCATGCACGCCTGGCAACAGGAAGCAAATTTACCAAAGATCCAACCAAGCTGGAGCCTTCCAGCCCTCCCCGGGAGATCTCCCCCGAGCCTCACCGTGGGGCCATGCTGGAACTGGTGGGGACCTCTCAGGCCAACAGCAGGTAAGTGGGACTTCTCTCCCTGTTCCCTGAAAAGGAACATCCCTCAGAGAGTTCTTTTGGGGCTATGAACCTGTACAGCAGGTTACTGATGTGTTCATCAGCAGTGTCCAGTGGGTGCAGGAGGGTGCCATGAGTAAGCTGGAACATCAGGAAGGCGTTGTAAGTCCATAATGGGAAGGTGAGGGGCTAAACTGGTGTTGCTTTCCTGCCTCCCTAAAATGCCACTGCAATGGTACAGCTAGTCAGCACAGGAGGAGGCCAAGCAGACCCCTCTTTTTGCAGGCCAAAAGTTTGGAATCATTAATTGTGAGCAAAACTGATGAAATGAGGGCCATGCCTGGGATTATCTGCTGGAGCCATCTCTGGTGTTAATGCATGACCTAAAGGATTTACCCTCAGCCCACACTGTAGCAGCATCCTGCTAATTAAGTGTTGCTTGTTTAGAAAGCTCACAGGGAGCCTAACAGTGCATTTAATAAAGGGAGGGGGGGTTCTACATTGCAGCAGGGCAGGAGGTTTTTTATGAGAGTACTTGTTTCTGTTACAACTGTGCCATGAGCTAGACAGGTCCAAAACATGCTGGCAGCACCTGTGGAGCATATATCACATAGCATACAGCTTTCCAACCCAGACTGGGAGATCCAGGAGGTGGTTTTCTCTTTTTAGCCCCAGTTTCCTTCATTCTTAATTCAGTGGAAGCAAGGTGTAATTTAGCCTTTAAAATCACTTTAAGGAAGAGAGGCAGGGCAGCACTTTATAGCATTAGGAACTGCTATAAGACAAGGAACCTTTTACCAGCCTTGCTTCACACAAATGGAGTGAAGAATGCTCCTCAGCTTCTCTGGCACAAAGCCTCTGTGCCCAGCACTGACAGCTCCACCAGGTGGTGCCTCAGACAGTGCTGTGTGGTTGCTAATCTGTGCAGCTTAGGATGGGGAAATAAGGCAACTTGTCTTTGTCCCATCCATGACATCCCTTGGGTTCCTTCCCTTTCTTCAGTGACATGAACCTGTGACAGGTTGGAGTCTCTTTTGGTTCTCCCCAGTGCTGTTTCAGGTTTGTCCCCTTGGATGTGGCTGCTGCATGCACCTAAAGCATGTCGAGGACAGCAGAACCTGTAGTGTTAGAGCAGGCAATGAGTGAGCCTGGAAATATGGCCAGTACTGAAATATCACAACTTTAGTGGGCAGAGACTTCTTGAGCTGCCCAGTCTGCAGTGTTGGCATTTGGCTCCAGCTTTCTGGGTATCTTCAGCTTCAAAGGAGGGTTTGTGGGAGATTTGGGTTGGGTTTTTTTGGGTTTTTTTCTGCAAATGAGGAACCTCCATGCTTTGATAGGAGTGTTTCCATAGGAATGGTCTCCCCATGTCAGAGTCCTACTCCAGGGAAAGTGCATAGTTCAATACCCCAGGAGAAGGGCCAGACACTGTGAGGTGTAATGCACTCCCCAGGGAAGCCTTCCCCCCAAATTTCCTTGGGGAAAGGTTTACTTTGACCTGAAGCAGGAGAGTTTAAAACCCTTCCCAAGGCTCCCAGGTAATCTATACAGTACCTTTTAGACCAATGATCCTTTTGGCTTTTCCACAATTAGGAAGAATATTTCAGGAGCACTCCTGGCTTGTTTTGTGGTTTTTTTCTGTTGATGCTCCTGAGTGGATTTAGGCAAATGTAAAGTGCTTTTGAACATCCCTCCTGAGCCAACAGGCGCTGGCTCAGAAGGGTTTTCCTTCCCCTGAAGGACCAACACTGTGCAGGAGTGAGTTTTCCTGAGTGGTTCCTTGGGTCCCTTACTGCCAAAGATCCATGGTTGTCCTTATTCAAGAGAGAGACAAGAAAGCACATGCATCCTGAGCATGCAAAATAATCTCATTTGGATGCAGAACAACTTGTGTAAATTCCTGAGCATGTGAAGTTAACTGTAGATGGGAATTTGGGATAGTGCCCAGTTTTCAGTGAAGAAAAGCTTTGAACAGAATAAATATTTACCGAATCAATTGATTTTTCCTTTCTCCCTATTTTTTTACCTCCATGAGCAGCCACATTGTAGTAATACTTATGCACTGCTCTCTGTCGGAAAGGGATGGAGCCAACCAAATTTTGGGCTTAAAAACAGCCTCTCTTGTTTTCAGGAGCTCTCTGCTGCAGTTCCATCCATGGCTGTCTAGAGGCAGGGCTGCCATCAGCAAGGCTCCAGGACCAGGGTGGGTTTGAGATCAGGACTTATTTGCAGAGAAACTCACAGACCCTGCAGCCATGGATGCTCTGCCACTGCATGGGACCATGGGTGTGGTGACCCTGGGGACCCCTCTGTGGCTCTTGCAGCCCTCTGTGATACCAGGCAGCATTTCTCCCTCTTGCCAGGATCAGGCCACACCCCACTGCATTTTAAGCTCTCTCTTTTCTTACACCATGACCACCTTTGTTGTGTGCCTTTCCCTTTCAGGTCTGAGAAGTGTAATGTTTCTGAAGGCTGTGAACCAGGTGAGGAATAACTCATTTCCTATTGCAAAACAGTGTTATTGGGGGCACATTAGAGAAACATGCCTGCAAAGTAACTTGAATGTGTGACATTGCATGACTGCACCACAGTGCAGTTCTCTAAGGACTTCATCCCTATTTGATGCAGAGATGAAAGCTCTTACCCTCTGACCCTCCAGCTGGGGCCTAAAAATGCATAAATTAAGTGACACTTAAGCATGTGCTTAAATGCAAAGCTAAGGGAAGTTCTCTGTTTCCTGAGTTCCTTTAAAAGCCACCACAGAGAAGTCATCAGTGTTGGTATTCTGAGCACCATCGATGAAAAGCTTTTCCACAGATTTAGGGGCTTGGACCCATTGAAACAGCACACCTTGCTGTCTTGCCTTTCCAAGCTGCAAGTTGGGGTTCAGCACCTTGCAGTGGATCTATCCCACCTTAAGTGAGGAAATTTACCTTGAGAGAAGAGGAAGCTGGGCTGAGGACTGTGGGCAGCCTGTTCCTGGGACGGCCTCCTCCTGGAACAGCTGGGGTTGAAACCACACTGAGTTTTGCCAGGGTTCAGCTGGTCTCATCTTGGTGTGATGCAGCTTCAGTCAGCCCTCTCAGAATAGGGGCAAGTTCCAGGCATGAGTTTGGGAGCATTAAAATTGCTAGGAGCTGCCCACTGGAGACAGCTCCTCTGGTGTCTCCACCAACACCCATTGGTGGCCCAGTTCATTTTAAGTGAAGAAAGCCAGGAAACAAGCATTTAACAAAGTCCAGCTACCAGTTTGAGGGCACCAACAGCTCCTGCCAGCCGAGCTGTTTGCAGAAACCATGCCCACAGGTGTCCCTTTGGGTCCCTGCATGCCGTGGGCTCGATGCTGCCGGGCCACTTGACTGAAGCCTTGTTGTTGTGGCAAGCTCGGCTGGTGGTGACGCGCTGGCCGGTCACGCTGTCCCTGCACCGGGGCTGCACTGGGCAGGTGTGGCATTGCCGGATCCCGTTGGGACTGCCTTCCCTTGCCTTTCCCCATAGGTACCTCAGGAGAGCTAGGTGGGATCAGGCAGATCAAAGTCGAACCAGACGAGCTGAACATCATCCAGATCACCGTACCAGGTAGCTGCTGGGGAACCATCCGTGCGCAGGGGTGGCTGCGCAGGCAGGGCTTGCCGCATGGTGTTTCTTGGAGAAGAGGTGCTTGCAGGGTGTTTCCCAGCATGTGAGGTTCCCCCACGTACCTGCAATGGTCTTCCTTAGCTGGAAGGAACATATTGAGGAACGTATTGAGGTTTCCTGGGGGCATCAGAAGGTGTTTTAGGGCTCTTTGTTGTTTTTCTCTCTCCTTCATTGCTTTCCTATCTTGCCTTCCCCCTGTAGAAAGTGAGCCTGGTTTGCTGCTTTCTTCCTGTGGAGGCTCTCAGGTATTGAGTACAGGATGCTTTTGAAGAGGTCCTTCATTTAGAAAACCAGCCTGGTTTTGAAGAGTTCATAAAAACATGTCTAATAGTAGGCAGGTTTAGTATTAAGCACTGTGCTAAAAAGGTGTTGGATTTGTTGACACTGATGAGGGAAATTGCCCACATTTCTGCCCAGAGAGGTCAGTGACAATGGGTTGTGATGGAGATGACATCCTTGAGGGGCAGCTGGGAGAGTCAGTTTTCCACTTACCTGTCCTGGACAGTGCAGCAAATGGTAGGCTGATCCTTAGGGTTTAACGAATGGATTGTTAGCAGTTTGCATTTTCAGTGTGCTTTACAACCATTAATTAATAAGCTCCACAGAATGAGGGCAGCCGCAGACCTTTAACATGCATGAGGCTGAGTGATTCTGGGGACAGCAGTGCCACCAGGCCTCACCACACCAGTGCAATCTCTGAGGCACTCAGATTGTAGCAGTCCCCTTAGTAAGGTGACAGCTGAGGAATCACTCCAGGATTGCTGTAGAATAGACTTATCTATGGTTACTATAGAGAAGGAGAAGGAACAAGGTATAGTGGTAGATCAAACATTTTCTTTTTCAACTTGGCAGCTAATGGAAGAGAAGAAAGTTGATACGTGGTAAGCTGGAGGTCCATGGGAGGAGTGGGAAGAATTACCACTTGTCCAGTGCCAGGGAGATCATACCTCAAGCCCAGAGTCCACCTTTTCTTGCCTTATTTGAAGATCGAGTTCAGTCAGAGGGAGTACAGCTGAAGGCGAGGAGAAGGATTAATAGAAAAGAGGTGCTCACCTACAGGGACAAATTGGTGAAATTGGGATTATTTAGCCTGTGAGGTCAGAAGTATATATAAACTAGCTGAAACCTAATTTAAAGCTGAATTTGGATGGGTCTTTGAGGGCACTGGACAGCCCAGCACTTGGGGAGACAGGTTTAATGTAAGGGAAACGAAAAGAGGGTTGATTTTCTTGAGGAAGGCAGCATTAATGGAACCATTTCCCCCATGCAGTAGCTAAATCAAAGCAGCATTAGCTTTTAAAGTCAAAATTGAGTGTCTAGATGGAATTAAACCAAGTAAATAATTTGAACTAATTTTGCTCTTCACCTTCTGTGTAGGTTAGGAAGAGATTTTTGCTTCTTTTGCTCAGACTGAAAGTTCAGGTCTTGTGTCAGGGATGAGGTCTGGGTGGTTCTGGGAGGAAGAAGGCAGATGCATCCCTAGAGCATTATCTGGTGGTTTGTGGGACTTCTGGGAGTGGGGGGCCCTTCACTCAGTCCTTGCTGATGTCCAGGACCCTCTGAACACTGTGTTTAGGGACAGTGTCCCGCTGACATCAGAACAAGAGGTGCCCATGGGTTTTTGTCCACAGACCGATCACCTGGTCCAGTTGAAATGCATGACCCAGTGCCCACGCAGGTGGCCTCAGATGAATCAAGATACATCCTGGAGACTGTAGCAGGTACCAGAAGTGAAGCAGCTGGGAGACTGCACGGTAGGACATTTGTGCATATGTCAAAAATGAGTGAATACTATTTATGATCCAAAGTGGTGGAGCTCAAGACCCAGTTCCAGAGTCTTGGCCTCAATGAGGCCAGTTAGGAGCTCTGATAGACTTAACTGCTGGGTTTCCTGGCACTGCTGCTCCTCCCTATCCTCTCTTCAGCTCCAGCATGTAAGCCCCTTTGCCCAGTGAACACCTGGAGTTTACCTGTGGGATGTATGCTGGCCCTGTGGCTGCCCTTGCTCCTGCTGGGTCTCTCCTCTCCCAGGGAGCCCATGCTGAAGGGTGGGCAGCCCTCTTTTGTGGAAGCACTGGGTTTGTTCTGCCAATGCAGCTCTTGGCATGCTGGTACCAGCCCAGCCTCTGCTGGGACACGTGCTCAGAGCTTAGTGAGGGGAGGGAGCAGTTGAGTGGCTGCAAGGCACCTGGAGAACTCCTGCTTATGTCTTGTCTGGTTTTGCTGGTGCCTGCTGCTGCTAACCCTCTTCTTCCTCGGCAGAGACAGAGAAGGGGTCCAGTGAGGAGTCTCGACATGAAGAAAAGCAGATGGAAGGATCAGGTGAGTGTATGGTGAGCTCTGAGCATCGCCTGTCCTTGCAGGTTTTTGGAAGGATGGATGCACACAGATGTATTTTAGATTGGGTTTTGGGAATTTCCTATGTTATCAGCAAAGCCTTTAGCTTTTAGCATTTAGCCTCCAAAACCTCTGCCCACAGAAGGGCTCCATTGTGTTCCTGGGCTCTGTCCCCTCCTTTTGTGCTTGAATTTACTTTTCCTTCTTTTTTTTTTTTTTTTTTTTTTTTTTCCCTCTGACTGCTAGCATAGCTCTGTAGCAGGTGCATCCTTGCCCTTCCCTGTTAGATCAGTTTGGAGGCCACTGTCAGAGGACTAGCACTTTTTGAGACCCTGGAGAGTGAATGGCTGCCTCTGCCAGAAGTCAGGCAGAGGCTGCTCACCTGTGCAGTGCTTGCCTTGGAAGCAGCTGGTTGCTCAGAGCATTTCTCTGTATTGTTGTTTGTTTTTTTGGTTTTTTTTGCAGATGGCATAGGGGACATTTTAAGTCATTTGAGGAAACAAGTTGAAATTTTATTCAACTCTCGATACGGTAAGATGGTCATTAACACACGTTCATCATGCCAGGTGCTGACCTTGTCACCAGCCATTTCCAAACCAGCAGCCCAGAGTGAATGTGATTTATTCATCAGCTGTCTACTGGGCTCACAAATGCATTTGAAACCTCCTCCAGCCTTGTTATTGCAGCTCTTCCCCTTGATTACCTTGACATTGTTTCACTGGCTGCAGCCCAGGAATTGCTGCCATGGCATTCAGCCTTTATCCTGCAGAGGGAAGGCCCAAAGTGGTTCCCCCATCACTTGTTTGAAGTCTCAGAGAGTACTTTCCACCTGTGGTGATCATTGCGTGGCTCAGGAAGGCTGGTGGCACCTTGGTGGTGGGGGCTGGCATTCAGCATGCTCTGCTCACCTCTACTTAGAGAGGTTATTTACCTGAGAAGAAATACAAGTGAGGTCACACGTGCATTTTGAGAGATGACAGACAGTTTTTTGCCACTTTTAGGACCAGGAGATGTGGCTCTGCCTGACAATCCTCAAAAGCTGGGTTCATAGCTGAGCTGGTAGAGCCCGTTGTGACCAGAGAAAGGAGATGAGCCAGAATGCTCTGGAGCAGGGCTGGGCACTGGGGATGCAGCTGGAACAGCCTTTGGATCAGTGGCTCTCACTGCTCCCCATGTTACTGTATTGACAGTCTGGGAGTCATCATCCACACTGATGAGGTGGGGTTTTAACCTTCTTGTGGTTTGACACTGGCCAAACACCTCATACCCACAAAAGTTGTTCACTTACTTTTTTCTGTTACAGTTGGGCAGAGGAGAGGGGAAAATATTAACAAAGGGCTGATGAGTTGAGATAAGAACTGGGAGAAAACAGTCTAAGGGCAAAACAGATTCAAATTTAAAAGTATAAAGTAAATTTATTATTAACAGAGTCAGAGGAAGATAATGAGAAGTAAAATAAGCCTTTAAAACACCTTTTTTCCCCCTCAGCCCCTCCCTCTTTCTCACCAACAGTGCAGGGAGACAGGATGTGGGGATCTTGGTCAGTTTGTCATTCAGACTCTTTTTCTGTTCACTCAGGGAGAGGAGTCTTTTTTCTGCTATGCCATGGGGTGTCTCCCATGGGCAAACAGTCTTCCCAAAGCTGTTGTGGCATGGGGCACTCATCCACGGGGTGCAGTCTTTCAAGGTTAGGCTGCTCTAGCTTGGAAGCAAGTGCCCTCTCTCCGTGTTTGGGTCTCCCACTAGATTCCAGCTTTCTCTGGCATCCACCTGCTCTGGTGTGAGCACTTCTCCCATGGGCTCTGAGTGGATCTCTGCATCCCCTGTGGACTTCATGCCTCACAGGGGCACAGTTTGTTTTACCATGGTCCTCACCATGGCTTGCAGAGGAATCTTGGCTCTGATGCTTTGAGCACCTCATCCCCCTGTTTCTTTTCCACTGACCTTGGTGCCACCATGTTTTCCCTCACATGTCCTCACTTCCTCCTTTCATCTGACTAGAAGAAAAACTGCTCTAATTGACCCCATAGCATATCCATCTTCCACCAGAGATTGGCTCTGTCTGACATGGTGGAAGCTTCTAGCAGCTTCTTAAAGAAGCCACTTCTGTGGCCTGCCCCTGCTACCAGAAACTGGGCTGTGCCAAATCAACACAAACCTGTTTTTTCATCTATCCAAATAGCACTGCTTAGCATTGGCTGTTTGGTTGCTTTTGGCAGTATTTAGCAGAGCAAGGGGAGTCCTCACCATGCTGGGCTGCACAGGCTGATGGGGCACCCCCAGGCACATTCCCTGTCCCCTCACTTAGCAGAGGGGTTTCCATGGGGGTCTGGAGTTTGAGGGATGTGTTTCCATTGTGTTGTGGAGGGATGCTTGCAGCCTTTCTAGGAAGGCAGGCTGTAATAATGCAGCAAATGCAAAAGCCAGCTCCAGGTGGCTGCATAGCTCTGTCCCTCATCTCATGTTTGCCAGTGTCAGGAACATCCCCATGAAGCACAGAGCGACCACAATCTCCCCAAAATCCTCTTCAGTCCCTCCAGCAATATACCATGTTGCTGTTGCTTAGACATGACGTGGAGGTCCAGCAAACTAATGAGATTGGGTCCCCATGCAGCGAAAGCCATAGGAATATCAGAGCCAGTCAAAGTCCCCTACTCCAAGTTCCTGATGTACCCTGAGGACCTGTTTGTTGTGGGCTTGCCAGAAGGCATCCTGCTGCGCCGCCCCAACTGCTTCGGCATTGCGAAGCTGAAGAAGATCCTGCAAGCGAGCAACAACATCCAGTTTGTTATTAAAAGGTAAGGCAGGTGGGGTGGCTGTCCCTTGGGGAGGGTGTTTTTGCTCAGAGCTCCTGCTGCTGTGCATTGTCCTGGGGGGCACCCATCACTTCAATAAATTTGCTTGATTAGAAGCAGACAAGGGTTGTTGCCTTGCTGGAGGCATCTGTGGGAGGCAGCAATGGTGTTGTCATCTGTCCCTTCATGTCTTTTGGGTTTTTAACCTGCTTCTGCAAACGTTTGGCTGCCTCAGCAGGGTGGGTGAAGAGGGCTTTAAACTTCAGGGTGCCCTGATGTGGGAGCAAGGACAGGGGCTGGGAGCCCTGGGGGGTTTTCCTGCAGAAAGTAGCTCCAGCTAAGGTCCAGATGTGCATATATATACATGGGATGCTGCAGACATGAGGAAAGATGCTGACCCTATGCTGGGGAGCGAGGGATAAGAACTGTGGGAGAGCTGTGAAAAGCCACAACCAGTGTAATGCAATAGCATTGCCCTGAAAGAGGGAAAAGATCCAGCAGAGATGGATTTTAAGATGTCTTAGGTATTTTAGGGGCAGTTTTTCACCCAAATGCTGGCACAACCAATGCTGCAGGTGACTGAAACAGAAAATAAATATTGGAAGCATGGAGATTTCGTGGTGTCAGCATAGCAGCTCTCAGGTCAGCCCAACCATATTTTGGGGTTTCCTCCTGTCCTGATCTCAGATCCATTCCTTTGTGACACAGCTTCAGTGCACCTTGTTAACAAGCCCTACTATCACCTCACTATGCAGCTTTAGTATTAGGCAATGTAAATGGCAATTTTGATGGTCGATTTTATGTGGAAAGAAGCCATGCACAGCTTCTCCTATCCCTAAGAAATGCTCAGGACCATATCCACTAAAAGTCTGTGGCTGCTGACTTGAGCTGCTCAGTCATCACCTGCTTAATCTCATCCCAAGGAGTGACACATCAGCTCATTAAAGAGTTTGTCAGCATGAAAACTATGTCCAAAGTTCTCCCGCTGTGTTGCAGGAGCTTTTAAATGGCATTAGGCAGACAGAGTGAATGGTTTGTGGCTGTAGGAGTGGTGTCCTGAGGATGCTGGAGCAGCAGGTTGTCACTGGCAGGGAGGTCACTGACATGCCCTCTGCCTCTCCCTGTTTTGCAGACCGGAGCTGCTGGCAGAGGGCGTAAAGGAGTCGGTGTCAGACAGCTCGGCAGCCAAAGGTAGGCTGAAAGACACCTGGCAGCTGGGCTCTTAAGGTCTAGGTAGGAGAGGAGTGAGAATGGTTTCCTACAGCCTTCCCTCCCCACCTTGTGTTTTTGGCTGGAAACCCCCTCCCATGCATCCCCCTTGGCAGCACTGTGAATCCTAATTCCTCTTATGTCCCCTGTCTCAGCCGCCGACGAGAGGGACTCGAGCGAAGTGCTGCTGGAGGACGCTGTGAAGAGACAGGGCTTTCAAGGTGTGGGGCTGGAGGCAAATGTGGGCGCTGAGGCAGAGCCCCTGGCCCACAGACCTGGGTGTTGGGGCTTGGTGGGTTGGCAGAGGAACAAGACAAGGCTGGGAAGGAGAGAAGGAGGTGGGATGAGAGGATGGAAAGCACCAGGCAACTAGAAGACAAGATGCACAGCCAGGACAGGCAGTCCCACAGGTCCAAGAAGAGGCTTGAAGTGCTCTGCATGGTGCCCTAATTAACCAACATGGCTTATCTCCCTCTCTGACCTTGTGAGATGTATAATTAAGTTTCCAAGCCTAGGGGTTTGCCTTTTCTGGGGCTTTTTCCACCTGTGTGATGTTTGTGTAAATGCCACTCGAATTTAGCTGGCAGCAGCATGGTGGCTCCCTTGGGGGACAGAGTGATGGTGAGAAGCCTGTGGGTTGGACAGGCAAGTGCTACCCTGTTCAGGAATTTCTTCTGGGGCCCTGGGGGCCTGTGAGGGTTTGCACAAAGATGGGGAGCTTTTTCAAAGCCTTTGGCTTATCTGAGAGGCTTTGGAGTGTGTTATATTTTAATGCCAGTAATTATCACAACTGAATCTTCAATTTCACGTGGCTTTTATTCTTAGCAAACAGGCAAGGGAAAAATAACCCAACATATTTCTGTTTAGATTATTTTTAAGGACTTTGAATGACCCACTCCACAGATTAGCTAATTGCAAGATAAGGGCTTTCCTATAATTAGAAAATGGCATTACTTAAAAGTCATAGAGTGCCTTTTAATATACCAGCAGAAATCTATAATTGTTTCTTTATTTTACAGAAAATTATGATGCCAGGCTTTCCAGAATAGACATTGCTAACACGCTGCGGGAACAAGTCCAGGACCTGTTCAATAAGAAATATGGTGAGAAACCAGGCTTGTTTTATTCCCCCCCCTTACTCCCTCCTAATTTTTGCTCTTTATTTCTCCCTCCTGCTCCCAATTCCTTCTTGCCAGGTACTTTCTCTCATCTCTCCCTTGAGCTGCTGGTCCTTAGGAGGGCCAGGAGGGAATAGCAGATCTGGGATTTGGCGCTGTTTGCTGCAGGAGCTGTGGGTTCACAGGGAGTGGTGGAAGTTAAGCGAATAGGAACAGGCCATAGTGAGTGCTGGGGGACAGGAAGATGCTGCTCCTCCTGTTCCTTGAGCAGGGAAATGCTATTATCCCCATGTTGTGGTTTAGGAATTTTAAACCTTCCTTCCAGGAAGGACTGTTCTCCCCAGCTGTGGTGTAGAGCACATTCTGTAGAGCACATCCTGACTGGCCCAAGGGCTACTGCCTGAAAAATCTTCTGTTTAATTTATTCAAAAACTTGCTGTTGTTCAGGACCCCACCTAAAATTGTTCTTCTTCCAGGTTACATGATAGGGAAGGTTTACAATCTGACTGTAATCTGGAATATGTATCCTCCAAAACACAACAGCACCCAAGGAAAAGACTGTTTCCTTTTTGCTATTAGCTGAGGACAGAGATGTTTTGTTGACCATATCCGTTGGAAAACTGAATTTCCCAGGCAGGTCTCTTGACCTTAGTTTGCTTTATAGCAAAGCTGGCCTCGGGAAGACTTGGATTACCTTCTCCCCTTTCTCAAAACCTTCTTCTGCTGTGTTGCCCCACACACTGATGTCACCAATGTACTGCACTGTCGGTGATTGAAGAGATGGAGTCTCCATGGTTTGCATGCATGAAGCCAATTTATTGATTACAGAGCTCAATATATATACCTTTTCAGCTGTAGCTAAAATTAGCAACAATCACATTTCTTAGTAACATTGCTAAATCATAGCTTTGCACAAACCTGCATGGGCATGTATACAATCCTGCATGATTTCCCTCAAACAAATCATACCAAACACACCTTTTGCTTCCTCACTCAGGGTTCTGCCTTGTCTTGGCAGGGCTTGCAGCCCACTAGACTTAGCACATCCACTTCAGTGACAAGTTGAGCAGTGCTCTGAGTCCTGCTCTCCAGCTGTATTCCCATACTGCAAGGGTTTTGGAGCCTCACCCTTTTCCAGTGCACTCTGGATCACTCCATGGCAAATGTTAAGGCTGTACTTCCACCCCTGGGGCAGTCATTTCCAGGTGTGCTGGATGCCCCTCCAGGTGAAAGCAAACTGTAACCTGCACTCTGCTGCCAGAGGAATGTAGAAAAACACATTTGCAATGTCAGTGGTGGCAGCACTTTGCTGCCCTGGACTCCAGCTCGTGCTGAAGGTCCAGCACGTCCAGCACAGCAGCACTCAGAGCTGGCGTGGCTTCATTCAGGCCATGCTGGTCCCCTGCCAGTCTCCACTCTCTGCTGGACTGAGGCACAGGCCGTGTGGGGCTGCTGAAGGGTGAGCAAGTCCTGCTGAGCACTCCCTGGCTCCCCAGTCCTTGACTCATGCCATGGATGGGGTCCCACAGTGCTGGTTTCTGCAGTGTTGCTGTCAGGGCACTGTTGTGGCAGAGATTGTTACCTGTTGTTCCTCCACCCTCAGCAGTCCTACTGCACAAGGGTCCTCTGAGAGACCAGGCAAGGTATTCAGCTGTCTAACTTCCTCTGTCTCCACAGCAGCTCTCCCAAAAGCCCAACAATACCCTTTTGGGTCCTTGAAATACCCTGTCCTGAGGTCATCTATGCCAAGGATACATGAGGTCTCTGGGCCAGTCACAGTGGGCTGGTTTTGCCACTCATGTCCAGTCAGGCTCACTTCAGCTTCCAGTACAGTCAGCTGTTGGGATCCTCCTGTCACTGCAGAAATGGAGCTGGAATCTGCCCCTACAGGTCTTGATGGAATCAGGGTACATTGTGCAGCAGTGTCAGCTAATGCCTTATGTGCTCGTGGGTCTGGTGTGCCATGGATCCACACAGTCCAAGAGATCCAACTGTCCCTTTCCTCCAGACCTCCACATGGTTGGTGTGGTTCAGCTGCAGTTTGAGTGGTCACAGTGCCTGCTGCTCTGCTGTCCTCCTCTTTTCCCCGAGGGTGCTGTCTAAAGACAAGCAGTGTCTGAAAGGGCCTAGCACACTGCAAGAAGTTGCTCCTCTCCAGAGGTGCCACAACACTCTTCTTGCAAATAGTCTGTCACTTCATCAGGATCCTGTAGTTGTCCAAGTGTGAACTTCCAAACCATTGGAGCCAAGAATTTCCCTCAGACTTGGTCCATTTTCTACCACATTCCGTGACTCATGACTCTCCATCCTTGGGGCAGATCTCTAAATAACTTTCCTAGAAATCTCTTTCTTGATTCTAACCATGGTGTGGACCACGCTGAGGAGGCCTGGCAGACAGCAACAAGTGCATGGTTTCCTTAACATCCAATTGTAACAGGCCTGAAGGAGAAAAAGGAGGTAGAAAGCTGGGGAGAATCACCCTGCACTGTTTCCCTCCACAGGTACAATTATTAATGAATTCCCAGAGGCAGCACTCAAGGTCAGGGCAGAGGAACAACACTGAGCACATATCCTAAATAACCCTCATTGCCCTTGATGTTATCATGTTACAAAACTGACATCCCTCAGTACAGCAATAAAGCAATCCTGACCCTCCTCCCTGCTCTAAAAAAGAGCACCATGAGGAGCACAATGGTTCATATATGGGAGCATATACAGGATTAGGTACCAGTGGTTCTGTACCTAATAACCTCTGGGTGCTAGCCATACCCCCTCCAGGCTACTGCAAAAATTAACCCTGTCCTGGGCACAGTCAGGACATGACATTTTTTAGGCAGGGGTAAGACTTGCCCCTTGATGTACCCTCAATCCTGCAGCAAGGCCTAAGAGAGGGAGCCTAACCTGTGGAGTTATCTCCAAATAACATCCCAAAGCAAAGAGCAGCAGCTTTCCATCTCTTCCACTACAGTCCATGGACATCATCATGAAGGATGGTCCATCTCCTCTGCCCCATGAGCTCTGCTGCACACATCTCCCTATATCCATGGAGGCAGCCTGAAAATGTTGGTCCTTGATCTCGTGCTGACCTGGTGCCACAGGCAGTCTGCCCACGCTGTGTTGTGCCTTGGTAGGGCTGGGGATAAAGCCAGAGCTGCAACAGAAATGGCATCCCTGGAATCCTGCACACTCACTACTTAATTACCACTCACTTCTCTCCTAGGTGAGGCCTTGGGGATTAAATACCCTGTGCAAGTGCCATACAAGCGCATTAAGAGCAATCCAGGGTCGGTGATTATAGAGGGACTGCCTCCTGGGATCCCTTTCAGGAAGCCCTGCACCTTTGGCTCCCAAAACCTGGAGAGGATCCTGGCCGTCGCTGATAAAATCAAGTTCACTGTGACACGGTATGTGGTGAGAGGGGTCAGCCATCCTCTGCAGCTGGAGAGGGGCAGAGGAGGGAGCCCACCTCAATGCACTCCCTGCTCTGCAGCCCCACTGGGGCAGGTCTGTAAATGCCTCCAGTCCCCCAAGACAGCAATTAAGGTGGCAAGTAATGGTTCATCAGAAAGGAGGGGACCATAAAACAGACACTCCTGCTTTCTTCCCATCCACTGCCTGAGGAGATCAAGGGGAAGGCAGTGGCAGTAGAAAAAGGTGCTTGGTGTGATTGATCTCCAGGCAGAGAAATCCCAGCTCCTTTTTTAGGAGGCTTGAGACAGATTATCACTGATGCATGGCAGTGCTCAGAGCCCTGCTGTGCTTTAGCATCCTCTGTTCATGGCATAGTCCTGTGCATTTCACAGCCAGAGGGGACGGACACAAGTGGGAAGGGAGGGTAAAAGCACTTCAGCTATGTATCACAATAAGCTGAGTCAGGAAAAAAATGGGCTTAAGAGTGGCTCTGTCACCCTTTTGCTGGACCATGTTGTTTGTCTTCGTATCAATGCAGCATGAGGTACATCATGCTGTCCTGAGCAGGGGCCTCATCCCCACAGAGGTTCTGTAGGTCCTACATGAGTTTTGTGAAGGACAGGCTGATCCCCAGCCTTCCATGGGCCACAGGAGGGTGTTCAGCCCAGGCATGCTTGCTTCCTGGTACTGTTTTAAGTCTCTTTTTTTCCTTATTTTTCACAGGCCTTTTCAAGGACTCATCCCCAAACCCGGTAAGAGATGATACCTTTTTGCCTAAGCAATGCATTGGCTAGATGTTTAGTGGTGGTCAGGGAGTTGTAACAGTGGATGGCAAGCAATAATTTTATCAGCTGGAGGAAGGTTGCTCTGGCTTTCCTGGGCGTCCCACTTTGGTTTTGTTGTTTGGTGCATTTCTTGCCTGAGACAGCTGGCCTCAGTGTCACCCATCAGCACTGCTGCTGTTGCCTTGAAATGATGGCATTTTTCATGAGCTAATCTAGGGCAGGGATCTGTTTTCTGTATTTAAGAAATCACCCACTTTCTTAAGTGTTTTCTTAAAATGAATCTGTGTTGTAATGAGCTGGTGGGTTGGGTGGCAAGAGAAGGTTGTGGAAAGGAGTGATTAACCACAAGGGTCCGTGTTGGGCTGCAGTAGCCTGGCAGTGAAGGTCCACTCCAGCTCGTGAACATTCCACAGGCAGATATACCAGGGAAGACATGGCAGAGGAGAGGACAGGGTATGCAGGGTGAGCTCCATACCCAGCTGCTCAAATCTTCATCCCAGAGCAGTGTCCTTCACCATGAGTCCCTGCAGTAGCTGTCTCTCATTTCTTGGCTGCTGAAAAGAGAGCTGCTGTCAGAAACGCGGGTAAAAACCTGTCTCAACTTTAAATGTCTGTAATTACAACTGTTGGAAGAGCACAGATGGGTGCAAAGAACCTTGTCAGCTTTATTCATGGCTTCCCATTTCCTTGGCCAGCCTCCATGGCAATGACACAATTTAGGAAAGACAAATATGACAGACAGGAAAACATTTATATGCCCTTATTGGGAACAGCAGAAAGGTGTTAGAGCTCTAACAAAAGGTGAGCTGTCAGTAAAATTTAGGCATGGTCCATGTATTCAGTTCTAGGAGAATGTAGACATGGTCCATGTGCTCACTTCTGTGTCCCTGTGTAGGGCCCAGCCAATGACAGGGAGGTCCCCCAGGACCTCTGTGGCTTTAGACTTCTGTCTTTTGGTCCTAAGCAGTAATGTGCCAGTTGGCATCAGCTGGACCTAAAATGAGCCCTCACTGAAGCACAGGTTCTGCAGAACCCTGGCTTTCCATGGAATGACATGGCTGTGTATACACTCCTCCAGCCACATCTTGTCTTTCCATTCCCCACTCTAAATGGTGTAATTACTTTAAGAGACGTTGATCTGACACAAATCACACTATGAACAAAGGACACATCAGAAGGCAAATACTTCATGCTGCTACCTTGGCTGGGAGACACAGCCTTAGAAATAGAGATGTAGAGGAAATTGATTTTCTTTTCAATGCACTACATTTTTTCCCTCCTTCTCCAGCTGAATGCTCCCCTTGCAGACTGGCCTTCTAGCACAACCCCCAAGACATATTTCATGTGTATTTCAGTAGAGTGGGCTTAGCAGGTCACAGCGTCCCTGCAAGGCTGGGTGCTTCACTCCCCCTCCTCCCACTGAGGTTTTAAATAAATGAGAGCAGATACAGGTGAGGGGTTTTTCTTACTTGACATCTCAATTTGTTATAGACAATTTCCCATATTTGCCAAGTCTTCAGAGACAGTGTCAGGACTCATAAGTATTTCCTAGTAGTCAGATTACCACTGAAATGTCTCTTCCAGAAAAGAGCTGATTGTATTTTGCCCCTCCCTAATCCCCATGGGCAGCAATTAACCCATTATTTGCTTTTCCACCCCACTACACCAAAGTGGTTGATGGCAATACAGTGATGCAGTCACTGCCTTGACTTTGCTTTTCATCCGCCTTAACAAAATGAATTATTTCCAACTAGCCATAGGTCACTAAAAATCTAAATTGAGGAGTCTTCTTTTTACCTCTTCTTTTTACCTCTTTTTACCTACCTTTTTACTATTGTGTAGTGAAGCCCTGTCATGTAAAATGAAGAACAGCAGCATGCTTGTTATTAAAATAAAGTCAATGAAAATCACTTTTATTTCATAGAGGAGGATTAAATGAAAGTGATAGATACTCCCAAGTATGGCATTGCAGAGGTCTCTAAAAGCTGGAAAGCTCAGGAGGTAACATCATAAATGTAAGGGAAGCTAATGGGTTTTGTGGATCATTTTGGCTAAAATATTACATGAAGAGTGCATGTGTTTAGGAAAAAGAGAAATTTAATGTAATTCTAAAAAAAAAAAATCACTTTGGAGTGATTTTAATTGCCTTTAGGTTAAACCTTTAACCTTTTAGGTTAAACCTTTATGGGGTTTCATATGCTTTAAAGTTGTGCAGCTCCTACATTGCAAAGAGCATTCCCCATAACTGCAGGAGCACAGATCTCTTTCTTTTGGGCACACCCATTTTTTAAGTGTAACAGAAACAGGTAAAATGATTTCCATATAATCTGAACGTCTCATGCTTTTTTCTCAAGATAATCTGTAATTTGTATGTTGAGATGGTATTTTTCCTGGAATGGGAGGTGGGGGAGTTGCTAGTGCAGAAGCAGCTGGGGGCTGTGTGCCTGCAGGGATGCTGTTTGCAGAAGGTGGATTTTGCAGGGAATGAGGCTCTTTTTGGGAAAAAATACCCCTTCTGCAGTGTAGTTTTGCAGCCTCTCAAAGATGGGAGGGTGGCCCTGAGGCCACCAGTGCCAGCACTTCACCTGGATGCCTTCCCCAGGCCCCTTAACCCAGGAGCACAACCCTCCTGGCATCCAGAAGTTTTCCTTTTGATTTCCAGTGCCTCTTCTCCACACTGTTGGTCTCTGCCCTGCAAAAGACATCTTCAAACCCCCTTTTTGAAAGCAGCATGATCTTTCAGCATTAAACAGGAGTGAGCAAGCAGGGGTGAAGCTCTAGTGCTATAAACAGTACGCTTCTCCTTTTGTTTTTTCTTTCCTGAGGCACAGATACAAAACTGGCTTAATATGAGCCTTTGGAAAATACTATCAAGCATAAGTAATCTAGCACACACACAAAAAATCTTTCTGTATGTTAATTTTTATGTGCTTTGATTGAAAATGTAGACCAGCTCCATCTGTCCTATTCCCCAAGCTCCCTACCACCATGATAGATTATTTTCCATATTCCAATTAATAAAGTAGGGCAGGCAGTGTTATTTAATTAAAAAGCCCACACATCCAGGCATCCTTTATATATATATATATACTTTTTTTTTTAATCACAAGAGCACAATCCTCCTCAAGACTTTGATGAGATGTGGCTTGCATTGGAAACTCCTAGCAAGAAAAATAGAAAAGAGGAAAGCTGTGATGAGGGCTGAGCACATCTTGCTCCATCAGCAGGTTGCTTTTCAAAGTCCATATTCATCTCCATTCACTCCCCAACCCTTTTTAACCGACCAGTCAGGCCTGGGGTGATTATTTTTGAGTGTTCAACTGGTCACTGTCTCTAGTCTAAGGTGAAAATTCAGGCAGGTTGAATATATGTGTGTGTATAAAAATATATTTTTTATATATGTATAATTATGAGGGTTAAAATTCAAGGAGGTCTGAATAGCTGTGGAGCTTCAAAGCCTGTTTATAAGCATGTTTGTGATTCCAATCACCTTTTTCTTTCCCTAGCTTTGGTCTCCTTTTCCCATTTGCCTCTGTGTGTGGCATCCTCGCTGTCAAGAGGGCAGCACCATCACTCAGCTCATCCAATCCCTTGTGTTCACTTTGCTCTTTCCTTCCTCCTGCTCTCCACCACCCTCATGTCCTGTTGTGTCCTTCAGAGACCCCAAGCCCCCTCATTTTTCAGGGTGCTTATCAAACAGTGAGAGGGGTGCCATTCCATCCTGGCTGTGGTGCAGCATGTTGGGATGCATGCCATGCCTTGCAGGACAGTTGCCCTGAACCTGGTGGGATGCTTCCTATGCCTAAGGCTGAATGCCACCTTTGAGTTAGCACGACAAGAAATTTGAATTACCTTTCTTAAGGTAATTTCATAACAGCACCTTGAAATGCTGCAAAAGCCTTTGAGTTGCTGCCAACCAAAGGAAATGCCATGCTGCCTTTCCTAAACCAGCTCTGAGCCATGTTGGAAAGATCCTGCCATATGCTGCTCTCCCTTGCTGCCTGCAGTCTGCTTGTGCTCCTGCCTGCATTCCTCCTTGACAGAAGCCATGCCAGGACCTTGCTCCCTCTTGGCTTGGGCTCTAGCTTGGCTTTCCCAGCACCATCATGACCCATCTGTATCTCTTCCCCTTTGCATAAAGCATTTAGTGCAGTGTTGCCCACAGGGTGTCACCAGCGATTTAGGGGACCAAGCTGCAGAGATCATCTCCTATTTTGGGGTGGGATCCTGCAGCATGCCAGTGAGTGGCACTGCTGGAACTACTGATGGCAGAATTTGTCTTCCTGTAGCTCGGGGTGAAGAGCCCCAGCTCATGTGAGTCTACACCCAAATCTCAGTGCCTGCAGCTGTCCTGGGCAGAACCACATGTTTTTTCTGTTCCTTTGTGCCCCTGGACTGAAGGGGTCTCCTCCCACATGCAGGACATCAGCAGAGCTCTGTGCTGCAGTGGCAGCTCTCCTGAGCCTGCTTGAAATGGGGAACACGTATTTTGAGCTAGGTATTTGGAGCTACTTCAGGTTGCTTATGCCTCTGCTTAGGGAATTTGGACACATGCTCCTGCTGTCTCCCAAATCCTCTTCAGTTTGCCGGTGTCAGCTCAGTGCAGTTTGGCATCAAGAGCCTCCCCTCTGAGCCCCTTCCTTGCCCTGGTCCTGCAGCCCTGACCTCCCCACCAGCTCTCCCTGTGGCAGTGACTTCAGCAGGATGAGCCACTTCATTCTTCCTTTTGCCCATCATGCAAATCCTGGCCATAGTCCCATCCCTGCTTGTTTTCCCACAGGAAGTTAATTTCCTTTTTTCTGTCACTCATCACTTTGGAGTCAGTGGCAAGCACCAGCCTCTCCTTAGGGATTCCTTTTTCTCCTGTTTCTCCTGTTGATGCAGAACTGACACAATTTCCCTGTTTGCTTTTCATCTGCTTTAACCTGAGATTTTTTTTTCTCCTCTGGCACTGGAACAGCTGTGTAACACAGCTGCTGCTGCTCTGGCACATGCCATAAATGCTGCCATTTGGCCATGCATCCTTATGCACATGTGGACCTTGAGCTGCTCAGGAGAGTGGCATAGCCAAAGGGATGCTTGCAGGCTTAAACACATTCCAGCAAAGCAGGTCCTGGTATGAGGTGGAGAGCCCAGCTCACCAGTAAATTACTAGCTACCCAGCAGTTATTAGCTACCAAAATGTCTTTGTGCCAAGGGACCAGAGGAATTTTAATCCTGGGTTTTGCTTTTGTTTGTGACCAAGAAACCAAGCTGCAGCACTCATGGATCTCTTTTTCTTTCTCTTTTTTTTTTTTTTTTTTTTTTTTGTCTTCCATTAACCTGTGCTGTAGCCCCTAGACGGATAACATCTTTGGAAAAAGCCTATGCTGCTTTGAATGGTACGTAGCTCAGTTGATGCATCGTAGGTGGTAGCAGACAAGAAATGCACTTGTGATTTAATATGGGAATGAAAATGTCTAAACTCCCCCCACCCAAATTTCAGGTATTGTTTTTTCCCCGCTGCTCTGTTTCCCTGTGATATCCAGAAGAGAATGATACAGTGTTTTATTGTTGTTGTTAATCCTTTCTGCATTTCTAAGCACCGTTGCTGTAGTCCCTGAGCATCGATGCCATCACTCCAGCCAAATGAACCTGCCATGTTCTTCTCATCCTTCATCCATGTGTCCAGCAATTAATTTGTTACAAATCCACTTGTCATTCATAAGGAGAGCTTCCATGGATTTGGGTTGGGGTTTTGCTTTGCTTTAACACATACTCTGGGTCAGGGTTGGTGTGTAGCCATGAAGGCTCCAGGGATGTAAGATACAGACTGATGTACAGGAGTAAGGAAGAGCATGGCATAGCTACAGCAGATCCAGCCTTAGTGCCATCCCCTGGGATTTTGGCTGTGGGTATAGGTGTTAATTGCTGCTCCCACAAGTTTGTAGCTCTGCTTTAAAAACATATATATGTTAACATAATTCAAACTGCATTTAAACCTGAGTTACTGCAGAATAGCCTCAGTAAAGTCAGCACGTTTATTCCAGATTTACTGGGGTATTACTGAATTGCAGCCATGGAAGCTGGAAAGGGAAAGGATCCTCTTAGGATTCAGGGCCAGATCCCAGGCTGCTGTAAGGAACCTGCCCTCAGCCTGCTGGCTGAGTATCTCTTTGATGAGTCTGGGATTGCCTGCAGAAGGGACCTGAGCCATATTCTCAGTGGGATTTGTTGGGCAGTGGCAGTTTTCCTGATGGAAAGGGCTTTGCAGCAAGTCTTTGGGTAACAGGAGGTTGTTACTCCATGGGAGTGGCTGAGCAGAGGACAGGCATCCCCTTGAGCAGCGTTTGAAGGTACAGGGAGGGAAGAAGGCTCCACTGGGTATCCTGCCCAACTATGTGTGGCTTCACCACTGAGATCAAGGTTCTGCACATGACATCATGAACACAGACAGAACCATTATTTATCCATGGGTTGCCTTGGATTGGGTTTTGTGTGGGGTTTTTGAGTCATTAGAAGTATAAGCAGTAGTTTGGATTCTGTTGCCCAGCAGCAGGCACCTAAACCTCAGTTTTAATAATTACTTAAAGTAGCTTGGTGTCTCTCAAAGAAATGTTAAGCTCTGACAAGTCCTATAGAAGAAAAGCAAGTGGTACTTTAAAAATATGACCATTTTTATGTAAATGTCTGTGGAATGCAGAGGTGTTGACTTCAGGCAAGCAGAATTGAGGAAAAAAATTAAACAACTAGCTACTATTTTAATTTAAAAAAACAAAAAAAACACCAAAAAAACACAGACCTGAAGCCAACAGCATGGATAAACCTGCTTTATGGGAAGGACTCCACACGTTTCAGGAGCACTCTAGTGGCTTCCTTGATTTACTCCTTCCTTCATTTACTCTTTGAGCTGATAAATTCCCAGACCCAAATGGTTAAAGTCAAAGGGAGATGGAGATCCCTCTGGCCTGGGCACGGAGGGTAAGTCCCTGGGAAGCAGTGCCAGTGGCCAGAGGCTCCTCTTTGGCTTCGCTGTTGTGCATGCTCAGTTCCAGGATTTTCATGACAGTTGTTTCTGTCCTTGAATGGGAATTCAGGAGTAGTGCCCACCTCAAGGTAGAAAAATCAAGATCTCTTGGGATCTTGGTTCTTGGTCTTGGGTCACTTGGGGCATGAGTGGAAAGGAAAGATCTGCTGTGGTTTTCAGTCCCAGAGAATTAAAAGAGTGAGAACACTGAATTTTGGTGTGTCTTTGTCTGCTACCATCTACACATCCATATGGGGACGTAGATACAGCCCAGAAACTGAGCATTGATGACAAGGAAGTCACAGAGGGAGCTGTCCCCTCTGGTCCTCCATGACCTCCAGAGTGGCACCACAAGGCATCACTTAGATATCTTCATCTATTGTATTTATGTTTTGCTCCATGCCATTCAAGCTGCTTTGTTGCCATTTCTGGATTTGAAGCACAACTTGCCACTGAGCTCTCTTTGCAGAAAGTTCTTGGGGTTTTTTTGATTGGTTGGTTTTTTTTTTGTGCGTGTGTAATATCCAGGCAAAGCAAGTGTTTTCCAGGTGGAGAAGAGGCTTTTTTGAGGCTGTACCCTGCAGTAGCAGGGTGCAGAGGTTTGAGGTTGTCAGCTTCTCTCCAGCACCCACAGCAGCAGAGTGGCTGAGATGTGGCTGAGGGTCTTTATGCCTGGAGTGCTGAGCACTGTAATCAGTCCCATGCAGGGGGCAGGGACATGCAGTGGATTTTCATCTTGCATTTAAAACAGAACTTCCAGACGTGTTTGCTTGAAACCAAAACAAAAATCATATGATTGCTTAAAATACTAAAAAATCATAATCATGTGATTGCTCAAAATGAAAATAAACAGCTGCAGACTGGGGGTAGAGCATGCCTTGATCCCTCATGCCAGGGTTTGTAGGGATCATCTTGGTGCTGTGAAAACCCACCATGAATAGCCATCTGCTCTTGTGAGACCCCACATGAAGCGTTGCATCTTGCTGAGGCCTCCAACACAAGAAAGATCTGAACCTGTTGGAATGAGTTCAAAGGAGACTTCAAACTTACGCAAGAGCTGGAGCCCCTGTGCTGTGGAGACTGGCTGGGACAGCTGGAGGTGTTCACCTGAAGAAGAGAAGGCTCTAGGGAGACCTTAGAGCCCCTTTCAGTGCCCAAAGAGGATCTAAGGGAGCTGGAAAAGGGACTTTGAACAAGAGCCCGGAGTGAAAGGACAGAGGGGAATGGCTTTACACTGACAAAGGGCAGGGCTAGGTGGGATGTTGGGAAGAATTTCTACCGTGTGAGGGTGGTGAGGCACTGCCACCAGCTGCCCAGAGAAGCTGTGGCTGTCCCATCCCTGGAAGTGTCCAAGGCCAGGCTGGACAGGGCTTGGAGCAACCTGGGATAGTGGAAGCTGTCCCTGCCCATGGCAGGAAGTTGGAACTGGATGGTCTTAGAAGGTCCTTTTCAACCCAAAGCAATCAGTGATTCCATTATTTTTACGCAGTAGCTTGCCTGGGTGACAGTGCCTGCCTTGGGTGCAGTGAGGATCTCCTTTGGGAGGAGACAAGGTGGGGAGTCCACTCCTCTGAGCTGGTCCTGCATTGTGCATCCCAGCTTGCTGGGAGCTGGAGGGGTGTCCACAGCAAGAAGCAGATGAGGTGTGTTCACTTGGTACTTTATACCTGTGGGACAAAAAAAGGCATTGAAAGGGAGAGGTTAGGGTTAGGGTCATTTGATCCTAGGTCAAGGGTTAGGGTCATGACCCCAGTCATTTGTCCTGAAGCCTCCTGAGGATGCTAAATAGCTGAGTGTAAAAATCTACTGACTTAGGCACATCGTTTGAAACGACAGGATGAAAGAGAAACTGTTTAGCACAATGAGGATCATTTTAAAAGCTAGTAAAGCCAAGCTGATTATATGGCATATTATAAAACAACACTTAGGAGCTTAGCTAAAAAAGTGCTTTCTCATTCCTTGATGTCACTTATGGGAGCATTCATGGCACGGAGGGCTTGAGTCTTCATTGCTTTGCATTTTTTCTAGTCATTTACAGCCCCACAAAATAGATACAAAATGCTTCTAGCTGTGGCAGCACATGGTAAATGGAGATCTGGCAGCACTTTAGAGCTGCTTTGACAGTTCTGAAAGGTGTCACAGGGTGCAGGCACAGAGCAGCACCTCTGAGGTGTCCCAGGCCATGCTGGGGCAGAGGGACAGGGATATGCATTATGTCAGTGAGATTGGTTCTGCAGGGGCTCAGAAGGAAACAAGTTAAGTTCACCCCTGTTCTTTCTTGCTTTTGCAGATGAGGACGATGCCAACAGGCTTGGAGAGAAGGTGATTCTCCGAGAGCAAGTGAAAGAGCTTTTCAATGAAAAATATGGTGAGCCTCTGCTTGCACACATCATAGGGTGAGGTTGGTTTTGCTGAGAGCAGGCACAGTTAAAAGTATTTCCACAAAGACCTCTATTTATAGCCCAAGCACTGCAGAACAGACATTGTCCTGCTGCTCCATGTTACAGCTTGTCTCCAGGGATGTCCCTGTGTCTCACTCATGGAAGGTGGGACCATTACCTTCTTGTTCACAGCTCATGCTTGGAGAGGGGAAGGGGTATGGCAAAATGCAGTACAGAAGCAGGATTTGTTCAGTCTGATGTCAGCCTTTGATGGGACAAACTCTCTGGGAGCAAAGTTAGAAATGTGGCCAGCTTCAGGTTTTGGGGCTGCAGAAAAGCAAGGTGGGACCAGGCTCTTACAGTCAGAAACAGTGCAGGAGTGAGGGATGCTCTCTGCTCCCCAGTGAGCAGGAAATGAAGGGGTACCCAGAGAGATGAGCAGCAGGTTTAATTTTACAGAAGGAAGGGCTTTTAGTGCAGCAAGGAATTTAACTGAGGTGTATCATTGCCATAGGATGTTGTGGAGGCCAAAGAGAAATTGATTCAAGAAATGGGCAGGAGTGATGTGATGTGATGTGATGTGATGTGATGTGATGTGATGAGAATGGGTTTGATCTCCACCCCAGTGACCCCCAGACCTGCTGATGTACAGAGGCAAGAGGAAATGGGCAAATCTCTTCCATTTCCCCTCTGTCCTGGGCTGTCTTGCATGCTGCTGCTGCTGCTGGTCCAGCCATGGGCTTGGGCAAGTGTGGCTGTGTGTGTGCTCTGAACTCACCTGAGGCTCCTGGCAGAATTCTACATGGAGAATAACAGAGCAGACAGTAAATTGGGCAGGTGCATGTAAAATGACTGCAGCAAAAATTGGGCATCACAGCAGCTGTGGCATCCCAAAGCCCCCCAGGGCTCTTGATCCTTCAGCTGGTTGGTTCTGGAGCTCTGTAGGGTAAAGCTGTTGTGCTGTCCTCTGCTCTGCCATTACAGGAGAGGCTCTGGGCTTGAACCGGCCCGTCATGGTGCCCTATAAACTCATCAGGGACAGTCCTGACTCTGTGGAGGTTACTGGCTTGCCAGATGATATCCCTTTCAGAAATCCCAATACCTACGACATCCATCGGCTGGAGAAGATCCTGAAGGCACGGGAGAGCATCCGAATAGTGGTTATAAACCAGCTCCAGTGAGTTTTCCCAGCTTTGTGATGGGGGAGGTTTCTGTTTGTTAAGTGTTGTCCTCACTTCTTTAGCCATAAGTAGAGCAACTCACCATGAGCCCACCAGAGCTACCACGTATCTGTGGAGGAGCTGCTCCATCCCTGGCATCCACTGTCCTGCAGGGAGGTACTTGTCCATGGGTGGGCACAGTGGGAGGTTAGCAGGGCTGATTTGTACCCCCTTTCTTGTGCAGTTTGGGGTGATGATGCTGGGTAGGGTAGTGACATGAGGCTGGTAACTCAGAGACCCAGTTGAGTTCTTTCAGGTTGCTTCTCTCCAAGTCCCTCTCCACACAAAGGGGTGTTGGAGCTCAGGGTCAGGGGCTGGGCAGTGTCCCAGCACAGGCAGGCACACAGGCTGAAACAACTGACTCATCCCTTGTCTCTTCCACAGGCCATTTGCTGAAATCTGCACCGAGGCCAAACAAACAGGTAAGGGAAGGGCTAGGTAGGACATGACTGTGGCTTTCCTGGCACTGTGGGAGAGAAAATGAATGGGAGTTGTGAGGTGGCATTTTGAGCTTCCCACATCCCCAGGGAGGATGGGGAGATGGTCCTACCTACAAAAAGTTAGAAAAACACCAACAAAAATTTACTATGTTCCAGAGTAAATTATCCTCTTGGAGGATTCCACTTCTGTGAGCTGTGGGAAGACTGGGCTGTTTGGCTTAAATTTCCAGCATATTCTGGAGGATATGATTATCCCTCTGCCATTAGCAATTTACTCACCATGAGCCAATTTATTCCCTGGTTAAAGACCTTAATTTGAGCCATCGTTTAGCAGTTGAATTTCTAAGGCAACAAGGTTTCTGTCACCACCAGGAATGTGTTTCTCTCTCTGTCCCATCATCCCGATAAATCTCAGGCAGTTTTAATCAAATGTGTCAGAATCAGCAGTCCTAGAGATAACTACAGTCCTGTAAGTTTTATGTAAAGAGGTGGATCAGAAGGGAAGGGAGATCTGGCAATGCCTGCAGTGTGAGGGAAGCTGACAGCTCTGTGTCACAGCACAGCAGAACCCTGCAGGGGGATGCTCTGTGGAAGGCCAGGTCAGAGTGGCAGGATGAGTCCCCACGTTTAGGGAGCACTCTCAGGGCTCAGACACCTCATGCCTTCCCTCTCTCCTTGCAGAGAAAGACATCAGTGTTCCCAAACGGAAGCGGAAGAGGATCTCCGAAGGGAACTCGGTATCTTCCTCTTCCTCTTCTTCCTCTTCCTCTTCTTCCAATATGGAGTCTACATCATCAACAAATCAGATCTCGCTTGTGGTAAAGCCTTCCAGATATTAGGGGGGTTACTGCCTACCTATCTTTCTGCTTCAGGATGCTGCTCTCTGTTCTCCTCGAGCTGTCACCACCTCCCTCTACCTGACAAACACTGTAAAATATGATGTAAAATGGCACAAGCAGGTTTGGTGAAGGAGGGTTCACACCCGTGGGGCTGTCTTTTTCTGCAGGGTTTGTCTGGGGGAGGTCAGCAGAGTGAAGTGACACCCCCTGGGGCTCTCCTGCATTCCTGCAGTGTGCCTCGGGGGTGCTCAGCTTTAGTGGGTGCTGCCTATGAGACAGGCTCAAGCAAATCCCTCCATCCCAGTGGGTAAAAACACGAGTGCTGCTGACATCACCTCAGGTCCGTGGTGCCTCTCAGCAGAACCTGGTGGTTCCCCACAGTCCAAGCTGTGCTGGGTGTAGCTCTAGCTCAGTTCTGGGAGCAGTGCAGAGCTCTAGAATGCCACAAAATGGGTAAAATATGAGATAAAGTCAGGGGGATGCATACAACTGCACTCCTTCAGGGCTTGGCTTCAGTTGTGGATGATACCAAATAAAACTCCCCCAAAAATGCACAAGAGAAATATAAACTTAAAAGGATTTTTCTCAAGTTTGCTAGTGGTGTTTTGGTTTGGGGTTGGTTCTTTTCTCTTACTTGGAAAGTGGGAGCAACAGCCAGTTGTTGGAACATGTCAGAGATTTGATGTATGCATGGTTTTGTGTTGTGTCCTAACAGAGACTTTTGCCTTCTTTTTCTCTTCCTCTCTTTCAGCAATGGCCCATGAACATGTACATGTTAGACTATGGTGGTCTAAACGTCCAGATCCCAGGACCTATTAACTATTAGACCTCAATATCAAATAAGAACCTCAAATGAAAAGAAAAAATAAATAAATGTAATTTATGTAAAAAGTGTATATTCCAATATGTATCGATGCCTTTTAGTTTTTCCAATGATTTTTACACTATATTCCTGCCATCAAGGCCTTTTTAAATAAAAATAAAAAGTGTTGCCTTGCTCTTAAAAGTACTTATTTTATTACATATAGTATTGATAAATAACATTTATAGGTAAGAATAAGGGCAGAAGGGCACCCCTTGGACAGACCTTGTTGGGCTTTGGCTGATCAGTAAACCCTTAGTGTCACCAGTGTCTGAAGCCAAGAGGTCTGAAATGTTTTGATGCTTCATTTAATTTAGCTCAAAGGTGTAAGAATTTAGGTGCAGAGCTGCCAGAGGAGTGGTACTGAAGCAAGCATGAGCCCCAAGCATCTGTCACCTTCACCCATGAGTTCTGGTGGCTCCAAAGCCAAAGTGCCTTTGGATTGAGGGGGAAGGAGGTTTCAGGCCCCCCAAGAGGTGAGATTCCCCCCAAGCCCTCCCGTGTCCAGCCTCCTGCCATCCCAGGCTTGGAAAGGCACAGAAAGATTAGATTGCGTGCATTTAACTGGCATCTGAACCAGGAAAAATTTTCAGCCACTGAATTCCTTCACGATTTATGGTTTTATGATTATCATTCTATGATTTTATGGGAGGCTTTGAAGCCTTTTCAGGGAGGAGGTTCCCACAATAGAATCGTGGACATGTTTAATTTGGAAAAGATCTGTAAGACTGAGTGCAGCCATTAACCCAGCACTGCCATGGTCACCACAAAACCACATGCCTAAAGACCACATCCACATGTTCCTGGAATGGTGGCAGGGTGATGGTGATGCTTGCCCTTTCCTGGACGGTTTATTTCAATGCCTGACCTCCCTTTTGTTGAAGACATTTTCCCTGATACCAGACTAAACATCCCCTGGCAAAACTCGGGGCCATTCTCTCTTGTTCTGTCACTTGTTACCTGCAAGAAGAGACCTCTGCCTGCCTGGCTGCAGCATCCTTTCAGTAGTTGTAAGCAAGAAGGTCCTCCCTGAGCTCCTGTTCTGCAGGCTGCTCACTCTGATGCTACACAGGTTCTGTCACACTGGGCCACTGCAAGTGGCAGTGCTGGATGCATCCAGGGACGGCCCTAGACTCCTCCATGTACCCTGGACGAGTTTCCCCCACGTAATAAACCAATAAACTGAGGGATATAATTTGAAATTCCTGCCCTTATATTCCTATTCCATTCCTGGAGTTTGGCAGCAGAAGCAAATGGCCATGGCTGCTGTTAGTTTCCTCTGCACGTGTTTAACTCGTGCTTTGTGCTGCTGAGAGCCGTGCGCGGGTGAGACACGGCGGGAACTGAGGTCAGTGTGAGAAACCAAGAAGAAACATCCTGGCTTGTGTGTAGGGAAATGCAGCCCAGCAGGAGCCACAGTGAACAAGAGCCCTGGGATTTGTAGCTTTGGAGTCATTATAAATAGGATAGTTGGGAGCACGGTGATATGGCTATTGCTGTGTCCCTCCAGGACTGCAGGATGGGTCACCACAGGCCTGTCACAGCAAACCTGCCCCAACAGCAGTTGCTGTGGTCTGCTGGTGGGTAGATGGTGGCAGACAGAGGATCAAAGTCACTCCTGATGGTTTTTCTGAGTAGAATCTGCTGCTTTATTTGTTTTACATGTTTTCGCTCTGCTTGAGTCTGTCTCTTCAGGCCATGAGAAGATTTTGGACAGTGCACAGAAATGTTATTTGGTGGTGAGTAGACGTGTTTCGAGGCAGCTGCAGTTTCCTGGATTTGGACTTTGCTCTGGAGTTAGATGTAAATGGTCACACAAGATACCAAAATCCCAAGTAAAGGTAGGATACGGCACAAAACTGGCCAAGTCTGTATCAGTGACCCCAGTTAGGAATACAGTTTAACATCTGAGCAGTTTGCATCAAAATCTGAGTCCTTCTTGTTTCTGCCTGATACTCAAACCTGTGGCATCTCCAATTAGGAAACATGATTCAAAGGTAACAAACTCATTTTCTCTTCCCAAATGTCTGGAAGGGGCTTATTTGCAGGTTATTCCCCACCAAGTAGATGTCTCATAAAGAGGGCACATTATTAATTTTTTGTGTGTGTGTTAAGGACATAAAAGTCCTTAAGACAAAAAAAAACTTTCATGTCCTTAACACACAAAAAAAGGGCATTAGCATGGTTTAGTAATGGTTTAATAATTATAGGGTTGTTTGAGGCTGCTGATGGAGGCTGTGGCAGGGTGAGGGGCTGCAGTGCTGCACCCACACAGGCCCTGATGGTGCTGCCAAAAGGCAGAGGTGAATGCAAGCAGTGGAGTTAAATGAGGACACGGGAACTGTGCTGGGGACGAATGACTTAGTTCAGAGAGCTGAATGTAATCACAAAGGATGTAAATGATGGGGGTATGGAAACTGAGCAAGGAGACTCTTCCCCCCACAGCATCCCCAGCTCAGAGCCTGGTGAGCAAGATGGGGCAGGGGAAGGCTGGCTGTGCCACTACAGCATGGGCTGAGTCAAAACTCTGGGCTCAAGTTTTCTTCCCTGAGTTTCCTAATCCATGGTCTGGAGCTCTGAATGCCCCTGAGCCCCCCTCACTAAAGGGCAGCTTTAGAGCCCTGCTCCATCTGCTTAGCTGGGAAGTTCTGCATCCACCTGGCACCTGCAGGGCTGGGCTGGACACTGCTGGGTTCTGGCAACAGATACGTTTTGAGCAGTGAATAGCAGTAACTCCTGCTGTGATTTTGAGGAGTTTCAGGGCCACAACATCCACTTTCCATTTTCTGTGGCTGGGGTGGAAAACTCCTGCCCTGGTGCCTATGCTTGCTTTGTTGGAAATGATAGAACTTTCCTAACTATTAACTTTAATTAGTTGCTTTAATTTATTGTGAGCAGTGCCCACTTTTAGCCAGCACTAATTAAGTTTCCTTACAGGCTCTTTTTGTTACTTTGATCATTAAATCACTGAAACGTTAAGTGTGCTAAAACTAACCTTGACAAGCTTCAGTATACAAAGCCAAAGGGAGCTGAAGATTGGACACATAGGATCTTAAATTTATAACCTTTCTAGGATGTTGGAGTAACCAGAAGATACAGAAGTGATTTAGGCCTGGAAAGTTGGACACCCCCATCTGAGAAAAAGATAAGAGGACTAAAGAATGTGGATCAAATTAGCATGCAGAGTAAGAAATCGATAACCAATAGAGGTTCAAATGCTAATTAATGAAAACGAATGTAACTTAGAACCCATGAACATTAATTTCTTTGTTTGCTAAAAGTTTAAAAACAAGTGAAAAGTATTCATATTGGCATCTGTGTGGAGGCCAGAACTTTGTCAGCCACACACACACCTCTGGGCCAAGAATAAAGTAATGCCTTGCTCCCTAACACTAAAAAGACACTGTTAGAGAGTCTTATTTATCCTGATGATTTTGGCAACAATTTACTTGCGACCCCAGATGGGACAATGCTTTTGATGCTCCATGGATTTACGGGGTGGAGGACTCTGGTGTGCATCAAAGGCTTTTTTCAGGGAAATCCTTTGATCCTATAATCCAGTGAATTCAAGGCTAAACCTCTGTGCTTTATTAAGGCATTATTGAGGGTATAAAATTATATCTAACCATAAGCTGCAGCAGAGAATCCCTCCAGAAATGGAGCTCTGTAATACAATTTGGTTGTAAAAGTGATGATATAATTCGTTATTGTCTATTAAAAAATATTGTAGAATTGTATAAGTGAGTATCTTGGGCTGACTTATACAGTTTTACAATCATTTTTGAGTGATTGAAAAAGGTTTCAAGTCCCCAGCTAATCAGAAAAGTGTATTTTTAAGGGAGTAAAAGTCCCCAGCTAATTGGAAAACTAACTGGTTAACAGAAGAAATGCAGGGCTCAGAGGTTTTTGTAACTGTGCTGGCTTATGGAAGATCCTGTGCCAGCTAACACAGGAATGCCCACAGCACAACTGCAGTCTCAGAAAAGGTTGTAAAAAGTTATAAAAGGGTTGTAAAAGGTTATTAAAAAATTGTAAGATATTTAAAAAATATTTTAAAAATGTAGAAGGGTTTTGGGTTTTTTTTGTAAGGTGTCTTCACAGCTCCCAGAAGAAGAGATTCCCAAAATCTCCCCTTGAGTTGTGTTTTAAGGAACTGGAAAAGGTGGGGGGTGGGGGGTGTATGTGATCCCTGACATGAAAACCACTTGTTGAATATTATCTTTGGTGGCTGATGTATCAGCTAAACGATTGCAAAAAGTGGCATGTTAATGGGACTGACCCTTTTGCAACTAATGCTGTTTTGTAGAAGGAGTGGAATGGGGTTGCACGTTGATTTGTTTTTTTGATTTGCAGAATAATCCTAAGTTGCAGAAGAAATACATGCATGGTGTTAAAGGGATCTAAAAAACACTCAAAAGATACTGTTTTGCCTGCAAGTAGAGGTGAATGTTATATCAAATACAGGAGGACAGAGTACACTGATTTATTAGTGTATAAGGGGAGACTGAATCGAGATGGAGGAGCATGGGGGGTACAAAGAAAGAACATGTGGAACTGGAAGAAGAAAGTGACCATGGCTGTGAAAATTTTCAGCCACATGACAGGGTGGATAAAGGAGGGGCAGTGGGTGAGGGCAGAGGAGCAGTGCAGGTACAAGCAGCACCATGGAGAAGGCAGGTGCACCCCAGGGATACAGGCACTGCAGGGCACCCAGTGCAGTGATGCACCCAGAGATCTCTGATCCCAGAGAAGCTGGCAGGAGCCCCAGAGACACTTCATTTTCTCTGTGAAGGGCCAGGTGCCCTGGAATAATGGGTTTGCCCAGAGAGAGGGGCCAAGAAGGGCTGGAGAGACCAGGAGGAGCCATGAGGGGCTGAGAGGGGGTGACAGGAGAGTTTCTTCTAGCTGTGGAAAATCAAGCTATGAAAAGCCAGTGTCCATGAAAGTGAAAGGAATGAGAAGGAGGTGTCTTTCCAAACTGTGGGTCTGAAGGTAGATAAGGCCAGATGTGGAGGGGTGAAAGGAGCAATGGGGGAACCATAAATTCCATAGGAATTCCACTAATTGGCACAGACTGTTACTCAAGACTGTGCTACATCTCTGGATTTAGAGAAAAAGAACAGAGACACAAGGAAAAGACAAAGGGGGAGGTTATACATCAGAGGGGGGTCTTAGGCTTCTCGGGGAGTCTGTACCTCTCAAGTACCTCAGCCAATGAGGAAAGAGAGGGACTTGTGGCTGGGAACTTAGGATAGAAAGTAGGCTGCATCCTCTAAAATTTTGAGAGACCCCATGGGGAATGCCCCATGACCTCTCCCTTTATTTGAATAAAATTAGAGGCTCCTCTGTCTCCTTTTTGGACATAAACTTCTTGTGGATTAATTTTCCTGACAAAGGAGACAGAGGAGTCCTGCAACTTTATTCAAATAAAGGGAGAGAGGCCACTTGGGTGCACTGTGGGGTTTTCTCTCCTGAGCTCTTGGAGGACACAGCCTCCTTTTATCCCAAACTCCCGGCTGCACGTTCCCCTCTTCCTTTCCCCACTGCTGGAGCACAGGAAGGTACAGCCTTCCCGAACCATGTATGCCCCCTTGAACCTGGCATTTTACTCCAAAGTGCAGAAGCTCAAGCTTGTGCTACCCACTTGACTGTTTCAGGAGTCAGGCTCTCTGGGTGTTTAGGTAATCAGCTGCCCAATGGAGGTGTTCAAGAAGCAGGACTTTTGCCCCAGGGGTCTGGGATCCTCCCTTTGCTCCCTGTGGCACAGCCATTGCTGGAGGGGATGGAGGAGAGGGAAGTGGTGCTGTCATTTCCACCAGAGATGTTGGAGATAATGGAAAGTTATCTGGGTCAGAAGAAAGAGGGAAGAACTGATTTACAAAGGATAGTAAACAGTGGATGCCAGGAGCTTTGACCCTATAAATATGAAAACAACTCCATAGGAGGAGTAATTTGGGCTCTTGAAGATTGGTAGTGACCTTTCTCAAGATGTACTGCCTTGGATCTTTTTGTTTTAGCAAAATGAGTTATTGAGGGCTGCCTGGCTAAAGCCATAGCCAGACTACAAAGGAGAGTGCAAGGTGGGAGTGACCTTGAGCTATGAGGCCTTTCCAAGGATGCCAGGTGTATTTTGCTGAGATGCCCCAGACAAGAGGGCTTAAATATCTCCTGGTAGTGTTATGCTGGCTGGCAGATTCACCAGAGGTGTTTCTGGTCTCATCAGCAACTACTGCATCAGTTATTAAAGTACTTTTGGAAAAAATAATTCCAGGATATGGGTTTGTGGAGGCAGTGGACTGGGCTGGAGGAACTAATTTTACAGGTGGATCCTTCAAGGGGTTATGACTGCTTTGAGAATTCAGTGGAACCCTCCATACCCCCTGGCATCCTCAGTATCCAGGTCAAGTAGAAAGGATGAATGGACAAATAAAGAAACACCTTTGAAGCTGGTGACAGAAACTAAGATTCCATGGGCACAGCTTTTGCCATTAGCTGTGGTAAAAATAAGAGCTAAACCCAGAGGAAATTCCCCTTTGAATTAATTTTCAACGTGGCGAGGAGAGGGAAGATGTATGTGGCCAGATACTATGTCTCTTGAAGTCTCTTTGACAGGACCCATTTAGCACAGATGCTGCCTTTGGACTTTGCTGTTCATAACATCCAACTAGGACTGCAGGAACAGCAGTCAGGAGAACTGAACACAGGTAGGCCCTTCATATTTGAGTCAAGGTCTCTAAAACCCCAAAGATCTGGGAGGAAAAGGATGGGAGTCCTTGGCTATCAGTAGCCATGGATCACCTGCAAGGACCTCTAGTGATTAGTGGGCTAATATGAACTGTTATTGTCTACTTTATTCACTGTATTTTCTGTATTCTGTTTCTCTGGATTTACTTGCCACACCTCATGCAGGGGCCAGATGCAAAAAGTTGGGAGGGGATGTTTCAAATGTAAATCTTTATACTTACCATGCTAGGTTGTTAAAAAAGATGAAGTTAATAATAACTAGGGTTTGTAAAGACAAATTGAGAAGTAGGAAGAGGAGGGATTGATAGGGAAGATGTGTGCTTATGTCTATACAAACAATTCTATGGGTGAAGGTGTGGGTGTTAACGTCTTGAAAATAGGTCCTAATGTCTCTACTAACTTCAAGCAGCTGCCTGGTTGCAGAGCCCAGAGAGCCTGACTCCTGAAACAGACAAGTGGGTCTGCACAAGCTTCAGCTTCTGCACTTTGGGGTAAAATGCCAGGTTGAAGGGGGGATGTGTGGTAGGCTGTTTGGGAAAGCTGCACCTTTCTAGCCAATGGAGAAAGGAAGAGGGCAACACGCAGCTGGAAATTTAGGATAAAAGGAGGGTGCAGCCCTAACACCCCAAAAGAGAAAACCCCGCCAGCATGTGCCCTGGTGGCCTCTCTCCCTTTATTTGAATAAAGTTTCAGGATTCCTCTGTCTCCTTTATGAACACTGGGTTTTCATAGTGTGATTTTCTATGCAATTGGGAACTCCTCATGGATGAGAACAGCTTTGTGAAGAATGGAATCCAAAAAGCTGAGAATGTGGTAACTCAGCACAAGGTAACAGAGGTGAAAGCTCTGACCCCCAACATGTTGGCTCAGAAAGCAGAACTGATGGCATTTGACAAGAGCATTATGTCTCTCTCAGAATAAGACTGTAGTTACAGGGACTGACTCAAAATTTATTTTTGGAGTGGTCTACATGAACTCATGTGTGTGGAAAGAGGGAGCTATGAACTTCTCAGGGATCTCCTGTGAAACATAGAAAAATAATACAGAGATTGTTAGAAGGGAGGCAGGTACCTCAAAAGGTGGCAATAATGCATTGTAAAGCTCGTCAATTCAGGGAGACCCCCAGTAAATATTACAAATAGCCTGGCTGACAAATTGGCCAAGGAAGCTGCCAGTGGGGACATCCTGTTGTCCTCACCTAAGAAGTACCAGGATTTGGACAAGGAGGCTGCTGATTATCAGACTGAAGATGAGAAGTTGACAAAATTGTTAAGTTATGAAAAGAATCCTGAAGGATGGTGAATTACACCCAGCAAACATAATAATTCCCCAACACCTGATGATGAAAATGGTGGAGAAACAACAGGAGGTTGCTCACTGGGAAATAGAGTCTATGGTAGAAGTATTGAAACCTCAATTTCAAGCATAGGAATGATTAGTATTATAAAGGCATTGTTAAAAAGTGCCAAACCTGTTTAAAGAAGAAGGCACAATAAATTAGACAGCTTACACTTGGGACTGTGTCTAGAAAGGAAATAGTCCAGGGGACTATTGGCAAATAAACTTTGCAGAGCTTCCTCCACAAAACAGGTAGATACCAGTAGATACTTTTTCAGGATGGCCAGAAACTTTTCTTTGTTGCACCAACAGAGCTGGTCAAGGCGGTAAAGACTTTGTTCAAAGAAATTATCCTGAGGTCTGGACTGCCAGTAGGAATGTCATGACAGAGGTTCACATTTCATTGCTGAAATAGGGCAAAGGCCAAATCAAACAGTTGGACTGAAGTGAGACTTGCACATTCTATGGAGACCTAAGTGGAGCAGGAAAGCAGAAAGAATGAATCAAAGCTTAACAGTAACACTGTGACCCAGAAATGCTGACCTAATTTGAAAAAGATGACAGATTGCACATTGTTACTGGTTTCCCTCAGCTGTAATTCTCACAGCTTCCTTAAGCTTGATCCTGCAGGGGTGGGGTATCTCTACACATGGGTTTTGTGTATAAAGTGATTATACAGCCGCATCTGGACAGTGGGGAAAGACACAGGGACACTGGAAGTGGGACTGTCTGCAGAGACAGGTGGACCCTCTGGAGGAGGACGTGCAGAGGATATTGGAGATGGATTGCTAGGAGTGGATGGGGCTCCCATTACACCAGGGACCCACCTCTGTGGAGGCCTTGAGTCTGGGTTTGAAAAAAGGTGTCTGCTAGGGAAAGCAGGAGCCTCCCTTGGAATGGAGAATGTAAACCCCCTCTCTCCAAATTATCATAACTTTGAAATTAAGGGGCTTTCAGGCAGAGATATAGGAAAAGGAGTAACAATCCTTTACTAATAAGCAGGTGTATAACAAAGTAAACAACACCACTGGCAGCAACAAGAAATAAAAACAAACAAAAACCCCAAACAAAACCAAAAACAACAGTAACAACACAAAACCCCCCAGCACGAGGCGCAACCCAACCCCGGGCAGCGGAACCCCGGCGCTGTCGCTGTCCCTGTGTGCAGTGCCGGGCGCGGCCGGCAGGGGCGCTGGCGGCTCCCGGCGGCCACGGCCCGTGCCATGGTTCCCCCGCGGCCGCAGGGGGCGCTGTGGGCGGGCTCGGGCCGCGCGCGGCGATGGCGGCCGGGCTGAGGGGCCGCCGCGGGCGGCAGCGGAACCTCGGGGCGGCGGCGGGAGCGGCGGGGCGGGCGGGCCCGGGGCGGCGAGCCGCGGGCGGCGGGAGCTCGGCGGCTGCGGCCGGAGCCGTGCGCTGCCTCGGCGGGCGCGGGGGCTGTGGGCGGGCTCGGGCGGCCCGCGGCGGTGGCGGCCTTGGCCCAGGCGGGAGGGGTGAAGAGAGGCCTCGCTCCACAGAGCCCTGGGGATGTCGGTCCCGGCGCCCCGGCAGGACTCCTGGAAACAGCGGGCTGTGGGTCTATGGAAAACTTTAGGGGAAAATATTTTGTTATCCTTCCTTGGTTAGTTTGTTTGTCCCCTCGCTATCCTTAGGGTGAACTTGATGCAAAAAATTTGAATAGGGAGCAAATGGTTACTTAAAAAAAAGTGATTTGCTTTAGGTAATGGCATTGCTTGCTGCCAAACTCAATCGTGTCCAAAAGGAAAATCACTGAAACAAAATGATCAAATTGATAAGGCAAACTGCTCCAAGGCAAAAGGGAGACACCTGCCTCACAGACGGCAACTCTTGCAGAACTTTCTAAAAGCAGTGTTACTCTGTCTGCTGACGGTCTATCAGAGTGTCAGGAAAATTAATCCACAAACACCAGAGGTTTATGACCAAAAAGGAGACAGAGGAGTCCTACAATTTTCTTCGAATAAAGGGAGAGGCCATAGGGCATTTCACTATGTGGTCTCTCCAATTTTTGAAGGAGGAAGCCTCCTTTTATCCTAAGTTCTCTTTCCCCATTGGCTGAGGTACTTGAGAAGTACAGACTCCCTGAAAGCCTAAGACCCTCTTCTAATGTATAACCTCCCCCTTTGTGTCTTCCTTGTGTCAATCAGTGGAATTCCTTATAGAATTTATTGTTCTTCCCATTGTTTCTTTCATCTCTCAGTCTCCGTTTTTATTTGTCAGCAGACTTACAGTGTATTTGTAAAGACAAATCTCTCATTGCATTTATCAATCAGTGGAATCCTTCACATTGATTAGTTTCTCTCTCAGTAGGTAGCTTTATTTACCAGCATACCCACGGTTTGTTTCTAAAGACAAGTAGACTGAGATATTAATTTTTAAGAATTAAGGACTTTAGTTAAACTAGATATTGCTGTGTAGACTTCCCTTTGCTAACTAGATATTGTTGAGGTAAACTTCCCTTTTTTTAACATAAGCCGGATTTAAGGAACTGATAAATCAGGAGACCTGTCAACTTAATCAATAGACTCCAAGAACACAATGTGATCATAAATCAGATAGTCTTGAGAAAACAGGATCCAGGTGTCACCAACACTAAAAGGTTAAAAAGGCAAAGCGAAGAAGACACATCTTACTTCATCATTTTGAGACCCCCCTCCATAAGAAGGACCACCGAACCATTTCAAAGAACAAACTACGCATGCTTAATTGCTTTTTGGCTAATTACCATACGAGTGGGGAATGGGATGGACCAGAGTTATGAAATTGCATTTGTGTTTTGGGTGTTCAACACTTTTGTACATAAAAAGACCCTGTGATCATCTGTAAATTGTGGTGTGTATTCGGGAGCTATCCCGCACGCTGCCGGGCGTCGTAATAAACATACACTTTGTAACTTCAAACTGTTAGAGAGTCTTTGTCCGTCATAGTTGGATATCGGTATTAGATCAATATCCATATTTTTTTAACAAATCGAGACAAGTCCCTCATTCCTTTCAAGAGCAGACCTCACTGAAGACCTGTGGGGAACATCAGAAGTGGTGCAACAAGCACTTCATAGAATAAAAGCTAAAGCTCCACCTGAATAAGTTGCTGCAATTAACTGTTTCACTCAGGCATATTTTGCTGGGGAGTTTGTTTCTCTTCTCTTTTCCAGGAATGTCAAACATCCCTGCATCAACGAGAAGGAAAACAGTTTGAGAGCAGACACACTGCAAGCAGCAAAATCACACTTAATGTGATAACCATTCTTCATGAGGACTCTGTCACTTTGTGTTAGCCACAAGAGGTTCTTACTTCCTTTTAATAATCGTTCCAGTAGACCAAATTTTCACATTTCTTTTATAGTAACCTACCAATCCGTAAGATGGATCTGCATGAAAACAAATGAAATTTAAAGTGCCACCACAAGTGCTTGCAATTTCAGTTTGATAATGTTTGTAATTTGATTGTGTTTTCAGTTCGAGTGACTTGGTGGGAGATCAAATATTAGTTAAAGCATCCTACATATTACTGAGTTTGATTTTTGTCTTACTTGTTTTGTCTTTTTACTAAAAAATGCTGTGGCTAAAGGTCTTAGGGATGCATGTGGGGTAGTATGTGAGTTCGGAAAGGTGGGAGGAAAGAGGTTTTGTCAACTTGAAGGGAAAACTCTGTTTATGAGAGCTCAATTACTCACATCTTGGAGGTGGTGAATTTCCCAACGGAGGTAGAAAGAAGTAAGAGCTGTTAAGGGACATCAGGCAGAGGGCTCAGAAGAGACAATAGGTAATCAATTGGTCAATGGAGATGTTCAAAAAGCAGCACTTCTGCCAGAGTTCTCTGGTATCCTCCCTTTGCTCCCCGTGGGCCAGCTGTTGCCAGGGGAAAAGGGGGGAGTGATGGTGGTGTCTTTTCCACCAGAGGACTTGGAGATAATTAAAGGTGGTAGAGCTGTAGAAAGAGTGGAGAATTGATTTACAAAGGACAGTAAACAGTAGATGCCAAGAACTTTGAGCCTGCAAATACTGAGATAGCTCCATGGGGCAAGTCCTTGGGACTCTCAAAGGACTGCCTTGACATTTTTTTTTGTTTTAGCAAAACGAGCTAAAACTGAGGGCTGCCTGGCTAAAGTTAACAGCCAGCCTGCAGAGGACATTGCAATGCGGGGGAAATGACCTTGGGCTATGCTTCCTTTCCAAGGATGTCGAGTGTATTTTGCTGAGATGCCCTAGGTAAGAGGGCTTAGATAGTGTAGTGATAAGGCAGCTGGCAGGGTGGTCAGAGGAGTTTCTAGTCACTTCAGCAACCATTTTCTCAGTTAACAAATGATTTCTGAATATGGGATTGTGAAGGCAGTGGACTTGGACAAGGGAACTCATTTTGCAGAGTGGTACTTCAAGGGATTATGGCTGCTCTGATGTCCTCTTCAGTGGGATCTCCATACCCCCTGGCACCCTGAGAATTCAGGTCAAGTAGAACAGATGAAAGGAGAAATAAAGAAACACCTTTAGAAGCTAGCGATAGAAACCAAGATGCTATGGATGTGGCTTCTGACATTTGCTTTGGCAAGAATAAGGGCCAGACCCAGAGGAGATATTCAATTATCTCCCTTTGAATTGATGTTCATAACTCCTTACCCTTTTAATTCTCAGCATGGGGGGGGGGGGCACGTTGAGAAGTGATGTATATTTAAAACAATATGTGGCTGTGATACTGCCTCATGTGAAATCTCTTTGATAGAAAGCCCAGTTAGCAGAGACACTGCCTTTGGACTTTGCTGTCCACAACATCTGACCAGGAGATTGGCTCCTAGTTAAGGAGTAGAAAGAAGCATCATTGGTGCCAAAATGGACCTTTCCAAGTATTACTGACCACAGAAACAGCCATCAAGACAGCTGCACATGGGGGTGAGATATTAATTTTGAAGAATTAAGGACTTTAGTTAAACTAGATATTGCTGACGTAGACTTCCCTTTACATTTTGAAGAATTAAGGACTTTAGTTAAACTAGATATTGCTGTGTAGACTTCCCTTTGCTAACTAGACATTGTTGAGATAAACTTCTCTTTTTTTAACATAAGCCGGATTTAAGGAACTGATAAATCAGGAGACCTGTCAACTTAATCAATAGACTCCAAGAACACAATGTGATCATAAATCAGAGAGTCTTGAGAAAACAGGATCCAGGTGTCACCAACACTAAAAGGTTAAAAAGGCAAAGCAAAGAAGACCCATCTTACTTCATCATTTTGAGACCCCACCCCATAAGAAGGACCCACCGACCCATTTCAAAGGACAAACTACACATGCTTAATTGCTTTTTGGCTAATTACCATACAAAGCGGGGAATGGGATGGACCAGAGTTATGAATATGCATTTGTGTTTTGGGTGTTCAACACTTTTATACATAAAAAGACCCTGTAATCATCTGTAAATTGTGGTGTGTATTTGGGAGCTATCCCTCACGCTGCCCGGCGTCGTAATAAACATACACTTTCTAGCTTCAAACTGTTAGAGTGTCTTTGTCTGTCATAGTTGAATATCGGTATTAGATCAATATCCATATTTTTTTAATAAATCAGGGGACCCATCACACTTGGGTCAGGGTCCCTGAATCCCCAGGGATGTGGACATCTCAGCTGAAGGAGAAGGACAGGAGGCCGTGACTGGCACTCCACAGGAGTGGACAGGAGCAGCAGCCAGAGTGTTGATACCAGGTGAAGCTGCATGTGCCTACCCACAGACTGTTTGCTGGAATTGTCTGTATGGGCATTGTGATAAACGAGTTCCACTCTCTTTTTAAAAATTTACAAGTTTCATAAAAAAAATTAAAAATAGACAAATTAGGAGACAGAATGAGCAAAGCCTCTTGGCTGAGGGGGCTTGGCACAAGGTCAGCCCGTAGCCCACCTCATCCTTTTAGGACTTGTGTCTTTAAGGAGCACTGTGTTGAATATTTAATAGATGTTAATCAAACATTCTTCTTTTGATCAGTTTTAAGTATTCCCGACTATCTTATCTAATAGATGTATTTTGTGGGTGGCTCCACTCAGTCTGGTTACATGTGTGTAAATTTTCTTCTGAGGTTCTTTGGGTTTTTTTTCATTTGGATAAGAAACCAGAAAGTTAATGGGTTTTTTATAAAGGGTCACAAGGTTACCCCCCCTCCCATAACTTCTGGCTTGGTGGTTTAGAGGTTACAAAGAAGAGATAAAAAAACACAAAAAACCCCCCTCAGTCTTAACTCTCTGGTATAATCAGAAAATACACATTCATTACCCTTCTAAACTCTTATTAATAAAATATAGTACAGTGTAATTATACTTATAGTACTCATGTTAATATTTGCAAAAAGCCAATTATATAATATACATTTTTAACAATGCAGATCTTAATGCTTGAGCCATGTTTCTCATTTACTACTGTTCAAACTCTTGGTTTTTTGGAGGGGGTGGGGGGGTGGTGTTTATGTGTTTACAAATCCAATAACAATCCTCATTAAGAGTTGCAAAACATGAAGCCATTTTGATCCCAGGCAGATGGCAACTAAATGAAGTTTAATTAAAGAATGAGAGCTTTGATTCAAATAATTAAAAAAAAATATAGTGCACCGAGACACTAAAGAACAGCATAAACAGCATCTGTGCTTTTATTCAGAAGCCTGAATGCATTTTTGAGGAATCCCTTTGCGATGCCTTCCAGAGCAATCCCAGGTTGAGGGATGCAGCTCGGCAGGCAGAGGGTGCCTCCCCAGGATTCTACTTCCTCTGACCCTAGGGAAAGGCTGGGGAAGTAATTGTTATAAATGCCTATTATAAAGTTGGCTTTTCGTAAGACGTGTGCTATATGATTAATAACTTTGTGGTAAAGATACAAGTTTTTATTTCTGCTGTTAGTAAAGGAAATTAGGCATAGTGGTAGTAGTTGATATAGTACTTACCTAAACTGTCTGTTTGGCTGGGATAACATCCAGTGAACATGTAAAGAAGACTCTGCTATTGATACACCAACTATCAGCATCTCCCATCTGAAGAAAGCACGGACCAAGGCCCAATCTGGAGGTGATGATGAACACAGCCAATGAACACGCAGCTCTAAAAAGGCAGAGCCAAGGAGGGGCCATGCAAAACAGTCCCTGGAAAATGGAAACCAGTTTATGGAAAAATATGAATATTCAACAGACTGCTACAATAGAAAGGGCATTTAAAGAAAGCCTCTGAAATAGCAGGGTGTGGTCTTGGCTAAATGCCAAGTCACCCATCCAGCCATACTTTGTTTTTTTATCTCCTAATTGTCTTATTTTCTATTAAACCTATTTCTTAAAATTTATATAGAAAGCAAACCTTGTTTTTCACACCAGCCATTTCTATTTTGGAGAAGTAGAACTATGAAAGATGTAGTCTGGGGGTCTTTGAGGGTCTTTGGTATTTCCTACAAACCAATTCTGCTAATAAGGTGTTATTAGCAAGGTAATGAAATAAATCTACTCTCTGCATTTTAGCTGTGGTTTGAGGATTATCCTTGGTTACTTGTATGTGTTGATTGACACAGAGAGATACAGAACAGTAGAAAGGATCCCAACCTGGAGAAAAACCAAATTTCAATTCTTCTGAGGACCCATGTCATAGCAATAATGGTCTTAACCAGCAGAAAGCAACTGGCACATATATCACTCAAAATGAATGATTGTGATTTTGTGTAATCAAAAGGCACCTTCTCTGTCCCCAGAACAATCCATGCCTGCAGGGCAACAGTCTGGACACAGCTTCTGAATGGTGTCCTGGCAGTGAGCTTCCTTTCCCTAGGCAAGTAAACTCCTCTGGTCTTCCAGAAGGATTTGCTTCAGTAACTTTTAAGCAGAGTGTACTTATGACATCTAAATCTGTATGAAATGGTCAGTATTGGCTGTGTGTGCAGGAAGGTGCCAACTGGCAGATAGCAGTGTGCAGGTATGGTGGAGCATGAAGTTATGGATGTCTTCTATTGAAAATGCCACCTAAACAGCAAAGGGAACTGACAAATTGATATAGTAAATAGTTGTGGCTGCTTAGAGAGATTTGGTGTTCTTTGTGCTCAACTTCTTCACCAGTGGTTGTTCACCTGCACAGGGTCTGCAAAAAAGGAACTGTCCAAGTACCACAGGGTGAAATCCACTGGTTTTTAATCATTTGGGAATGATTTTTAATCTTTTAAGGGTTTTGAAGTGTTTTGGGGCTTGGGATTTGTCTTTCTAGGCTGCTGCAGAATGCTTCTGTCTCCCACAATGTAAATGATCAGGACAGTTATGTCCAACTGAACAGCTGCAAGGAGCCACAAGATCCATGATATCTTGAATCACTCAGATTATTTGTTTAGGCTACTCTGGTCAGGGTTTGCAGCTGGGTAATTGTTTTGCACAAGTCCACAGCCTTCCGTGATGGTACTAGAATGGCCAAAGCATATCCTGCAGGGCCCTTTTCCAGCTTCTGAGCTTTATTCCCTAGATGGATTTCTTGCTATTTATTACAACTAGGAGGAAGCTGAATGCTTGCATTTCTTTACAAATAAGATTTAAAGATGTAGTGTTTGGTGGCTAACTCTTGGCCAACTCTAAAACACAGTCCACATTTTGAAAATATATCAGCAGTTTTGGGAGTCTACACACCGTAAATAAAATGTTATTTATCAAAATGATAGTTTGATTTAACATATTTTGGTTTTAATTGCCGTACTTTTTATTTGGATCAAATTTTGAAATTATCATAGTCCTTCAAATGGAAAGCTTTCCATCCACATTTACTACACTGAACTTAAATTCGAAGGAAAGGAATAGTGATGTCAGACAAAACATTTCACTCTTTTTTCCCACGAAAAAAGATCTCATAGATAGCATTTATTACGCTTAACGCCTTTGAAAATGAAATAAAAAAACTGTTGTGCTACGAAGGTCCTAATTAACCCCAAGTAATGCTTTCTGCTGGCGGAGGCTGTTGCTGCCATGGTTGGTTCTGGAGAGCTGTTCAGAGTGCCGATGCGTACCAACACGGCGCTGGGTGACTCCCGGGACCCTCCCGGCTCCCGCAGCAGGAAGGGCCGTGCCCGGCCGGCGCCCTGGCGCGGTGCCCGGCGGGAGCACCGGCCCGAGACTGCGTCTCCCGGCGGCCCCTGCGAGCGCCTGCGCCGCGGCGGCTGCGCCAGGCACCATCCCCCGCCCGGCGCGGCGCTGGGGTCGGCCCGACACCGCGCACGAGGAGCGGGGCCGCGCAACGCCGCCGAGAGCCCGCGGAGAAACCGCCGCTGCCGCGGCCTTTCCCGCGTAGCCGCGGGACGTGTTCAGCAAGAGGGACCGGGCTGCCAGCCCTCCGCAGCGGGTGAGTGAGGGGGCAGTCGCGGGGCCGGCGGGTGGGGCGAGGGCCGGACGGCGGCGCGCGGTCCCGGGGGCTGCGGGGCCGTGAGGGGCCGATGGGGCCCGGCGGCCGGGGCCGCTCCCTCAGGGGGGTGCGCTCGCTGCTGCCGGCCCCGCCGCTGGCAGTGGGGGGCGCTGCCGCCGCGCCGCCGCAACGCCGCCTTCCCATTGGCTGGCGGGGCGGCGCGCGCGTGCGCGGGCCGTGCGCGTGGCGGCGGCCGTCGGGGCTCAGGGGCGGAGCGGCGCTGGAAAATGGCTGTGGGGGAGCCCGGGCCGGCCTCGGGGCCGCGCCTGCGGGCACAGCACCGGCTCGGTCCGGTCCGCTCCTGTGTGCCGCACCGCACGGCCGTGACGTGTGCAGTCCTCAACCTGTCCTGCGCCCAAGGCAGGGACTGGCACCCAGGCTCCATTCCGCTGGGTAGAAATGGTGGAATCGCATAAAGCTTTGGATTGGAAAGTATTTAAAAAGTCATGTGGTTCTGACACCTTCCACTAGACTAGGTCGCTCCTAGCACTGCCCAGCTTGATGAGGAACACTTCCAGAATGGGGCAGCCACAGCTTCTCCGGGCAGCCTGTGCCAGGGCCTTACCACTGATGCCCAAAAGATAGGCCAGAAATATATCCCCATGGACCGATGTCTGTAGAGCAGGTATTTGTTTATTGCAGCGCTGGTGCTGAGGAGGATATCTCCACCTAACTCAAGTGGAGATATCTCTCCACCCATGTCAAGTGCTGTGGTATATTTGTACAGTAAGTATTGCTTAGTGTTCACTATGTCACTATTACATCATGTTTTTGCCAGAACTAATTTACATGCTGTGATCTCATGGTTATCAGATAGTTCTTTTGCACTGCGCTTGTACCTCCCCAGTTTGGGGGTCACCGGTGGTCTTTGATGGAGGCTTCCGAGGTCTTCTTCATATCTCTGAACTTCTCAACTTTGTCTTCAGAGCATGCACCGTTACAGTGTTCTTGGGCCTATCTGGTCCTAACCAGTCTAAAGGCTTTATTTTGTGGGAAATTTGCTTTACATTTGGCAATTTCTCATTAGTGCTATACTTATATATCTCTAAAGCTATCCACCTATATTTTTTAGTTATTTTTTGTCTATTCAGCATTAAGCAACTAGTTAGCTATATAAACGCCATTACATTGTATGGAAAGTTATTTATATCAGGTTATACAGGTATAAAAAGCTGTGATTCAGGTTATATTGATGTCAGGTTACATAGATATATAAAAAGTCACTATTTTAGTTATACTGATATCAGGTTATGTAGATATATCAGGTTATATTGGTATCTTGTAACTCAAGCGACTTATATAGGCATCACCACCTCAAATATCCAGTCTAACCCTGCCTTCTGTCAGTGTGAAAGCCCTTCCCCCTAGTCCTGTCTCTCCAGGCCCTTGTTCAAAGTCTCTGTCCAGCTCTTTTGTAGGCTACCTTCATGTTCTGGAAAGCCACAGTTAGGTCATCTTGGGGCTTCTTTTCTTCAGGCTGAACAATCCCAATTCTCTCAGCCTTTCCTCGTATGTGTGTTGTTCCATCCCTCCAGTCATCCTAATGGCCCTGTGTGTGACATTAGAGCCACCAGCAAAGAGCAACTCCAGCTGACAACAAAGAATGGCTGCAGAAGCCTGTCAGCCTGGTGTTAAAGAGAGGTTGGCCTATAACTGTACATCTGTATGGACATATAACCTTATTAGCCTCTCTTGGCTTCACGACAGAGTTTTTAAATGCAAAATATTTTTGGTATCACCTGTTGTGTTGCCATTTCTTTGTTTGCAGACTTCTTTTACCAAAGATTTGGTATCTAAGGGGCTTGAGCGAAACATCTGCATGGTGACTATTTCATGAATGCAGCTGCCCCTGTAAGTTAATCATGTAGCTAGCTGAGTTGTTGGTGTACAAGTCTTTCAGTCAGTATCTCACAATAATGAACAGACTCCTTTTGTAAATATTATTTTTTTCTGCTTGTTTAACTCTGCATTTAAGATAACAAAATCCAATAAAGCATTTTAAAGGAAAGAAAACAGTAACTAAACTAAAAAAAAATAGACTTATTATTCTGCTGTGTAAATTAGATGGCATAAAAATTTGTCTTCTAAACAAACTGGAATTGGGGACCCTAGGGACTAGTGAGGTGCCACTACTGGTAACCTTTTTCCATATCCATCAGGATGTGAGAACTTTTTCATAGAAATTTGATGGAAGCTTGCGTTCCTCTGAAAAGATTGTGTATTTGTAATTTTCTGACACATTCCCAAACGCCGGCTTGTCGAGTTGACTTTTATTTCTGGTCTCTGGACTTTTTATTCTGGATGAGGAGACCCTCATAATACAATTGAGCAATGTTCTTCCTTTAATGCAAGGAAGAGCACATGTAATTCATTCCATGGAAATCAGTGTTCTGATTCATTTGGTTAAATGTAATAATAAGAACAAGGGGTAGAGCTGCAGGAGGAATGAAGTGACCAAATGGAGGGGACTTGTGGGATGATTGAAGAGATGGAATTTCCATGGTTTGCATCAGTGAAGCAAATTTTTTGATCCAGAAGAATGAAAAAGGTTTTGGTTGTCCTTAAACCTATGTTAATCTTATGTTTGCTGTTTGTGACCCTTGTAGTATAGAAATACAAAAGACCATCTTGCACTAGTGAGGACAGCAATTTCTGTCTCTGAAAAATGTGTCAACAGCAATGCTGTTATAATTAAAGAAATACCAACAGAGTTTAGATTAATTAACTTCTCAAATATTCTGTTTGTTGATGGATACACAGAACTAAAGTAATTATTGGTGAACCTGGTCATCATGTTGACTAAGTAAATAAAATTACACTGGTAAAGACAGGAATTATCAGATGGTCAGGTGTGCTGTGATCAATTTTTCATTTTCTTTACATGATTCCAGTGTAATTTATGAATGCCTAGATGCTGCAGTAGAACGCTTCAAATAGCAGCCCCCTGTTCCATGGTTGTTTTGCTTTTGGTTTTTGTGTGTCAGACAAAGCAATTCTAGAGAGGGTATCTGTTATGTCTGGGTTTCTCAAGGTTGGTGCGTCTGCCTTGTGTGAGTTCAGGAGTGATGGAAAGTTTTTCCTCTATCTTGTCCCAAGTATTGCAAGTGTTCTTGTTCTGAACAGTAGAAGCCATCAAGAAGGAGTGCCATACATATTTGTATGTATGTTTGTTTGGAGTGACATGACATGATCTGGCATGAGAGACTGGAATTTTAAAAGTTAATGCATCAAACAACTGGCCATCTGCAAAAGCAGCAGGTGCTTTGCTGAGGCCTGGTTTTCACTTCCTAACCAAAGGGAAGGAGAGTTTTTGAGAGTGTGGTGATTAAACCTCGGATCTATATAAGAAAAGGTCAGGTGCAGAGAGAATGCACATCTGCCACAGGAGGCTGACTACAACAAATCAGCCGTGTTTAGCGACAAGCTGGATATTCATCCAGATGGGGAGAAGGCTGATAAGAGCCATCAGAGACCTTCAGAGTGCCCAGACTCATTTCTGAGGCCTTCCCACAATATAATTGTGCAGGACCAGCAGTGTTACAGCAGACGGAAAACGGGAAACCCCGGGATCCCCGAGGCCCTTCCCGCTCCCAGGAGCCTCTCCGGGCCCCGTTCGGGAGCCGCCCGGCGCCCACACGGGTTCGTGCCGCGGCCCGCGCCCGCCGAGGCAGCGCACGGCTCCGGCCGCAGCCGCCGAGCTCCCGCCGCCCGCGGCTCGCCGCCCCGGGCCCGCCCGCCCCGCCGCTCCCGCCGCCGCCCCGAGGTTCCGCTGCCGCCCGCGGCGGCCCCTCAGCCCGGCCGCCATCGCCGCGCGCGGCCCGAGCCCGCCCACAGCGCCCCCTGCGGCCGCGGGGGAACCATGGCACGGGCCGTGGCCGCCGGGAGCCGCCAGCGCCCCTGCCGGCCGCGCCCGGCACTGCACACAGGGAGCGCGCCGCTCGCTCGGCACAGGGGAGGGCGCGCCGCGCTTCTGCTGCTGCTGTTTGTGTGCGGGGTGCGGGCTGTAAGGGGCTGCTGTGCCCTCTGCCGCACTCTGCATGGAGCGCCCTGCACTGAAAAGTTATAACTCGGAGAGAATGGGGTCATACTCTCCATTCCAAGAGAGGTTTCTGCCTTCTTTGGCAGGCACCTGTCTTTATAACTAAGACATATAATATAATATAATATAATATAATATAATATAATATAATATAATATAATATAATATAATATAATATAATATAATATAATATAATGTAACCTGTCTTTATAACTAAGACATATAATATAATATAACGTAATGTAATGTAATATAATATAATGATGTATACTTTTATATATATGTGTGTGTGTGTGTATGTATATATACACACATACTGATCTTTCACTGTTGTTTCACTCTAAACTGCCTCAGGAGGTCTGTTAGCATAAAACTTTTACCCTGCCTTCAGTGGGTTGTAACATTTGGTCTTTTTGTCCCTTTAAAAGGAAAATTCAGGCATGTTTTTAGTGCTGTATCGTGGTGGTCTTCACCTTAGGTGGTATGCTGGTTGTAACTGAGATAGGTAGTTTTCTTAGTAGCTGGTCTAGGACCCTGTTTTGGATTTCTGCTGGAAACAGTGGTGATAACTCAGGGATGTTTTCATTTCCCCTGAGCAGTGTTTGTACAGAGCCAAGGCCTTTTCTGGTTTTCTCCCCAGCAGTGAGGAGGCCGGAGGGCACGAGGAGTTGGGGAGGACCCAGCTGGGACTGCTGACCCCGGGGCCACCCCAGACAGTGTGGTGTCATGCTCAGCATACAGAGCAGGGTGAAGAAGGGAAGTGTAGGTCTGAGAGATTTTTAGTCTGCTAGCAGCTGCTAACATTTTCCAAGGAAAAGTTTCTCAAGAAACCTTTTTCTCAAAACAATCTTGGTAAACAACTGTCCTTTCTCAAAACAATCTTTGTCCAGCTGGTGTTTGCTGTTTTTCTGGTTTAACCAATAGCATTAGAGAGGTGTCGTTCCTATTCACCAACCATGTTAAGTCTGTATTGGAACACCTTATAAAAGGTAGTAAGAATTTAAACAGTAAAGCCTTCTTTTCTATGCACTTTGCCTTCTGAAAATATCTGGGGTCTTCTGTGTCCTACAGGGACAGGGAAGGATGGATATTCAGAGTGATGGCCTTTGTTTTTCCAAGTCACTGTTAGATGGCATTGAGCCATGTGCAGCCCTGGTTCATGCCTGAGATGTTTTGGTTTTCTGAAATTCTTTTCCCAGGGAATTTTCTGTAAACAAGAGAAATGTTTTTGTAGCTGTAAACTTTGTTTACATTCTTTCCCTAGGAGGGACTTCTCCTGATGTCCCTCTGGTCTGACCAGTGTGATTTAAGAAGTTTGTCTTTGTTTCAACAATCAAATTCGTCTGCGTAAAAAAGTATAAGGGAGACACATCCCAAAAATAAAGGAGTAATTTTCAGCCTTCAGGTTGGAGTCTTGTGTTGTTGTAGTGTACAGCAGCATCAGCCGTGCTGTCCTGGTGTCTTGGTTCAAGACAATTTTAAGAGATAGACAGTCTAAATGAGTTACCTCCACTTAGTTTTGGTCAATCCCTTTTACCAATTAAGAGAAAATGAATATGAGCAGAGATAAGTGAAAAAACAACCGTGTACTAATAAGCAACAGGCAAAAAAAAACCAGTAAATAATCATTAGCTACAAAATTGCTAAATATCACTAATTCCTGGGAAACAAAGAGACACCCAAAGTGGCAGAAATACCCTTTCCAAGATGGTGCCTGCCACAGGTGACCACGTGTAGGGAGACAAAGGGAAAATGGTATCTGACCCTCCCCCAAGAAGGTGGCCTTCACAGGTGACTCTGTGATCTGGGAGGCAAAGGGAAAGGGTGGTGGCAAACCCTACAGGGAAGGTGAGAGCTTACAGAGCAGTTCTAGTGGCAGATAAGAGTTGCTCGGGGTGTGTGAGATCAGTGTGTGTTGCTGCTCACTAAACCTGCTAGACTCTGCCAGTGTTGGTTCTGCTGCCTCAGGTCCCTGCTCCGATGGTAGGGGGAGAACTGACTCTCCACGCTGAAAAGCAGTGCCTCACCTTGGATCAGCTTAGGTTCATGCTGCTGACAGGTATTGCAAAATCCATTTGGAAATGGTTTCTGATTGCTCAGTGCAATCAGAACTGAGTGCAGTTTATAAACTCAGAGCAGTTTATCTGAGTTACTGCTGTTGGGAGCCCAGAAAAACTCAAGGGAAACAACCCCCTCATAAGCAAAGCTTCCACTTTGAGCAAATGGTACCAGGCAAGAGAGAGCTCTTTACCTGAGCCAGAAACCACAGACACTACACTCCAAGGTTCAAGTGACAGTAGCAATCTTTGTTGTTCACAGCTCACATTTATATAGTTTTCAAAAACTGTGCATTCGATTCCAGTTGGGTAACAACTTGTTACCATCCTGTTCACTGGCCAGCAGCTGCCTGTGTCTGTGCTCGCCAAAGATTGGCCAGCACCTGGTCCTTGCAGTTAAGTCCTTCTGCTTTTCAGTGCTCTTTACTAAGAATGTTGACTTCCTTTCTTTCATGGGTACAGGCTGATGCAGTCAAGGTCAGGGTTACTTGTGTCTGTGAGGCCTTCAGGCCAGCTGTTAGCTGTTACAGTTCTCACTTTTTTTTTATTACAAAGGCAGTTTCTGTTGTCCTCTGTAGAGCCCTTTGCAGACAGGATAACAAACACAATGAGCGAAATAATTATGATAGTACAAAAATGATAAGCCCAGTTTGACTGGGGTTTTTTACCCAGCTTGATGAACCTAACCCTTCTAGTAATCTATCCCAGAAAATCTTTCAGACAACACATGCCATCAAATTTTTCACAGCCATGTCCATGAGCTAACAAAACAAAATGAACAGCAGCACGATTTTGCAAAGTAGCATGTTTTGTGCTATTTATATCTAGCCAAAGCACTCAAAATTAAGAAAGTTTCATTTATCTTTTTTTGCTACAAAAGAAGCCAATGTATTTAATTCAGAAATTATCAGAGGTTAAATTCTGCTTTCCTGTTTCAATTTGGTCTCACATATCAGGTCCTGGTGTATAAAAAATACACATCTTTCAGTTGACAATGTCCCTAAAATGTCTAACTGTTGGGGATTAAGCGAAGCAACAGGTAAATTGTCCTCCCAACAATCCCGTAGTTTATACAGTGGGTTGTGGTATTACAACTGTTCTGGCAAGAGTGTTGCATTTTGACAACATTTTAATTACTTTTGTACTTTATGTGCCATTCAAGGGTACACCTGCTAAGCAGATGCAAAAAGGTTGTTTTGATTATGCCATAGATGCACAAAATCACGCTGATTCAATGAATGGAACAACGATACCCAAACATTGTTACTGTTCCACAGTGTTGGCTGGTGGGCCATCAGGGAGGTGTTACTGGTTGTGATCCAGAGCAGAACACAGAGCAGGGTGCACAGATGGGGAAGGTACCCATCAAATGCTGGCATCTGTAGGAATACAAGCATACCAGCAGCCCCAAGTGACAAGGTCCCAAAGACCTTCCTGCTTGCTGGTAATGAGGTCCCATACTGCAGGGTTGGGCAACTGGATGTCACTAGAGGTTTGCAGTGACAGAAGATAACTTAACAGGGGTTTAGGAATCTGGCAATATCACCAGATGCTTTAGCGTATACAGGGATTTGGCCACCCTACTCTGCGTGGTTTCACCACACATTCCCCTGTTGGTTTTTCAAGGATGCGCTTCCACGTTCCATGGGCATGCTCAACAGTGGCAAAAGGATCCATTCTAAAATGTAGAGTGGGTCAGACCACTGAGTGTGCCACTGACCAGTGATACCGTAGGGTACAAATCAATAATAACAATAACAATAAACACTCTAATACAAACTTCAGGACATATCTGATGAACTTGTCAGTTTGTTATGGCCCACTCTACTGTTTCAAGGGTGGTTTTTGTTTCCAGAGTTAATTTCCTTGAAGAAGTTAACTCAAGGTCACCTTTAAGAATATTAAACAAGGTTGGTAGTTGTGGGGCGCTTTACCCTAAATAGAGCCGTACCCGGTTGACATACATATTTGTCAAAAGTTTTTGTGCATCATTCAGTGTTTGAACCTTGGAGCAAGGGTCCTGACTATTAGGAGGTCAGACAGAACAGATGACACATCTGAACCAATACGGCTTCCATGTCAAATTCCTCTTTATTCTCACAGCGAGTTATATAGGTTCACCACATAGTTTACAGTTACAGGCTATACAAAGAATCCAACAACCCTTATTATATCTAAGTCTTAAGGTGGCTAAAGTGTTAGAACTACAATTCTACGTTTAGAAACCCATTACTTCCCAGAACACTTTAATACAAACTGTGAATTTCTAACTGCGTCACTGTGGCCTATGGGCTCGGGCCCACAGGCTCTGCAGGTCAAAGGGCCCAGTCTGAAATTGCTCACCCTCAATCAATCCAAATATAACACTCTAAAAACATCCCAACACCCACTCACAACTGCCATTAATTTAATATGTTTCCAAAAAGTGACAGGATCATATGCTGAGATAGTAACTGATATTGGTTGCATGGTAAAAATACCCTCTTTAAGGGTATCTCCACTCCTCTCCTTGCAGTTGGTTATTACCTATCACGTCGGGGTCACCACATAGTGCAGTAGAGACAGACACAACACTCCAAGGTTCAAGTGACAATGGCAATCTTCATTGTTCACAGCTCACATTAACAGAATTAACAGCAGATATCCCCGTGGGGGTAGTGGAAGAGTGAACAGAGAACACCAACAGTGCTCCCCTGAGCGGAGAGAAGAAACACTGCTCCACCTGGTTTTTAACAGCTGGTTTGTTATCAGAGAAAGCAGTTACCCCCTCCCTTCTGGACTCACAACTGATAAAGAAAAATCACTCCAGCCAGGTTTTAGTAGATGGAATAGAATAAATTTGTTTGTTTTGGGTTGGTTTTTTTTTGGTTACAAAACCCAAGGCACTGCAGCTTTGGATGAAATAGCAGGAAACATGAATGACTAGAAGAGCAAGCACTTTCTCCTGTTAATTTGCCTATTTGTAGAGGGCTGTGTTCTATAGGATTTTGAATTTATTATTTCTTTGCTTCCGTAAGAGGGGCTTTCATTTTTTTGCACTGTTGTATGTATCTGAAAAAAGTTTTTCCTTTCATTTTACAGGAGCAAAATGGCTCAAACTATTGCACCAGCAACATCCATCCATGATGAGGAATCCTTGGAAAGCAGAGTGGTGGTTAATTTTCTCATGTCAGGACTTGAGTCAGTGGTATGTAGAGAAGTTAAATTTCTGCATCATAAATCTGTCTTGGTATTTCCAGGATTATATCAGTATAATGCTTCCCACTGGGCAGCAGGGAAGGTGGATTGTTGTGTCTGTATCATATTGTGCTATCAGTAATGTTGTTTCTTCTTGTGATGTGGTTGTTTTAAAAATTATTTTGTCAAACAATCAGGAAATATTTATTGATAGATTAGGTACAACGTGGTTGAAAGGCAAGAGTTCTGCTTTTTTGTCTATACAAGTCTATATAATTTTGCTAATGCATCTACAATGCTTTTAAGATTTCTGATGAATAGTGTTCCAGAGGTGTAAATTTTGCTTTGCTACTGGCTGGTATCATGTTGCTCACAGTACCTTCTGAAGGGTGGATGCTGGCAGCAGTACAGTAATTGTTTTACATCATATCACATACATTTTTATTAACTATATCTTAACTACAATAACAAAAGCTTTTTCTTTTTCTTTTTTATAGTGTAAAGAACTTGCCAAGTCCAAGGCAGAAATTGCCTGTATTGGTATATATGCAAGAAATATTTTTGTAGTTGGAACTGAGAGAGGAAAAGCCTTTGTCAACTCTAGGGAAGATATTAAGATGGATTTTACAGAATACTGTAAGTTTCATGTTTTATTTTTGTATGTCACAAGCTGCATAATGTATATTGCATAATATTGGTAACTTTGGGAGCAAAATTCTGTCTATCATGGCTGCATGCTGTAATTATATTGGCTATGGCAAATCTAGCTGTTTAGGAACATTAAATGAACAGTAACAGTGGTCTTTTCTGGAGTGTTATTTCTACAGTGGTTGGAAATGTTCATTTTCCCCCTTGTACCTTGTTCCTTCAGTTCAGTATTGTAATGGTTTTAGTTTGCCAATTTGAGTTTCCTGGCCAATGCACTAAATAATGTGGTGGGTTAAGTGCCCTCTAGAATTACTTACTCATTCTCTGTTGTGCAATAAGAATTAATAGGAGAGCAAAGCAGGCTCAAAACAGAACTAAAAAAAAAAATCAGAATAAAACTTCCAGAGCACTTCTCCCCCCACAACCTTCTTTTTTTTTTTTTTTTTTTCTACTGACAATGTTCAGAGACAAAACCTTAGGACTTAGGTCAGTTGACCACCTCTAAACTAGTCTTTCATCAGTTCTCTTAGGGAGAGGAGTCTTTATTGCCATGTCGTGGAGACTTCAGAACAAAAGTGTTCTCTCATGGCTTCAATTCTCACAAACAGCAGCCACCCAGAAATCTGCATTCGTGAAGTCCCTCCCTTCTCATGGAGCCTTCCCACAGCTACGTTCATGGGCTGTGTCAAACTCATGGAGTACTATTTTAAGGAAACGTTCTCTTCATCTGTCTCTGAGATCATCTTTGTCTCTAGAAACAAAGGTCTTCTTTCCCTGGGGGCAGAGGGTCTTTCATCACTCTCATCTCTCTCTCTGTTCAGGCTTCTCATGAGATCACAGCTGCTTCAACATCTACTTGTTTCAGAACAAACGCCTTTGCTCATGTCTGCAATTTGAGCTCTCCATCTCCCCATACTGTTTCCATGAATTAAAGGGATGTTTTAGTGTATCAAGTCCATCACCATGACCTTGCAAAAGAATTTCAGCCTAAGACTAAGGCATCTCCTCATTCTCCTCCAATCTGGGACTTGACTCTTTCTTCACTGACGTTGGTGTCTTCATGTTATTTCTTTACATGTCTTCACTCTGTCCTTTTTTCTCACTTGACAGAGGATTAATGTCCTGCAAGTTTCATCTGTGCAATGAAAGAATTAATATCTCACCCAGGGCCTGTAGATGGTCAAGATGGTGAGTGGTGGCCAAATGCTGATGGATTTTAGGCCACACAGGAGGCTGTGCCAGGATCTCAGGGGCCCAGCCAGAATGGCCACAGCTGCCCATGGCTCAGTTACCTTGCTACCTTAAGAAAATGTGTTAGGAGTTAATAACAACAATGCTTTTTAAAATTTTAGTATGATTGTGTAGCAAGTGTTGAAAAACCAGTCAACAGGCATTAATTATTTAAAACCGAGTCACATAGTGTATTCTTCTGGGCTCTGCTTAATGAAGATGGCTGTGAGCCCTATGTTACAGTGAAATAGACTGTTTCAATCAGAGTAGAACTGCATGTGCTTGTATCCAGAGCATGTGGCTTGGGTAACCTGCAGTATCAGATATTCTAGGCCTGTGTAAATTTGTACTGCATATAGGAAGAGCATGTTCTTTGAGCACCTGCTCATATTGAGCATATGGACATGTGTAGATACTTCTGCACTGTAAACAATCAAGATCACATTGATCTTGCTCTAACAGTACCTTTTCATTTGAGTTTCTGTCCCCTGCTAAAGTGTATTGTGTGTTCAGTTGCTCTTGCATGGTCTTGGCAAGATGAAGTGCTTCTGGATTGTCATCTCTGGATTGCTGTGAAGTTTTGGGTTATCAGCTATCCTGAACAGGTGACTTACTCCTGGAAAAATGCTGTTCCCTTCATGTGTTCATCATCTTGGCAGTTTCCCTTGGGCTCTGTGGAATTCATTCTCATTTGAATGCGAGCTGGAGATAAATCATATGACAACCAAAGAAACACAAAACCCAGAAGAAGCCTTATTTTCCCCAGGCTGTATTTCCTTATCAGAAGGAAACTTTCAGAAGAGCATCCTGACTCATGTGAAAAACGAGTTCCACTCTCTTTTTTAAAAATTTATAAGTTTAATAAAAAATTTAGAAAATGGACAAATTAGGAGAGAGATTAAGTGAAGCTTTTCTTCTGAGAGGGCTTGGCACAAGGTCAGCCCATAGCCCACCTCACCCTTTTAGGACTTCTGTCTTTAAGGAGCGCTGGGTTGACTATTCAATAGATGTTAATCAAACATTCTTCTTCTGTTTGATCTGTTTTAAGTATCTCTGATCATCTTATGTAATGGATTTATTTTGTGGGTGGCTCCACTTAGTCTGGTAACAAGGGTGTAAATTTTCTTCTGAGGTTTTCTGGTTCTTTCCATTTGGATAAGAAAACATAAAGTTAACAGTTCTTTTAATGAAGGGTCACAAGGTTACCCCCCATCCCAAAACTTCTGGCTTGGTGGTTTAGACGTTACAAAGAAGAGATAAAAAAACTCCCCAGTCTTAACCCTCTGGTATAATCAGAAAATACACATTCATTGCCCTTCTAAACTCTTATTCATAAAACATAATACAGTATAATTATACATATAGCAGTCATGTTAATATTTGCCAAAAGCCAACTATATAATATGCATTTATATCACTCAGAAGCACCTTTTTGGTCACCTGTTCTGGACTAAAAGATATTTACTCAGCACCCTGTGTTCCATCCCATCTCCCAAAGAGACAATTCTTCTCCAAGAGTCCCAATGGCCTCTGCTAGCATTTGCACTGGTACTGGCTGCTGCACCATTAATAGGTGGGTTGCAGGGAAACTTAATTCTGCTAGTTCTGCAACTTCTGGCATGTCTCCCAGTCATGTTGCTTTTTTATCTGGTGGTGTCAGGGCTTTAGGCTCACTTGCCTGAGATGGGGTCATCTTGCACCTGTAGGTGATTCATCTTGGATAGGTCCTTTATTTTTGGAGCCTTCATTTCTCTTCTGATGGCCTTGGGTTTCCAGACTGATCTTAACAATGGAGCTGGTATGGGCCAGAGTTTGAGTTGAAGTCTTGCTAGAGACTTTGAGCCAGGGTCTTTCACTCTTCTTACCTGTACCTTCATGTCCACCCAGCCACAGGTTGTGAGAACTTCATTGTGGTTTCAGGAATGCTCAAAATCTGAGTGTTTTTAATGAACACTGCCATTCCTCCTGCTCAGGAAAAATGAATGGAATGCAGTTCTTCACAGCCTTTATGGGAAAGATTGCTCAGCTTTGACTCCTCAGTATGTTTCTTTGGTATGAGAATTACTGTTTCCTCTTGGGTGTACTCCATCATCTGCAGGCAAGTAAAGGAGTAGTCTCTGGCCAGCAGACTGCTGTGTTTTTTATGCTCCTGAAGCTACAGAATAATTTGGAAGGTGAAGAAAGCGTTAAATTGTAGACATAAATAGTAAATTAAAGAAAAACTATAAGACCCATCAGAGGATTAACATTGAGAAAACACTGGTGGATTTGCATGTAGGATGTCACTGGTCCTATTTTAAATGCAGATGGGGACTGTATCTGTAATGTTTGCTTTAGCTTTGGTCTTCCAGTGCACTTCAAAATGAGTTACATTTTACAGAATACTAGCAGGAGAAAAAGAAGTCACTGAATAGTTGCGTTTTAAAGGTGTGACTGTCAAGACATTTTCCTATTGTCCAGTCAGAGGTGTTTTACACCTCTGTAACTCTCAAGTTTTCATCCTACCTGTTTAGTGATGTGTTAATGCTAACCTACCTGTCTCTACTTGGGGTAAATTAGAGAACAGTTTCCTAATGTTTTTTGTAGGGAGAGGTGTGGGCAAGCTGTATAAGGGTATCTTTGTTTATTTAATAAAATAACCCTCAATGATCTCAAAGGTCTTTTCCAAACTAGTTAATCCTGTGATTCTGTGAAAAAACATGAAGCTTCACATGTTCTTGCTGGAAAGTGGGGACACTTTTCTACATTGTGTCTGCCACCAACACTTCAGGATAGTGTTTTCTCCATCTTATGTATCTTATACTCTTTATTTGAAGCAGTAGTTCAAAGTTCAAATCTGTTTCTGCCCCACTCCTAGCTTTTGTGGGAGTTCTTCTGTTGCAGCTGTAATTGCTTGATAAATAAGCTGTGCTGTGTTAACCTAAACATTTTTGGATTAAGTTTAAGTCACTTTCTATTTTGTATTTGCAGAAATGCTGCTATGAGTTAAATCAACTACAATTTAAGACTTGCCCAGTTTATTCATTTATTTATTTATTTATTTAATAAATCATGTGCTTAGGAGCTAGTTTAAAGATAACATTTCTAGCATTCACCAAACAGCTGCAAGTAATAAAAATAAAATCTAAAGAAATCATCTTTCTTACTGGAGGAGCTGGGTGGTTTTTTGCCATTGTCTCCATATCAGCTCACTTAAATGATTCAACTTGCAATCCTCTTTTGCCTAACTTTTGCAGTGCAAATAATGTAGTTTTTGTGCTGCATATTTTTCACATATTATATATTTATTATCTGAATTCAGCATTAATAGGCTAGATCTTCATGAAGGACATGAAAAGAATTTTCCTGTCTTTTAGCAGTGCCTTGTGACCCATGATACTCTCCCTTTTCTACCACTTACTTTTCCCCAACTTCCTGGATTGATTACAGGGTTTTACCTAAAGTGGATGGTGGCCAGCCCAGCTAGCCATGCATTTTTATAGTCTCATTTGCAAGCCCTTTCTCATGGTATTAGGGTTGAATTAATCTGCTTTTCTGAAGTTTTACATTATTGGCAGTTTCTCTTGATTTATGAGTCAGTTCACTCCTTTTCCCAAGTTCTCAAAATAAAAAGAAACTTGTATTTTCAAAACTTGTGCTACCTAGTTAGACACAAGTTATTTTGCCTCTGGTAGATAACACAGACAATAGAAACTTTCAGTTCCCCTGAAGTTGCCAGATAGAGCTTAAAGACTATCTAGCAGAAAGAGATAAAAGAATGTAAAAGTATCCATGCAAGATGATAAACACAGCTGGAACCAGTGGGAAACAGATAATGGGGATCATAGTGGCTTTTTTGGACTGAATTATATAACAAGAAGCAACAGGAAATGCCTAAAGAAAAACTCAAGGCAAGGTCATCATTGAGGGCACTCAGTGAGTACGACCACCAGAGACCACTTTGGATGACCCTGTAGGTGCATAAAAAAACTTCCCATAGGGAGGCAGATGCATGCAAATTAGTTCTAGAAAAAGTGATGGTATTATCTAGAAAATACATTGTAATACATATGTTTGAACATGATGGAATAAATACCCTGTTGTAAAGTTTTAGGACACACATTTGATTGGGGGATATACCCTCTGAGTGTGTCCAGCGCTGTAATAAAAAATGCCTGCTTTCTGATACTTCAATTTATGTTAGAAAGTTCATTTTCCATCTGGTTTTGGTGTCACCTCCCTTCCTTTGAGGTGCTTTCTCTGCTTTCATCATCTGCCTCTCTTCCCTGTAGATGTGTTGCATGTGGTGTGCCAGTTGGGATGCCTTTTCCAGCACTGTTAGCTCTAGCCATGCCCTTGCTCTTAAGTTGCCTCTCTGAGTGCCTGCACCGGGGTCACATTCATATTCTTAAAATTACTTCTTGTTTTTCTCTCCATGTGAGATTGAATGCTACTGGATGAAAAATCTTCTGATGTTCTAAGATGCTTTAACTGTCCTGGGACTGACAGTTCTTTTGTTAGATGAGTCCTGAGCTCTTTCAGTGTCAGATACCCAGTTGTGCCAGCTTTTCTCTGTTGAGCATCTCATCTTCAGGTCTTTTTTGGGGGAAGTTTCAGTTAAGTAAATGGTTTTTCTGATAAAGCTTGATTTTTTTGCTTCTTATTCTTTGGTGAGATGAAGACAGTGCTGGATTTGTTGCTTGTCTGTGGTGTGGCCCAGCAGGGCATTCTCTTCTCTGCAGGAGAAATGCAGCTTACCTCCTCCCAACACAGCTCTGTGTTTTGTAGGAGTGGGGACAGCTGGGAGATTCCTTTTCCAGCTGAGTGGTGTGCTGGACTGTCAGGCCTGGAGGGAAGGATATTCTGAAGAACTAAAACACCTGAACAGTCGAAGAAGATAAGAGACACTTCAGCGTATATTGACTCTTCTTGCAAAATGAGGGTTGGCAGTTGTGTAGTTGTAATCCTGCTGGATCCAGAAGAGTAGCCAAACGAATTCTGCAGGATGCTCACAACTGTGCAGAATACTGTTCTTTTACCACATAACCATTCCTCCCCCTTTGTGTGCCATTTACCCTGTAAATACAGCCACCTCATCTGTCTTCTGCACCAGATCTTGTTGCGTATGTCCTAGGCATCCCTTTCCAAATGTAGCCCAAATCCTGCTCGGGGCTCCAGTAATTGTGGCAAGGGCTTTGGAAGGGCCTGTGAAGTTGTGTAACCTCCAAGGGTTCGTGTGTCCATTGGTAGTGGCAGGAGGAGTGAATGCCTGCTAGGCTGGATCAGTTGTGCAGAGCTGTTAAAAATCTTGCTGTGTTTGAAACTTAATCTTGTTTGTGAGCCTTGATTAAAATGGGCCAACAGTTGTTGGAGGGATTAGGGAGGCAGATGCATAATGTGATCTTAAGAAAATGTGTAAAAATCATGTAATAAAAAAATCCCGTAACTGTTTGTCTTCTAGTTAAGAAAGAAAATTTCTCTACCTTCTCTATCTACTTTTCATTTTCATACAGATTAGGCAGTGTTGTCATCTTAATTTTGGTTTGTTTATTATTTTTAGAAAGTGTGGGTATACACTTTCTGAAGCTGCTGGCAGTAAAGTCATTTTTAGTGAATCAGTTTCTTACATGGGAAAAACGCCCACTCAAAAAGCTACATTAGATGTAGCTGTAAGTGGAAACGGATGTCTTATCCCAAGTCCACAGGCAAATCCTAGAAGCAGTCATTGATTAAGTACCTGTGTTGCAGGTATATAACAATATCCCAGTTTTGCATTATTTTTCATGTTCTGATAGGCTCTGTCATACTTCAGAGAAGGCCAAAGTTTCAGGCCTGAAGAGCTGGCAAACTAAATGTCACATCGAGGTGGGTTTCCAGGGCATGAAGCAGGTGTATGATCTGCAGAGGAAGGATGAGATTCTCTTTGAAATGAAGATACGAGTTTTTAAGATGATTAATGTGGTTTTGCTAAAAGCACTGCTGCTTCAGCTCATTTCACAGCCCATTTGTAATCAGTTGTTCAAACCGATGTTTGTTTTCTTGTGTCAGTGTAGAATTCTGATGCCAGCAGTCCTGGTGATGCACACCGCAGTGTTTCAGGCTTACTGCTGTGCTGGCTCCTGGGGAAGTCATGACACAGCTTCAGCACTGATCATGCTCTTGCACAAAGGAACACAGATCCCCCTTGCCTTTCCTTCCAGGTAGGCAAGCATATCGCTGTTGTTAGCCTCTGGTTTTGCTGGATGATTCTCAGTAAATCTTAGCAAGAATTGAATTGTAAGAAAGGAAAGCTGTCACCCAAAACCATCACTTCGGTTTGCATTTAAATACTGGAAGTGTTCTTGCTGCTTCACTCCTTTTGCAGTGACTTTGGCTCAGAGACTAGAGCAAGATGTAGGGCTGAAATCTTCTCTGTTTTGCCTGATGATAGCTTGTTTGTAGCTCCTCTTACTCAGCAGCAAGAGGTTTGTACTTAAAATGTCTTTGAAAGAGATGTCCTGTCATGGCAAAAATCAGATCCCTTCTGTAGAATGTTCTGTGAAGCACATACAGAATAAATAAACAGGGACATGAGAGAACTGCTACGTGAGATTTCATACACAGCACTAGAGAGCTATGGGACCCTTCACACTGGCATTTTTCCTTTTCCTTGGTGATTCTATTGATCCTTCTTTTCTTGGCAGTTTAGCATTTTATTTTTACTGTATTATCCTCTTGTGAGATTAACAGTGTTTTCTACCTCTTCATGCCAAAAAAAGCCTTTTTGGACTTGTCTCTTAATTTGTCATTCATATTCTTCAGAGGGTTATATTTGCAAATATTGTAGGGAGGATGTAATAATTCTGGTGTAAATTTATATCAGCTCATTGCTTATATACATGGATATGTGCATTTGCTTCTAATACAAGTAAATCCTTAAAGTTTCCTGGCAGGATTCCTTCTTGAGAATCTCTAGTCTAAAGTGGAGGGACTAGGCACTTCTAATAATTTAGGATTTTATTTTATGTTTGTCTTATTTTTATGAATAACTGCCAGGTGTTACAGAAGAGGACAGGCCTCCAGAACTGCAGAAAAGGAATGCTACACCACCTGTGAACAGACAGACAGTGGACACTAAGGAGCTAGAAGCTCTTAGAAAGTCTGTGGAGGACTTCTTCTGCATTTGCTATGGTGGGTGCTTTAAATTCTTCTGAAAAGCTGTTCTGGATTTTTAAGTTTTTATTCCATTTGGGAGGAAAAAATCTGCATGATCTTAGCCTTCCAATTGCACTGCTATTTTTAGAAACTTTTAGTAGCCATTTCTAAAACAATCCACATTGATATGTTTTGTGGAATGTGATTGAGATTATTGCACAGTGCATATTAGTGCCAGCAGTATTTGGTTTTCTGAGAAGATTTGCATCCACACTTTACTCTTGCTCCAATCCTGTCCAAAGTTACAAAGTTTTATGAGGGACTCATCCTTTTGCTAACTTCAGCAGTTTCGACATCAAAACAATCTCCTCTTTTTTTTTTCTAGGTAAAGCTTTAGGAAAGTCAGTGATGGTACCTGTGCCATATGAAGAGATTCAGATGAGCCAGTCTGTTGTGACAGTACAGGGCCTCCCTGAAGGACTCACGTTTAAACATCCATCAAATTATGATGTTTCTGCCCTGAAAAGGATTTTGGAAAACAAATCAGAGATCTCATTTAGTATCAACAGGTTATTTGCTCTCTTTCTTGTGCTGGTCTGTCCAATTTGGTTTTGTACTTAAGTAAAATTAATTGTAATTTTTAATTAAATACATTGCAGAATGTTTCTCTTACATGGAAATTTTCTCTGTAATGTACACTACCAAGTAATTAACAATGTCTTTGTTAAAACTGAGTTTTTCTTCCCATGTTTCCACAGGCCTTTCCTAGAACCAAAGATACACTTAGGTAAGTTAATGCTTATTCAGACTAAACAGAAAAAGATTGTAATTTGAGTGTAGATAGCAATATATATAGAACATTTGGTCATGTCAATAAAGTGGCAAACTGCAGAATTTCTGGACTGTGAGATGCCTTACTTACGGATCTATAACCTTTTCCTCTATGTGTTTGCAAGGGGCAGCTCATTAGAGATGAAATTCATTCTGTTTCATTCTTTGTCTTGACTGAGTTCATCCTATTTCATTCTTTGTTCTTATACTGAATTTAAATTTAATGTGAATTGTATAGTATCCTAGGACAAGGAGATGTGAACTTATGAAGGACTGTTTTCAGTTTTTAGAAGATGCCAAGACTTTCTAGTGCTTGTGTTCCACTACCCAGCTGATTTTGGCATTTATATTTGATTTTAAAAAGTAATTTAATCTTCTGAAGTGGCTAGGAAGTAGCTCCTATGAAAACCTTTATATGTTAGAAATTCTGAGCTAGAGTGAGTTTTGTAAAACTCTAGAGAGATTCACTTCCAGCTCAGGAGAAATCCCTTCTGTTCCATTTCTGGTATCACGTTGCTTTACGTGATAAATGCATAAGTGTGAGGATTTGTTCTATGAAAATGATGAAGCAATCTCTGTAGGAATGTAGTCAAAAAGGAAAAGTTTAATTTCTTAACTGGAAGAGCCAGAAGTTGATGCTTGATTAGTAAAATTAGAGATGTGCTGCCTATGCTCAGGTTGAGGACTAGAGATAGAATATTATGGAGATTCTGGTAATAATCCAGTTCTATCAGAAATAGGAGGTAGGTTTTCAGTGTGCTCAGTGCTGTGATGGTTTCAGTTTAACCATGTGGAAACACAAATGAAGTGCAGTGGGTTTGGTTCCCCAATCCAAGTTTCCTGGCCAACACACCAATTACCTGTTCAAAGGCCGGAAGCAAGAGGGTTTTTCCCAGGGTTTGTTCATTTTTAAATGTGATTTCACAGAGGCGTGTTCAGCTTTCTTAAGTGGTTTAACAGGATGTCAATATTCAAAACTGGCCAGCTGATTGGTTCTGTTGGGTCAAGAGGAAATTGTCAGCAGTCCTCCCAGAGAATCACTTCCATAACTGATGGACTTTTGTCTTTAACTGAAAACCAAGCTGTGTTAAACCATGACAGTCCCCACCCCTTGTCTCTGTGAATATACATTTAAAAATTTTTATCAAAATTACATTCAACATGCAACTTCTTCCTAGAACAATAAAAACTACTAAACTAAACAGCAGGAAATTTTTACACCAATTTCCACCTCTAGACATTTCATTGCAATTGCAATATAAAATTTCCACTATCATTGTACTTAACTTTATGACCTAAATACTTGCTTTGCTCATTATTTCTTCCAAGTAATCTTTATCTCAAAGCTATTATCAATTGCCGACATTCTCCACCAAAAGATTCCAAATGCTGCAAGCATTTTGTGTTTAGGTACATAGATCTCTTTCATTATCTGTGAATAAGGAAAATATGCACATATGCTTGTAAAATGTGAACAGGCTTTTGCTTTGTGAAATCAATGTTACAGTGTTTTCAATTTGTGTTTAAAGTTAATGGAGTACAGGAAATTCAAATATTGTTTTTTAACTTCCAGGAGCTGATATGACAGATCCTTCACATACAATTATACCTCCATCTGGAAGGTGAATTTAAAATAATGTAGATTCTTTTAATCAACTATTTATTTTCATGTTGTTATCTTTGTTTTAATGTGCCTTTTCTGCCCAGCTGGCCTTTGAATAACTTTTGCTTACTTGGCATTATAAAAAGCATGAAACTCAATCTTCTCTTTCTTTTGATCATGATTTGTGAGGAAACTGTTACAAGTTAAACAAATGGCAAAGTTTCTCCTCAGTTTAATTAGCCCAATAGGTGTTCTTAATTCACAATCTGTTAGTCAGGGATAAGTTTGCCACGATTTATGGTACAGCAGTGAGGGAGAACAGATGTAGTGTTGCTTCCTTCCCCCTCCTCAATTTGAAAAAAGTGATTTTATTTTTATTAGTAAATGAAGTTACTGTATCTGTAATACATCAAAAATTTGTTAATGTGAAAACAGGGATCAGTTTTCTATGCTTCTGTTTGCCTCTCATTAAATGCTAAACATGATTTGAATATTCTGTATGCCTCAGAAAAATGTAGGAATAAGAGATTGCTGGCAATTGACTTGTGAAAAATCAGATAAGCTAATATGCAGAGTTTTTAAATTTTATGTTCTTGTTAGAAAAAATTCTGAGAGATTGATTTTACTTAACAAGCTGTAAAGCTTGAAGATGTTCCAAGAAATCTGAGGGGGTTTTTAAAATAATATCATTCTGTTTGATTTGTTTATTTTTATAGTTGTCCTCCTGTTAAAGTGAAAACGGAATCAAGCAAGGATTCTGGTACGTTCAAACTTTTACCTTAGTTTGCAGAGAAAAAAAAAGCCAGATTCTGTTCAGAAGACTGAACTCAGGCAAAGATAGAAAGCTCAAAAAAAAAAGAGAAAGGTATCAAAAAGACATCCTTGGTGAGATGGAAAAACTTTTCTTTCCTTGAAACTGCCCATTTTTCAGTTGGAGTTTTTATCAAATATTGAACCCTAGCCAAAGGCTTCCATTTCAGGAGGGAGGAAATTTGTAAGCTTCTTCCCACAGACGAGTGAGCAGGAGCTTTTCCAGGACTTTCAGCACAATGAGTGATAAAATGTATTTTTTTCCTGTGGTAGCATGCAAAGAGGAAGGAGCTTGTTTTAAAAATATTCTTCAGATCTGAGGTCACATGTGCAGGGAAGCCTAGTTTGTAGGGAGGTATTTAATCCTACATCCTTTCTGGGGGTTACCAAACTGAAACATAAAAAACCAGCAGGTCACTTTGATACCATTGTTTTAGCTCAACAAGTGTGTAATGCTTTCTTTTCTCTTTTCTTTCTTTTCTTTTTTTCTTTTTTTCTTTTTTATTAGAGATCAACGTGGATCTTGGTGGGTGCTTTTCATTGTTTTCTTCTAAGAATCTGCTTATTACTACATTCCATATTTGATTCCTGTGTTGCTTCTACAGGAATTTCCTCCAAAACGCTGTCAGTAACAATAAAGCAGGAAAGAGATGATCCTAGCTACTATCAAGTTAATACTCCAGGTAGTGATACCACTTTTCATATGTGTTTATCTCATGAAAGGATTGGTTGCCCAAGTGTTGATTTCCCCATGCCTCTATTTTTACTAATTTTTGGTCATCAAACATTCAATTACTTAGCTCTGTTAGGGTACAGCATTTCCATGCTGCCTGTCATTTGAGTTTTCATGAAGAATACCAAAAGACCTAAAGAACAACTTTGACCCAAACCCATATGTGTGTGTTTGGTCTGAAGACATTCCAGGAATCTTTTGAGCTGCCTGATGTATTTCTCTGGGAGTACATTGTGCAGACTTTATAACTCCAGTGACTTTGTTAAACAGGAAATAAACCTTTATAGTGATGCTTTCTAGAGCACTGCTTGATTTTTTTCGTGGTCATACAGTCAGCCATTCTATGATTCTATGATTGGAAGTGTATCAATCACTTCTCTTGTATGGAATGACCAATATGTGTCAAAATTGTATTGAAAGGTTTATTTATGTGCACAAAGCATAACAATATGAGGCCCATGGCTCAGCCTCCATGTATATTTTGTCTCCCACTGGCTTTGCCTCACCTCTGTTATCCAGTTATTCACCTTGGCTAGGAGGAAACAGAAATAGTTTTATCTTTATGTTGACATGAACTGTAATAAAGAAACTATGATTATAAATATCAATATAAAGTAACACACCCCTTAAATTTGTAATTTCAACCTTTGTGTATTTGTTGATAGTTTGAATAATACTAAGAAACATGGGCACACTTGCCCATGAAGCTGCCTCACATCTCTCAATGACAGTCACCTGTTCAGCAGTGAAGTGCAAAACAGCACATCCTTTCATTTGGTAATATTATATATTATTGAGATAATATTTTGTGTGTGTTCAGTCATGACGAGTCTTGAGACTGTTTTCTAATGTGCTTTAAAAACTAACTGTGGAGTTGTGGAATCAATATTTTCATCCTGGCATATTTCAAGTAACAGACAAGCATCATTCAGAGGGGTCTCAACCATGGCATAGCCAAGTGTCACCCTTTGAGTGCAGAAGCAGAAAAGTGTTAGGATTATCTGCTCTTTGTATGTGTACCTTGCCCAGCCTTGCAGGCTTACAGGCTGGGCAAATGAGTGGTTTACCAGCATGATTTAATGTAGTGAAAGTAGATACTGGTGTGAAGACAACCTAATCATTGTTCCTTCCAATCCCAAGTCTCCTCATTCTTTTGCTTTTCATCCCCATTGTGTTTTCCATTTCATGCGTGTAAATGATGTCAGAATTTGGCCAATAGCCCACAGTGTAACTCAATGCCATCTGAAGAGAGTCTGCACTTCAGAAAAATTGCTTCTTTACAAAATAGGATCTATTGCACTCCAGTGTTTGTCTGAGCTGAAAAATCCAAGTTATGCAATATGCTTCCAGAGTGAAATCTAAGCACATTTGACAGGGGGGATTTCTGTTGCCTTTCACAGAACTCTAAGTCTTCTGATTGATGAAGAGAAATATATATCTCTGATAAAGTGGTGCTCGATTAATAACTCCCCCTCTTCACCTGCAGTGTAGTTGTCCAAAATGGCATTTAAAACAGGACAGAACTGAGTATATTGGTAGAAGTGATGGGGTGCTGTGAGATAAAAGAGGTGTTTTCTCTTTCATATCAAAGTCCCATATTAGGTCATACTGACTTAACAAGTAAAGCAGCTTTCCCTTCATTCTTTGAGTAGCTACTATTCTGATTCAAGCCAAATCAGAGAGCTAAAAATTCTGGAGGCACACAGGTGTTTGTGTGTGGGTGGTTCACAAGAAGTGAACCATACATAAGTGAGGTTATTCTGAGGGGTGTTCCTGAGAAATGACATATTCTGCCCCAGCATTGCCTTTGGAGTGATGTGCTACAAAATAAAGAAAATGGATAAGGTAATAAATTTTGCTAAAATAACCTACAGCAAAAGCCAGGCTTGTCCATTTCCAAGAAGAAATTAACTTAAGTGTTAAGAGAACAGCAATCTGCTTCAGGCTTCCTGGAGAAAATGATTCACTGATAAAATTTCATGGTTATATTTTTTCTCTAAGTGCTTCCTCTCAAAGATCTGTAATGCTGATCAAAGTACTGCATGCCTGGGTGGCACACTAACTCTTCCTGCTTATCAAAGAGGGAAAATTATATCTGTAGGTGGTTGTTCTTCCCATCTTGGTAGAAGGTTGCACCATTTGAATGTTACCATGAGTTAATACTGAATTACTAAATGTAGAATTGTTTTAGCAGTACACTAAGACAACTGAGAAATAGGGACTTCAGCCATCTAAAACTTCATGTGGGTGTATTGACAGAGAATAGGGGCAGTTTTCTGTCAGTGGGCACTAACACTGTCTTAGGTTATAATGTAAGATGTAACCCAACGGATGTATTCTGTGACCATCTTCATAAGCTGTTAAAACTGGTGGAGCAGTTTTCCTTATCTCTGCTCCATGACATATCCCTGATAACTCTGGGGCCTGTCTCTGCTCCTGGGTCATCAAGTCTCACTGCATGACTGATAAAACTGCATCACCCCATTGTGAGATGCTCCACCCAGGGGGAGGAGCAAGCATTCCTACTTGCATATAATCTGAGGTTTGGAACACTGTGTTGCTGTCACAACATGTATTTGGCACAAAGATAATGCAATACAGAGAATACTGCAGAATATATGGGTAGAACAATCCTGTCAGGATTTCTGAATTAAGGAATAAACCCAAAACTATGTGCATATTTTGGGATATTTGGTTATAGTGGGATGCGTACTTCTGTGTGTCAGTGCCTTAAGAATGATAATAATTGCATGTTCACAGGAGTCCTTAGGAAATGACAGATCTGACTGGGTGCATCTGCTGACTATGCTAATTTAAATAAAAGCAAATTTAGTCCATGGAGACATTTGCAGCACACCCAGGGGGGTTGTGTTTATTCTCACTCACCCCTAACAGTTGCAGATCACACTGTTGGTATGAGCATTCTTTCTGGTGAGGCTTGGAGGGCCAGCAGTGTCTCTGACTGTGCCTCACTCCTTTTCCTCCCTGTTTTTTCCCCATCTTTGGACTACGGTCTCACTGTGCCAACACCAGTCTTTGTGGAGCTCTATCTTGGACAAAATCAGGGAGCCCCTCTAAGTAAACAAATAAATATTAAAAAAAGAAAAAAAAAAAAAAAAAAAGAAGGAGGAGGTGGAGGGAAACACCTTCCCCCAGCAAAGAAAAGTGGCAGGAGCAGATCTAAGCAGCCCTTGCTGAAAGAAATGTGTGCCAAGCAAAGAACCTGGCATAGGTTCCTTTTGAAATGCTGTTCATTTTAAATCTCTTTGAAAATCTGAATAATCAAATTAGGCAGAACTGTTGAAGTTAGCATTTTTGAAACCACCTAATTATCATTATTTTAATACTTAAATATTCACTTATTTGATACTGCATATGTTCTTTCAGTTGACTGAAATACTTAAAAAGTCTGATTGTGACAATAATCTTTTCTGTATTTTCTTTCTTACTGTGAAGGTGAAATAGAGTTTAGAATGTTTCATTGCCTTATTAATTAACAGTAACTTTTCTGTTGTGGAATTATTAATACTCTTGCTGATACACTTATGAACATCTCTCTAAGCAAGTAGAATTTCTGGTCAGCTGTATGAGTGTCTGCAGATTGCTTTTGCACATGAACACAGAAATTACCGGATTTGCACAGAACAATTAGTTCAAATTGGTCAGTTCCAGTTATTCCTGTTTGTCACACAGAGGCAAGTTTTCCTTGTGCTGTGTCTGTGGTATAGAATGGCCTCTTGCTCAGTGTGGTGTTGTCTGTGCTGTAAGCTGCTCACCCTTGTAGCATAGCTGCAGGAAAGCCACAGCAGTAAGCAGCAGGATTTTAATATGTTAATTTAATCTGTTAAATGTAGTTTCTGTGCTGGTTTCTCCACCAGTCTTCTTTAACTGATCGGTCTGTAGTCTTCAAAAGAACTGTTGTAATGAAAAGTAAACAGCCTTGGAGTGTCATAAATTACTTTAATCTCTGTGAATATATGTATTTAATGAAGGTAGGAATTTTGAAGTCAAGAAATACTCCTTAGAAATATAAACTTCAATGAACAGGAAAAAGATCTAGCTGATTCACGGAGGAAAGGCAGAAGCATCAACATTTCTTTTAAGAAATTAGTTTTTTAGTTGAAAGCCTGCTGTTCAGCATGAGTCTCTTGACTGTTCAATAGTCCAAGAAATGTGCAATGCTGCCACTAACCCCATTTTTATTCTGTTGAACCAAGTAAGTAAGGATTTATCAATATTTAATATTTAACACAGTCTTTCCAAAATTGAACATCACAGAAAGTATGAAGTGAGTACATACTATATGAAATGAAAAGTTAACGGTAAATTCTTGTATGTGCTGGAAATACATGTTTGTTGTGAGACATCCTTAAAAACTGTTCTCTCTGTTCTCCAGCAGGTCCTTCCAAAACATCAGAGCTAGATGACAGAATTGACCCTGGAAAAAGTTACAGAGGTAGATCTTTTGCTTGTATTTTTCCTCACATCTGTTTTAGAAATTAAATATGTGAGTTTTGCTTTTCACAGCTTTGCTACTTGATTTGCCATAAAAGTGAGGGTATTGGAACTTAAACATGAACAGAAATTAAAATTATGGTTGCTTTAATTTCCAGCTGTCCAAGTAGAGAGACATGTAGACAGGAACTTCATTTCTTCCTTTTTATCACACTAAAGCACTAGTTATTTGGATGAATTGGTATGTTTCTCAGGTAATTCAGTCTGTTTCATGATGGCTTACAAAGTTTAACAAAACTCTGTTTTATAAATTGTGAGTACAATTGAAGTATTTTTTCAGTTCGGTGTGAAGTGAATGAGCACATAAGGAAAAAAATAAATGGAAAGTCTGTGTTAGGGGAAGCAATTCCTTACTGAAACTCCATCGAAAAACTCCTTTTCAAAAAAATTGTGCAATTTTTTTCAACTGTTTACAGTTTATATTAAAAATACTAGTTTTGCCATTTGCAAAGACTAGGAAATATTAACTTGAATTTTACACCATGAATTTTGTTGTAAATCAGAATGTTCCAGGTACCATGTGAAAACAGCCTTCTGAGTGTTGTTCATGTAAACAAAAAAAAATCTGGAATTTCTCCTGTGAAAATTCTTGCTTTTTATAGTAGGGATTAAAAATAGTGAATTTTTTTTACATATTTTACTGTGGTAAATTTTTACATTATATTTGTAAAAGAAACCACCAGCTTGGTAAAATACTCAAGCATAGAGTGATTTGAATGAAGATACTTTCCAAAATGCAAAAACACAGCTTTACTCTGCAGGAATAACTAAAATCTGTTTCTTCACACACAACTATTTAATTTTGATAAACTTTCTGATATCATTAGCTTCACTTTGTTTAACTGTAGTGCAAATAAATTTAAACTGGTCTTTCTCACACCGAATGTTGATCAGCTAATCCTGTTTATATTGTTGGTGCACTCTCCAAAAACAAAAGCATTGTGATCATGAATTTCTCTCCCATGTTTCATTGTTGGCCTTGCAGCCTGTTATAAAAATCATCACAGCACAGCAACCATGAGTGTGTACAGATGTAAAATTGACATGTGGACACACAGCCTTTGTTTATATTTCCAGTAATCCTGAGTAAGAGAGGGGAAAATAGTTATGATTGTATTAACCCTAGAAAGCCCAGACAATGGAATTTCCTTCTGTCATAGGACCAAGTGTGCACTGCTGCATGTGCAGGTTAGCAAGTGTAATGCTCACCTCCTTGCCTTAGTCTGGAATTGCTGAAAGGCCCATGGTAACATCTCTTTGGTTCTATTTGTTGCATGTTGTGAGTGCAAGGGGCTTCTTGGACAGTGTTGGATTAAATGCAAAGGCATGTAGTGTTTGTTTGAAAATCTTGTCCATCATTCAAAAGTCCTGTTTTTCTCTTTCAGATTCCCCCCAGCCTGAGTCAACAGAAACAAGTGAAGATTCTGAGGCTGAGTTCAGTAACGGAGGTCAGTTCTCCAGGTCAATGATTTTAGTTAACATTTTTATATCCAAAATGTGTTTTCCAAAGCCTACATTATCTGACGTTGAATGAAGAGTATTGTGTGCTGGTGTTGACTGTCGTTTGGATTGTGCACTCCTTTGTAAAGAAACTTGGTGGAGAAGTAATGGAAAACCACAATATACTGGAGCATATTTGACTTATTGAGCTGGTTTTGAGATGATGGCAGACAGAAATTTGTATCTCTGGTGTAATTTTTAAGCATTGGTAATGAGATCTCCCAGTGGAATGCTGTTACTTCCAGTTAGCTAACGAAGGTAGTCCCTCTCTGCACAATTTATTTTGTGCTTTTTTTTGCTGTTGCGTGGTCTTTTTGCAATCATGCAATGTCCAGTCATGTTTCAGAAGACAATGTTGTTTTCCTTAGGAAGTAGAGAAGCATCTTTGCATTTTGCTGTCTTGTGCTTTGCACAGGCCCTTTTGAAGGAGCAAGCTGTTCCTTCACAGGTAGGAACAGGAGCTTTCTGAAGTTACTCAGGTAATTTATTGCAGAATTTGGTGTCCTGATAATCAGAGTTCCTTCAATCTGTTAGAGTTTTTTAAAACTCAGAACAGTTCCAGTGCTGCCCAGGAGTTTCCTGGGAAAAAAAAACAGTGATTTTTTGTGGTTGTTTCTTAAAGATGATGATGATGAATTCATGCCCCCTGACAAGCAACTGGAGAGCACTGAGTCAGCTAATGCAGCTGCCAATACTGCGAGAAGAAAAGCAGGAGAGTCCAGTTTTGGTAAGATGAAAATAAAGATGATTTTACCACACTGATTTTTTTTATGAAAATGTTTTGGGTAATTTTGTGATGCAAAAAAATGTGTAAAAACGTGTAAAGTAGAGTAATTTATTTTAAAATCCAGGCCTTTTTAAGCAGTTAAGCATTATCTGTTACATTCCATTGAAGTTTATCAGATTTAATTCAGTGAACCACCATAAACCACAATGTGAGCATGTCATGGTTATATAACGATTTTCTACCTCCCATTCAGCTGAGTCACTTTCCCATAGTCCTCTTCTGCTTAGGTGAAGTAACAGGCCTAATCCATGATTTTAAAAGGGTCAGGGAAGCCCTTATTTCATAAGACATTACCTAAATGTAACAATAAATTACCAGAATTGACCTTTTTTTCAACAGAAATATTTTGAAAGATGTTGCCTAGTTGAAATTGTACATCTTCTCCAACCATTCTCTTTTCATATTTCTGTGTTGGCTTTTATGATTTTTGTTTTGGTTTGGTTTTAATCTCCCAAATCACATTACTCTGGGGCTTGCTGTATGCAAATTGTGATGGGAATGGTCATTATTTTAAGTCATGAAAGGCATTTGTAAGGTGCTGGTCCCCCAGAGTTTATTGGTTTGATGGGATGTGAAAAGTCCATCATTGTGCAGGTGACTTTGCTCTGAGCACGAGGCTCTGCAGCCTGAGTCGTGTGTTTTTGAAGGCAGCTGTTGCAAGCAGCAATGCTCCTCCTTGCAAATCCCATTAGTTTTGCTTTGAAGGTAGCTATCACTATAGTTAAAGGTACCAGTACATGAAACTCAGCAGCATTTCTCATGCACTACACATGCTGACTGCAGTATTAACAGAACTCACTTGAGCAGAGAAATCTACGTAGTTTTGTTTTCATCAGCATAATGCCATGTGCTTGATACCTGATCATGAAGAAGGAGCATGAGGAAGGGGGAGTGTGATAAGAAATGACTGAGATTCAGGCTCTGCCTTGGTTTATCTGGAATTTTATAGCTTCAGATGCTGAGTGTGGTCGTTTGAGTCAGACTGAGGTTTGGCAACACACCTTTTTCTCAGACCTGTTGTTCTTCACAAGTTTCTGTAAGAAAGGTGTGGAAAGTTGCACCTAGTTTTGCTGAATGTAATAAATCTGTTGTGCATGAAGGCTGGTATTTGTGTTAATGTGTAGAGGCAGTGGCTAAAAATTAACAGTAAGGTAACAGTCTAACTTAAATTTCATTTCTGGTTTAAAAAGGCATAGAGAATAGGCAGCCTTGTGTGGATTCTGTAAAATGAAATTATTTTTTGTCAATCCTCACAAAAACAAGTCAGACCAACAAATGAGGGCAGTGTTTGGATTTTACAGAGTCTTGGGTTTAATCTGTGTCTAAGTATAGAAATATATAGAAGAAGCTTTTAAAGCTGTTCCAGAGGTTTGCCTGAAAGCTACAGCCAGTGATGCAGATTTGCACAAGTGATTGTTTCCTGGAAAGAAAACCATCAGAGGTCTGACATTTTGGTTTATGTTGCTGGGGATTTTCAGTGTTTTTTCCCTCCAGTAACCTTGGCAAGATGGTGAAAAAGGGAAGAGGCAAAGCTATAGTGTGCCTGGAATCTGACAGGTTAGCTGTAGCTGATGAAGGTGTCTGAGGTGGTCTTAATGAGATTGGATGAGTGTGTTAGTGTGGGAGACACATAATCACGGAATGATTACATGTGGTGCTTTATTGAGGAGCTCTGGGAGTCGGGGTAGAGACCCAAATCCAACTCCAACAAGGGCTCAAATGCTATACAATCTTATACCCTTTTGTTATACAACTCTAGGTTAATGATTAAGCCTCCCATTGTTTTATTGTATACACCCAAGCATGAATTTTGGTAAATATCTTCCCTTGTGATTCTCACAATTCTGGTTTAAGGTAATAATCAAGTTCAGCTCCCAACAATCGTTACAATTATATCATCTATCATATGATGATTAGGTACAGTTTCACCCAACCTAGTAGAGAATAGATTTATTTCTAAGATACACAGGCCTAAGTACAGATCATCCTAATCCTCCTTCCCCCTGATTACCCAGGCAAAGTCATACTTGATTTGGTTAAAACAATAGCATGAAAGCCCCATCCTGGTTGCAGTGAACCTGAGGTTCTATTCCCCAGCTTTGCTGCTACAGAAATCATTTTAATTTTAACCCTATACACTATCAAGTGGGCAGCACAGTATGATTGTAATTCAGCAATCAGAAAGTTGAGGTTATGTGTGTCAGAAGAAATTGTTTGAAAGGGCACAAAATCATGATTGAGAAACAGGAGACAATGCTAGTGAATGACATTTAGAAATGGGAAGAAGGCTTCTTACGTAGGAGCTATGTCTATTTACCAAAGATCAGTAGAGACCTAGAGATGATAATGGGTTGGTAAAAAACACTTCATTGTTTAACATCATTGGTTTACTGTGTCTTAAGAGGAAATGTCACATTAGAGTTTTCTTCCAAAACTTTGTTGCCGGCTGTTTCAGGTTATTTGCATGAGTCCCTTAACTATGAGTGTTTGTTTGTCAGGGGTTTGGTGCTGGACTGTGTGGACCACCTTCCAATCTTGTGGCTATAAGAATGTATATCCTTATATAGACTGTAAACTGCTGTATATTTTAAACTTTTAAAAATCTTTTCTAAACCTGTCAAAAAGGTTCGAAGTGATCAGTTAATGTGACTGGCATTTTTATGACTGTACATTAGGTTCATGTTTACTAAAAAAACTCCTAATTCTTTCCTTTTGTAGTACTTCGCATTTGCTAGTTATGTGCCCAGCACTCACTTGGAATTGGAACAAAACACGATACTGTTTTCCATGAAGAGGATGATGTATTTGACATAGTTCAGATATGCTCTGGTTAAGGTGTCCCAGTAGATAAAGCTGAATTTCTGCTACACACCACACACATCATGTGAAGAAAAACCTTTGAAGCAAAGATTCCTTTAAATTTGCTCCCAAAGTGATACCAAAATTCAGCTTACAGAGATCTGAAAGAAGATACTCTTGAAAATGCACTGGCACAGCTTTACTCTGCAGGAATCACTGAAATATTTTCCTTCACATACTGCTACTTAATTTTGATACAGTTTCTGAACCAATTACCTTGATTTTCTTTAATTGTAGTGGAGTTAAATTTCTTTTTCTCACACCTAGTGTTGATCAGCTAATCCTGCTTGTCTTGGTGCACTCTGCCCTGACAATAGAATTGTGATCATGAATTTCTCTCCCATGTTTCATTGTTGGCCTTGCAGCCTGTTATGGAAATCATCACAGCACAGCAACCATGAGTGTGTAGAGATGTAAAAAGACACATTATCTGTGTGGACACACAGCCTTTGTTTATATTTCCAGTAATCCTGAGTAAGAGAGGGGAAAATAGTTATGATTGTATTAACCCTAGAAAGCCCAGACAATGGAATTTCCTTCTGTCATAGGACCAAGTGTGCACTGCTGCATGTGCAGGTTAGCAAGTGTAATGCTCACCTCCTTGCCTTAGTCTGGAATTGCTGAAAGGCCCATGGTAACATCTCTTTGGTTCTATTTTGTTGCATGTTGTGAGTGCAAGGGGCTTCTTGGAGAGTGTTGGTTTAAATGCAAAGGTATGTAGTGTTTGTTTGAAAATCTTCTCTGTGATCGTCATTCAGCAGTCCTGTTTTTCTCTTCTAGATTCCCCCCAGCATAACAATTTGGAAACAACTGAGAACCCTGAAGTTGAGGTGACCATTGAAGGTCAGTTCTCCAGATCATTGATTTCAGTTGACATTTTTATATCCAAAATGTTTTCCAAAGGCTACATTACTTGGCCCTGAATGAGGAGAATTGTGTGCTGGTGTTGACTGTCGTTTGGATTGTGCACTGCTTGCACAAACCCAATAAGTACAGTTCATTATTTCTTTTGGAGTTTTGAAATTTAGGGCAGTTCCAGCGCTGTCCATGAGTTCCATGCCAGAAAACCTGATTTTTTGTTGTTGTTGTTTCTTAAAGATGACGATGACGACTACCTGCCCTCTGACAAGAGACGGAGCAGCACCAAGTCGGCCAATGATGCTGCCAATACTGGGAGAAGAAAAAGAGAAACGTCCCATTCTGGTAAGATAAAAATTAAAGATGATTTTATCTCCCTGCTTTGTTTTATGAAAATGTTTTGGATAGATTTTGATTGAAACAATTCAGTATGGTTGTAAATTAACTCACTTCTGGTAATTTTTTTGGTCCTTTTTGAGATAATTTGAGAAGCTAACAAAATTTAAAATACACCACAGTTTTGGAATTTCATTTAAGAGGCATGGGCTGTGTGTAGATTTATTGCTGCAGTGTAATCCTGATCATGGACTATGTCTGTTTTTTGTTATTTGATGTGATGATGTAGGTAGACACACAGGAAACTGAGATATTTTGGTTGTGTTCTTTCATGATCCCTTGTGTTGGGTTCTCCACAGAAACTCATCTGTACGCTTCAGTTTACTGATTAAAGCTGCTTTACCCGTGGTATTTTGTGGTCCTTTACCTCTCCTTTATTCTGTGGTTCAGTTTGGTTTATTGACACTTTAATTTGTTTGCTTTTGTAAGATTCTGTGAAGTCTGGAATATGTTTTTTACTTTATATTTTTGAAGGCAGCCATACTGTTTGGCATGAAGGGAATGATGTATTTGACATAGTTCAGATATGTTCCAGTTAAGGTGTCCCAGTAGATACAGCTGAATTTCTGCTATACACCACACACATCATGTGAAGAAAAACCTTTGAAACAAAGATTCGTTTAAACTTGCTCCCAAAGTGATACCAAAATTCAGCTTACAGAGATCTGAAAGAAGGCACTCAGATACTCTTGAAAATGCACAGGCACAACTTTACTCTACCAGAACAACTTAAATATGTTCCTTCCTGCGCTGCTACTTAACTTTGATATAGTTTCTGAAACAATTAGCTTCACTTGTTTTAACTGTACTTCAGTTAGGTATAATTTGCTCTTTCTCACACCGGATGTTGATCAGCTAATCCTGTTTGTATTGTTGGTGCACTCTCCAAAAACAAAAGCATTGTGATCATGAATTTCTCTCCCATGTTTCATTGTTGGCCTTGCAGCCTGTTATGGAAATCATCACAGCACAGCAACCATGAGTGTGTAGAGATGTAAAAAGACACATTATCTGTGTGGACACACAGCCTTTGTTTATATTTCCAGTAATCCTGAGTAAGAGAGGGGAAAATAGTTATGATTGTATTAACCCTAGAAAGCCCAGACAATGGAATTTCCTTCTGTCATAGGACCAAGTGTGCACTGCTGCATGTGCAGGTTAGCAAGTGTAATGCTCACCTCCTTGCCTTAGTCTGGAATTGCTGAAAGGCCCATGGTAACATCTCTTTGGTTCTATTTTGTTGCATGTTGTGAGTGCAAGGGGCTTCTTGGAGAGTGTTGGATTAAATGCAAAGGCATGTAGTGTTTGTTTGAAAATCTTCTCTGTGACCATCATTCAGCAGTCTTGTTCTTAATTTTCAGATTCCTCCCAGCACGACTCTTCAGAATCAAGTGAAGATTCTGAGGCTGAACTCAGTAGCGAAGGTCAGTTCTCCAGGTCATTGATTTCAATTTCTTGGCCATTTTTATATCCAAAATGTGTTTTCCAAAGGCTACATTACTTGGCACTGATTGAGGAGAATTGTGTGCTGGTGTTGACTGTCATTTGGATTGTGCACTGCTTGGTAAACGCAGTGGAGAAATGTTAGAAAACCTGGTGGAGAAATGGTAGACAACCACAATATACTGAACCATACTGGACTTACTGAGCTGGTTTTGAAATGACGGCAGACAGGCAGTTTGAATCTTCTGCATATTTTTCAAGTGTTGGTAATGAAAAATAGTCATTGAACTGAGAAGATGTTCTAGCATTCATATATTCTGGAGAACACATTGCTTTATAAACACACTGTAGTTCTGTGTAACATTTGCAATTAACACTAGCTTCTGGGATGAATGATACTGGAACAGAAAGGCTGTGTTTCAGGTGATATAAGTGAAGCCTCGATGTTTCTGTGTAATTTGTCCATTTCACTACAAAACATGGATACTGTCTTTAGATATCTCCTAGTAGAATGATACTACTTCCCGTTAGCCAAAAAGGGTATTGCCTATCACACAATTTATTTTGTGCTTTCTTCTGCTGTTCCATGGTTGTTTTATGATCATGCAATGTCCAGTCATGTTTCAGAAGACAACATTGTTTTCCTTAAGAAGTAGAGAAGCAGCTTTGTTTTTTGCTGTCTTGTGCTCTGCACAGGCCCTTTTGAAGGAACAAGTTGTTCCTTCACAGGTAGGAACAGGAGCTTTCTGAAGTTACTCCGGTAAGTAATTTATTGCAGGATTTGATGTCCTGATAAGTATTGTTCCTTATTTCTGTTAAGAGTTTTGAAATTTAAAGCAATTCCAGTGCTGCACATGAGTTCCTTGGATAAAATAATCAGATTTGTTTTTTTTTGTTCTTGTTTCTTAAAGAGGATGATGATGAGGAGTACATACCCCCTAGCAAGAGACGGAGGAGGAGGTCCGCTAATCCAACTGCCAATAGTCGGAGGAGAAAAGCAAAATGGTCCAATATTAGTAAGACAAAAATTAAAGATGATTTTATTTCCCTGCTTTGATTTTTGAAAATGTTTTGGGTGATTTTGTGCTGCAGGAGTGAGCTGTTAGTTCAAGCCTTCATTTCAGAGCCATGGACTCGGTGTAGATATATTGCAGTAGTATAGTCATCATCATCACTGGTTACCTCTGTTGTTTTTCTTACTTGACTTGACAACGCAAATAGTCACACAGGAATTTGGTATTTTCTGATTGTGTTCTTTTGTGATCCTTTTTGTTGACTTCTCCACAAAAATGCATCCATGGGCTTCAGTTTACTCTGGCTAAAGGTGCTGTCCCTGGAATATTTTTCCATCCTTTACCTCTCCTTTATTCTGTGGTTTCGTTTATGGACACATTAATCTGTCTGCTTTTATAAAGTTCTGTGCAGTCAGAAATAAGTTTTTCCTTTATGTTTTTGAAGGCAGCCACCAGATTTCATATGGCAGTGAAGGAAGAGATGTGGAGAGCATTTGTTAGAGCATTTGAGATGGGAAATGTGTTTTGTGAGGACAAATTAACATCATTGGATATTTTTCCACAGAAATATTTGGAAAAATGTTGATTAATTGAAATTGTACATCTTATCCAACCATTCCATTTTCATATTTCCATATTGGCTTTTATGATTTTTGTTTTGGTTTGGTTTTAATCTCCCAAATCACACCACTCTGGGGCTTGCTATATGCAAATTGTGATGGGAATGGTCATTATTTTAAGTCATGAAAGGCATTTGTAAGGTGCTGGTCCCCCAGAGTTTAGTGGTTTGATGGGATGTGAAAAGTCCATCATTGTGCAGGTGACTTTGCTCTGAGCACGAGGCTCTGCAGCCTGAGTCGTGTGTTTCTGAAGGCAGCTTTTGCAAGCAGCAATGCTCCTCCTTGCAAATCCCATTAGTTTTGCTTTGAAGGTATCTATCACTATAGTTAAAGGTACCAGTACATGAAACTCAGCTGCAATTCTACTGATATAGAAGAATGAATTGTTGAAATAACTTCTGATACAATTAGCTTCACTTGTTTTAACTATAGTGCAGTTAAATATTAATTGCTCTTTCTCACACTGAATGTTGATCAGCTAATCCTGTTTGTGTTGTTGGTGCACTCTCCAAAAACAAAAGCATTGTGATCATGAATTTCCCTCCCATGTTTCATTGTTGGCCTTGCAGCCTGTTATAAAAATCATCACAGCACAGCAACCATGAGTGTGTACAGATGTAAAATTGACATGTGGACACACAGCCTTTGTTTATATTTCCAGTAATCCTGAGTAAGAGAGGGGAAAATAGTTATGATTGTATTAACCCGAGAAAGCCCAGACAATGGAATTTCCTTCTGTCATAGGACCAAGTGTGCACTGCTGCATGTGCAGGTTAGCAAGTGTAGTGCTCACCTCCTTGCCTTAGTCTGGAATTGCTGAAAGGCCCATGGTAACATCTCTTTGGTTCTATTTTGTTGCATGTTGTGAGTGCAAGGGGCTTCTTGGAGAGTGTTGGATTAAATGCAAAGGCATGTAGTGTTTGTTTGAAAATCTTCTCTGTGACCATCATTCAGCAGTCTTGTTCTTAATTTTCAGATTCCTTCCAGCATAGCATGTCAGTAACAACTGAGAACCCTGAGGTTGAGGTGACCATTGAAGGTCAGTTCCCCACTTTATGGATTTCAATTTGTTGGACATTTTTATATCCAAAATGTGTTTTCCAAAGGCTACATTACTTGGCCCTGAATGAGGAGAATTGTGTGCTGGTGTTGACTGTCGTTTGGATGGTGCACTGCTTGGTAAACGAACCTGGTGGAGAAGTATTAGAAAACCACATTATACTGGAGCCTACTGGACTTACTGGTCTGGTTTTGAATTGAATCCTGACAAGCAGGTTTTATCTTTCCCGTATTTTTCAAACGTTGGTAATGAAAAATTCTCATAGAAGGGACAAGATGTTCTAGCATTCATATATCCTGGAGAACACATTGCTTTATAAACACACTGTAGTTCTGTGTGACATTTGTAGTTAACACTTTCTGTGTTCTTTCTGTACTTTCTGGGAAGAATGGTACTGGAAGAGAAAGGATGTTGCAGGTGTTTTGGAGTGATGCCTCCAGGTGTCTGTCTACTATTGATAAGGATGAGATACAAACCTTTGAACTTAGCACCTCCCTTTCTCATCTGAATGGCTCTGGAGCTGCTAACCAGTGTCCCTGGTGTTCCCAGGCTGGGATCTTGGTAGGAGATCAGCTGTGTTTCTTGTATTTTTGAGTTAGTGTTCTGTAACTGCTTCAAAAGACTGCTGAGAGTGGCTTTTGTAGTGATTGCTTGTCGAATCGATGAAGACCACCCAATCAGCAATTTGGAAAGTAGGCAGGGCAAGGTGGGACTTCTGGCATTTGGGACCAAGTGGACACTTGTGCCCTTACCTTCAGCATTTTACAATGCAGCATGGAAATAACTCCAACACTACTTGAACAAAAAAGTTTATATGTGAAGAGTCATTAAGTTGAGCATATATGTGGAGGCCTTTTCCCCAGAAGTAAAAGTGCTCTGTAAAGGTTTTCTGTGACTGAGTATAACAGAACTCTATAGGTACAAGGTATGTCAATATGTGATATTATCCTTGCTAAGTGACCCATACCGTTGGTGACATGGGTACATGTTTTTCTGTATGTGAAATTAGTTTTCTTTGTCTGCTCTCACCATTTGTTTCCTCTGAGGTTGGAGGTATTGGTAATTGGCAGTCTGAGAAGGTCATTAACCGTAATTAAGACAGGGCTGGATTGGGGAGTGACTGACTGTGTAGCAGCTGTCTGACAAGTGGCTCAGTTTGCTGTTCTGTCTGTCCACTTGTGTGTGTTTTAAGGCAGAGTTGACCCGTTTGATGAATTTCATTGGCCCCCATTAGTTTTACTCTGGTTTGAAAGTGGGTTGAGAACATTTGAGTTCTTTCAGCCAAAACCTATTTTCTGTGTTTTAAGATATACTTGTGCAATAATATTGCCTTCAGTTAGCTTTCTCAGGTAAGTAATATTTTGCAGAATCTGGTGTTCTGATAAGCACAGTTAATTATTTCTATTGAATATTTCTATTATTTCAGTTAGAACATTGAAATTCAAAGCAGTTCCAGTGCTGTATATGAGTTCCCTGGATAAAAAAACCTATTTTGTCTTGTCTTTCTTACTTAAAGCTGATAATGATGGCTACCTACCCTGTGATGAGAGACTTAAGAGCTCTGAGTCAGCTGATTCAGCTTCCAATACCGAGAGCAGAAAAGCAGAAGAGTTCAGTTTTGGTAAGCTGAAAACTAAAGATGACTTTATCTTAGTGCTTTGTTTTATGGAAATGTTCTGGGTAATTTTACGCTGTGACATGTTGTGAGTGCAAGGGGCTTCTTTGACAATGTTGGTTTAAATAGAAATGCATCAAGTGTTTGGTTGAAAATCTTGTCTGTGGCTGTCATTCAGCAGTCCTGTTTTTTCTCAGATTCCTCCCAGCATAAGGTGTCAGAAACAAGTGAGGGTTTTGAGCTTGATGTCACTTTTGAAGGTCAGTAGCCCAGGTTATGGATTTCAGTTTGTTGGACGTTTTTGTATCTAAAATGTGTTTTCCAAAGCCTATATTACTTGGCATTGAATGAAGAGAATTGTGTGCCTGTGTCAACTCCTGTTTGGATTGTGCACGCTTGGTAAATGAACCTGGTGGAGAGGTATTAAAAAACCACAGTATACTGGAGCATACTGGACTGGTTTTGAAATTGTGCCTGACTGAAATTTGTATCTCTGGAGTAATTTTTAAGCATTGGTAATGAGATCTCCCAGTGGAATGCTATTACTTCCAGTTAGCTAACGAAGGTAGTCCCTCTCTGCACAATTTATTTTGTGCTTCCTTTTGCTGTTGCATGGTCATTTTATGACCATGCAATGTCCAGTCATGTTTCAGAAGACAATGTTGTTTTCCTTAGGAAGTAGAGAAGCATCTTTGTTTTTTGCTGTCTTGTGCTTTGCACAGGCCCTTTTGAAGGAACAAGTTGTTCCTTCACAGGTAGGAACAGGAGCTTTCTGAAGTTACTCCAGTAAGTAATTTATTGCAGAATTTGGTGTCCTGATAATCAGAATTCCTTCAATCTGTTAGAGTTTTTTAAAATTCAGAGCAGTTCCAGTGCTGCCCAGGAGTTCCCTGGAGAAAAACCCTATTTTGTTTTTTCTTTCTTACTGAAAGATGATGGTGATGACTCCCCAACCCCTGATGAGAGACCGAAGAGCTCTGAGTCAGCTAATGAAGCTGCTGATAATGGGAGTCAAAAAGCAGAAGAGCTCAGTTTCGGTAAGATGAAAAATAAAGAGGATTTTATTTCCCTGCTTTGTTTCATGAAAATATTTTGGGTAATTTTGTGCTGCAGGAGTGAGACGTGTTAGTTCAAGCCTTCATTTCAGAGCCATGGAGTCTGTGTTGGTGAATTGCTGCAATATAATCATCATAGGCTACCTGTGTTGATTTTTGTTATTTGACATGACAACATAAATAGACATACAGGAATTTGATATTTTCTGATTGTGATCTTTCCTGATCCCTTATGTTGGGTTCTCCACTGAAATGCATCCATGGGCTTCAGTTTAGTGTGGTTAAAGATGTTTCGCCTGAGATTTTTTGTGGTCCTTTACCTCTCCTTTATTCTGTGGTTTGGTTTAGTTTGGTTTGTGGACACATTAATCTGTCTGCTTTTGTAAAGTTCTGTGCAGTCAAAAATATGTTTTTTGCTTTATATTTTTGATGGCAGCTACCAGAGTTCATATTGCAGTGAAGGAAGAGATGTGGGGATACAGTCAGAGCATTTGAGATGAGGAATGTGTTTTGTGAGGATAAATTAACAATATTGGATATTTTTCCACAGAAATGTTGGGAAAGACGTTGTGTAATATAACTTATACATCTTCTCCAACCACTACCTTTTCATATTTATACCAGTTTTTTGGGAATTTTTCGATATTATTACGCGATTTAAAGTGTACAAGGCTTTGGCCACCCTACTCTGCAGGCTTTCAGTACCTTTGGTTTAAATGCAAAAGCATGTAGTGTTTGTTTGAAAATCTTGTCTGTGACGATCATTCAGCAGTCCTGTTTTTCTCTTTCAGATTCCTCTCAACATAATGTTTCAGAAACAACTGAGAACCCTGAGGTTGAGGTGACTGTCGAAGGTCAGTTCTCCAGGTCATTGATTTCAATTTGTTGGACATTTTTTATATCCAAAATGTGTTTTCCAAAGGCTACATTACTTGGCCCTGAATGAGGAGAATTGTGTGCTGGTGTTGACTGTCGTTTGGATGGTGCACTGCTTGGTAAACGAACCTGGTGGAGAAGTAATAGAAAACCACATTATACTGGAGCCTACTGGACTTACTGGTCTGGTTTTGAATTGATCCCTGACAAGCAGTGTTTATCTTTTGTGAGTTTTTTAAGTGTTGATAATGAAAAATTCTCATTGAAGTGACAAGATGTTCTAGCATTCATATATCCTGGAGAACACATTGCGTTATAAACACACTGTAGTTCTGTGTAACATTTGTAGTTAACACTTTCTGTGTTCTTTCTGTACTTTCTGGAAAGAATGGTACAGGAAGAGAAAGGATGTTGCAGGTGTTTTGGAGTGATGCCTCCAGGTGTCTGTCTACTATTGATAAGGATGAGATACAAACCTTTGAACTTAGCACCTCCCTTTCTCATCTAAATGGCTCTGGAGCTGCTAACCAGTGTCCCTGGTGTTCCCAGGCTGGGATCTTGGTAGGAGATCAGCTGTGTTTCTTGTATTTTTGAGTTAGTGTTCTGTAACTGCTTCAAAAGACTGCTGAGAGTGGCTTTTGTCGTGATTGCTTGTGGAATAGATGAAGACCACCCAATCAGCAATTTGGAAAGTAGGCAGGGCAAGGTGGGACTTCTGGCATTTGGGACCAAGTGGACACTTGTGCCCTTACCTTCAGCATTTTACAATGCAGCATGGAAATAACTCCAACACTACCTCAGCAAAAAAAGTTTATATGTGAAGAGTCTTTAAGTTGAGCATATATGTGGAGGCCTTTTCCCCAGAAGTAAAAGTGCTCTGTAAAGGTTTTCTGTGACTGAGTATAACAGAACTCTATAGGTACAAGGTATGTCAATATGTGATATTATCCTTGCTAAGTGACCCATACCGTTGGTGACATGGGTACATGTTTTTCTGTATGTGAAATTAGTTTTCTTTGTCTGCTCTCACCATTTGTTTCCTCTGAGGTTGGAGGTATTGGTAATTGGCAGTCTGAGAAGGTCATTAACCGTAATTAAGACAGGGCTGGATTGGGGAGTGACTGACTGTGTAGCAGCTGTCTGACAAGTGGCTCAGTTTGCTGTTCTGTCTGTCCACTTGTGTGTTTTAAGGCAGAGTTGACCCGTTTGATGAATTTCATTGGCCCCCATTAGTTTTACTCTGGTTTGAAAGTGGCTTGAGAACATTTGATTGCTTCCAGCCAAAACTTATGTTCTGTCTTTTGTCATCTACTAGTGGAATGATCTTCCAGTTATCTAAAGAAGGTAGTCCCTCTCTGCACAATTTATTTTGTGCTTCCTTTTGCTGTTGCACGGTTGTTTTATGTTCATGCAATGTCCAGTCATGTATGAGGAGGCAACATTTTTTTCCTTAGGAAGTAGAGAAGCATCTTTGCATTTTGCTGTCTTGTGCTTTGCACAGGCCCTTTTGAAGGAACAAGCTGTTCCTTCACAGGTGGGAACAGGAGCTTTCTGAAGTTACTCAGGTAAGAAATTGATTGCAGAATTTGATGACCTGCTTAGTAATGTTCCTTATTTCTGTTAGAGTTTTGAAATTCAGAGCAGTTCCAGTGTTGTCCATTAGTTTCCTGGACCAATAACCATCGATATTTCTTTTCAAATTTTTTTCTTTAATATTTTTTTTTTTCAGGTGATGATGATGAGTACATACCCCCTGATGAGAGACTGAGGAGCAGCAAGTCGAGTAATGAAGCTGCCAATACTGAGAGAAGTAAACCAAAAGATTCAAATTGCGGTAAGATGAAAATTAAAGATTATTTTATCTCCCTGCTTGGTTTAATGAGAAAGTTTTGGGTAATTTTGTGCTGCAGGAGTGAGACATATTAGTTCAAACCTTCATTTCAGAGCATTGGACTTTGTGTAGGTGAATTTCTGCAGTATAATCATAATCATAGGCAACCTGTGTTTGTTTTTGTTATTTGATGTGACTAGGTAGATAGTCACACAGGAATTCAGTGTTTTCTGGTGGTGTTTTTTCGTGATCCCTTATGTTGTGTTCTCCACAGAAACTCATCCATGGGCTTCAGTTCTGTCTGGTTAAAGATGTTTTGCCTGGGATTTTTTGTGGTCCTTTACCTCTCCTTTATTCTGTGATTTGGTTTAGTTTGTTTTATAGCTTTAGATGCTGAGTGTGGCCCTTTGAGTCTGACTAAGGTTTTGTTATACGCCTTTTTCTCAGACCTGATGTTCTTCACAGGTTTCTGTAAGAGAGGTGTGGAAAGTCGCACCTGGTTTTGCTGAATATTGTGAGGTGAGGGTCTGCAGTGACACAAGGTCCCCAGGCAGGTGCAGAGGACAGCTGCTTATTGTAAAAACCCAGCCTTTTAAAGCAGATAGGGGGTTATCAGTTTCATACTTCTAAATCATAGCAAACATAAATCAACCAACCACACCACTCAGGATGTGAACACGCTATGGCAACATAAAATGTTTTTCTACATCTAATTCAGCTGAGTCACTTTCTCCTAGTCCTTTTCTGCTTAGCCAAAGTAGCAGGCCTGAGCCATGACTTTATAAGGCCTTCCCTTTGTAAGGTTTTACTTAGAGACAACAAAATGGAATAAATCTGTTGTGCATGAAGGCCGGTATTTCTGAGAAGGTCTAGAGGCAGTGGCTAAAAATTGCAGGTCCTGTTTTTCCCTTTCAGACTCCTCCCAGCATGACTCTGCAGAATCAAGTGAGGATTCTGACGCTGAATCCTCTAGTGAAGGTCAGTTCCCAAGCCACTGGTTTCAGTTAGTTGGGCATTTTAAAATCCAAAATGTGTTTTCCAAAGCCTACGTTACCTGACACTGCGTGAAGAGAATTGTGTGCCAGTGTGGTCTGTAGTTTGGACTGTGCACTCCTTGGTAAATGAACCTGTTGGAGAGGTATTAAAAAACCACAATATACTGGAGCATACTGGACTTAATGGGCTGGTTTTGAAATGATGCCTGACTGAAATTTATATCTCTGGAGTAATTTTTAAGCATTGGTAATGAGATCTCCCAGTGGAATGCTGTTACTTCCAGTTAGCTAACGAAGGTAGTCCCTCTCTGCACAATTTATTTTGTGCTTCCTTTTGCTGTTGCATGGTCATTTTATGATCATGCAATGTCCAGTCATTTTTCAGAAGACAATGTTGTTTTCCTTAGGAAGTAGAGAAGCATCTTTGCTTTTTGCTGTCTTGTGCTTTGCACAGGCCCTTTTGAAGGAACAAGTTGTTCCTTCACAGGTAGGAACAGGAGCTTTCTGAAGTTACTCAGGTAATTTATTGCAGAATTTGGTTACCTGATAAGCAGAATTCCTTCAATCTGTTTAGAGTTTGTTAAAATTCAGAGCAGTTCCAGTGCTGCCCACAAGTTGCCCAGACAAAAAAAACAGTGATTTTTTTTAATTTTTTTTTTTGTGTTCTCAAGATAATGACCATGACTACGTACCCCGTCACAAGAGACAGGACAGCACCAAGTCAGCTAATGCAGTTGCCAATGCTGGGAGCAGAAAAACAAAAGAGTTCGATTTTGGTAAGATGAAAATTAAAGATTATTTTACCTCCCTTCTCTGTTTTATGAAAAGGTTTTGGGTAATTTTGTGCTGCAGGAGTGAGACATGTTGATACAAACCTTCATTTAAGATCCATGAACTCTATAGATTATTGCTGTAGCATAATCATCATCATAGGCTTTCCCTGTTGTTTTTTGTTATCTGATGTGACAACCTAAGTAGACACAGAGGAAGTTGGGATCTTTTGACTGTGTTCTTTCATGATCCCTTCTGTTGAGTTCTCCACTGAAACGCATCCATGGGCTTCAGTTTACTCTGGGTAAAGGTGCTTCACCTGGAATGGTTTGTGGTCCCCTACATTTCCTTTATTCTGTAGTTTGGTTTATTGACACATTTTCTATCTTCTTTTATAAGGTTCCATAATGTCAGAAATACGTCTTTTAGCACAGTGTTTGTGTTTGTATTGAGAATTCTGGAAATTTAGGTCAATATAAAAATTCTTTTGGATCTCCTTGTAATGTGTTTTTCATGACAGATGTCAATTTTAGTGAAACTCACTGAAATTTTTAGAGTTGTTCTTAAGAGATCATTAATGCCTGTAGGCTGAATATGTATCATTCTTTTTTGTCTGATCAGGAGAACATCAGTACAGCATTACTAGAGGAAACTATTGAGTTAGTGCTGCAGAAGCTTTTGTTAGATATGTTCTCTCAGTAGAAAATCACCTAAGCTTTGTTTGCCAGCAGTGTAGAAGTGAAGAAGCATTGAGCTTGAGTTCAGCTGGAGAGGAAAGGGAATAAAATATTAGAATAATAGAAGTTCTAGTTGAGGTTGCAATATATAATCTCCAGTTTTAGATCATCTCAGGGCTTACCTGCTCAGTGTTGCTCTGAGTTGACTTAGGGTATCTTCTCTGTGCTATTTTGAAGAAAATTTCATTTTGAGATAGCCAGTGTGCAGTTAGATTACAGTGATTTGCATCTCACAGATTATTCAGATACCTTTACTTCTGATAAAGATAGTACTTCAGATACTTCCTAAACTGTATTGTAGATATTGTGTCTTATGTTCACTTTGAGGTTCACATACAGAAAGTGGCATGTCTCTGTGGTATTGCAGGACTTGGTTAAAACACAAAATGAATGTGAGAAGTTGGGGGAAAGACCCTTCATTTGCTCTAATGAAGAAAGAGCAGCTTCTGGTAGTTGTAGTGGTGCTGTTCAGGCATTTCAGAAGACTTTGAACTTTTAGTATTGAAGTCAAATATTAGATAATGGGATTGGAGAAAGGAGGTGGGTAATCTGTCATGAGTAGCTGCAGAATGACAAAGATTCATGCACTCAGAAAACAGAATAGACACTTGTGTGAGAAATCTGTCTCACAAGGACTTCCAGTATTTTACATAACCGTGGTAATATTTAGATGTTTGAGTTGGAGGTCCTTCCTGTATGTCTTGACTGAACAGGTATCTGAAGTGGCGTGAAAATAATAAGCTGTGTTCTTAGTTTTTGGAAACAGGAAAATAAAGTGGAAAGCAAAATAATTTTAACCAGCCTCTGGTAAAATGTTTGCTAGATATTCTTAATCTCTGGAATAACTGGAAGTGTAATAGCTTGAATGGCCTAATTTTTTTACCATTGTATTTACTAGATTCAAGTCTTTGGAGTAAGAAATATGTTGTAAGCACACTTGCTTGACCCTTTCTTAGAACACCTGTTCTTAGAACACCAGCTGTTGCTGGTACCATCTACAAAAGAGTTGTGGGATTTTCCTAAAAGCATGGAGATAGTACAAAAAACAGTCAAAATGTGTGCTCTGTTAGAGGCAGAAAATTAGATGTTAAAATTCCGTTACTTGATCCAGCTCTCCATGGAACACAGGTTTGGATTTGGATAACTTCTGTCTTGAAGCTGTATTTTCTTTCACAAATAGGATTTATGGGGGTATTGTGCAACACCACGACTTGGAGAAATACTGGGTTAAGGTGAAGGATGGCAGATGCCTCCTGATCCATGTAGTTGTACAGATTTGCACCAAAACAACTCCATGCACTTTCTGTAAGCTTTATCAAGCTTTACTTATTAAGCTTTTCAGCACCCAAATTTAGATAACTATCAACAGCAGCTATAAACTGCCTTTACCCCTGCTGGCAGCAAGAGCTGTTGACTGAGCCATCAAAGAGAGAAATCATTTTTGGAAGGTACTTTAACATGGTTTGTGTTGTGGTTTTTTAAACTTCTTTTAAGATACAAGTTTGGGTCTTAAACATTTTATTCTGTACTTTTCTTTTTTTCTGAATGTATCAGTGCATTTTAAGGTGTAGTCTGTACTGTACTCAGCAGGCACCTCTTTGCAAGTGAGCAGTAAAAGTACATGCTTCATATTTCCTTTAGTGGTAACACAGATTTTACAGGAGATTCCCAGTTTTGTTTGTAGTCTGAGACGTCCTTCTCTTTTCTTTGCAGACAAGTGGAATACACGAATTACAGACTTGAGAAAGGAAGTTGAAGACCTGTTTGAAAAACGATATGGTATGTGTGATGTTACACACCTTTCCAAGCCATTGCCTGTAGTCCTTTGTCACAGCAAGTGACTGACTGCTCTTTGGCATGCATCTTGTTGGCTCAGGAGCACGCCAGAACTGACAGCACCAAAGGGCTAAATAAATACTGTTAGAAGACATAAAATTGAGGAAAGTAGCTTTTTTGATGAGCAGAGTCATTTCAGTATGGAATATCTGTATTTGGCACCAAAGTGCGAAACTTGATTTTATTTTTCAGTTGTGTTTAGTCTCCTGGAGCACCTGCATGCTCACGTATCTTGGGCATCCACATTTGAGAGAGCTGTCCTTTTCTCTGCAGTTATACTGAGTCCTTACACGAAAGAATCACTTTAGAATGGCACTGAAGAAATTGATTCATTGATTGTTCATTTTTGATTATGATTGTTTTGCAGTGAAGCAAAAATTACATATGTTAATGGCTCTTGGAAATAAAAAGCAGCAGATGTGTTAGACTTTGGAATTTGTCTCTAAATGCTGCACTTAGATATCTTTTGTGTCCATATATCACAAACTAAAACAGCATCAGCAAAAATTTAAAAGTAAACGCTGGTGTGCCTCTGCCACAGAAAGTGGAAGTGCTTTCAGAATAGATCTTGTGATTGGGAGTTACTACATGTTTGGGATGTGACTGTCATCTGACATTTGAACAGCCCGCTGAAAACAACTTCCACCAAGGTAATACAGTTCAGAATCTGATTCACTGTATTTTAATTGCTCTAGAAAGGAGCATAATTTGTAGTGAATTGCTTTAATTTTGATTCTGTTGTTTGCATGTAGCAAAGTTGGTTTAAGAAAATTAAGTCTGTTTAAGACAATTTAAAAGGTAAACACTATGGAATGAGTTACCTCCCTTATGATATTAACCAACCCCTTTCCAGCAATACTACACTTACTAGTCGGTGTGAGTGAAAAAATAAGTCTAAAACAAGCAAAACAGCAACAGGGAAAAAGCAAGAGTAAATAATGATTAAATACAAAATTGCTATATGTCTGGAAGTCCATGGCAGCAATAGGAAATCCTGAAGGTGGGGTATGCCCTCCATTTCTCAAGATGACAGCCACCATAAGGAACCTCATGGCTTGAAACACAGAGGGATAATGGCAGCAAATCCTCCAGGGAAGAGAGGAGCTCATGAAGCAGTTCTAGTGGCAGGTGGGAATCCTGGGTTATCTGGGGAGCTCCTGCCCTCAGTGTCAACCTCCAGTTCCTTGGGAGTCCTTCTGCCACCCTCTGAGCTGTGCAGTGTTGGTGCTGCTGTTTGTGAGCTGCAGCAGGGACATCAGCCTCCTGGCCCAGCCGGCTGTAGCTCCCTGCTGCTTCCAGGAGTTACAAAATCCACAATGAAACAGTTCTGCAGTACTGTTTCTGAGTTGCTACTGTTGCCAGCAGCAATAAAACAAAGTCTAGGGGCCCAAGGACAAATGGCAGGAGAGAGCTGCTCTGCCTGAGGCAAAGAGCAAGAGGCCAGAGAGTTGCCATGACAAAAAGAGCCTGACCAACCAGCCCAAGGCCTGTGTTGTTTTCTGGCTGCAGGGTCTAAAAGAGACAGTAACAATCTTGGGGCACAGATTCATATGGAATGCAATAACATTTTGGGTTACCCACAACACCAGGCTAAAAATCTCTTGTGGAGAGTGTTGAACGCTGAGCTATTCCTGACTTTCCATAGCAGACCATATCATACTAAAAAATTATCTCCTTTTCCTTGTGGATGACAACATTTCATTGATTCACAAAACAATTCCTTATCACACTGTCTCTTTCTCTCTGCATGGGCATGCAGTCTCCCATTTATGGAAATGAGTTGTGGATGTCCAGAATTCCCAAAACAGTTTGCAAATTTGTTGGCTTCTGTAGCTCCAAAGTGTTCTAGCATTATCAGCTACTGTAATCCATTACAACAACATGTCTGAAAACATAGCTTTGTGTTTTAGGTGACAACTAAATGAGATTTCCTTTTAGTGACTCACAAAAATGAAGCCTACATTCAGTAGGATTTCTATGTACATTCAGTAGGATTTCAAATCAAAGAAACCTCACAGCCGACTGTGATGCTGATGGTGTTCTTAGGCTCTCTAAATAGTATTGGCTAAAACATTTGCTGATTTAAGAGAAATAGAGACTCTCACATGTAAAAACTTACTTGTTGTTAGTTACTTAATTAAACAGGCAGAATTTTTGTTACTCTGAAGCTGTTCTTGCTTTATGCTGGGTAAGAATCTGGATTTTAGTGACATTCTTGATCTGTTGCCCTGAGGCTTGTCTGCTGGATTTGTTGAGCTTTTCACCACATGCCACAGCAACCTCCAGGACTGAGAAAAATTTTTGTTAATTTGTTGAAAGAGGCACATGACTGGAATAAAAATCTGTGTTGATGAAGGACTGGTGTGATACACAACAGAGCCGTTGGTGATTGCTCTGGGGCTCCTTTGGCACAGGTTTGAAAAGGGTTTCATTAGTGTATTTGTTAAAAGCCATCATCGGGGTCATGTCCATCTCTACAAATTTGTTCTCTAGCTCCAGTTTTGGCCATCTTATATTTGCCAGTTGAAACCAAGTCTAGTTGAAACACCATTCTTCTTAAAATTTTCTAAGATTTTTGATACTTGATTCTGATCAAAATAGAAGACCAAGATGTTTTTTAAAAAAAAAAAAAAAAGTGTTTTCAAAGCTTCCTGTTTTTGTGATAAAAATTCCTAGAAATATTCTGGTTTCAGGTGGTTGAAAGGGTGTGTTACCCAAATACCTTTAACACCTAAATTGTTTTATTTCATTTAAGAATTTGAAAGTTAATTAGAGCATTTTGCATAGACAATATCTTAACCATGGGCCACTTGGATACTACATTAAGTTGCTTGTAAAGGTGCCCTGAATGTTTCCAGAGCATCACTGTACTCTAATTTGGCCTTAGGTTGGTTTTTCTTACCTCAAATAATTTTTTGCAGTTGATTTTTCGTATCAAAACAGCAGAATGTACCAAAATATGTGGACTAGTTGCATGGTAATGATTCTTGTTGCATGGCTTACAAAATTAATGTACCTTGTGCATATAAAGAAATCAGCCCTTTTGGTATTTGCAAACTCTTGTGTCATTCTCCAGTATTTGCCAGCCTGGCAGGTGCTTTGATGATAGTGGATCGTCATAACTTAAAGAAAAGTTGAAGGTATTTTCCAGGTGTGGCTGAGTCTGTTGAAGTTGAGTCTGTGGCTGAGTGAGTCACACTGTTTCCAGTGTGGTACTTGCTTTTCATTTGGTTCAAAGATTTCGTTATTAGGGTCATGCTTTTTTCAGCAGTGTTAGAAGTGTATTTTTTATTTCACTACTGGTTCTTTGGATTTCTAAAATGGAAACTTGAGGAATTCACCAAAAAGAATGGATGTGTGCCCGTACTCCAAGGCACTAATGACTTGTAAGCCAATAGTGGTAACAAATAATAACAGAGCTAGTGAACTGAAACATGTCTGGTTTATTTTTAAATCTAGATAACTTAATCTTTCAAAATGCTCTATTAAGCAAAACCAGAATAGTGTTAATCTTCACTCTGAGAAGTACAGTCACTGTTGTTAAATGTTTACATCAAGGGAAAACAGGATGATGTGCATATGTGTGCAGGGCTGCAGCTTGTTTACTGTGAATCAAAGGGCTTTTGCTGTTAAACAAAGTTCCTCACACCATGAATGCTTGCATGTTTAAATGTGCTGAGGGGTTATTGCCTGTATGCCAATTAAAATGTTTATCCGAGTGATATCAAACGGGTAATTGAGTAGAGCCACAAGCTAGCCTAATGTTTTTATTCTCCTTTTTCCTTAAAGCTGAAGCTATAAAAGCAGAAGGTCCAGTGTCCATCCCCTACACACACTTCCAGTCACATTCAGAAGACCTGTATGTGGAAGGGCTGCCAGAAGGGATTCCCTTCAGACGCCCGACCACCTACGGCATTCCCCGGCTGGAGAGGATCCTTCTGTCAAAGGCACAGATCCGGTTTGTCATTAAAAAGTAAGGGCTTTTGTATTTGTGTCTCTGCATTACTCGTGGTTTTCTGCTGCTTCCACTTTGCTTCAGTCTTCTTCAAGGAATTCCAGACTGGTTTCTATTGGCGTATCAATTTACTGTACTAAGGAGTAGTTTGTAGCTGATGTTCACTGATAAATTCTGTTTATCAGACCAATGGAACACTTACAGGGGTGGTGGAGAGTTCTCTGGACAGATCTTGTCAATGTTAGAGACTTCTTGTCAGGGGCAGATCTCTTTGTACTGTTGAGCTCTCTGCAGCTGCAATACATGTTGAAGGCCATTGACTTTGGGATATTTGAGCCTGTTTGAGGATCCTGGCTTAATTTCATCTTGTGCTTTTTTTTTAATTTGCTGGAATGTTGTATCAAGGTTTCTATGGCTGTATTTGTATAAAGCATTTCCCAGGGCAAGCTTGAGGCCAACACATAGCTACTGGTTCCTAAGGTTTAGTTGGATGTGTGTCCTTGGTGTGTCTGGAGGTAGATCATGTAGTGTACACGAAGGAGACCTCAGATGGAGACTGAAGTTTAAAGGAAACTTCAATGACTAACAGCTGATGTTTTCCTGTGTTCAGTGGTGTAGGGCCTCATCCCAGAGTTTTTTAAATGGACAGGAATCTGCAGACTGCAATGGGCAGGCTCAGAATTTGGGATAGTGGCAGCCCCTGCCTCTGTGCATGCTGCCTTTACCATGGGTGCTAGTTACTTACATTTGAGAGGAACATGGTCAGTTACTACCATCCTAATGCTTGCAGATAACTAGAAGAGAGGAAGAAGTGTAGATCTACCTTTTGTCTCACTTAAATTCAAATATACAGAGATTTAATTATTTATGCAATGCTGGCACCTGCTTTTGTCAAATATATCATAGTTTTTAACAGAAATTAATTTATTGTTCATTGATTTTGAAATGTGTAACCTGAGCAGCTAAAAAACTTGTTTGACTCTGTGAGAAACATCAAAATGTTTAATTTTTTGTTTGTTCAACTCTGGATAAAATCAGTTATATTTTTGGAAACAGAAGCATCTGCTTTCAAGTTTATTGTTTTAGAGATTAAAATTTTAATTTGGATTTTTGTTTCTGATTAAGTGTATCTTAGAACTCAGAGGTAAGTTTAATGGAACCTGTATGTTACCATGAAATGTTACAGCTCCAGCAGATACAGGTATTGGGCATGAAAAATGTTTTGTCAGTTGAGTTCCAGCAGCTCTTACAATACTTCAGTGTTAGTTGGAATTTAGTGCTGGGGATTGTGATGTCCCCTCTGAGGTTTTTTGGTTTTGATCCTTCAGTGAGTAGTCACTTGAGGCTGTAGCTGGAGTCTAGTTTCTCAAAGTATCTGCTACTATTGAAACATGTATCTTAAATCTTTCAGGCCTGAACTTCTGAAATCAGATGTTCCAGTGAACAGGACAACTTCAGCAGGTAAGTTTTCAAATATGTGAGTTGTACAAGCAGAGTATGATATTCCTATTTGTCAGTCTTAGTGGTGGCTACAATTTGCTCTTACTAATAATACATAAAATGATATAAATTGCAAGAAATTGCTCTGATTTTAAATTTTCTTTAGCTTCTTTGGCTTTTCTTTACAGTGTTACTGTCAATGGATTTGATTCAGCTTGGCAGAAAGATAAAACAATGAGCTAGCTAGGTGTTAGTCTTGAGATATAGAGAAAAGGCAAGTGGAATCTTCATTTTGGAGGTGGATGATGAAGGTATTGCAGTTCTGCAGGCCAATGCACCATGTAATTTGTAGGAAGAGTGATGTCACTTGTGCAGTGGAGTTTGGTCAGTGGAGTTTTAATATTCTGTCATTATTTTATGATCATTTTTTCTAGTTCCTCATTGAATCCATATTTCTTACACACAGCATTTATGTGTTACCTGAAAATGAAGGATGATAATGCATCATATAAACTGAACAACTGAAAATATAACTAAAATAATTAGGGAATGTTGTTTCTTTCTGTGTCAGCCTCAAATACAGGGAAAGAAGAGTGGTATGTCAAAGTCACCAAACTGAGAAGGACAGTAGATCAAATTTTCTGTAAAAAGTTTGGTAAGTACAGTATTATTATTTTCTTTTTTTTATCGCTTTGTATTTCTTGAAAGTTGCTTTCATTCCTTCCTTTGAACATCTATGTGAATGAGACCTTTGCTCAGATTTTTTTTTCAAGTATTTAAAATTCTGGAAGTTGAGTGAAAAAGAATATTTTTGTTTACTGCTTATACAAGCTTAAGTAATAATTTAAATATTTAAATAGAATTATAAATCTTATATATACAGCTCTTGTGATTGCTCTTGATTCCTTCCTATTTAGATTTGTTCCTTTGGTGGTGAATAAAACAGCTGTTCACTTATATCCACTGCAATATCATCATAATTAGTATTAAACCATTTCTGGGTGAAGTTTTATGTTATATCCAGTATGGAAAAAGAGTCAACTTCATAAGTGCTAGAATAAAATTTTTCATGATACTCTATAACAAATCAACAGCTTTGAATAAAACAAATGTATTATGCTCCAGTGAGCAGTCCAGTCTGGTATTGTGACTGCCCACTAGCAACCTCATACAATATGGCAATTTTTTTACATTTTTACGTGCAGACTTGGGTTCTGTTGGATTTAAATGTCCACATTCTGTTGGACTTAAATGTCCACATTGTTTCACATTTTAAGATCACAATTGCCACAGCCTGAGGCATTGATATCAGCTAGCTTTTAATGAAGGTTGATTGGCCAGTTTCTCCAGTTACTGGATGTATTTTGTTCCAACAGCTAAGGCTTTGGGGTGCGATGAGCCCAAAGCTGTTCCATACAAGAAATTTGAAGCTCATCCAATGGACCTCTGTGTTGAAGGGCTGCCAGACAATATCCCCTTTAGGAGTCCTTCCTGGTACGGAATCCCTTGCCTTGAACAAATAATTCAAGCGGCCAACAGAATAAAATTTGTGATCAAAAGGTAAGTCTAAACATGGAGGGTTTTTTAAGAAAGGGTCCAAACAAACACCCTGTGTGTTATCAAGCACTTAGTTTCATTAAGTCGTGAAACATTTGGTCTCTAGTTACCAAACAGGCAAATTAAATGTTCTGCATCACAAAGTGGGCATTTGCAATCCAAATACTTCAGAATATATTTTGCATATCTGTTAGCATGTTGGCAAGTGTGAAAAACATAACAGAAAAATTCAAACTGTTCAATTCATGTCATGATGGTTAGTAGTATTTAGTTTATGTCAGGAGTAAGCAGATTATTTGTGTCCTGGTTGCAGGCCAGAGCTGCTAACTCACACTTCAACTGAAGTCATTCATCCCGGGTCGAGCACTCAAGGTAAGACAGGTGCTGTCTCCAAGTGGGAATGGAAGTGTTTGATGGGGAAATGCACCTAGATCAGTGCAGCATTTTTCAAGAAGTGACCCATGTGTGATGACATATTCTTGATGAAGGTTTTAAGGAATAAAGTGAGCACTGTGAACATGGATGGCTTCCTGGATGGTGAAATCCTGGCACAGTCGCAGCTGCCTTTGAATAACTAGACTGGGTCACCTTCAAAACCCCAGAGAACTGGAGTTTCTGTCCTGGCCTGAATCAAAGGTTGGGAGTCCCTTGGGATTTCACACCTGACTCTGGGCTCTTTCAGGTCTCTGTTGGTAAGGAATTGTAGGGACTTCCTGAAAGCATGACGTGCCTTTAACAGGGAGAGGAATCAGTTTGGGGTTTATTTCTGAATGCCCTGAATTAAAGTGTCTTGGTGCTTTCTTACTACAGGAATGTGCAATCCAGACCTCACTGGGGTTTTTAGGAGTCTGAACCTGCATGTAGTGAGAACACAAGACAAGATTCATAGTATTTTTCACTAATTTATATGTGATTCTGGAATTACCAGTGCCCACCATACTTGCTGGGGTCCAGAGTCTAATGTCAGAGAGATTAACACAGCAAATGTTCTCCTGGACTTAAAGCCCAGTGAAAACCACTTTCCTTGACAAAGGCCAAGGATCATCTTACTGCAGACACAAACTTAATGTTGCTAAAGAATATTAGACTTTTTCAAGCAAAATCTTATTATTTTGGAAAATAGTAATCCTGTGCCATCAACAGACAGTTTGTGAATAAGTTTTTTAAAGTTAATTAGTCAGTCTTATTCCTTTGTCACTAGGACTAAAACATGTGAAACCTTATAAACACACATGCAGGTGTTCAATGCCTGTGAAATCTATCAAATAAATATGCCAGACTGAAAAAAAAATATTGCATCTTGCCATGGAAGTATAAGACACTAGAAATAAGCAAAATAGGTAATATATGAATCAAAAATATTATTTGGGAACAAAAAAATTCTGTATAGCTTCCTTCCTGCATGCTTTTCACAGCTCGGAATTGGTTTGGCTCAGTAGTTAAATGTTATTTGTCAGTTGTAATGAAAAGTAATGAAGTATGGTGCCATGGGTTGACATTGGCCAGATGCCAGGCACCCACTGCTCACTCACTCCCTTCTGTTGCTGAGGAGAGCAAATATGATGAAGGGTTCATGGGTTGAGATAAAGACTTGGAGAGACCCCTCATCAAATACCACCACAGGCAAAAGAGGCTCAGCTTAGAGACATAAGGTGAATTTATTGCTAACAAAATCAGAGCAGGGTAATGAGGAGTAAAAATAACCCTTAGGAGCACCTTCCCCCCAGCCCTCTCCTGGCAGCTGTACCTCATATCCCAGCTGTGCAGGGGAATGGGAGTCATGGGCAGTCCATCAGCCATGGCTTCTCCTGCTGCTCAGGGAGAGAAGTCATTGCCCTGCTGCACCTTCCACAGGAGACTGTTCTCTGCAAACTTCTCTGACACGGATCCATCCCATGAGCACCAGTCCTCCCCCAGACTGCTGCAACACAAGTTTATCCCACAGGCAACAGCCCCCCTCAAACGGCTGCAGCATGGGTCACTTTTCCACAGGGTTCAGTCCTTCAAGGACAGGCTTGGGAGCAGGGCCCCACTCTGTATGGGTCTGCCACGGGCTCAGCCTCTTTCAGGCATCCACCTCCATGGGCTCAGGGGCATCTCTGCCCCCCATGCCCTCCATGGCTGCAGGGACACAAGTGCCTCCCCATGGGCTGCACCACGGGCTGCAGGGGAACCCTGCCTTTGGTACCTGGCCTTCTTCTGCACTGACCTCTGTGTCTGCACAGTTGTTCCTCTCACGTGTTCTCACCCTGCTTTTCTCTGGCAGCAGCTACAACTGCGCCACCACTTCGTTTGTTCATCTTCTTAAATCTTCCATCACAGAGGCATTACCACCATTTCTAATTGGCCCACCCTTGACCTGTGGCTTGTCCATCTTTGGAGCCAACAGGGCATGGAAGAAGCTTCTGGCAGCTTCTCACAGAAGCCACCCCTGTAACCCCCCTGCTACCAAAAACCAGGCCATGCAAAACCCCTACAATGCTGTTTGTTAGAAAACAGAAGTGGTTTTTGTTGGACATCCTTTTCTTGCTTCCCTATCTAAGCTACAAATTGTCTGCACTGGCTAGCACTCCTATAATTGGCTTTTATTTACAACAGAGAATGGGATTGAAGATGATTTTTTAAATGCTAATCAAAATGTTTAACAAAACATTCTTTAAATCGTCATGTTCTACTCTAAAGAATGTTATTATATACTATGATTAATTTGTCGAATTCTGGTTTTGTAAGAACCACTAAAATATTTTCTTCCTGCATCTGAAGGCTCTGAAGAACAAGTTGTTCTGCTAGGGTTGGTGCTTGAAATTTGTAACTACATTTAACCAGATTTTTGATTATGTAGAGGTAATTACATGTATCATTTAAGCTGCTATTAATAATCATTACTCATTGTGTGTACCTGTCTAATCAGATGTAAATGTGTTGTTAGTTTTCATGGTCTTATGTTGAAAGACGTATGTTCAAATGTTTGTCTGTATCTAGAGCTGGGTGATCCTCTGATACCTATTTCTGGTTTTCAGTGAAAGATGCTTGGAATGCCAAGATCACAAAGCTAAGAAACCAAGTAGAAGATATATTTCGTGTGAAGTTTGGTAAGTTAAATGCTAAATGAACTGTTCTGTAATGCTGCTGCATTTTAAAACTTCTCTGTTTAAATGTTACTGTATTTATTTAAGCTTCATAAGTATAACAAATATGGACAAATATGGAAATCTTGAGACCTCTTACCTATGTTTTACTTACTCTTTCCTATAACTGATGTAAATGTTTCTGTAACAGCATCCTAGGCTGTAATTTTTCCAGTTGTGTGACGAGATGATTGTACAAAAGCTTTGGATGAAGTTCACAAAATAAAACATTAGGCACTGTATGCTTATATTAGATATTATCTGTAACAAGATGAGCCAAGTTCCCATTTGGAGTTACTCCACAGAAACTAACAGGGAATCTGTTTAAATGCATTTAAATATTTTTATTTTTTTTGCAGGGGGCTTGGTAGCTTTGAGTAGCAGAGCTTCTGTAAGATTCTTAAAATCACATGAGATAAAATTCCACCTATTTAAGTTTGTAATCTATCATTTAATCTTTATTTTCAGCTGAAGCTCTGGGGCTTTCAGAGGCTACAAAAGTGAACATTCCCTATTCAGTATTTGAATCACACCCCAGCTCCTTGGTCGTTGAAGGCTTGCCAGACGGAGTCCCCTTCCGGAGTCCCACGTGGTTTGGAATTCCACGCCTTGAAAGGATCGTCCGTGGGAGTGACAACATCAAATTTATTATTAAGAAGTAAGTTTGTGATCCAGTTACTTTTCCCTCTGATTTTGAAGTTATTTGACTTCATTCCCAGCAACTCTAGGCTTTAAATGCTACCTAAACTCTGATTCCATGAAACACGAAGAGTATTTTGCACGTATGTTTGATCTCATACATTCTTCATTAAATTTCTGTAGATGCATAAATTGTGCACTTTGTGCATCAAGAATTGAGGGAGGAAAATGGTCTTATTACCTGGAAGCTTTGTTGCTTCTTTTTCTTTCCTTTTTCTGTTGGTTTTGTTGTGTTGTTGTTGTTCTGTTTTGTTTTGTTGTGTTTTTGGGGTTTTTCTTTTTGCTTGAAAATTGCAGAATAGAAAATACAGCTTTATGTTTTCTATTTTTTTGTGGTTATAGTAGATGGAGAGTCATCCATGCTTCTAACAGAATTTCATTGTAGAGAGCTGATGTTATGTGGATTGGAACTCAACTGAATTCCAAGAAATTGGTAACATTTTGCTGTATGACTTGTCTTGCAATTGATTGGATTTGTTTTGTTCAATTTCTAGGCCTGAGCTTATCATTTCCCATTTGCCTCTAAGACTGGCTAGTAAACTAAAGGCAAAAGGTAAACAATTAAATATTATTTGCTGCCATCCTTTTGTAAGTACTTCCCTTCTGCTTCCCTAGCAGGCTGAGAGATCTTTGTGGTTGAAAAATACAGGTGTTGTAAATAAAAGGCATTATTTAGGATGATCTAGTGTAGTGGCCTCTATATCTGCTATTATTTGAGAAAGACACTCAAATCATAAATGTATCCACTTTTTTATTTGACTATTCTAGTACATAAAATGGCATTTACTCAATTTTGACAACTTTTATTTCACTTTCAATGGCTTCAGTAATTTTTAACTGGGAGTTGTGAACTGTGGTAAATAATAATGGTGTTTTATAAGAAAAGAATAAAAGAATCTTTTGTCTGTAGAAAATTCAGATGTTAGTATTTTGGGGGGGTTTTAGACAATAAAAAGTACCAAAACTATCCTTCACACTTAGAAAAAACCTACTTTTTAAGATTGGGAACATCACTGTACTATTCAGGTTTTACTGTGCAGACTCTGCTTAGTTCAGTCTGTTAGAATTCATAGAATACAGCTGTTCCTTGGTTAGGTGTGCAAGATTTGTGCTTACACCTTGTGTTCTCTTGGCTTCCAGGAACTATTCCAAGGAGTCCCAGAACGTCACTAAGTTCTTCAGAAAGTTCAAGTGTTCCAGAGATTGAAGTTACTCTTGATGACAGTATGGAAGAAATATCTTTAAATATTCTTCTGATGTTCCTTTGTTATACCCTTCTGATATTTTCTGTTCTTCTAAGCTTTCATAGCCATTAAGTAACATACAACTCATGTAGCAAACTTAGTTACATTTCAAGGCTTCAGATGCACTACAATATAAAACAACTTTATTTTTCATTTCTGAAACAAACTGGATATGTGTAGATGATGCTTAGGTAAAATGTTGCACTTTCGCAGCTTGCTTGGGCCATTATTCCAAGTGGAGATGTGAGAACTGATCTAGTCTTGAGCAGAGAAATGACAGTTGTGGTCAGTAAGTAATTTAAATGCTTAAATACAACTCTAGAACTTCCTAAAGGCTGTTTTTTAAAATTCTACTCTTGTTTCAGAATTGAAGATTTTTCTAGTAATCAAGTTTGATGCATTGTTCTTTTTGTGTGATGTCTTGCTTCTGCCCTCTGAGTTATACCTGTCATGTCTCTTCATAGGTCCTAAAAAGGCACAGACAACAGGTGCTCAAACTAATTCTCAAACCAATAGCCCCAGTACAAATGCAAGGCAACAGGGAAGAGAGTTTTCTTTTGGTAAGTGTTGGGGGAATTAGCACACATGCATTCCTGTAATGTTGGTATGGAACATCTAGATTACATACCAGATATTTTGAGTTCATGTTCTGATGTACAATTAGTGAATGACTGAAGTTCTCACTTTTGTGTGTTGCCTCAAGTTTGCCTGCTTTTCACTGTTTGCATTTTGTTCTCACACAGCTTCAAGTAAACTATTTATGTTTTCAGAAATTATATCTTTGTTTATATTCTTCTCCTCTGGGAGAAAAAAAAATAATTGATGATGATGGTCACCAACAAGGTCGAAGAAGTGACTATCTGTGTAGCCAATCTTAGCCTGTTTGTAAAACTGTATAAATATATGAAGTCAAAAAAATAAAGTAAAAAGCTTTCCTGTTTAACCTCCTGCTACCTGCTTCTTCCTTTCGTGCACCTAACAGCAGTCACATTTGTGTACATTCAGTTCTTCATTATGTGGAGTAATCTGCATTAGAGAAGTCCTGGATGATATGCTGAGTGTGCTGATCCATTAAATCTTAGTGATTCAGGTGCAGAGTCAGTTTTAGATTTTTCCTGGTCTGTTACTGTACAATGCTGCAGACCCTTAAAGGACTTTTCCTGGTGCAAAGTACCACCAAGTGCATAAACCCAGCTGAGATGTGATAATGTGCATAAATTTCATAAGCTCTCCACAGACTTGAAATATTGACATCACTGTGCAGAGATACCAATGTAGGGTGTAGGGACCAGGAAGGATTTGAATTAACATTTGTAAGCTGTGACCTGTCAGAGCTGATTATGCGTGATTGCCATGACTGACCTCTCCAGTTCTGGAAAATGAGTAAAGGAAAAGCTGGACAGGACTGAAAGTCATGTAGTTGTGTCCATGGATGTAGGCCAGAGCTTTTTGCCCATGGAGGCCCAGGTCTGTTAGTGCAGTGGTCTGGAACAGAAAGATCTAATTGAAATCAGGGTCAATTTGCAATCCAGAAAAATTCTTCATTGTCAAGTGAATTGAGTGACTGCATTCAAAGTAACTGTAAGTAGTTCTATGTCTCAGTAAACCTTTTTCTCAGCAAACTTACATTCTGAGTTTATTTGCTTATGTTTGTGTAGGAATTTGTTGTTATTTGCTTTATCCTTTTTGTCTCCTATGCTTTCTTTTTAGCTGTATGGTCAAAAAATGTCTAAGAAAGGAATTATTTGCTCCTACCAGTAGCCAATTGAGAATGAATGAGATACTGATTTGGCACAGGTGGTATTCATATTCAGAGTTGCATACAGTTTTCTTGGACTTCCCTGGTGCTGTTAGACCTAGGTTTTTGCTTTTAATCTGCACCTTTTTTAAACTTTAGACTGAGGTTTTTGTAGACCAGCCAATGCCCACATAGTGCAGCCACAAGTAAACCAGTTTAGTAATTGCTCTGATGGCTGTCAGAAACAAAATGCCCATCTAGATGGACATGTAATTTCACCACCAAAATAGAAATTGTGCTAGAAATTAAATTTCTCAGGAGAGAGGCATGTGTTTCAGGGCTGCATCACTGAACATATGAAGAACTTTCTGCCACTGTTTTGGGTGCTGGTTCAAATGAGTAAATTTTATGCTATCTGATAGGAAATTTGGCTCACTCTTGGATTAATTTCACTTTTAATCACCTTTCCTTTATCTAGTGGCAGTATCTTTCAAAGCTTCAGGAAAACAAGGATTGATGTGAATATAGTTTTGTAGAATGAAAGCCATTTTGCACATTTTTACTGCCATAGTAAATTGGTTATCAAGCATAGTAATTTATTAAACATTTATTAAAATGTTATTCAAAGACTGATTCATTGTATGAGTGTTGTTCTAATTCTTCCAATTTCTTCCTGGCAGAGGCGTGGAATGCCAAAATCAATGACTTGAAGCAGAAAGTTGAAAATCTTTTTAGTGAAAAATGTGGTATGTTTATTGATTCTTTTTTACTGAGATGCCTTTCTTATGAACATACATGATGTATGAGAGGTGCTTATATGTTTATTCCAGAGGTCCTGCAATCCTTGTGTACCTTACAGTTTCCCATCTGAGTTCATTCTCATGCACTTGTAATCCAGTGTCACATTTAGTTATTTTACTTGGGTTTGAAAACGAAGAACTTGTCATTGGATTACAGTTCTTTAAATGATCCACAGACAGAGTGATTCCACATACTGGCACATCATTTTAAATTTTCATCACTCTGCTTATAAATGGGACTTTGTGTGACTCTGAATGACTCAAAACAGGTTATGGGTTATGGGTGGCATCTGGAGAAATGTGCTCCATTGTATTCCAGCACTACTTCTAGTGCAGGCTCTTTGGAAAGTCGTGACTTTTGGAAGTAATGTAACTTCTCATTACTCTTCTGAGTGCAAGATTTTCAACAAGAGCACTAATCTCACCTGCCCTTGGTGCTGCTCTCTAGAAGAGAAAGAGGCAGAATGCATTGCCTTCAACACAGTGGCATACAAATAGGATAGTCTTGGATGCAGACCAAGCCAGTGGCATGAGCTGGCTGCAAATTACTAATTTTCAGCAAGTTATGGTGAGATTTACTGCAACAGAATGAGTTACGTTTGAAACCGTTCATTTTCTTCCTGCATCCTCATAGCTGTCACCAAAAAAGGCAAAGCCTGCTGAGTCTACCTAATAGAATATGCATGTGCCAACTACTCTATTTCATTTATCCCAGAGATATGCTATTTCTATGCACATCAGTGTCCCACCTGGGGCCTTCCCTGCTCTGTTGTGTTTCAGGGGAGGCGCTGGGAATCAGCGAGCCGGTGAAGGTGCCCTACGCACTGTTTGAGTCCTCCCCTGGCGATTTCTACGTGGAAGGATTACCTGAGGGCGTGCCCTTCCGCCAGCCTTCCACTTTTGGGATTCCAAGGCTAGAGAAGATCCTGAGAAATAGATCCAAAATAAGGTTTATTATTAAAAAGTAAGGCTCCTGCATGTCTTTGATAATCTGTTCTATGAGAATTGAAATGCGGACTAAAAAATGAAATTGTGTTGCCAAGTTGCTAAATTACTCTATAAAATACGTGCTGGAATATTTTTAGTACTTTAGGAAATGGTTGGAAAGCTCTTGTGCAGGTGGAACAAGATACAATAATCTCTTTGTTCTGAAAGACTCTGAGACTTTGAGTGGAAGAGCAAGTCCATATTTCTTAATCCATCACAATTATCACATCCCTGGTTTAGTTCCTACTGCAAGGAGCACTTATGGGCTACTCATAAAGCTTGCTGGTTGTGTGCTGAGAGCTGAGAAGTGGAGGTTATTTTAATGAGGGCTGTAAGAATTTTCTTTCCTTTGCCTAGAATAGGTATAGATACTCCTGAGCCAGTGCAGAAACAGTGGCAAGAGAAGTTACAAGGACATGTAGTGACAGAACAAGGGATAAAGGCTTTAAACTGACAGAGAGCAGGGTTAAATTAGATACTTGGAAGAAATTCTCACTGGGAGGGTGGTGAGGCCTGACCCAGGTTGCCCAGAGAAGCTGTGGCTGCCCCATGCCTGGACATCCAAGCCCAGGTTGGATGGGGTTTTGAGCAACCTGGTCTAGTAAGAAACTGTATGGGCTTTGGGCTCCTTCCAACCCAAACCAGTCTAAGATTCTGTGATTGTATGAAGTTATGGAGCCTCTCAGTCATTGCATTCTTGACTGTTTGGCTGAGAGGATATCACTTAGTTACCTTTTATAGAAAATGGGATTTTCTTTAATGTTGATGTTATAATTTTATTATTGTATGTCAAATGTTCAATCTGTTTGCAGGCCTGAGAAATTTGAGGAAGCTGTCAAAGAAAGTTCTGATACAAGCTCCCAAAGTGAGTTTTGCAACTGCTTAACTTTCTAGATAACAGTTTATTTCAAGAGTTAAATATTAATTTTGAGAGTAGCATGGTGTTAATAAATTCCTGAAAGATTTATTCCACATTGCAATTGCTTGGTTTGTTTGCTTGTTAGTTTGTTTTTAAGATGGGAAAAGCACTTATGGTTCCAGTTTAAATATAGCTCTAACAAGGGAGTATTAATTTTTCTAAGTTATTGCAAATAATTGTGCCTCTAATGTGTTCTTTACTACATTCTATCAAAATGTAGCCAGTAATGAAGGATTCACAGGACTTACTCAGGTCTAGAGATAAATTATTTGCTCCTAGATCATCTAAATGACACATGCACCAGAGACAGGAGTGCAGATAGTCAGTAGAAAATTGTGTCAGGTAGGTGAGTCATGGAATAAATGCTCCCATTTTGAAGCTGAAACTAGGTCCTCTTTGAAAACTTTGCCAGTATGTGTTGTTTTGCAATATTTTCTTTATAGATGAGATGGAAGATTTTGAGCTCTCTATAAATGTTTTCTAAATTAATCCTCTTAGGGAAAAATAATTCCTCCAGTAAAGCCAATACAGCGAGGACCTCAAAAAACACAGTAGTGAGCAAAGCTGAAAAGGTTGAAGACCTAAACGTCGTTCAGGTAACCATACCAGGTGTGTATACTGGCTGGTTTCACATCATACTACTTGTGCTTATATTCCTCATGGTATCTGTTTAGTTTGATAAAGTTTTTTCCTAGTCAAGCTGGTTTGCTGAAATACAATAAAGAACGAACATAAAGTAACCTTTTGGTTTTGCTTAGATGTTAAATATTATCTAACACTCATTAATGTCTCATCAGTGACATCTCTAGAATATTCTTAGTCCAACCACCTGTTAAGAAGAATCCACATTTTTATGGTGCAATAAATGAAATATTGATTTGCAGTTCTTGGCAACTTCAGATGTCAGTACTTGAACTGAACTGGATGACCATGCAGGCTGAACTGCTTTGTCTTAACACCAGTTACTGCTTTTTTTGTTGCCTGCTGTGGCCATCTACAGAATGATCACTTTGCTTTTACCTTTATGTACCATTCTGTGTTCCATAAGAAAGTAAAATACAATTCACTGGTTTAATTTACCTTAAAAAATCATCTGTGGACATCTCTAGATTCAACCCTGGAAATGTTCAGGGCCAGATTGAATGGGGCTTGGGGCAACTTGATCTGGTGGAAGGTGTCCCTGCCCATGGCAGGGGATTGGAACTGGATGATCTTTATGGTCTCTTCCAAATGAAACCATTCTAGGATTCTGTAATTTCTTAGCAACCATCTATTTTTGTGTGTTTCTGCAGTTTGGTGTTATTATTAAAAAGAGGAACAAAGACAGTGTCTGTTTAGAAGCTCTTGGGTATACCTGCTTTGAGTAAACATGCAGGGATAAACAGTCTTCAGGGGGGGAAATTTGTGCCTAATTTTCATGCTGTTCTAACAATTTCTTCCAGGTGATGCAAGTGAGCGACTGTCAAGAGTAGAAAATGCCAGACAATTGAGAGAGCAAGTAAATGATCTTTTTAGCCAAAAATTTGGTAATTGCTTCTTACTCCTCATTTTTATATAGGTGTGAGTGCAATTACTGTCGTTCATACTGAAGTTACTGAATGAATATTCCCTCACAGTGAATTATATATATGATCATTAAAATGAACAAATTTGAGAACTGTGTATGAATGTTGTGCTTTGACTCCAGAAAGAATTTTTTGTAAGTGATGTAGGCAGTTTGGTGTTTTAAACAAAGTCCCTAGAGTCTGGATTGCTTCATGGTTACCTTTCCCTTTTCCTGTTTTCTGTGTCAACATGGATGAAGTATCTCTTCTGCTGGCAGTCCATGGTTCTTCTCAGGGCTTCCTAATCTGACCTGTTAATACCTGGGATTAGAGTAATTTTTAAAATGCAAATTAACCTTTTTGCTGTGTAGAATTTTGTTTGGTTTTTTTACTTTGCATTGTACAGTACTAATGACTTGGGTTTCCTTATCTGAAATTCCTTCACTTGTGCTGTGTTGAATTGCTTTTGATAGCATTGCAGGAAATGCTTTGTTTTCCTTCATGTAGCTATCTCCTTTTATGTCCTGATCTATACCATTCTCTGAGAGCAGAATCTGTGTTCTTCATGTCAAACTGTCAGAGTTGGAGTTGTGACTAATGCTCTCACAGTAATGTTCATGAGTGTAATCCAAAACCTCATTATAACACTGTAATCATTTCATTGTCGAGTGAATTTTCACCGTTTCAGATCTGATAGAAAGCATGGCTTGAATTTTGTTTCTTCATCATCTGAGGGCTTTTTTCTTCAGTGTAATCATAAATACTGTAGGTTTGAAAATAATCATGACCTCTCTCACTTAGGTGAAGCCATTGGTATGAATTTTCCTGTGAAAGTTCCCTACAGAAAAATCACTAACAACCCTGGCAGTGTGTTGGTGGATGGAATGCCTCCAGGTGTGTCATTTAAAGCACCCAGTTATCTGGAAATGAGCTCAATGAGGAAGATTTTGGAATCAGGAGAGTCTATCAAGTTTACCATCATTAGGTATGTAGCTGCCATTATAGATTGTGAATACAGCCCCATAGCTGGAATAAATGTGAGAGAATAGAAGTTGTAGTACATCTTTAAATAGTTGTTGGCTCTTTTTGGATAATAATATATCAGGTCAAATGAAGCCCAGATGTTTCTAGCATGATTGAAGTAGGACATGTCCAATTTAGTATGACAAAAGACATATTACTAATACTGCATATTACAGCAAGATGTCTTTTGAGTTAAAATCTAATCATAATGTGTACAAAAGTCCTATCATTTCCTGGGCCTTACTCTCCCAGTTGTGATACCAAGTTTTGAGACAAGTCCAGAGCTCATTGGTTTCTATTCAATATTTAAAAATAGAATATTGTCCAATTACAGTACAAGGGAATTTCATTTGTATGTGTATCTCTCCATAGGCATATATAGACACACACTCACATCTCCAATGTTAATTTTTATGTATGAAGCAGAACAGCTCAAACCTTGGAATCATTCTAAGGAGGAGTTGAAAATAAAAATTGATCAGTTTGGGTAACTTCTCAAATCACAGATGACTTCACAAGAGCTTAAAAGTTTATCTTTAGAGAGAGAGAAAATTCTTAAATAGATTTTACTAAGAGACCTGAATTCCCAATCCTTAATCATGGCATATTCTAACCAAAAGGACTTTGTGTTTTTGAATTGAACCCTGAAAAGAGGTGACCCCTTGCTAAGTGGCAGTGCCTGAGGGAAGGCTTTGGCTCTTCCCATATATGTTATTTATCAAAATGCTAGTTTTGAAGTGCCCAAGAGGTGTTATTCTTTCTGTTTTACTTAACTTTCTTTTAATTTTTTGGCATGACCTCTGTTATAGAAGAGGCTGTTCCAATGTTCAAACACTGTGGGGAGGTTACATTGGGAGGAAATGCCATGCAGTGCATTTTAGAATCAGTATTATTTTATTTTTTTCAGACCGTTTCCAGGACTTGTGATTAACGATCGTAAGTATTTATGAGACACTGGTGACAAATGTGTTTTTGTAACCTACCAAGATTCATTTTCTACATTGTGTCTTAGTGGCAGAGGCCCCAAATTGTTAAGGTCTCTGTATAACTCTTGACTGTGTAATTCTCATTAGAGTTTCCTGACTAAACATATTTGTACAGTTAACTTGAGGGCAGGGGAATAAACTGACATTTAAACAGCATAAGATTAGCATTGATTTGATATGAAAATGCAAGACTCTGATTTTGTGTTTTTCAGCTGCAGAGCCCCAGAGAAATTTAGGATCCTTACTGAGCAACACACTTACATGAGAAGTCCTATGTTGTAGGTTTAAATCCATCACCATAGCAGTTAGTAAGCAACAGCTTTCCAGTAGCTGCACAACCCTGTTCCAGTGAAAAATTCTGCATTCTACTGAAAGTGTAACTTTTTAAAGAAGCAGACTGTAGTTAGCTGAAGTGCCATGGCAAATTTTGCCCTGACAATGAAATTGTTTGGGGTAGTGGGAGGGAAAGGTAGAGTATTTTGGTTGCTAAAATAATTGTGGCCTGGTTGTTCGATGTAATTTAGGAGGAAAAGCAAACGACAGACTGTCACTGCAGTGTCCCTTGTGTCATGTTCTTTGTAAACCAATGTCAGAAATTCAGAGGCCAAATAGCCTGTCATAAATTGGCCTTACGCAGCTTGAGCCTTGGCAACTCAGTGTTTGTTCAAATACATTCAGCCACCAGTGTATTCCAGCTAACAAGCTGAGGTCTCTGCACTGCAAGTATGATATGTTGTCAAGGAGATATTGTAGCCAGTGACTCCCACTGACCTGCTCACAGACCTAGGTGCACTTCTGAGGTGGGAGAGAGGTCCCTTTGCAAGGGGGAGCCTTCCAGGCTAGTAAATGTGTAATAGTATTTCCAGGGAATTCAGTTAGAAATGAAAGAATCCATTGAACTGTTGTCAGTTCAGCTAAGTTGTCAATGTGTGTTGGGACTGGGGGAGCAGATTGGTCATGGACCACATGAGTTTTTGGCATTATCTGTGCCCACTAATTGTAATCAAAATTATCTTATTCTGATGGATACCAAGGTGAACAGCTGAAAGGCTCTGAGCTAACTGCTTATAAGTGTGATGTTTTACTCTTCATCTGAAGAATATGTGGAAACTTAAGAGAAAATTTTTGGTGCTCACAGGCAAGACAGGGAATGTTTTTCCTGTAACAGAAAAAATGAACTGCATCTCAATCAGTGTTATTAACCTGTTCATGTGACAAGTTTCAGGATTTGCAGATTCAAACGTTTTCCTTGTGTTGCATGTGAGCCATTTTCATTGTGAAGTAAAACAATGATCATGTCTATTCTTAGAGCTGCTAGGAGAAGTTGAAGCAGAAGCAGCAGCATCAGCACCAGCAGCAGCCACAGCACTACCAGGTGATGCAGAGTGTGACTGGTGTCCTTGCAGGAGGGGTGGGGTATGGAGTTCTGCATCTTATTGGCAGATGTCACTAGCAGTCATGTCCTAGGTGTACGGTGCTCATGATGAGCCATTTCATTCTGAGATGGGTGTGCAACACTTTAATAGCTGTTAAACATTTGTGGAAGGTGCCTCTGCTTTCTTGAAGCTGTGTCATTGGTGTGTTCCTTGATTTGATTTTTACAGATGAGTGAGTGGGAAGAAAGATTAATGGGGGCAATGTGTAAAGGCAATTCAGTGTCCCTTTATTAATGTCTGCTTAACTCCAATGTGTGCATGTCTGCATGTACAGCCAAGTAAACTTTGCCTGCATAGCTGGCAGTGGGGTCTGCATGGAATTTCTGCCTGAGAGAAGCAGTCCTACTAATGCCAATTTTATTTCCATTCATAAAGAATAAGTGTGCTTTAAGATCCTAAGCTGCTTGACATTGCAGTGGAAATGGTAATTTCCACAGAATCGGATTGCAGTGAATACACTTTTATTTATTATTATTAAAATTTAAAAAGGTATTTAAAAAGGTAATGAATGCTTTTCAGGTTTTTATAAATTTTTACTTAAATACAACAGTAACAAAATTGGTGGGGAAGTTCCACTTTTTTCACTCACTACTACTTTTTATTAACAGATAACACAAAAACAGAAGAAAATCCCGAAATAAAGCAAGATCCAGACCTGCCATCATAGACCTCATGAATACGGGGTAAAAGAATTTAGTGTTTCTTGAAGTCAACACCTGTCAGGTGGAATAAAAGTTGCAGGAGCTGACAAGCCAGCAGCCCAACTGTCTGTGCCCTGAGCACTCCAGGCACAGCAACAGTGGTCTTACTAAGTCAGTGAAGTCTGTGTTGGAGGTACTTGTCATAAAACTGACTCTGGCAGGATAAAATACACTAAAGGAAAAACTTTGATTTGTCATGGGATGCACTGCAGCCAGTGAGATATAAAAAACCATCTCAGTTGTCAATTAAAGGTCACAGAAATGTTGTCTGAGCAATGGCTGCACAACTTGATGCTGCAGTGGTTCAGAGTTTTGGATGCTTTAGGCATCTGAGTTTATACTAAAATAAATATTTGTTCTAAATTCTGACAGAGACCACTTGAGCACACATTTAATCTTGTATTTATTGAGAGCAATATTCACCTTCTGCATGCTTGCTGAATCTAGGCCTAAGGAACAGGAAAACAGAATACAAACTGCTCATAATTGTAATATGATACAAGGCTTCAATGAAACTAACTTACTTTTTTTTAATTTCTCTTACCTAGTCAGAAGCTTCCAGTTCTGAGAAGAGTCTGCTCGGCCTGTCTAGAGCTGTGTAATATAAGTGTATAAGAGAATATCTTCTATACAAACCCTTTTATACTATTATATAGGAATGTCTACTTTTTCAGCAGTTCTGTGAATTGACCTAAAGCAACCAATGACTGTAGATTTATAATGTCTGAGCCTACTTTGGAATATATTTTAAGGACTAAATTTAATGCAGCAATGCTGGGGAGATGACAGGGATTAAAATCGACAGGGACTTAAGTGAGGCTGCTACATTTTCCAATAAATCAATTTCACTGTACCTGAATGCATCCTAACTTTTGTAATGAAAAATTCCTGCAAAGATTTGCATTTGTTTACTTCGGAGGAAAAACCTTCCACCACTTCAGCTATGACTTTAATGGTGCATTGGACAATAGTATCTGTATATTTGAGCTAATTTTTCCTATTATATCTATGAAAATTCATATGTTTTTCCTAAATAAAAGATGAACTGATTCACTTGATGGTTAGTATGCATTAATGAGATAAACTGAAATGGTCGGTGTGGATTAGGAGCCAAATGAAATTGAACCCCATCATAGTTTGTTCTGTTAATTCAAAGAAGGAATTACATGTTATATCAGAGTATCACACAGTTCATATCTGATGGGTTTGGTCTTGCAGTCCTGCCACAGGCAATAGTTGTATGGACTTGTGTGAGAGCTTTTCAGCTGGAGGCTCTGGGGGATGCTCTTCTGTTCATCTAGAACTAGTTATGCAAACATACTGCAGCCTGCTCTAAGTCCCATCATGTCAAAACCTCAGAATATTCTGTGAATACAACCAGTAAATTAAGTCTCCCATGGTCCTGGTTATGCACCACAACATGTAAGAATCACATACATCTTTTTATTCCAAATTTCACAAACCATAAGAGATGTATAGTTCTGGCTATATGATAATCTCTAAAAATGCAGATTATTTGTAAAGGTTTCTCTTTTACTGGCATGAGTTTGAGATGATTATGCACCCCTGATGAAGAAATAAAGACATTTCTGATGTTTTTCATGACTGTCCATGCATATACAGTTACGTCTTTTACAACAAATCAATTCTTAGCAGTAATTCTGTAGGTAGGGAGAACATGCTGCAGCATTGTTATGTCCTGCCAGCAGAGAAGTAAGGTCCAGTCATGCCTTTGAGACTGAAATCCAGCTCTGGGTGGGTGAGGTGGTTCTATCTTCAGGGAAAATTTTTGAAGCCTTAAATTCAATTGAGTGCAGTGGCTGTTCCCTGGGAGCAACATGAAATTCAGCAGGTAAATTCAGAGCAGCACATTCCTGTCATTCTGGAGATCAGGGAGACCTCTAGGACACCTGCTTGTGTTTCACAACATGCAGATCCGGGTCCTCTCAATTCAATACCTTGTGCTGGTGATGTCGGCAGCGGCAGGGTTAGCTCCATGCTGAGGCATTTTGAAAAAGCTCATGCTGGTCCTGCCTGCCTTCTCTCCAGAGAGGAGCTGGTGGTGACTGGTGCCATGCTGAGCTGAGCCTTCCTGCCTCAGCAGACAGCCGTTCCCAGCCCTGTGGAATGAGTCCACCTGCTCATTGCCTATTGACCCAGCCATGTGGGCACTGTCCACATTATAACCACCAACACTTTGCCTGCTGCTCACTTGAACAGACATGCTGAGACTGTGAACCTCCAGCAGCAGTTCAGGACCAGGTTTCACACTTGTTTCTGGGTATGTTTAGAACGGGGAAATGAGATAACGCAGCTTTCCCCAGGTTTCAGCTGGCTTGACTTCCCCTTCTGCAAAAGCAGGATGGTTCATCCCTTCTTTACTCACAGCACTCATCAGGAGGCACTTCTAGCACAGCTTCCAGCTGTCTATTGCTGGAGTCATCAGTGCTCACTGAAAATGAGGGCACTGTCAGAGCAAAGGAACTGGGAAAATAAATAATTCCAGGGTATTGCCTTGTCAAGTGTGTAACAGCAAAGGGGCTCTACTGAAACTCTGTATGCAGGAGCTGAAAGAAAAATGAAGTAAAAGTGGTTGCAATGGTTTTGCTGAAAGGACTGGAGGCTTTTCATGGTGTGCATGGTGAATGGCCTTCTGCTGGCGGGCAGTAATGCTGATTTGGCAGTGAGTTGGCACTCAGTGCTGAGGGCTCTTTTTGGTCTCAGACATTTTGACTTGTATCTAGTTGAGATAAATTAGTCTGAAAATAATTATACCAATATTTATACCTCCCAAATATCAATTCTATATTAAGAAATTACTTATAGTCCTAACAGCAGACATTTTAAGATGCTGACCATGTATGAAAATCTCACTCATTTTCAAACTAGTAGTACATGAGATATGCCCTAAAAAGACTTGGTTTTACTAATAAATAAATGAATACATGAAATTCCATCAACTTTTAAGAGCTCTGACTAGTTTTTGTCCCAGAAAGGGAAGATTTGTGGTGATGAAGAAGCAGACAAGTATTTTTTCCCTGTGTTTTACTGAACTTTAAAATCTGTCCTGTGCAGTGGACTGGGTCCTTTCTCTTAAATGGGAATTTTGGATCCAAGTAGTGTAGGACTCGGGGTGTCTGTCCATGGTGGAACTGGGCACTCCTTGGATACGGCACCCTGACTTTTCTCACAGTATAACCACCAGCTGAGATTCAAAATGTCTGTGATGCAGTTGCTGGCCAATGATTTTCTCTTGGGAGTTTATATGTGGAAGGTTTCCACATATAAAATTTGAACATCATCTTCTTTGTTGCTTTTCATGTCTGTCCTGTCAGAGACCCACAGCCAAGGAAGAGGCCGGGCTCTCATTTCTGTGATTGTGTAACAGCTGTCTGCTATCAGTGACATAAGAAAGGCCTCCCTTGGCTCTGTAATGAATTAAGCTGAAATTTAAACTACCAAAAATCAAAAATTCAATTTTGAACAAAGGTTAGGGCGGCATTCCTTCCATCTGCTCTTACATTCTGAGAGGTTTTGGTACTAGTTTTAGGTGGAGCAGTGCCAAAAAAGAGGATAATCCATTTGCCTAAGAAACTCTTAACCTTCAGCACTCCATCTTCAACAACCTTGGCTGAAATCCATCGTCTGAAGTTCTGTGTGTGCTGTTCCCACTCCAGAGCAGTGGGGCCTTGCTGAGAGCACTGCTACCAGCTTGGTCTGGAGGACATGGATCTTCTCCATCTCTAAAAATGGGATCCTGTGTTCAGATCCCAGCCTTGTTTCCCGAAACATGAATCAGTTAATGAACTCAGTAAACTTACATTGTGGTTTGCCACTGGCCAGATGCCAGGCACCCACAAAAGTCGCTCACTTGCCCTCCCCTGCCACAGCTGGACGGAGGAGAGAGAAAAATTTAATGAATGCTTCATGAGTTAAGGATTGGGAGAAAACACTCCAAGGGCAAAACAGGCTTGGCTTAGAGATACAAAGTGAATTTGTTACTAACAAAATCAGAGGAGGATAATGAGAAGTAATAAGTCCTTAAAAACACCTTTTTCACCACAACCTCTCCATCCTTCCCACTGACAGCACAGGGAGACAGGGCGTGGGGGTCTTGGTCAGTTCATCATTGAGATGTTCTTCAACTGCCCCGGGAGAGGAGTAAGGAGAGAGAGTCCTCTGAGAACAACTCCAACGTGGTTCCAATCTCAGAAGCAGCAGCCCTCCCAAAACTGCTGCAATGTGAATTCCCCCCACGGGCACACAATCTTCCCAAAACTGCTGTGGGTGGATCTCTGCATCCCTGTGCATCCCCAGGGGCTGTGGGTGGATCTCTGCATCCCTGTGGATCCCCAGGGGCTGTGGGTGGATCTCTGCATCCCTGTGAATCCCCATGGGCTGTGGGTGGATCTCTGCATCCCTGTGGATCCCCAGGGGCTGTGGGTGGAAGTCTGCATCCCTGTGGATCCCCAGGGGCTGCAGGGGCACAGCTGCTTCACCATGGTCATCACCATGGCCTGCAGAGGAATCTTGGCTCTGACACCTGGAGCACTTTGTCCCCCTCCTTCCCCACTGACTCTGGTGTCTCCATGTTGTTTTCCTCACATGTTCTCACCTCCTCCTCTGGCTAGGTAAAACTGTGCATGCCCCACTTCGTTGGGAATTTCTTCTTAAATATGTTATCACCGAGGTGTTACCATCACCTCTAATTGGCCCAGCTTTGGCCAGCAGCAGGTCCATCTCCAGAGCCATCACGGATTGTCTCTGCCAGGCATGGTGGAAGCTTCCAGCAGCTTCTCACAGAAGCCACCTCCATAACCCCCCTGCTACCAAAAACCAGACTGTGCAAAACCAACAGAGCTTGTTCAGATGGGATGTTCCTCTTCTGAGAATTTTCTTCTAAAATCGTGCTTCTGGACACGTATTAGCTGTGAGACATTTGCTGGAACGCCCAGCAGTGTATCACACAGAGTTATGGGTGATGTTTCACTGTGAACTAATCCTTCACGGACAGCAGCATCTAAAACCTCTCACTTCTCACATCACAAGATGGGGAAACAGGAAGGAACATGTGAATTAAGTGGCTTCCTGTAATGTACTGTCTGTAATGCAGTTTTAAATTTAGTACGAACAATTGTAATTTTGAAATTAGCTTTTATGACAAAGTTTATGGTGTTTTGTGTAAGCAGCAGTTATCTGGTGACTAACAGAGCAGAATCCAAGCAGCCCTAAATGGATCTTTTTTAATATCTGTGGTTGTATCATTTTGCCTTCCGTATAGGGAAGTCCTCGTGTTAAAATACAAGAAACAGAATGTAAATGACCTTTTACTATAGCACAGCTGCGAGTACCACACCCAGGTTCCAGGGGAGGGCTATGGTTAGTGTTTGATGCTTTTAATACAGCCAGAGCAAGGTTTTGTCTTCAGAAGCTAACAAGGGCATTGGGCTGATCCTGTGCCAGGGTTTGCTGCTCCTGGTCAGTGGGAACTTGCCACGGGAAACACCGACCTGGTACAAACCACAGCGAGTAAACGGGTGCGATTGCAGCGGGGGTTCCGCTTCCCCGGGGCTTTAAGACGAAGCAGAGCAGTGCGAGGGCAGAGGGGAGGGGACAGCACCCAGGCAGGCAGGAGCAGGGCCCGGAGTGGAGCGCTGCAGGCGGGAGCAGCAATGGGGGATGCCTTCATCCGGCACATCGAACTGCTGGGCTACGAGAAAAGGTTTTTCCCCAGCCAGCACTATGTGAGTACTCGGCAGCGTTCTGGCATGTGAGGACTGAGGACTGGCCAGGGTTAAAAGCCTGGCCAACAAATTTCCTTAGATAAATGTGACTGACAGCCTAAATGCTTTCTTTTAAGGGGGTCATGGCTGATAACATGAGATGGTGTCAGCCAGAGACTAAAATGTCCTGAACACACAAGACTTCAGGCACCTCCTTTGCAAGCCCTGGGTTACATTGCAGTCTTGGAAAGGGCTTTTTCCTCTTTGTTTCCCATCCACCTGCATCTTTCTGTCCCCTCTCCGTCCATTCCAAGCTCCACTAGTGCCCAGTTTATTTGCTGGCAAGGCAGAACTACTTGCAATGGGGTGGTATTTTAACTGAAACTGGACCATCCACAGGGCTCCCCGGGCACAGTGGGGTGTGGTGTCCCACTTGCCTGCAGAACTGCAGGCAACTCAGCTTTGTTCCTCAGGTCTACATGTTCCTGGTGAAGTGGAATGACCTGACCGAGAAGGTCGTCTACCGCCGCTTTACTGAGATATACGAGTTCCACGTGAGTCCTCCCGGGACACACAGGCTTGGGGTGGGGAAAAAGGAGGGTGAAAGCCATCTGAAATTTCCTCAAAGGAAACCTGGTTCAAAAGAGACTCCTGAGTCCAGTCCTTCAATCTGTTTTGTCCCTCGAAGGTGGGAGCCATTGGCTCTGTGTCCCTGGGCACAGAGTGCCGAGGTGTGGGATCCAGCCAGCACATGCTAGTGGCAGCAGGGCGAGCACCAGGAAAGGAGTCAAGCGAGGGGCAGAGGAGTGGGTGTCACAGAATGTTCCCCTGGTGCTGTCCTCACTGTTGTGCCTGGCTCTGCTCTGCAGAAAGCGCTGAAGGAGATGTTCCCCATTGAATCCGGGGACATCAACATAGAGAACCGGATCATCCCGCACTTGCCAGGTGAGGGGCAAACACCATGGCTGGGGGGTGAATAGAAATTGCAGCTAGCTGGGGAATTCCCTGGTGGGTTGAGCTGTGCTGGCTGCCTCCCAGACAGGTGCGTGGTGCAGTATTTTGTGTGCACCAGGCTTGAAATCAAAACCCCAGAAAGATCTGAGCAATGGCAGACGGTTCTTTCCAACACTCAGCAGCCCTGCAGACTACCTCCTTCCTCTCTGAAGGCTGGGCACATCCAGAAGGATCAGTTGTCACCCCTGTGAAACTGAATGATGTAAAGTGTCTGGCACTGGGGGGCTGAACTGAGTGGAGCTCAGCTGAGCCCTCTTTTGGTGACACCATCACTGGTGTTGGCTTAATGCCCTTATGACAACACAGATACTTTGTAAGAGGAAATAATGCAATATGTCTTCACTGACAGAGAATGAACTCCTGATCCTAACAGCTGATGCTTTGTCTCCAAGCAAGGTGCACGTCAGAAAACTTCCCCATTTTATTTGTTTTCCCGCTTTAAAGGAGGCAGAAGGGAGTCTGAAAAAGAGCTGCAGTTGTGGTCAACATCTCTGGGGGGGGGAGTGAGCCTGCACTGTGCAGCAGTGTGGGCACCAGTCGGGGCGGAGGGACTAACACCACCGTGCTGGGCTGTTCAAAGCATCCTTATTCCATCTGGAGAACTGAGAGCACTGAGGACCAGACAAGTGTCAGACTGCAGGGGGATCATGGGGTGCCACTGACCGCACAAAAGCACCCCCCTTCATGCAGTTCAACACTGCTCAGGGTTGGGATTGCCAGCAGTGGTTTAGAGCTCTGGACTCAAGAACACCATAACCAGTGGGATAGCAGGATAAATATATCTCCTCTGACTGCAGGTTGGTCCCCTGAGCCCCTCCTGGTGCCCCGGTGCATCTGCTGTATTTGTGGCCCAGCAGTTGGGCTTAGTCTAACACACATGTAGGAGTTACTCTAAAACTGAAATAGGGTCAAAAGGATCATTTCTGGGCTTGCATGAGCTGTGCTCTCACAAAGCTTCACCTTATTGGCAAAATGCAGCCTTGTAGCACCTCAGGGCCAGACCCACTTGTTTGCAGGGCAAAATTAATGATTCAGAGCAGTATGCTTGGGCAAGTATTAAAAACGAGGCATTCTGTCTGCTTTTTCTGAGCCTTTTTTCCTCTCCCCCAGCCCCAAAGTGGTTTGATGGGCAGCGCTCAACTGAGAACAGGCAGGGCACACTGGCTGAGTACTGCTATGCACTGGTCAACCTACCCCACAAGATCTCCCGGTGCCTGCACGTGGTCAACTTCTTCAAGGTCCGTCATGATGACATGAACCCTGTCACAGACAGCCAGTGAGTCCAGCTGCCTGTTATTTGGAGGCAAATCCTGCATTTCTGGCCTTGGGTGCTGGCAGTAGCCTGCAGGGAGGGTGTCGCTGCTGACAGATAGGGATGGTTGGCACTGAGCTGCCTTTGTTCTGACCTGTCTAGGATCAAGAAGCCTGAGGTCTTCCTCCTGCCAAAGGATTCCAAGAAAAACCCCACTGGTAAGAGGTTTCAGAGGGCTGCAAGTGGCTGCCTCAGCAGCAGCAAAGCCTGCTGGGGATAGAGGTTGTCATTCATTCCATGGCAGATGCCCTCACCAAGAGCATGGTTGCTGTACCAGAGCTGAAGCTGTGGGGAAGCCAGAAATCTAATCATTGTCCTGAAATCCAGCTGGTTTGGGGCTGAAAGAGGCTGGGAGGGCACTTTGGGCCATCCTGGGGCTGCTTTTGGCCTGCCTGAAATAGGGTGTTTCTGAGTTTGGGGAACATCCATCATTTCTCTCATGCAGATATCACAGGCCCCATTGTGCTGCAAACGTACCGAGCCATCGCTGACTATGAGAAGAGCTCCACGTCTGAGATGGCTCTCAAAGCTGGGGATATGGTGGATATTGTGGAGAAGAGTGAGAATGGTATGTGTCCATCCCCCTGGAGAGCCCCTGAGGACCAGCCCACTCCCTGCCACAATTTCATCAGGAATGAGTACTGCCCATGCATCTTGTGTCCAAACACAGCATGTCATGTTATGGCAGGGAAGGCTAAAGGGTGAGGGGCAGTTCTAGAAAACTGTGCAACATCCTGGCCATGCCTCAGCCTGTGAGGCTTCCTGCCCAGCAGGGACAGGATGAACTGGTCAAGTTCTCTGGTTGCACTATGTCAACAGAGACTGGGTGCAGCACTGTCCCTCTGTCCAAGACATGGAGATGCCTGCATGGCCCTGGCCAGGACAGGCCTGGTGACAGTCCCCACAACACTCTCTGCTCTTGCCCATGGTTGCTTTCTTTCAGGCTGGTGGTTTTGTCAGTTGAAGAATAAACGAGGCTGGGTACCTGCTGCCTATCTGGAGCCAATGGATGGTCCTGATGAGTCTGAAGAGCAGGAGCCTAACTATGCAGGTAAAATGCTGGGGTGACCAGTGGGGGGTTTTGTGTGTGTCAGAGCACAGCCCACTGCAGCTCTCCACTGAGATGGCTCACTGCAAAGCTGAGCAATTCAGACTGAGCAGGGAGATGTTGCTGTAGGAGCTGCCAGGAGGGATAAATCTCATGGCTTGTTGTCTCAGTGTCAGCCATGATCTGCAACTCAGCATTAGATTTGTGTTTTGGCTGACCTTTACCCAGTGGCCATGCTGAGCTGGCTGAGTGAAGGCTGAGGTGCTGGGTTACCAGAACAGCATGGTGCAGCATCCAAATGAGGCACAGGTGTTCACAGTGCTTCACCTCTGTGCTGTCCTCATCAGGGCCTGGCCCTGCTCCCTGCCCTCTGCATTGCCCTGCCGTGACAGCAAGGCTTTATCACGTGGAGCAGAGGGAGGATCCTGCAGACTCCTGCCAATTGGTCAACAGGCTTCAGCTTTGTGGGTTTCACAACACTGAAACAGGCTGTATTAGCACAACACTTCCTTCTGCCTTATTTCACCACCCAAATTCTAAACACACTTTTGATCAGAGATAGGTGTGCTTCCTCTGCTTGCACCAAAAAGCTTTCTTCTGGAGAGATGGTAATGGGGGCCAGGATGAGCCATGGGCAATGACAAGGCTGGGGGAAGTCTGAATCCAAGCCTGAAGCACCCTGAATCTTGCCTAAAATGTAGGGTCCTTCCTAATTCTCTGGTGCCTCCTCTTCTCAGTGGCTGGGGAGGTTGGGCCCCCGTCTCTGAGGTGTCAGCACATGATCCACCATCCCCATTTTGTGTGTAGGTGAAGCGTACGTGGTCCAGAAAAGCTACACTGCTGTGGAAGAGGATGAGCTGACCCTCAAGGAGGGTGATACCATTGAAGTCATCCACAAACTCCTTGATGGCTGGTGGGTTGTCAGGTGAGACATGCCATGACCAGGTCAGGCAAGGAGCACTCAGGCAGAGGAAGGGAGCATCCATGGTTCTCCATGGTGTCTTTGGTGCCACTGCCCAGCACTTCCTTTTGCAGGGCTGCTTCTCAGAGTCTGTTCTTTGCCAAATATTAAATATTGCAGCAGGAGATTCCTCTGCTGAGGACTTCAGAAATACCCAAGAAGGAGGCGGATGGAAAAAAAAAAAAAAAGTGTCAGTTATTTTGCCTCTAATTGTTCCGGCACATTTTGCTTTGCAAAAGCTCAACTTCCATCCCAGCTCCAAGGAACATGAGAGGCAACCTACTTGGCACCAGTGGGGGACACGCATGAACCATGACTGTCCTGATGAATGTCCTGAGCTGGAAGAGTTCAAGGCTAGTTTGGATAGGGCTTGGAATAACCTATTCTAGGGGAAGGTGTCACTGCCTGTGGCAAGAGGTTGGAATGAAGTCCTTTAAGGTCCATGCTAACCAACCCATTCTGGGACTCTGTGACCACCCACAAGAATGATCAAATCTCTCTCCTGGACTGAGGAGGTGGTTGCAGAGCCTTGACTGCGAGTGATGGTTTTTTTGTGTTGCACTGCAGGAAGGATGAAACCACAGGTTATTACCCCTCCATGTACCTGCAGAAAGCTGGGGAAGTGAACACCTCTGTGAAGAGTGAGCTGAGGAACCGGGGTGCTCCTCCACGGAGGTAGGAGAAGCTCTGTGTAGAGGGCAGAAGGACATCTTCCTCTTCCTTGAGGGAGATGAAATTAAACCAGACAGGGTGTTGTGGTGTCACGTACCCTGTAGTCAGGAACTGCCTGGAGAAAAGTAAGCAGGACACACACCACGGCTGTCCTCCCACCAGCTCTGTGCTCCCCAGCTACCACAGGCACCCCAGAATTTCTGATGCAGAGCTCCAAGATTCTTGCTCCAACAGGCCCTCCCATCAGCTGTATTTCTCCTTGTTCTTCTGCAAAGTTTCTTTTCTGGGCTAATCTTGTTTAATTTTCAAATTGCCCATTTTCTTCCTTCCTAAGTGTATGCACTGCATCTTTCAGAGGCAAGGAGAGATTTGACTAGAGCTGCCAAGTGGCCTAATCTAATGGGAAGATTTCAGCTAATGCAAGGGATTTTATTTTGATTGAAAAGATAAAAAGCAGTAACAACTCAGGAATTCTAATGCAAAGAGAATGGCTAAAAAGGGCAGAACTTGCTGCTATATCTTTTTTTTGCAAGATGACACATTAGACCTGCTACAAAATCTCTCCAAATCCAGTGTTGGTGGAGCATGGATTGAATGTGAGACAGTGTAAAATGGTCCAGATCCACATATTTGAACACAGTGATGTTTGCTGGTACCCCTGGGGGTTTGCTGGGGGAGATGAGGTGGTCTGTTCCAAGGACAGTGGCTTGTCCTCCTGCCACTGTGATTGCTGCTTCCATGGCACTGGCAGTCAGGCCAAGCCCTGTTGCAAAGGTGCTGTTATGGGCAAGAGCTTTGCTATGACATGGGGTATGTGCTCAGATCAGGAAGGAGCTGAAGGCAGAGGCCCATTTCTTTGAGAAGAGCAGGAGGACAATGCCATGGGGGGGACATCATGAGCCACCTCACTTCTGTCTCAATACTGAAGACAAGGCAGAGGCCTCTGTCTGCCTGCCTGAGGACAGCCCCCAGTGCTGAGGGCTCCCCTGTAGCAGCCCTCTGCTGCTCAGCCTTTCACTACTCTCAGTAGTTTCTCTCCTGTGGTGCACACTGACACATGCCCCATACTCCATTCCCCTGTAGCTGACCCTTGAGCATTGACCCTTGAGCCATGCCAATTCTGTGGCCAGGATAGGTGCTGTATGTTCATTCATCAAAGAGCTACAGATCACTTCTGGGGCTTTCTTGGATAAAGCTCATGCCCATCACATCCTTCCAGCCTTATGCCCAATCTTTCTCACCAATCCCTATCATTACTTTCCACACTTGTGCTCAGGGTTCACCCTTCAGTGTTTACTTGCAAAGCACTCCCCAGCTGCCTCTGAACATACTGAAGACTGTGTCTCACTGATGGCTGCCCTCAAGGGCTGGCATCCACCAGGCAAAACCCAAAAGCAGAAACTGGGGTTTGCGTGAAGCAGAGGAGGAAGTGTGAGGAAAGAAGTGTGCGGTGTGAGGGCTGCCAGCATGAAAACTGAAAGTTCTGTTTCTCACTCCTTGCAGATCCACCATCCGAAATGCAAAGAGCATCCACAGGCAGGGCAGGAAGAAAATCAGCCAGGAGACCTATAGGAGGAACAGTAAGAAGTACATCCAGAACCAGCGGAACATGAGGGAAATTTCCCAGAACAAGGCCGACGTCATCAGTAAGTCTCAATGGAACAGGAATCCTGCAGGCATGACCCGTAGTGCTGGCAGCTGGAGCACAATGGCACACTGAGGTCACACTATGCCCATCTGCCCTTTTTGCATGGGCAAAGTCTGTGCAGGGAGGTGTTTCTTTCCATGAGTTTCCTTACTCCTGGTTATAGCTCAGACAGAGCAGAATATGGTGCTGGAAGGAGGTCAGCAAACATTTGGGACGTGTGGTTTCCTTTGTGCACCTGACCTCTTTCCCATGCTGACATTATCACTGCAATCACCATTTATGTTAACTGTCAGCAGAGCCTCCAGAAGGAGGTGTTGCTTGAAGAATGATAGAATTATAGAATTTAGTTTTTTGGTAGGAAGGAACCTTAAAAACCAATTCCTTCCAAGCTTCCACTTGATCAGGTTGCTCCAAGCCTCATCCAACCCAGCCTTGAACACTTCCTGGCACAGGGGAGCCACAGTTTCTTTCTGCAACCTTTGCCTCACTACCTTCACAGGAAAGATTTTTTTTTCCCTAATATTTAATCTAACCCTGGCCTCTGACAATGTGAAGCCACTCCCCCTTGTCCTACCAGTTCAGGCCGCTGTAAAAAGCCTCTCTTCATGAAGAAGGAGAGAGGTAGACATTGAGGTATACCTTTTAGATCTGGTAGTCTCCATGCAGTATCCATGACCTTTCCAGAGCCAAAGATGGGCAGACCTCATGCAGACCTAAAGACAGGCCTCCCCTGAGCACAGTTCCAGCTGGGCACTGGTGGGCACATCCTGGCACCATGACCTACAGGAAGACCACTACATGCAGCAGGACAGGAGGAGAGGCAGGAGCTTTGGTGGCCATTATGTAGGAAGCTGCTGAATATTCATGAGGGTGGAGAGCTCTGGCCCATCTGTGCATCTTTTTTACTTGCAGTTGAGAAAAATGAGCCAGAGGACAACAAGCCCAAGGCTCAGCCTGCTGTTCCTCCCCGTCCCAGCAAAGACCTCATCCTGAACCGCTGCACTGAGAGCACGTGGAGGAAGATCCTGTGAGGATCCTCTGAGCCCCCAACCAGCCACCCAAAGCCTCATCTCCTCCAGCTCCTGTGCAGCTAGGGCTTGGAGCCAAACCAGGGATCCAGGTGGTTCTGGCAGCCAGCACAGGCCAGGGAGGCTTCTGGCCATATCAGCCCAGCTCAGTCACCATCCTCATCCTCCATCACAGCCAGCCCAAGGTGTCCTGACAGCACTTTGAGGAGGGACCAGCCCTGCTCTACCAGCTCCTTATAAGCACCAAAAGGCCTCATCTCTAGATGCCCTTCTATTATCCCTTTGTATTTTGAATTATTTTTGTGGTTTTCATCAATAAAGAAGAGACACTTGATAGACCCTGAGAAGCAGTGTGGGCATGGCGGCAGGAAAAGTGTTCCTCCTGGGTGGATATTGGGTCTCTTGCAAAAGATGCAGGCCCTGAGGAAATTTAGCTGGGGGGATGAAAGCACAGCAGCTTCTTCCTGGAAAGTGGCTTCTTGGCTCCCTCGAGGGGAAAGCGAGGGCTCAGTGTTGACACAGGCCTGCTTCCCACATGGAGAGTGGTGGGACAGCGGCACTTGGTCACCACCACAGGCATTCCTGTCATCGCTGCGCTGGGTTTGGGATCATCTCCATTTGGGTTTGGGGTGGCTCTGGGCCCACGCGTTGGTTTCGGCCTCAGTTTCAGTTTTGATCTTTCTTTGGGTAGGGGTCTAAGTCCACATTGGGCTCTGGAGGTGTGTTTAGATTTAGGTCTAGGTCTGGGTGTAGGTTTGGATTTGAGTTTGGGCCGGTGTGAATTTTCTAGGTCTGGCTGTAGGTTCAGCCGCAACTCCGGGCGCGGGCGGGCGCGGACCGTCCCTCAGGGCGGGAATCGGACCCTCCCTCAGGGCAGGAAGGGGACCGTCCCTCGGAGCGGGAAGCGGACCCTCCCTCGGAGCGGGAAGCGGACCGTCCCTCAGAGGCGCGGACCCTCCCTCAGGGCGGGAAGCGGACCATCCCTCAGGGCAGGAAGGGGACCCTCCCTCAGAGGCGCGGACCGTCCCTCAGAGCGGGAATCGGACCGTCCCTCAGAGGCGCGGACCGTCCCTCAGAGGCGCGGACCCTCCCTCAGGGCGGGAAGCGGACCCTCCCTCAGAGCGGGAAGCGGACCGTCCCTCAGAGGCGCGGACCCTCCCTCAGGGCGGGAAGGGGACCCTCCCTCGGAGCGGGAAGCGGACCGTCCCTCAGAGGCGCGGACCCTCCCTCAGGGCGGGAAGGGGACCGTCCCTCAGAGGCGCGGACCGTCCCTCAGAGGCGCGGACCCTCCCTCGGAGCGGGAAGCGGACCGTCCCTCAGAGGCGCGGACCGTCCCTCAGAGCCGGGCGCGGCCCCTTTAAGGGCAGCGCGTGCGCGCGGGGGCGGTGACGCTGCGCGGGCCCGCGTGTGAGGGAGCCAAGATGGCGGCGGCCTGAGGGGAGCCATGGCGGGGGCGGCGCGGCGGCTGCTCCGCAGGGGCTTGGGCGTGGCGGCGGGGCCGCCGAGCACCCGCCAGCTGCGGGAGGCTGAGGAGGCAGCCCCGGTGTTCCAGTACGCCGGGAAGGCGGCCAAGCGCAAGGACCGCGTGTTCGTGTGGGGCTTCAGCTACTCGGGCGCCCTGGGCGTCCCCAGCTTCGTGAAGCCGGACGAGGGCTGGAAGAAGCCGCGGCGCATCCAACCCACGCCGTACCGCCTGGAGACGGAGGAGAAGGTGCGCCCGGTCACCGTGTCTCCCCCGGCCTCCGGAGCCTGGTCAGGGCTTGGCACGGCCGAGAACGGCGTTACTGAATCGGGTGTAAAGGCTTTGCCGTGATTCAGTGGTTTTTATCACTGATATAGTGGTATTGGTTGGAATGATTACTGTTTTAACTGCAGCGGCATATAGTTCAAAAAATATGTGTTTGTAATTTTGTCAGAGGCATTAGAGAGCCGGGGTGTGAAGAGCATTTGCCAGATTAAATGGGCCTCTTCCAAGTGGCGCCGTGGCTGCTCCCACCTGACAAATGGGAAGCTTGTGTTGAAAATCACGTTATTCTTTAGCCTACATGTTTCACTCCTGCTCTGCTGCCTACTGCAGAGAAAGTCAGAGCATTCATAGAATACCCTGTGTTGGAAGGGGCCCAGAAGGATGATGGGGTGCAGCTCCTGGCCGTGCGCAGGACAGCCCAGCAGTCCCACCCTGCACCGGAGAGAGTTATCCAAAGGCTCCTTGATTCTCCGACCATTCCCTGCGAGCCTCTTCAGTGCCCGGCCACCCTCTGGGGGAAGAACCTTTTCCTGAAATCCAGTCTAAAACTCCCCTGGCACAGCTCCGGTGGTTCCCTCGGGTCCTGTCCCTGCTCCCAGAGCAGAGCTCGGAGCTGCCTCTCTGCAGCCCTCAGTGAGAGTCTCCATTTCTCCAGGCCGAACAAACCAAGTGGCCACAGTTGCTCCTCATGTGGCTCTTACGCCGGGCTTGTTTTGTCAAAAGGAGTAAAACATGTTATTCTCTTAGTATCTCTGTATCTTTCTTTGGTTTGGTTGTTTGTTTGGTAAGGTTTTTTTTCTTTTTTTTTCCCTCTCTTTCCCTCCCCCTCCCCCCCCTCCTTTTTTCACCTTTCCTCCCCCTTTTCTTCCCCTCCTTTTGGACCTGAGTTTTCACCATTCTGCTTATCACAGAAGAATCTTTTTGACAATTTTTGGAAGAGCATGCATGCTATGAGTTTGGGCTGCATGTGGATGTGGCTTAATGAAGAATGAGTGCTGATGAACAAGCAGCTTGGAATGAAACTTGATTTTCTAAGCCACAGTTTCTAACTGAACGGTGTGGGTTTTGTCTGTCTTCAAAGATATCATCTGCTGCCTGCGGGTATGGATTCACACTGCTGGCTTCTAATACCAGAGACATCACCAAAGTGTGGGGCATGGGGCTCAACAAGGATTCCCAGCTTGGATTCCAGAGAAGCAGAAGAGATCAAAGTAAGAATTTAAGTATTTTAAAGACTCACAGGGTGACACTGCAGTATGCCTGTGGTGCAGGAATCTTCATGTCTTTGGAGCTCTGAAAAAACATCAGGAGGCTTTGATGCAGTCCCAGGCTGTGCTTTATTTTTTAAACAGGTCTGTTTCTGAAATTTGTCTGGTTTTGTGTGCATTGTAATCGGTCAGTGTCTGCTTCTGTTCTGTTCACTGCACTTCATTACTTTCATCTAGACGGGAATGTAGCTGTTTATTCTGCAAAGTGTGATGTTGGTTAATGTGTGGCTTTGAATGTGTAGTTTGGTAGTAGGCACAGTGTAGTTAATAAAATCATTTTAGCAGGTCAGTTTGCTTGCTTCTGTTGGCTTTGCACTTAAAAACTAAAGTCCTTTAGTCCTTCTTCCCTCCCCAGTTAGAGTTTTTTTAATACAGTCTGTGGATTTTTTGTGAAGCTGTAGGGGATCTTTTAGAAATATTTTAATAGCAAGTTGCATTTTGATGGAAAAACATGCTTTTCAGTCATTTTGTCTTACACCAGGCTCTCAAACTTATTTAAGAAGACTATTTCTGTGCAGAACATTGCCACCTACCACCAAAGACAGGAAAAACACAATTTTTCCTCATAGAATGGCTGTGTAGACATTCCTCCATAAACAGCTGAGGAAAATCATGATAAGAGCAGTTTTTGTCATTATGGTGCATAAGAGTGCAATCCATCAAGGTGGGATGTGTCTGATACGGGCAGAAGATTAAACCTGGTGGAGAAGCAAAAGAAAATTGCAGCTGCAGTGCAGCGTGTTGAGGTTTGCAATGGTGCTGCTTTGTGGTGGCACACTGGGTAGTTCTGTAAGTGTCTGCTGGAACAGCAGGTGTCTGCTGGAACAGCAGCTGCAAAAGGGGGCTGCAGAAGTCTCTGCTCACTCCTGCTTTTAAAGGTTTCAGCTCTTGCTGGGTATTAGCTCTGTATGTGCTGATGTCTCAGGAGTGCCTTGAAATTACCTTGTTTTTCATCTGACCTGGAAATTGTTTTTGTCAGAGAATCCAGAAGTAGGATAAATAGTTTTGCAGTTCAAGCCCTGCTAAGTAAGAGAGTGTGTTTGGCAAGATCAGTTGAAAATGTGGTGAATGTCAGTGGGGTTGCTGCTGCTCCATGTTTAATGTCCCCCCGACAAGTTTTCCTTTGGGATGTGTTGCTCATTGCTGTTTTACAGACTGACTTTGGTGCCTGCTGCTTCCTACACGGTGTTGCTGTAGATGCATCATTTCCAAGGGAATTTGCAGCCTTCTGACTTTTAGATGGTTGTATCTAAACTACTAATATTTCACACCCTGTTCCATAGCCACCTCGTTGTCTCTTTTCTCCGCATCCCCTCAGTGATGGTTACTACAGATCCCAGTAGCATTTGTCTTTCTGCTGGAGGGAACAGAGAGAGGAAAAGGGTTTTTTTTGCTTTGTAACTCCCAAGTGTTTCTAGATGGATAGAGAGTTGGTTGCCTTTAAGTTGCTGCTCTATTGCATGGCAGATGGGCCACCAAGCTGCCAGTTGTGCTGCCTGTCCTCACATCCAGTAGTGTCTTACTGCAAAAGACCATGTGTAGATTTTTTAAATTTATACTTTTTTTAATTTTAGGTGTGTTTTGTGTTGTTTTTTATTGAAGGCAGTGAGACCCAGTAAAGCACTGCTGCCTGTGTGCAATATTGCTTTGGGTCCCCCAGGATTTAACTTATTACAGTTGACCTTGATTTCAAGGCTTTTTATCTGCCCTTAACCTTTTCCCTGGTACTGATTTGTGGTTTGCTATTCTTCCCCCCACCCCTCTCCCTGTTGACTGTAACTGATTACATGTTCTTCAAGTTGCTAAATCTTTATAAAGTACACCATGTCATTTTTCATAAATGTAAGATGTCTTATTCCCTGTGGACCTAACCTAGCTACTCCTTCTTTCATTCCTTATTTCTGAAAGTGCCTGTAATCTACTTCTCTTTAAATATGAAGAACTAAGACTTTTTTGTTCACCTTTCCTGATACATTTTTGTGATTGTTGCTCTTGTGCCTTGTTTGCAATATCCCCAGTTGCACAGAATGGTTGTGCATATTAAGCTCTAGTAATCCAGCTGTATTCATCAAAGTGATTGAGCATGTGTGTGAAGGCCTCAGTTCCACACTTCTGCCACCTGAAGCCTCAATAACATTCACCTTCTAGTTATGGTGGACTTCTGTTTAGATTATTGGCTTCAGTTATCTCCATGGCTTTTACCTTCTCCCTCCCTCTGTGATAAATCCCTGTCAACCTCTTTGGTTAATATCTTGGCTTTCTAAAATGTATTTGCTTTTATAACAAAGCAGAAGTGAGTGTGTTAATGTACAATAGGATCAGCAAATATGTGTTGAATTTACTTTGTGAAAGCTACTGACTTAAAATTGTTCTCTCTTCCTTAAGCTAAGGCCTATGAATATGTCTTGGAGCCATCTCCAATTCCATTACCACTGGAGAAGCCACAGCAAACTCGAGTCTTGCAAGTGTCCTGTGGGAGAGCCCATTCCCTGGTCCTGACAGATAGTGAAGGAGGTACAGTGTTGCTTGTGCTGGTGATGTCAAGGGGTGCCTGGCTATGCTTTTACTAAAAGCTGGAAAAAATTGTCTTCTGTCCTTTAGAACTGTATCCCAGGTGGGCTGTTTGCACTCTAAATGGGATGCAGGCAGCTGTTGGCCTTTGTGGGATTGCTCTGTGAGGGAAAGCCATGAGCTTCACTTGGCTCAAGTTGTAAATGTGTTTGGAGCTTTTAACAAGGTTTGTTTCTCTAACCCCAGGCTGGCTGAGTGCAGCCTGTTTGTCTTGTTTGCTCAAATGTGTTTTTGAACAGAGATTTGGGTGACTGTGCCAGTACTCCTGTGTTATTTCCCCTTGAAGCCCCAGAGTGCTATGTTTATAAGAGCAATTAATGAATTAATAATAGTCCTTTATAGAGAAGATCCTGTTTGTGAATTCTCTCCACATCTCTGGGAACTCTCTGGTACAGTGGCTACAGTGCTGCACCAAGTGATCCAGTGCAGCTTCTTAGTGAGTGAGCTGCTTCATCCATTGATTCCCACTCATGTGGGAATGCTGATCTATTTCTGAGTCTCTTTGGCAATGGCAGGATGAGCTAGGCAATTCCCAGCTGTGACAGTGAGCTCCAGGTACTGCTGCTGTGCCTGCAACAGTACTGCTGGGTGTTGTTGGTGAAAATGGATTCAGTCACTTTAATTCAAGTGGAGTTACTTTGAAAAAAGCCTATGCCAATTTTTACATTGCTGTGCTCCACCTTTCAGACTTAACTGTGTGAAAATATTTTGTGGACCTGAAAAGAGGCTTTTCAGGGGATTGGGCAGTAATAAAATTAGTGTGTTTTATCATTGTTTTTCAGTTTTCACAATGGGAAACAATTCTTATGGACAGTGTGGCCGGAAGGTTGTTGAAGATGAAATTTACAGGTGAGAATTCAAAGATCCTGAACTTTCTTAATGCTGGAAACGTAATTGCATGAAAACAACCCTGCAGAAAAGCCTGAAGGTGGAAAAGGTCTGGTAGTATAAGCATGCCATTTAAGATTAAGGAGTCCTAGAACAGGCTTTTGTGCTGCTGGCTTTTAATGCAGGCTGGGCACTAGCAATCTGCTGACTATATTCACAAGAGACAAAAGAATGTCAGCATGGGACAGTTCTTGCAGGGCTTAGGGAGAGAACCCAGCCTTCTTTATAAACTGCTTGGGGTAATTTGTGTTAGTAGCTGGGCTTTCTCCCTTTAGCTGCTCAGAGTACATGTGCTGCCCTGAGGATGTTAGAAGTGCATTTCATTATGAAAGTGGCATCTTCTTGTTAAGTCTCTGTAGCTGCCTCTGAGTCTGTAGTGCTTTTCTTCCATTGGGTTTTTTGTGGGTTGCACCAAAGCATATGCATATTATACTCTGTATAATGGAGTAAGTGAATAGTGGGAATACGTTGAGTTTCTGATTCCCTAGTAGACCAAAAAAAAAAACATCTTGTTCATTGCTCTGTCCGTGATCCACAGCACTTGGTCTGTAAAGTTTGACAAAATAGCTGCAATTAGCTTTTGTTAATCGTGATACTGGAAGTCAGTCGTTGGATTGTTCAAAATTCCTGGTATTGTGAAAAAATGTCAGGGATGTTAGCACTACACTGTGCTCTGGGATATCTGGTTTAGCTAAGTCTAGTTGTTTATATGGGTACTGCAGTATTACATAGTGTCTCTACTCATTCTAGACTAGGGACTGTCTTAGGGTTGCTCCTACCCCCAGTTATCACAAGAGCTGATATTTAAAAAGTGACAGTTCTTAAATAAGAGAATGTAGAATTATGTTCCTTCTTTGTGCAGGTATTTTGCTGTGAAACAGCATGCAAACAAATTTCTCTACTTGTGCTAATGAAGTGGCTTTCAGTAGAGGCAGGTTTACCTTTGTGTTTTTCAGTTGCAGTCTTCTGAAATCCTCTGTATTGCCTTTTCTCTTCTTGGTGGTTGTTTGGTGTCCAGTGGAAGCCATCTCATTCATCAGCTGAAGGAATTTGACAGCAGAGTTGTTCAGGTAAGAGGATCACCTGAACTGAGTCCTGAAAATGGATTTGAAACCAGCTGGAGAGCCAAGCTCAGAGGATGGCAATCATTGGCTCAAAGCTGAGCTGAAACCAGTAACAACTGTGGGATCTGGGCTCCAGTCCTGCTTACATTTTCACTTGTGATCTGGGTCACAGAGTGTTCCCTCAGCAGGGAGCAGGTGGTGTAAAACTCTGAGGAGTGACTGATAAACCAGAGGGTGGTGCTGCCATCCAGAGGCTGAAGAAATAGGCCCTACATGAACCTCCCCAAGTTCAGCACTGGAAATGGCCAAGTCCTCTTGCTGGTGAAGACCAATTTCAGACACCACCATGGGCTGGGGGTGACTGGGAGGCAGCTGTGCAGAAAAGGCCCTGGGCTACACCAGGCTGACCATGAATCAGCAATGTGCCTTGCTGTAGAAAAGGCTAATGATACCCTGGGCTGCATTAGGAGGAGTATTACCTGCAGGTCAAAGAGACTCTTCTTTTCTACTCAGCCACATTCAGAGTACTGTGTCTCCTTCTGGGCCCTCAGTCCTCATTTTCTGTTGTGATTTCTTATTCCCTTTTGTCACTTTTTTATTGCTTAAGAGTTCTAAATTCTGTGTTTGCCTTTTCAAAAATGAGCTGTGAAACCATCCACTTAGACTAGCCATCATTTCCCTAGATCAGGTTCCTAGGGGAGCAAGGGACTGCAGGGCAGCTGAAACACCTGCCATGGCTGCAGTATTCCCAGGCACAGCAGCAGTTTGTTGGTGTGTCTGTGCCCCTGTAGCCACACTCTGTGGGCATTGCTCCTGTTCCAAGGAAGGGTCATTAATTGATGCCCACCTGATGAGACTGTGCTGTGGTTCATCCTAAAACTGTTCTGAATTAGGCTTGTAAAACTTTTGTTTGAATTTTAATGGTTTTATTCTGGGGGGTTGAATACTTGGTACCTTTTTGTGCTTTGATAACAGCAGTTATGTGCTTAGTATTGGGATTCATTCTCTTAACCTTTGATTAATTCCCTTTAATCTTTGTTTAATTTTCAATGTCTGCTTTTGAATAGCTTTTTCCTTGGCTTTAATTCATGCCAAGCCTGTGGCAGACATGATGGTTAGTTCAACATAAATAGAGATTTGAGAACAGCTGTGTGCCTAAAGCGCTTACATGGCAAAGAATTCGCAGCAGTTTGAATACACAGCAGAATTCATTGCTGGCATCAAGAATCATGTGCTTAGCATCCTGTGAAGGGAGAGCCCATATTTACTCTTTGCTGTTTTATTGTGTTGTACTGCTGAATCCAGCTTTCTTTCCTTGTTTTGGATCTTAGAACAAATCAGCTGCAGCATCACTTTCCATAAAGAAAATTCTGCTGTTTCCTGTGTTGCATCTTGTGGTTCTTGGCCTTCTCTTTCTCTAGAGCCATGTGATCAGGAGAGAAAAGTCAAAATATGAACTGATGGACATCATAGAGGTTCATTGCTCAATTTATCTGTCAGTAATGCTTCACTAAATCAAGTCTGAACATGTGACCTTTCCTGACCAGCTCTGACTTCTTGTTTATGTGCAGGTTGTGTGTGGGCAGGACCACAGTCTATTTAGAACCAAGAAGGGTACAGTCTATGCATGTGGATGGGGAGCTGATGGACAAACAGGTAGGAAGTCAGCTTGCATTTCAGGGAATTGATGAATATAGCAAGCTGTCCTAATTGAGAAATTGTGATGTGTATTTGTCATGAATGTGTGGACAGAAATGGGTACTCCTGTGTAACCAAACTGAGACAATGCAGTTCATTTTTTGAGGACCTTTAGGATACTGTCCTGGCAGTCCAAGCATGCAGTCAGAGGAGAGTGTATCTGCTGTTTAAAGCTTCTGAGGGGGTGTGGAAGTGACATGGGCAGCTTTGCTCTTCAATTTGCTGGTGGCTTTGCCTTCCTGGTTCTTGTTTTGGGGTCTGTTCTGCTCTTTTGAACTGATGAGTGCTTTGGTAACTGTTGCGTGTTTTAGCATGGGCTAAATCCTTGGACAAGCCCTTTTTGTGGTGGCTTTTGCTGCAGAGAACTTCCTCCTCACAGTCATTCCTGCTTTATTTGTTTTGCTGCTCCCAAAGCTGAGTTCTTCCCATGATTCTTCTGTGCCAATATAGTGTAACCCAGCTTTCTGTCATCTGCATTCTGGTCTCTTTTCCAGGCAGCAGTTTGTCATGTGAAGTGTTTCCTTCCCAGCCTCTTTGGCCATTTCCCCTGCTGTTTTCTAACTGATTGCAGTGTGCTGTCACTCGTGGCTTTCCTTGCAGAAGACAGATGCAGCCAGTTTGTGAAATTTCATCTCTGTTGGGATATCTGCCTAGCCTGGTTATTGTTTTCCAGCACTTTGGTCCATGCAGACAAGAGATATGAGGCTCTTCAGGGTGTGATTGTACAAAGTTGTGTACTCCAGAGAGGTGGCTTTGGCTAGTGAAAGTGTTTGTGGCTGCTTGTCTGTTGCAGCTGGTAATTAAGCAGTATGGACAGAAAGATCTATTTCAGAGGAAGGGTGATTTTGTTAAAGCCTGAAAAAAATGGTCCCATGCAGGCATTAAAAGTGTCTGGAAAAAAATTCTTCATAATTTCTTCTTTTTTTTCCTTTCAGGTCTTGGACACTATAATATCACCAGCGTTCCTACTAAATTGCATGGTGACATTGCTGGAGTAAACATTATCCAGGTCTCTTCCTATGGGGACTGTTGTCTGGCTGTCTCAGATGAAGGGGATGTCTTTGGCTGGGGAAATTCAGAATACTTGCAGTTGGCATCTGTCACAGAAACCACACAGGTCAGTTGACCTGAGGGTGTGTTTGTATGTGTTTCAGTTCAGCTGCTGCGTACAGAGTTAAAAATTACATTTCTCCCTGTTTTGAGTTCTTTTGACAGCAGTTACAAATATCACTAGCAGACTGCTTTCACATAAGCTTACAAAGTAAACCTGACATGTTTGTGTAGCTTTAGCAGGCAGTGTATTTCCCCTTTTTGATAGGCAAAGGATGGTGCCACCTCATCCCAGTTTGTTAGTGTAAGAACGCCATATTATTCTTTCTCCATCCCATGGACTTACACCAAATTGAGACCCAGCTCAAATGCTTTTGCTAATTTCAGGACAGTAATTAGTTTTTTGACTGGCTAATCTAAGATTTCAGGTGATGCTACTTTGAGCATAGTGCTAATCCAGATGGCCCTTGGGAGTCCCTTCCAGTCAACCTGTATGCTGGTGAACTTTTCATGGACATCCTTAGTGAGTTTATAACTGAGTCCTAAACAAATTCCTGTGTCAGACAGATTAAAGGGTTTTTTGAGCAAACTTCCATGGGGCATTGGTGGAGTGCTGACTTCACACAAGTCACACACAATACACATGGTATTAAGCAGTTGGTCTCCTGTTATAGCTACATTAGGAAATAGAGTCAGGAAATTAATCAATGCTCAGGCTATCTTGGCAGAAGGCTAAGAGCAGACAATTGTATTAGAAAGCTTTAGCAGAATTTTAGAAAGCTTTGTTTCCTGTGCCTCTTCTGATGTAACCCTAATGTAGGCTAAATGCTGAGATCCATGAGGCCTGAGGATAAGGATCAGATTTTGCAGGGTGGCAGTTCTCTGGGCTGGGTGTGCAGTGGAGGTCTGTGACATCTGAAATGGATGAGTGGCACATTTGCCAAAAATGAGAGTCTTAACTCAGCTGCATCTATAGATGTAGCCCAAAGTGTAGAATGGCAGAGCTATGAAATCAAAGATTGCTCTTTACAAATGTCAAGCTGTGTATATATGTTGTGTTGGACTGTACCAAGTAAGTGCAGTTTTCTTTAAGTAATTTTCCCCTGGTATGTTCAAAAATGCCACTGCAGACTGAATTTTAGTGGTCTTAATCCAGTCTGAAGACTTGAAGACGTGCTCACCTTTTGACTTCTCTTTTGTGTCTGACATTAAAAACCAGGGATAAGAAGGAGTTACTAGTCATTCTCAGCCTTGTTGCCATGCATGTAAGCTTTCCAGTAGGTAACCTTTTCCACCCTGTCCTCACTTGAATGAATTTCATGTAGTTCTTTTTTTAATTTTGGGACTTGGACTCAATTTATTATTCAGGCAGTAAAGGTTGTATCAGGAATCCAGTGTATGTAAGCTCTAATCAGAACTAGAGAACAAGTTAAAATGTCTGCCTGGCTTGCAGTTTACCTTGTCCCTAACAGCTCTTCTGCAATCTTGTACAGGTGAACGTTCCCAGGCATTTGCCATTCAAGATTGGGAAGGTAAAGGAGGCTGCCTGTGGAGGGACTGGCAACATTGTGCTGACAGGTGAGTTCACTTCTAGAAACATTCACTTTGTTGCAAGGCTGCACTGTAGGTGGATTGTAACATTATGAAACAAGTATCTTGTTTTCTGGAAGCAGGGAAATACTGTATGTTATGAGGAAAGCTGGGAGACTGAGAAACTTGATTTAAGAGTGTACTGGAGGAGCTGTTTTCACTAGTGCAGGGCATTGCTTCCAGTATGTGCTGTTGTGAGTGCTTCTGCAGACTAGAGCAAGAGCATGGCAGCTGTTTGCTCTTCTGATCTCTTTGCTGGTCATACTGAGTATGGGCTATATAGGGAGTTTAATTGCTAATAAGGCAATACTTGAGGGGAAGTAAAACCCTTCAGACTCCAGTGAACCTGACATATTTATATATCATGCACTAGGATGGAAAGAAGAGTTCTGAGAAGAGTGGAACTGTGCAGCAGGTCCTTAGTGATTGTTCTTTGGGCTCTCAGTGACTGGGGAGCATAGCTGGAGGGTTGCTGCATGAAGGAATGAGGGAGGGGATTGTATTACTTTCTTGAAGGATCATCTCAAGGAAGGTGCTCATATTTCTAATGGGAGTATTGTGATGGCCAGACATTTGAGCTTCTTAAATGAAGAGAACAGAACTAGCTGACATGGAGACTTACTGTGTTCTATGCTGTCCAACTGTTGCCTTTCCCAGGCACCCAGCTTAAGGCAGAATGCCAGACAGTGACATCCAACTGCTGTTTTGGGCATGCATCAAAGAAGAAAGCCATGATAATAAACTCTCAACCTCTGTCCCGTTAGTAAGATGAAGTATTTTATCCAACTCAGTCTTGTGTTGGCATTCTTTCCCCATGAAAGTTTTGCCTAGGAGGTTTGATTTGCTTGCACAGCTTAAGAAAAGATTGAGGCATTTGGATGGGAATGCATTATTTGCAGATTTTAAATAATCAAAAAGCGCTAGACTGAGCTGGAAGAAAGGAAAATATCCCTTTGGCTCTGATTAACTCTTGGTTGTGGCATGAATTTCACAAGCACAGACTTTCTTACAGAATGTGTTCTTATTGTAATACAGAAGAAGGAAATGTTTTTGTCTGGGGATATGGAATTCTTGGGAAAGGACCAAACCTAATAGAGACAGCAGTGCCAGAGATGATCCCACCCAGCCTTTTTGGCTGGTCAGACTTCAGTCCAGACACCCGTGTTGCTCATGTTCGCTGTGGACTCAGCCAATTTGCAGCACTTACAAGTAAGTTTCTCATCCCACTGCCATGGAGAGATCATGTTTGCTGTGTTATTGGCAAAAGAGAAAAAAAGCAAAAGAGCCACCAACCAAAAAAACCCCCAAAACCAAACCAAAAATAAGCTTATACTCCAAAAAGTGCACTCGTCTTTCTTGAAACTGAAGACACACTGGAATGCAGCAGCAGGGAGGCAGCACGTTTACAGGTGTCAGCATGATTCCTGGCATAGCATTTTGTGCCAACTTATGTTTTAATTAAAAAGCATTTTTTTGTCTTAACACAAAAAACTTTTCTCATACAGGAAATCCAAAAGATGTTTTTCATTTTCCTGTATAGAATGAGTCAGTCTGCTGCACTTTAGCAGTTTAGAAAATTACTGTGATAAATGAACATACTAAAATTTAATCTGCAATTTAATTTACTCTAAATGAAGCTAGATATTAAAGTTACTTGGCATTTCTGGCCAACTGAGCTAGCAGCCTGAGGTGGGCAGACCCCACCATTTAATATGCAAAGGTTATGATACTGTGCTCTGTGCAGCCTATGTGGGTTCCCAGCCTTTCAAATTTGAAAGTCATTTAAGATCAGGCAGCAGTTCAGAGATCCAGCTGCCAGCAGGAAAAAATGCCAGGGCTGAGTCCTTTGGGACAAGTAGTGTCCGTGACACTGTCAGTTTGGTTGCAGGGTGCTTGTAAGTGGGCTCCCCTTGGTATTCAGAAAGAGTTATAAACAGTGTTCTGATTAAGTTGTACTTAGGTTATAGATTATGTTTTGGCCGTTTCTGCGGTGCAGCTGATCCAAACACTTCTGAGATCTGTGTGTTTTCCTGAGAAACTCAAAACTTCGACTCTGAACACAAATTTTAGCTTTTCCCTGGCTGTCATTAGAAGGTCACTTCTTTCAGACAGTCAAATAAGCAATCTCCAGGCGATGGCTTGGGACAGATCTCACTGCCTTGCTTACTGGATTTGCTCTGATGATAGCTGCTACAGATCAACTGCAGTTGTCTAACTTTCAGCACAAATTATTCACTTCACAAATGATTCCCTGGAATTTCTGCTGCTGCACTCTTCCTTCTAATAAAATTCCAAAGCATGTGGCATATAAGAGGGGGAAACAAAACTTGTGCGCAGAACTTGTTTCTTGTACTGCTCATTGGACATAATTTTCTCCAAATGCAAGTCCATTTATTGTACCTTTAAGTAAATTGGTAGCTGTCATTCTGTGTGTATAACTCTGTATACTTCCAGAAACACTGTAGCCATATTTGCTACCATCACAAATAGAATTCTTCCTTTTTAATGACTCTGCTCTTTTCTATTTTTTTTTCTCCTGTGTAGACAGAGGAGAACTGTTTGTGTGGGGGAAGAATCTAAGAGGGTGCCTTGGAACTGGAAGAATGGAAGACCAGTATTTCCCATGGAGAGTAAGGATGGTGGTATTAAGGCCACGAGTATATTCTTTGGCTAGTTTTTGTTATCCTGAGGGCAAGGACTATCATTTGCTGTGTGGTTTTGTTGAGTAATTCTGAAAGGAGTAGAAGCCTAAAATGACTGTAGAAGTGCTTTGTTTTCCAGAGGTCCTTGTGTAGCCTGCTTGGGAATGGAGGTATTCAGTAAACCTTTTAGTCTGCTATGACAGTAATGATTTCAAATCCTAAAACAGCATCTGGTGCTATGACAGCACATCTGAACAGTTCTCATCTTCTTCCTGTCCACCATCATCTGCTTGCTACCCTTACTGCCCCTTCCTTCCCCTTCTAACCTGCATTTCTATTTGTATGTGCTGCAAAGAAAACCATCAGTGTTGGTCATCTGTCCAAATCATTACTCACCTAAATTAGGTGAACAGTGTGGTCTGTAGTGGCTACAGTCCACATAGTGGTGGTGGGTCAGTGGACTGACTGTCAGGTTACAGCAGCAGGTCCTTACTCAGCTGTATTCATAGCTGTTTCAAAGTGCTTCCAGTTCCACTGCTTCCTCCCAGATGGCTCTGAGAGCCAGACTCAGTGGATGGAGAAGACTCCTTGGTTCTGAGTTCAGCACTCAGCCTAACAGATGCTCCTGACCTCCATGAAGGCCAAGCAGGAGATGAGGGAGGCAATCAGCTGGACCACCCTGGAGTCCCTGTCTGTGTGTCTGAACTTGCAGTAAATGTGTTTCTGTAGTTTGCTTTTTTCTTTGTTTAAAAATGAACAAAACCAGACCAGCTCTGGAACATTTGCCTAAAATCACACTGCTGTGGCCAAGTGGAATTTCTGAATTCACTTCCCCAGATGTGGACATTGGGGTTATGCTCTTTCAGCCAGCCAGCTCCTGTCTGACAGTACCGTGGCAATGTGCCAGGATCCTTGTGACTGCCAGCCCTAAAACTAGCTGCTGTCCTCTCTCTTGGATCTGAGGAAAAACTTGCTGGTTTAGACTCTGCTTTCCTCAAGTTTGCAGTCGGTTTTAAGTGAATAAGCTTCAGCAGTGTGGAGCTGGTCTCTTAGCATAAAAGCACAAACTGCCTTAGGCTGAGTTGAGCCTTTGCCTTTTTCCAGTTCTTGCTGGTGAAAGTAAGAGACAAATCCCTGTGGTCTTTGGGCAGATCCTCTTCCTAATGTCTAGATTATGCTCTGTTCAGTCATGCTGCTTCTGCTGCTGAACAGATGGGCTGAGGCTACAGTCTCACTGTCTGCTAGTGAGCCTGCTCTTCTTTCTCCTTCCAAAGCTTTATGTGCCTCTGTGAAGGAAAAAGAGGAGTATTTTACAGCTCAGTGCACAAACCTGCCTGGTGCTGAATCTTGCTCTTTCTGCGCTTTCAAATTGGCACTTGCATTGGTACAAATCCCTGTGAAACCAGCTGGCATGTTGAGCAGGAGGAGGAAGAGAAATAGGAAATTGCCAGATGCAAAGTACCAGCTTGATGAATAACCCGCTCCGCTGTGTTTCATGCAGGTGACGGTGCCCGGTGAGGTGGTGGATGTGGCCTGTGGAGTTGATCACATGGTGAGCATGGTCAGGTCTTTTACCTAGAGATGCTGCTGGGTCTCAGCACTGCACCAGGGAGGTGCAGGGACTTGGTGATCAGCTTCTTGGAAAGGAAAATTGATTTTATGAAACCAAGTGACTGTGAGCAGAGAGCCATAGCAGTGTCTGGCTGCATCACTGAAGTGCTCTGGCCTGGCTGCAGGAAGGAAGCACGTTCCCTGAGGAGTGTGGAAATGCAAGGAGTGCTCTGGCTCCTTTGTGATGAGCTCCCAGAGAACCCGAGGCCCAGCCCCAAGTTGGTGAGCCTCTCTGTCCTGAAGATGAAGAGCACCTCCCTTAAGGAAGACTGGCATGGGACGAAATCTACAGCACAGGACATTGATATACGGACATTTCCTGTCACCAGGTCTGGAGTGTCGGTGTTGGGCAGACTCAAACTATTTCTCAAGGGAGAAGTTGGGTGTTTTTTATTACTGGTATGTGGAAGAGAGGTCATGCTAGGTCTTGAAGCCCAGCACAGCTGTCCTGGGTGGCCATCCTCAGCAGCACTGTGCCTAGTTTCTTGTGCAGAAACTGGATGCACAGCCCTTGCCTGGAGGCAGTAATGTGTCTCTGGGCTGTTGAAGGCTTTCTGTGTTAGTACTAAAGAGGGAACACCAAAGGAATACATTCAAAGAGTGAGAACCTGTTTGCAGGGGTGAGTACTATTAAATAAGACAGCAGGCTGTGTGCTGCAGGAGGACAGATGGATGGTGACAGAAGCCAATGTAGCTTGTTGAGGGAGGCTGGAAACAAAGCCCCTGATCAGCTGCCTGCAAAATCAGTGCTCAGGCATGGATGTGAGCAATGCTCACTGCCCCTCAGGTGCCTTCGTCTCCTTGTGCTCATCACACATCACTGCCTTTGATTTGATCTCTTTAATTTATTCCCTACATTCTTTCTGTTTTCAGGGGTACAGTGGCTCTCAGTTGAAATTAGCTGGGGATTTTAGGATTGCCTAACAGGGGAAGGAGTCTTAATGGGTAAGAGGCAGAGCTTCATTTCTTTGTACCTTAGCAGTAAGCTGTTAGAGATGGGATGCAACAGTGTGTCTGTAGCAGGCACTTACCCAAACTCACAGGCAGGTGTGGGGAACTGTCTCCTGTGAAACACTTCAAACATCAGGCAGAGTTGTGTCTTTTCTCTCTGTGTGGGATACTTCAAGTGTGCCAGCTATTTTGGTGGAATCCAAGCTAGTAGGTTTTCAATAAAGTGATTATAATATCTTTATCAGTACTAACAGGAATATTCTTGAGCATAATCTGCTTATGCATTGATTGGATCTGCATTTGAGCTGCAGCATTTTGGTTCACAGCTACGTGACAGGAAACCACTTCTGTCAGCTGAGCCAGCTTCATACCTGCAGGACTGATAGTGTTGTAGTCAGGCCCCATGGGACACCACATGTACTGGCTTCATTAGATGAAATTCTGTGCTGAAACTTCGTGTGTAAACTTCACCTTGATTAAATAACTTTTAAAGAGTTTGCATAAAATATAGGAACGGTGAACCAAAGCACATGGAAATAGAGGCACATCTCTTGAGTTGTTGTTGGCATTCCTCTGTGACAGGTGTTTCTGGGTGGGTGAAGCAGAACAGAAAGCTGCTGTGAAACTGGCAGACCTTCACTATGAACTCCCATTTGGTTGGCTTTAATTTATACCTGATTCTACATGCAAGTTGGACAACTTGTGGTGCCCAAGCATGTCTTGTTGGCCTCATGGGAGTAGGTATGCCCTTTCAACTTGAGTAGGCTTGTTAAACCATGGAAAACACACACAAAAACTCTGGTAAGAAAGGTGTGACAATTCCCTTTGTGGATGTTGCTGTTGAGGTGGGCTGGTTAGTGCTGGCTTCTCAGCTGCTCTCATTCACAGCTGTTTCCCAGTGCACCTTCGGGCTGGGCTGAGTCCTTGTGTTGCATTCTTGCTGTAGAACAAATTGCTAATTCTCTGTGTTAGTGAGATGCCAGTGAAGTCTTCAGCCCTACATAGAAGTGCTGTGTGGCTTAATGCAGTGGGGGTGTTTGTGCCTGCATTGCAGTGGTTGTGGGCATTCTCAGACAGGTTGCTTGGTGGGAAGGTCAGTGGCAGTGAGGGCAGGCTGGCGAGCCCCAGCACTCATGTTTTGGTTACTGTGTGCAGGGAGCATTTTGACCTTAGGCAGGTGCCCTCCAACCTGCTCTGTCATCCCTCCCCCATCAACAGGACAGGGAGAGAGAATCTGAAGGAAAACGTGGGTTGGAACAAGGACAGGGGACCTGTTACCATCCTGGGCACAGCAGACTCAACGTTGGGGAAGTTATTTTATTGCCAATGAAACATGATATGAGCTAATGAGGAATTAGTATGTCTAAACAGAACTGTAACAGTGCCTTTCCCACACCTCTCCCCTCTCCCTTCTTCCCAGGGTCAGCCCTGCTCCTGACTTTTCTGCTTCCTTCATCTCCTCTGCTGACTTTTGTATCTACATGTTTGTCTCTCACAGATTCTTACTCCTTTTGGCTGCTGCTGTTGCAGCAGTTTTTCCCCTTTCTAAAGTACAGTTCTTCGAGAGCTGCTCCTGCTGTTGCTGATGGGCTCAGTCTTGGCTCAGGAAGTGAAAATACCCTGTTCCCCACCACACCCCTTGTCTGCTGAAGGCAGACCCAACCTGTGTGGCTTATGCTGCCCCTGCAGGACCAGGGCCATACAGGAGCCCAGCTGTGCTGGGGGAGCTTCAAGTCACAGCACCATTGGGATCTGCAGAGCAACTTTGCATCATTTTGTCCTTCAAAGTATAGTACAGTAGACAGCCTAAAATATACCAGCATCCCTAAATATACCTGCCGTGAGGGAGTGTATGGGCCACGGGTGCACATGGGGAGCAGCTCCAATTAGAACTAGAATAACCTACTTGATTTGGTGTTGATTACACAAGTGATTTGTCCTCAGATCAGCACTGTGCTGGCTTTAAAACAGCCCAGATGGGCTTCAGGACAGTCCTGTGGTGCAGAGCCCTGTGCACAAACAGCTCCAAGCAGCAGCTGAACAGGATTGCCACAGCAGCTGAGGACTGGAGGAGCTGCAGGAAGGAGGGTGAGAGGTTCAGGCCTGAGTGTACCCTCACAAGTTCAGGCCTCCACACCCCATCATCCCAAGGGTTCCTGGCAATTCCCTGCTGGAGAGTTGAATCCAGCACAGCCCCCACACAGCAAGGCTGGTCTCACCTGTCGGCAGGCTGCCCCATGGGATAAAACACATAAACACCTGTAAGACAAAGGTTCTTAGGCATTTGCTGTGTTACAACAGACTTTTCTCTACTGGATCCTTCAAAAGCAGATGAGTCAGAGCTAATAATTACTTCAACATTCAAAATACTCCTGAAACAGTATTACTTCACTGTGCTTCATCATAAAAATCTGGTTTTGTGGCATTTTTTTGCAAGGGGCTGCACCATCTCGCTCCGGTGCCCCAACACCTCCTGCTTAAAGGTGTGAGCCAGGACAGGTGAGGTAAGAAAAATACTGATGTGGAAAGGCATCAGTGTCTTTGGGGTCTGGACACCAGTTTTACCTCCAGATGCCATTTGCTTTTGTGGAGAGTTGCGGGCAGTGCTAAGATTGTGTGGTAGTGTCTCTGTTTATTTATTTGGGGTTTTGTTTTACTGGATTAAACCCCTGAGGCAGTGCTCTGCATTAAGGCTGCATTCCATATTAACAGTATTTTCTTGATCAAATTTTCTTGTTTTTAACACTTGATCATGGGAGTGAATGATGGATTACATGACACTGAAAAGGAGATGCCTGATTGACTAGTTTATGTGGATGAGCTGCTTCCCTTTAAACGTCCACTATAAATGGTTAAAACTGTAATACCATGATGATTCATCTGCTTTCACTGTTTTTGTTTAACACTTCAGACAGGTTGTTCAGCTTTTTCTTGCAGACCATGTGACAGTGGTGCTGTGCAGCCACGCTGCTGGCTGAGACTCAAGACCCACAGACACTGCCCTGAAATAGTCCATGAGGAGGCTGTTTGCTCCCCTGCCACTGCTGGGGTGCAGGGCTCTGGATCCTGCCAGGATCTCTGGGGGGCTGTCCAGACTCCTGGGCATCTTGCAGGTAAAACTTTGGCAAATATTCTAGCAGCATCCCACTGACCTCTTATTTTAAGGGAAGAGGATAGGGCAGGTTTGGTGGTTTCCAGAAAACAGCTGGAGGATGGAGATGGTGGTGGGTTTCATCTGTAGGGGTACAGGACACCCAGTGACAGCACCTGGACACCAGAGAGCCTCAGTGATCTCTGCTGGCCTTCATAAACTCTGTGTGTGTGGGACACCCAGCATGGCTGTAGGTGAAAGAAATGAGGGTTACATCTTGCAGACAATGCCAAGCTCTGCTTTATTTTCATCAGTTTGATCAGTACAAAAGCAGACAGCATGAGTTTCACTTTTTATTCTTTTTCAGTTTAATTACTTTACAAAGTACAAAATATACTGTCATTTATTTTGGAACATTAGGATTTTTTCTTTTTTTCTGGATTTTTCATACAGTACATAAATCTCAGCTTTTCAGCATAAGACCAGCAAAGAAAAGCAGCGTGTGCACTTGCTGGGAAAGCAAAGCAGCCACTTCTCAGCTCCACACAATGTCCAGTGCATGATCCCAAGCTGCTGCCACCACTCCCTGTGCCTGGTGGTGTAACATCCTTCCTCAGGCAGAGGTCATGAAGGCAACTGATGCATTCAGGCTCCCCTGGGCCTTGTACCCCCAAGCTTGCAGGAACTGCCCACCCACAGTGCAGGGCCTGGCCCCACGGAGCCCACGGGCACTGCCCACATGGCAGGTGCAAGCTGCCTTTCCATGGCTGCAGCCCAGAGCAGGAGGTGTACCAAAGGCCCCTGCATGGGAAGGATTCCCCCACCCTGTCTGTTTGCATGAGATCTGCTAATTAAAGGGAAATAAATACACATTTTTTTTTCCCCATCCTCCCCAAGGCTGCATGGGGTTTCTGAGAGGTGAGCAGGGAGGAGAGGCTGCAAGAGTTTGGGGTTCCCAGCCCCACTTCAGCCCGTTTGGTGAGTGTCTGAGGCCAAAAGTGGTATTTCACTTACAGAGCAAATGATACATAAATAACTTATTAAAATAAAAAGTCCTAAAGATTTAAGTTTCCTCCCCAGGCCAACCAGCACAACTGTTCTAAGCAGCCAGGGAAGAGAGACACACACTGATCCAAGCTGGGCAGCTTCTGAACCAGGAGCATCTCTGCTCTCCTGGCAGTTCTAGAAATTTGGGTTAGTGTTGTGTAGGTGGGAATCTGCACTCCTTTGGAGTCCATACAGAGGAGAGAAAGAGAGAAATGCTCAGACTGGCTCAGGCCACTTGAGGCACTGATAAAGTGGCATTGCACTATGGCCCTAGAAAGGCCAAGCCCTCGTCATTGCCCTGAACCTGCCCAGTGCAGTGGGGCTGTGACCCTCCTCTGTGAGCCCATGGGGTGATGGCTTACTGCAGCTTAGCCCAGAGACACCAAACTGAAAATGTGCCCTGAGCACTGATGAGGACAGTGAGGCTCCTCCTCCCTCAGAACTAACCCTTCAGCTGACCCACGGTGCCCAAACAGTAGGAGACAACCAGCCTGTGCCACGCTGTGCAGCCACAGCCACTGCAAGGTGGGGCTGCAGATGTTCCCTGGGCACTGTGGCACCCAGACCCAAATGTCAGCACCAGTAGGACCTGCTGGCATGGCTCAGTGCTGGGAGCAGGTGAACGTCAGGCCAATTGAGATGATCATCCACCCTCTAATTCTAATGAAAACAAGGGGAGAATGGCTTATGTAAGGAGTTGACAGGAAGAGAATGAGACAGGCTCTTCCAAAGGCTGAAACAGAGCTGCTGAAGCTGCATCCTACTAAGAGTTACTGTCTGGCAGCCTCCTCTTCTGCCTGTCCCAAGAGCCACAGTTGTCCTAGTGCTTGGGTCAGCAGGATAAGTGTCCCCCCTCTGTCCCTGCCATCCCCACTTGCTGCAGTGTGGAGGAGGATGCAGTGGCAGAAAATGTGGCTGCCACTGTTCCAAAATCAACACCCTGTTCCTCAACTTCGTGTCTCACAAGCCCCAAAGCCAAGCCTGGAGCCCACACACAGGGGAGGGACAACAGAATGCCCAGCCACAGCCAGCAGGGACAGGGGACACAACCCTGCTGGCCCTGACACCACAGTCCTGGGCTGGAAAGAGGCAGCCTACAGTCACTCCCCTGTGCATTTCCAGGCACTCACCTGGGCACTAATGGCACTGGGATGCATTTCTCACAGTCCTAATATCAACAGCCATTGGATTGGCAGGATTATTTTTAGCAGCAGTTGCAGGAGGATTTAGGGTGAGAGGCAAGGGCAGCCCTGGATTCAGCACAACCAGAAGCACCTAGAAAAGACCACCCTGAGATGGTGATTTTCTGCTGTGGTATCACTGAAGCAGTGCACAATTGGAGAACAAATAAAAACCTGGAGGAAGGAAGCACTGACACATGGGCCTGGCCAGGATCCCAATGGGTGGGGTATGGGGGGGAATGAGGGCATGATTCATTTTTAATTCCAGGATACAACTAAAAAATAGCTGAGGTCATTGAACTGGACTAGACAGTTCCTAATGGCTGAAGGAGAAATGGGGTGCTCCTCTTCCTGCAGAGCCACCTTCTTCATCCTCTGAACCTCCAGCATCAGCACAACTGACTAACAGGCAACACCAGAAAAAACCCAGAGGTTTGCTCCCAGGAAGGAAACGTTAAAACTCAGGGATTTCTTCAAGAGCAGGCCTGGTTCAACAGCCTGTCTGTCCCCTGCTGCAGGGGAACATCCCATGCCCCAGGGCTGAGCCGAGGTGGGAAGGGTCCTGTGTCCTGTGCAGGCTGGTCCTGCCAAGGCAATGCCACCAGGGCCACAGCTCTACTTAAAGAGCACCACCAGCTCTTTAGGTAATTTCAGTGATCACAAATGTTCAACCCCATACCAAGGCTGGCATTAGAAATAATTGCAAGAAACAGCTACAACAAGGCTGTAGATTTTTTTTCTCCTCTGCTCTATGTATAGGAACCTTGGCTCCTTCCGTCAGTGTCCCACATGGCAAACACTCTTGCTTTTGCTACTCTCCCCGGAGGAGACTGTTGCTTTTCTTCAGCAGAAAGGAAATTCCCTTTGCATTCCCTCCCAGCTGATGGGAATGACTCTGTGAGCAGCAAGGACAGAGAGGATGAGGGAGCTCTGTTTAGCAGGGCTCTCTCTCCCCTGTGACCTGGCCCAGAGCAGCACCTTACTAGCCTGAGCCTGGGGCTGCTTCAGCATTTCAGCTGGCAAATGGGGCTGAACTCTTTTAGGGCCCAAAGGTGCAGTAATGCTCACAGCAGCCAACCTGGCAAGTGGGTGCTTCAAGCAACATCCCACAAGGACCAGGCAATTGGGTACCTGTAAAATGTATTTCAAGTTAAAAAAGGGCAAGTAGGAATCCTGAAGGTTATAACTGTAGCTGCAGAAAGCTGGTTTAAATCCTCTGGACACTGAAATAGAAGCAGAAAGCCAGCCAGAGCAGGGGGACTCTAAACAGCAGCCTCCTATGGCATCTTCCCACAGGTGCTGTGCAACAGACACTGCCCCTGCCACAGCCACACAAGGAGGGAAGAAGCAACCAGCCTCCCAAAATGAAGGATGAAAGGAGCCCTGGTTTTGGGATAATCTTCTAGAGCTGAGGTCCCTGGTAAAACCACTGGGTCTGCCTCGAGAGGGACATGGCACCTGGTCAGCTCTCCTATGGTACAGGCAGAGGACAGAACTGGACAGAGGGGGAATGGCGTACTCCTGCTCTGCTCTCAAACATATTTCAAAATTTCAATCCTGCCACAAGATGCCTGATGGGCATCTCTGTCCATATCTGCTCCAAAATCACCTACAGTTCATTTAGAGAATTTTTCAGAAACCTAAAAATGGATGGAAATGAAACGCCAAGGGAGCCCAGGGCTTTAAAAAGCTGTTCTGCAACTCTCCTGATCTGCACAGCTGGGATGATGCTGAGCTGGGCTGGCGTGGCCACACTGGAGCTGTGCAGGCAGGGGAGGAGGCGTGTGGCTGCCATCCCTCTGCCACTCCCTTCACCTCTGCAAAGCTCAGGCACTCTCAGCTGCGAGGAGATGCCAGGGGTTTGTGTTCCCTTGTGGCCAGGCCCCCCACAAACTCAGAGCATGCAGGAGCACAGGTCATGGCTGCAAGAGAATTATGGAGCAGGGGGAAGCTATTCCATGTAATCTGCAATAAAACAAGGTTACATTCATTCCCAGGCCTTAAACCTAAAATGACCAGTGCTGTCTAGAGAGACCAAGAAAGGATCTTGGCTTATATATGTTCCAAAAAGTTACATAACCCTAAAATTTATACCCTAAAATGAGAATGTATTTTGACACATACTTCATCCGTTTCCCCTTCATACAACAGGGGCTGTGCTCAGCAGAGCATCTGCAGAGGCTATTACTGCTGCAGCCAGGATTTGCTGATCAGCATCCAGTGCACGTCTCACACTGCAGAACCCCTTCCTTTCCTTCACCTTTGCTAACTGGTTGTTCAACCCAGCTGTGCTTCATAAGGATTAAATAAAGGAGGCCAAGGACAGCAGAAAAACTCAAGATTATCTTCACAGTCAAATGTTTCCCTTGCAGGGAGCCTGGGAAGGCCCCACAGCCCTGCCAAGGATGTGCAGACATTCCCGTACCGGTTCAGTGCTGCCAGGAGGCCTGGGAGGTGCTGCTGGCCCCTGACATATGGCAGGGTACAGACAGACCAGACAGACAGAGGCACTCATGGGGAGAAGGAATGGAAATCTAGAGGCAGGTTTGCACATTTCAGCCAATGTAAACACACCCCAGTGCACACTACAGCATGTAAATACTATTTGGCAAAGGATTACTGGGTTTTACTCTGCTGCAGATAATAAAAGTTTAATCCAATCCAATGTTTGCAGGCAGGACTGGAACAGGTAAGTGAGATGCCTTAAGCTGCTTACTGGAGCTGTCCACAACAGTCAAAGTAAGAGAAAGTGGAAATCCTCATCAGAAAATGACTTCTTGCCCGTAACTGAATGTTGCTGGGGGTCACTTTCCATCAGGAATTAGCAGCAATGCTCAGCCTCAGGCCAAACAAAGAATTTCTCCCTTTTCATTAACAGAAAATACCATTTACCCAGTGCTGATGGGAGCCAAACAAATAACTTCTCCCTTTTCATTAACAGAAAACACCAATTATCCAGTGCTGACAGGAACACTTGCACTCAGTGAACACTGACTGTGTCAGTGCAGACCCAGCACCTCCTATTCACACTGCTGACATCTAAATTAAGGAGTTTGGATGATCTACTGCTTTTGAACAGTTGTGTGGGGACATGGATGGGGAAAACCACAAGGATGGGAGTAGCCCCTCTGGCCACAATATCCAATATTACCATTACATCAAAACACAAGGTGATGCCTGGGAGCCTTCCCCAGTGGAGAGGCTGAAAATCAGAAGATATTTTAAGTACCGGGGCTTTGGAGGGGTCATGGTACCCACCCTTGCTGGGATGGTGTGACTGGGACCTCTGGGATACTGGGCTGAGCATGGAGGCTGGGCAGGGTCGGGTGATCTGTTTCAATCCAAAAGAAGGACAAAAATGCTTTGGTGTTCACAACAAGCAAAACTTCAATATATTCGTATGTGCACACCTAAAAATGAACATATTAATTCTTTTGCATCACTCAACACTCCACCAACCCTGTTTTTCCCCATCCTTTCCCACACCTGTCACTAAGAGGGATCTCTGCAGTCCCTGCACTGCCACAGTACGGGTGTGTGGGACAGTGCCAAATGAGACCTGGATGCCTTCTGGAATAGAGGAGCCTGAGCTGACCCCATGGCTGCTACAGGTCAGCACGGCCTGGAGCCCTGGCCTTTCTGCAGCCAGGCAGTCCCAGCAACATCAGCTCACACCAGGGATGAGGCCCCTTTGCAAGAAAAAGAATTCAAGCCTTGTATAGCAAAGCTGAGAAAAGAAGGAAAACTGCTTCTCAGAGCCAGGCTCTGATCAAGCACAGGCAATTCAGCCTTTAATGTCCCAGGGAACTTCCCAACCTTCACAGGATGTCAGAGCACACTACTAAACCCTCATCTCACAGACACACTGTGAGAGCTGTGGGGCAGCCGATGGGGAATGTGTCAGGAGCTCATGCCTGAAGGCAGCAAATCCTGCAAATGCAGAGCTCTGAGCAGAGCTGCCTTGCCTCTCTCAGGGGTCTACATATTCCTGAAAGTATCAAGAGCACCAGGGAAACAACTGGGTGCTCAGGGAGCTATGCTGGAGCCTGAGCAATCTCCTCTGCCACACACTCCCTTACACTGCACTGCATTATTTCCTCCCAGTGCCAGCAGGACAAAACATCACGCTCAGAAAAATAAAACCTGATACACTTCAGCTGGATGCTTTGATTGGCTAGAGCCATCAGAACCTCCCAGCAAAATCTAGAAGTCCCCACACCCAACTCTGCATGGTATGTCTTAAAAAGTAAATCCCTGCTCAGTATCATGTGCTACCCCAAAGCAGGACCTGACACCAACAAGCTTTTTGTGAGAGAGGAGAATTGATTCATCTCTGATGATCTCTGTGCCCTGGGAATGGTAACAGAGAACTTGGAGTTTAAAACACAATTCAGAGCAGCAGTATGAGTATGCTTTATAAATGGCGCTGTCATTAAGTGAGTCTTAATACTTATGTCACTCACTGCAAGTGCCACCATCTCTCTGCTGCAGCAAACCCAAGCATTTCCACTAAGGCCTCCCCATGCAAGAGGCTGATACATCCCACCTAAAGCACAGCACTGCAGAAACTCCAAACTGACTTCGATGCCTGGAAAGAAACCAAAGGCTGCACAAACCTGTGCAAGGGTGCAGTTGGGGAGGCAACCCCAAACCCAGCAACTTCCAACTGATGAAAGTGGCAAAGCGGCACCCCACTGCCCAGCCTTCACCCCCTGTTTGGTGGACTGTAACTGAAATAGGAAAACTGTTTCCCTACACGGACCCTAACAGCACTCCTGGTCAGCAGAGATCTCCAGTGGTGAGATGCAAAGATCATCCACTTCCACTGACTGGGTTCAAGCAGCCTCCTCTGCTTTGAACAGGAAAAGACCCTCCAACATTTCCATCTATTTAAAAATAAGCCACTGATTTCAGCTCCTCACAGGCCAACAAATGTGAATTTCCCAACAAACAGCAGAGCCCTGCCACTGCATGCTGAGCCCTGGGCAGAAAAATCCACCAGGGAATCTTGCACTGCCCCCAGCCTCGTGCAGAGATGCTGGGGAAGGCCACCAGGAAGCTGTTCAGAGGGTATGCTGGTGCCTAACCCTGACGCCCCAGCTGCAGGGAACCGGGAGGAGCTCCTGCCCTGCCTGGGGAAGGCAGGCAGTGCTGGCACCCTGCTCTGTGCCTGCAGGAGCTGGAAACCCCACTGGAAAACCCCAGCCAGGGTCTGGGTGGGCACTGTGCAAATGGACCAGCCCCACTTACAGGCTGAGGCAATTTAGGGCAGCAACTAAAACACAGAAAGAAAAAGGTGTGCATTTCCTGCAGTCTCTGTGCTTGAGGCACCAAACTGGAGAGGAACAGAATTTTCAGAATTTTCTGAAGCAGGGAGGGAAACTCAATGCTGCTCCCAACAAGCAGAGGAGCCCCAGCTTTGCTTCAGGTCAACTCCACTGCTGCTCTTCACTAAACATATGTAGAGAAAAAGCAAGAGTGGAACTAATATTCATATTGCCCGTTACCTGAATTAAAAATATATGGTGAATAAATGTGTGTATACAGTACTCACTTCACAGATACACACACAGGAGTGTGTGCCTGGAGTATACACACATATACTCACACTGTATGTATGTGAACCTATATTGCTTCAGTGCCCACACCATGTGCAGGATACAGTCTACAGACAAACACAGGTATTTACAGGTGTGCAGTAGAGACACACTATGGATTTCTATGGAAACACCTAAGATGTATATATATATGCACACACTTGCTCAGTAGAAAGGAATTTGTAGTCAAATTCTAATTGGGTTGAGGGAAACAGACAAAACCCTATTTAATAACTCACAACTTGGAAAAGTTGAGGCTACTAATAAAATAAAGGCCTTGGAGAAAGACAGAGGGTGCATGAGGGCCATGCTCTCCTCCCCTGCCTACCCCTTTCTGCAGGGCTGGAAACACTTTTGCATTTTGCTGTTTGGTGGGTTTTTGTGCAATAAGGACATGGGGAGTGGCCTGCAGCACTGAGGCAATCCCTCAGTAGCAGCAGCCATGGCCAGGTGGAACTGCCCAGAGCTGAGCAGGGATGCTGAGGGCAGCACTGGCAGCTGCAGGTAATCCAGGCACCCAGCCCAAGGGTGTCCCACTGAGACGTGTTCCTCCTTTACCCACACAGTCCTGAACAGCATCATGTCAGGGATGCTCAGACCTATTATCATAAGGCATTTAGAAAAAGGAAAAGACTCTTCAAGTTCTCCGCCCCAAAGGCAGGGTGCTGAGAGAGTGGGAGCCGTGGAGCAGCTTTAAGAGCCCCCATTTTTGGTTCACTAAGCACTGTGGTGTTAATAGTGCTGTGGTATTATTATTATTACTGTGAGAGTATTTAACAAAGCCCCTACAGAGCCCTTCCTGCAGTGCAGGTCTCCCATGCAGCAGGACTGTGCAAGCTTGCATTGATCCTCACTTCAGGCTGGGTGCAGTGACAAGGTTCCACTAATTTTGGCCACATTTGGAGTATCTCAGTTCCCACCAGAAAAAATATGAAAGGATTACTAAAGGGAAAGCATCAAGTTGTCTGAAACAATCTTATTGGATGTCAGGACAAAATGATAAAAGGAAATAAAAAGGTGAAGCCAAGGATGGTGGCAGCATCAGAGTCCCTCAATGACATTTTACATCCTATGAATTTTTCAGGCCAACTTTCCCATTTGGGACATCAACTGTCCTTTGGAAGGTTTGAAATACCACAAAGCTTTCTACAGATTTCACAAATATATGGCAAATTCTCTCAGGAAAGAAAAAAATTAAATTACAAAAATCAGCCTCTAAAATAGCCTGAGTGCAATGTTAGAAAATTAAAACCAATTTTTTTTTGCTTTCATTTAAGGCTCAGTAAAGTTGTTGCTTGTTTCAAGTTAATTCCTTCCTATCCATGTTCAAGTCCTTTGGAAGCAGCACTGGCACATGCACAGCAGCCCGTGGTACTCTCTGATGCCAAAACTGGCATTTCCCAAAGGCTGGTAAAGCCCCAGAGCAAAAAGAAGCCCCTGTCCTGATGACTCTGCCCTGGTGGCACCATCCACGCACACAGAGAAAACTTAGGCTCAACTCAGCTGACCAGGAATCTTGGCTGGCAACCAGGAGCTGAACAGCAACTCAGTGCCCTCTTTGCCCCCATCTGCCATCCCAAGGAGTTACCCTCTGACAAGGTATGGGCTGAAAAGCCACCATGGGCCTTGCTGCCCACTCCAGCCCAGCTCAGAGCCCACAGCACTGGGCAGAGTCACAGCAAACATCTCCCAAAGCTTTCAGCACTGCACTGTGCAGCCTGTGCCTGTGTCCTTGCAGCAGGAGACCAAAGCATCTTCCCAACCAAACATCCAGAGATGCACGGTGCCACACCTAGAATAAACCTTTAGTCCAGAAATCTGGAGTGAACATAAACACATCATGGGACAATTCTGAAAACCCTTGTAAAAGAACAGCAAAACATCCTGTTTGGTAAAGCACTGGACATGTGCCTCAGTGCTCCTCAGCAGGGGTGCTTTAGCTCCAGGAGGGCCAGCCAAGGAAAGCCATCCACGCTTTTTCCCATGGATGCCCTGACTCCTTGTCTAGATGCCCCATAACATCACCCTGGGGAAAAATCAGATTTGAAACTCAGTGTTTGAACTCAGCAGCATCAGAAATCATAACTGCACAGCCCTCCAGTACTGTGAATGCAGAACTAATCAACGAGCTGTGGCTGTGTGTTTGCATGTCCTACACACCAGTACAAACCACGCCCATGGCACGATCCCAGGTGCTTGCTTACTGCCTCCAAATTAATGCAACACCCTGGCTCAGAGCTGACTATGGCACAGCCTCAGGAAAATCCTGCCAGAGCCTGTCTCTGAAGCATGGCTGGAGAGCCCTCAGGAAAACACCAAGATCTGCAATTTCTTTCTGTCAAGACTGAAGTGGAAGAAGCTAAGAAATGCAAGATATGCTGGGGCTGGTAATCACAAAAGCAAGGTCCTCTGCAGACAGCTTCTCCTCTCAGCACCCCTTGCTGCATGGTGACACGTGGGGCAGGCTGCTGGCACCCACACCCTGGGTAATGCTCTGTGGTCTCTCTGCTCTCCACAGTGCTGGCAGTGGCCACGGGCACAGCCTGGACACAGGTGCCACCATGGGCCGTGAAGCCTGGCTCCTGCTGGCCCCCAGCTTGGTACAAGCCAGAGCAAAACACACTACTGCTGCCCCATGGGAAAAGCCCCATCATCTTCCTGTGACAGGACCAGATGCTAGCAGGGATTAGGCATTTTCAGCACCATTCTACTTCCCCCAGTCAGCAGCAATTTCCACCTGTATGATGAAGGAGCTGATGGAAAACCAGAGGAAGGGCCCCACAAGACTCAGGCACCCTCCTGGCCCTGGCAGGGGCAACCTGCTGTGGCTCTTGGCCAAGGTGGCCTGGGATGTGGAAGAGCAGCTACCCAGGGACCCTGGGCAATCCTTTATTTCCCCATGTGTGCACACTGGATGGGAAAAAGCCTGAGGGGACGGGAGAAAAGAGGCCTTCCTCCTCTTGCAGGCCCTGGGGAACAAGGGCTGGAGGAAGGCTCTGATGTGGGGTAAGGGGACAACAGCTGTCCTGGAGCAGGAGATATGGCAGGAGAATACTGGGAGCAGTGAGAAAGTGACTGGAAAAAAAATTGACCCAAACCAGCCAAGTTTCAATGCAGACACAAGTCTGGGTGGCACCACCTGCCAGGAGCTGGGCAGAGCTGAGCTCCCCCTGCCCAGGCTTTCTCAGAGCAGCCAGGCTTTCACTGCAGGGAGAAAGAAAAAGGGGAAATCTTAAACGAGTGGATATTTTCCCCTTTTCCAACACCAAACTGTTCTGTAAGGGGAGACAGAACCCTTTGCATCCTTTCTCAACAAAGGCAGTGATGGACAGTCCTCAGGAAGTCTGATGTGAGGAGACAGGCCAGCACTATGCCATGTCTCTTCTGATTAATTCTGAATTTCATTTTGTTTCTGGTTTTCAGGGCTCTCTGAGCCAGCAGCCTGTCCATCTGCTCGGGGCCCATCCCCTGCTCTCAGCAGCGTGCCCACAGCCACCCCTGCTGCCACTGGCTGTCCCCAGGCAGCTCCTTCCACACTGACAGCACAGCCAGGGTACACCTCACCTCGGAGCTGAACATCAGGAAACCAGATCAACTCCCTTTCCTCCTGCCCCTCATTCATAAATTTAATAAAATAACAATAATAATAATAATAATAACAATAATAATAATAATAATTAAAACAAAGGCTTATTGGAGCTGTTTCTGCTCAACTTTCACCAGTCTCTTTTCATGTCACTCTCCGTAATCAGATTTTTCAAGAAATACTGTGAGAAAAAAAGAATAATAATAATAATAATAGTAATTATTATTATTCGAATAATAAAAAGCATCTGGAACCAGCTCAGAAGATTTCTAATGCTTTTCAGCTTGACTGACTTGGAGTGCATTGACCACACCATTTATATTTTCTTCAGGTACCTGCAAGAGAACAAAAAGAAAGGTCATGTTCCAGCAAAAGGGGTGGCAAGGAAAAGAGAGGCAGCAGACAAAGGCAGAGCAGTCCCCAGGAGGCAGACACTGCTGGTTTTTGCTTACACCTGAAGTCCACTGAGAAAGGGCTCCCTGTCCAAGGACACCCCTGTTCACCCACGGTACCCCCAGGGCAGACACTGTAAGGGAGATGCAGATGGTTTGCTGTTCTATGCTGGCTGCTGGTGAACTATTTTGGGGTTTCTCTTTCTCTCTTCTCTTCCTGTCCTTTCCCCTTTTTTTTAGTGAAGCACTTGCATGCCAGGAGCTCACCCATGCAAGGTGCCTGTGCTGATGGGTTTGTGTGGCTGCCTAAGCCACACGAGGTTCTCAGGGGCACCCCACAGATTTGGGACCTGTAAGTGTGGATGGGAAGACCTCTTCAGAAGCACAGTGCTGGTGAGGAGAGCAAAACACCTGTGAACATGAGGCAGCAAGAGCAGAGCACCTGGAAAGGCAACTCTTCTTCCTTGCTCTCTCTAGAGGGAGCTGGTAACCACGACTCTCTCCAGCCTGAGCCTACATCACCCAGGGGACCTGCCAGAGACCTGCAGGTTCCCATCTCAACATCGTCTCCCAAAGGGATTTTGTCTCAAGAACAAGTCCTGATTACCAGGGCAAACATCTACAGCTACAGCATGGCAGGAAGACCTGAGTGTTACACCCAGGTCAATAAAAATAAAGCAACAAGAACCACCTTAAGATGCACAGGAGAAAAAAGATCAGATCAAAGGGAACAACACATTTTTATACAGTACTCTAAAATTGTCCACAACAGGTACTGAACTACCTTAATTAAAGAAAGGGAAAATTTAGAGAAAGGGTTCAAGATACACTCAGTCCTTGAGAAATGTCACTACAAGTCAAGGCACCTGGGTAGCAAAGTTAGGGAAAACATGACAAACTCTAAGTCAGGGTCTTGGCCAACAAAACCACCCTAGAGCCAACAAGCATCCAGCCCAGCCAGCACACCCAGAGCAAAGTCAGGGAAAAGATGCACCTTCCAAAGGATGGAAAGGTTTGACAGCTAGAACAGCACTGTCCAGGTGAAAAGGCTTTTAAACCATACATCAAGGAAGCAGTAAGGAGCAAAGAAAAACACTGAAATACTGCTCTGAGTGAGGAAGAGCTGCATGCCCCCCTGATACCCTGCCAGCTGCTCGAGGCAGGGTCTGTGGGGCCTGGAGGCAGCAGGATGAGCCACTCTGAGAAGGTGGAGCTGCCTGCAGAGCCATTGTAATTGTGTGGCTTAAGTTTTCAGCTACATATCTGTTTTAACTGATAGGGCTGAGCTCTCCAGATATGGCCTGACATGTGGAAGCACTCTGCACCTTGTGCTCTGCACAAAAAGTGCCCACCTGGGGCCACACAATGGGCAGAAATGTGAGGCAAAGCTAACAGTATTGATTTTTAAATGGTCTTTTATTAGCTTATCTTATCAGCACTGTTAATATTAAAAAAAATAAGACAAACATATATAACACTTTGACCTCTGCTATCTGAAATAATATTTACTTTTACTCTTTACACACATGACCTATCAGCTGTGAATGGTTCACACCAACTGTGAAAAAACAAAGTCATTTTAAAAACCCCAAACCTGCTTTGATCTCACTAAAGCTTTTACAGGTCAAAGGTAGGACCTGAACAGTGAATTTGCAAGTGATGGAAAGAGAAGTATAGTGCAATAAAGGGCACATTTAAGAAAAAAAAATAGCATAAAGCAGCTGACTCCCTCCTTCAGGACCAGACAAATGGGTTGCAAGACAAATGCCACCCCATTAGTGCCTACAGGCATAGCGTTTTCCCTTTCTAGGGGAATTCCTCATATTTGAGAGTGTCTTCTTCACAAAGGAAGAGCAGAGGCAGGCCTAGAAAGTAAAATGTCCATCAGTATAAAAAATAAAGAGAACTCTCCAAGGATGGCAAGACTCTTGTGTTGATGGCTGTGCTGAAACTGCTCACGGGCACCCGTGAGAACATGGGAACAATCTTATCTGCTTCAAAATTGCCTTCTCTTGCTGTGCTGGCAATTATTGCTTGTTTAGCAAAATTTAGGAAGATACAGGGACAGCAGAGTTAATAGATGGGTCTCAGAAAGCAAAGGTTAGGACAATGCAGGCACCAAGAGATGAAGGCAAGGGTCAGCTGCTGGTAGACTGTCCAAAAAGTTCCCAACACACAAAGGTACCTGTGATAACCCACCCTTAAGGGGAAGGAAGCACCTAAGGAAGCACCTTCCCCTTAAGGGTGGGTTGTCACAGCACTGTCCTGAGAGTCTGGAGCCTGCAACTATTTTTGGAAGCAAATGGAAGGGTTTGTGGCTGTTTCTAATAAAAGATCCAGACACAGTGGAAGAGGCTGCTCAGGGAGGTTGTGAAGCCTCCGTCACTGCAGGTCTTTAGGGACTGAGATCAGCCTTTTTTGAGAACAACACTCACTAACACAGCTTTGCTTTGGGTAGGGCTGGGCTTGGCTCAGGAGCCTCTCACCCAGGGCAGTGACAAGCAGGAGGCTGCAGACAGGAGTGTGCAGGGCCACACTGGAGCACAGGCACTGCAGTGAGCTGGCCAGATGAGAAGCGACATTCTCATAATGAGTTTTCTCCTAAGGAAAAGATCTCCCCTACCCCAAAGAAGCTGTATTCATACTCACCAAGGCGTGATCAAACTTAAAAGTACTGATGTAGTAGGCTGGGATGTCAGCTGCAGCCAAAGGCTCAGAAATCTGAGCCACAATTCCACATTCATCTGTGGGGAGATAGAAAATCAAACATTGTCTGGAGGGGCTTGCAGAAGTCTCAGAGCTCACCAACTCCATGCCTACATATGGAGAATTTTATCTTCACAAACTCCAATCAGAAGGAATCTCTGTAGTAAAATGTATTCTTTCTCAAAGAATCAAGTGTTTGGGCCACAACAATACATTGCACATTTAGTTTTATTACCTTCTTTTTGCTACAGAGCAATTTTTTTTTCTTTTTGCACATTTTCCATAGGCACAAAACCATTAGAACTGGAATGATTTAGAGGTCCAAAGAAAGGCACTGAATGATGTTCAAGAAGTAAGCACAAAGCCCAGCCCCATACACCCTTAACATCCATTTTTCCATTACTGAACATTTGGCCCTGCAACTCTGAAAGAGGAGATGCTGAGCCATTAGTCAGCCTGGACACACGGTTCCTAGGCTGCAGCCCACCCTGGCCCCTCAAACAGGATTTCACACCCATTTTGTCACAGAATCATCACAGAATGTTGAGGGGTTAGAGTGAACCTTAAAGATGCTCTGATCCCAACCCCCCACACCATGGGAGGGACACCTCCCACGAGATCAGGCTGCTCAAAGCCTTATCCAGCCTGGTTTGAACACTGCCAGCCTTGGGACACCCACGGCCTCCCCGGGCACCCTGTGCCAGAGTCTCACTGCCCTTGGGAGGGAAACATTTCCTCCTGATCTCTGCTGTAAATATCCTGAGTTTCACTCAGTACCCACTCCCTGTGTCCTGTCACTGCAGCTCCTGATGCAAAGTCCCTCTCTGCCTTCCCTGGAGCCTGTCAGACCCTGAGGTGCTGTGAGCTTTCCACACAACCTTCTCTTCTCCAGGCTGAGCTGCCCCAGCTCCCTCAGCCTGTCTGCACAGGGGAGGGGCTCCAGTCCTCTCATCACCTTCATGGCCCCCTCTGGACTTGCCCCAACAGTTCCCTGTCCTGCTGATGTTGGGGACACCAGAACTGTGCCCAGGGCTCCAGATGGGCTCTGACAAGAGCAGAGTAGAAAAGCAGAATCACCTCCTTCAACCTGCTGACCATGCTCCTTTGGATGCAGCCTGGGACTCAATTTGCCATCTGGGCTATTTGCTTGGCTTTCTGGGCCTTAAATGAAATTTAAATAGTTCATCTGTCTTGCTTTCTCCTAAGGACATTTCTTGAAATTTCAAATTAAGGAAATTTGAACTTGATTTTAAATCAACATATTTAAACATAAAATATTTAGGGGCCTGGTCAATGTCCTGATTACCACCAATGACATATCATGCCATTTCTAGATATTTACCTCAAAAATGTGTAAAGAGAAGGTACATGAAAATTTCCTTCTTGCTACTTTTGGTGGTCTGGTGTGGAAGTTGCAATTAAATGCAAAAATTGGCCCAATGTTTTTCAGAAATGTTCTTGAAGCTTGTATATTGTAACTGGTTCAGAGCCCAAAGGAAGGAGCCATTGCATTTCCTGAGGATCAGGCCTTTGTTGCAGTATTCAGATCAGACCCTTAAAATTGCAGGGGACATAAAAATCACAAGAACATTCCTGCAGGCATGAAGCATTTCTCTGTGGTACTTAGGACCAAAATTCTTTTGAGTAGAGGAAACGTGCAGGACTGGGTGTGAAACACACTTGTGAACAAGACTTGGACTGTTACAAATCTATAAAAAAGTCTACTAGAAGCACAGAATTACTCAAGCATTGCACTGGAGTATGACAGTGCTTTCTGACCACTGATTTCAGTAACCTACAATGCATTTCCATGCCACCTTTTAGTCCAGTTTTTCTCTTTAACCAGAGCCCCAGCTGTAGCCACCTCCAAAGTCCAGCAGACAAATGCAATGCAGCTGGAACTGCTGAGCATGTAGCACTTCCAGGGGTATATTCAGAAATCAAACTTAACAGGAGTCAGGCTTCTGTTTGAAAATCTCAGCTCACAAAGTCATGTTAAGCTGTTGGCTCTTAAAAAGCATCATCCTCAGATGGATTTTTCCATTCCCCTCGAAGGCCCTGAGGTGACTGTCTGCCTGCACACCAACTGATCCTCCAAATGTTACTTACCAAAGCCAAGAGGCTGCCCACCAATCCTCACCATCTTCCAGAGTTCACCAGATGCACTTGTAAACAACAAATTATTAGGAAATCTGTAAAAAAAAAAAAGAAAAAAGAAACATCAAAATAGCAATTAAAACACAGCAGTGTGTCAGATTCTGCCTGTGGGGGATTTGCTTTTCCTGCATCCTTGAGATGGTTGAAACCAACAATAATGGGGCAGTAGCTCAGGTAAAAAAAGCTGGGGCAGATGGACCTGCCTGAGCCTCCAGGTATCCTATGCAAATCAGCAGCTGCTGCTGGAGGTGGCCACAGGTACACAGAGAGGGGCACGGGGAGAAAAATTCTAAGCAACAGCTGTGTCCCAGCTTTACAAATGTTCAGACTGTGAAGGTTTGATTTGAGCTGCATTTGGAAACACTCAGGGATGGAATATGTTTCCACACCTGCTCTCAGGAACACTGAGACACTCAGTATCTCAGAATCTCAGACACTGGTTTTGTGTCTGAGCACCATCAGTGCTTTTTTCCATACCAGACTGGGAGGTCCCTGGGACCACTGCAGAGGTCCCTACTTCTCAGCAGGGGAAAGGAGACTGGGGCTAAGAGAGCTGCCCAAGGTCAAGCAGGCAGCCTGTGAGAGACAAGAATTGGCCTCTCAGATTTCCCAGACCACAGGCTGAAGCTCCAGCTCTCTGGCTCCTCTTAAGACAAACAAAGGTTTACTCCAGTAAGGTCAAAGAAACTTTCAAGAGGGCAATTTATTAATCTGGAAAACAAGTCCCTGGGGCAGGGGACTTGCCCCCCAAGAACCAAACACAAAGTGCACTGTATGTCAAAAGCAAATCTAAGCAGTGCTGCTTAAAGCACAGCATCCCTCTAGCCTCCAGACCTCAGAGCCTCCCGTGCTGCACAGCTGCAGCAGCACAGACACACACACAGAGGCTGACTGCTCACCAGCTGACTCCTTCCTTGCTGCACAAACAAATCATGGACTCCTGCTGCACAGTGATGACTCAGGACATTGTCATCATAACAAGACTCTGAACCAAGCCCATCCAGTAAAAGCAGAGCAGGAGGACTGCATCACTGACACCTCCATCCTGATTCTGGCCTTTAGCAGGAAAACTTCAAACACCTACCCAGGTCTTCCTGTTGGGTTCTGCTCTTAGAAGCACAGCTAATGAACAGCAGAATAAAAATCCAAAAATCACTTTGCTGAAGTATTCCTCTTTTGAATGTGAGACGACATTGATTTGTGATTTCTCTGAGGGCTTGGACAGACCAGCCCAAAATTTAGACATTGGAACTGAAATGCCAGATTTTACTCAGAAAAGTGACAGTGTGTACAGGCCCATGACAGCTATACCAAGATGGTCCAAATAATTAACACAGAGGAGTCTAAGGTGCCTCTTGCTCCTTTGAGAACATCCCTTTTCTTTAAGGTGCAGGTTACTCTAAGACCAAAGCTCACCTCTGCTGTGTCTGGACATCCATGACCAGGGAGATGTAACCCTCAATGAGAGAAAAGGAGAAGAAGCGAATATGTCCCGAGTCTTCGTTGCCCACCACTGAGTCTTTTACTCTGAAGAAACAGAAGAGAATGACATTAACTGCAGCTACAAGAGCACAAAAAAGGATTTTTAAAGCAGATATAGCCAGTAAAACCAGAAATGTTCTTACATTGACTTACGGAAGTGACACTGAGTTCTGTTGTACTATAGTGATTTGATTTTTTTTTTTTTTATTATTATTTTGCAGGTGGAAAACTATGCTGTGCCCACAAGTGACAAAACTCTCCATCCCTGCCTGAAGGTCCCCTCACAAGAGGCCACAGGCACCAAGGGGCAGCAATCCAGCCAGCTGTACATGCTGTGGCCCTGTGTGGATACGCAGCACACTGACCACATGGCTACTTTTACCTTCACTCTGAAATGCTCAGCTTTCCAAAGCCACCAGATGTCTTTGGCACCCTCAATCACCTGTTTGGCTTCCACCTGTCAGGACAAGCCTCTGGAGCCTGTGAAACCTCCCTCCCTCAGTGCAGAGCACTGGAGCAGCACAAGGGCACAGCAGATCCCTGGGCACCCAGAGGAGCAGTGGGAATCTGTCCCTCCAGACACTGGGCACACCTCTCCTGGAATCCCACCTCCCTGCAGGACCTACCCATTGGAGTAAAACATGACATCCATGAGGAGTGTAGCGACAGTGGGAAGGGTATCTGGATCCAGGCTGGTGACGCAGAACATATTACTTGGACTGGAAAGAGGATGAATGACAGGCCTCTGAACTGGAAGAGACACACACAACTATGAAGCCACATCTGCAGCAGGCTCCTGTTCCATCAGCTGTGTTATCCACACACCAGCAACAGTCACAGAGAAAGCTGAGAGTATTTGTAAGGCTGAAGCCCTGTTGGCTCTCAGACAGGGAATGAGGGGCCTGAGGATAATCTGCCCCTGTGCTGGTCTCCCTAAGGTACAGGGTGGTATGAATACCCTGCCCAGCTCTCTGCTCCAAGGGGCTTTCAGACCATTGGGTGCATCCACATGAGATTAGGGGCAAGCTAAAGGAGGTGCCAAGAGAAACTGAAAAGTGGAAGAAAAATGCAGGCTTCCACCATTAAAAGTCAGGGCTATGGAAAGCATTTCTCCAGCTGTGGCTGTTGGCAGTCCATCCTGTTTTCTCTCATTTCTGGGGACCTATTTTACCATAATATCTTGAAAAATTAAAAACCAGCTGCCACGCAGCAGTTTGTCTAACAGATTGCAGCCAGTGGCTGGGAAGCAGACAGCATTTAGGCATGCAACCAACAGAGCAACACAGCAAACTGCATACCAGTGCATTATCAACACGTGTCTCACTGTGCTCCTTGATGCTTTTTTTCTTTAAGACTCATTTTCTTAAACAAGGTGATGGTTAGCTCTTGAGTGATGAAACTGAGTGGCACTACATAATAACTGCTTTGTCTGGTTATGGGCAAAAAATTACCCTTGTCTGTAGGTAAACATATGTAAATAAGTTGTCCTTTTCCTGATTGTGCCCTTTGGCTTGATTCTTGTTCCTCTAGCCTGCAAACACCTTAAGGCTCTGTACAGCCCTAGGCTCATTGTGGCCTTGATCCTCACAGGCACTGAAATATGAAAGCTGAAAAAAATCTTCTCTGTGTATCACTGCAAAACATAAACAAGCTTTTAGAGAAGTCATTTTCCTTTGGAATGCTGAAGCGTGGAAATATGGGCTACAGATACTATTTTTGCAACCGCAGTGCACTATACTTTAACCTTCTGTCCTACAAAAGGCATGTCTTCTCTAGAAAAACTAGCATTAAAAGGCCAAAATTCAGCCAACCTTACTAACACTGCTCAGAAAGCTAAGAACCTGCTCAAATCCTTGGTTGTGCTGGGATAGGCTTGTAAAATTATAATCTTACAACAGGATAAATATTCATCTGAATGCTAAAGGGAGCCAGGACTTCCACCCCATGTGTCAGAGAGAGCAAACCCCTGGCAAGCTGAGCGTGTGCTGGTCCTTACCTAGTTTTGGTTTGACAAATCCATTTGTTACCCCAAAGTCATCGGCAGCCACTGTCTCCCCATTGACTACTCGGAGGATGGTGAACTCGGCAGCCAGCGTGTGCATCACGAAGGGCAGGTCCCGCTCACGCACCTGGAGGGGACAACAGCATCACCTGGGGGTGGTGTGCACCAGAAATGACACAACACTGAGGGGTACATACTTCTAGTGGACATGACTCCCGCTTGAGCCACTGGATAGTTACCACTTAGGTGTATCTTAAGAGAAGCACACTTGGTGATGTCACGGTATCAGTAGGTTTAACCACCAGAGTGCTTTAATGACTATAAAAAGAATGTGGAGATTTCTTAGTGGGAGATGCTTCACCTCTTTTCCAGCATTTCTTCAACAACTTTTCAACAAAAGCAAGACTGCTCTTCAGTCTTGTTTCCTCAGGAAATAAAGCTATGCCTTGTGTGCATGCACACACATGTGTGTGAGACAGAAAGAAAGTTTGTCGGTCTATACCCAAAACAATTTTGGAGCCTCTTGGCCATCACCAGCCAACCTGACAGCAGACACTATGTTCCTCTAACTTTCAGAAAGCCAATGTCTGAGTGATGGTGGGAAGTGCTACCAGCATCTCCATTTCAAGCGAGACTGTAGTGTCAGCTCAGCTCTCTGACTAGACACCAGACAATCCATGACAACAAATGCTTCATCCCATGGCAAAAGCTCCTGAGATGTCAGAGAGCTCTGGGGGAAACAGACTTTGGTACCTCTGCCACTCCCAGACAACTTGCTCCCAGAATTGCCCAACAGAACTTTCATCTGGTGGCAATAACTCTGCCTGGTCCCCTCACGTCCTCTTACCAGGATGAAGTCCGTCTGATAGGTGGAGAGCATAAACACTGAGATGTTTTGGTCAGCTAGAGGTGCTATGACTGACTTGGCAATTTTGGTCACTCCGATGGGCTGGGAGCTGGAGAAACCCCCTCCACCAGACACCACGTTGAGGGCAAGCCACGTCGCATCGGCCACGCTCAAGTGCTCCGAGGAAGGAAGCTCTGCAGAGACAGAAGGGGAGGACAGAGGTTTGTTTTAGGGGCAGAGAGAGTCAGGTCCACTATGTGCCAGTCTGTGTTTAGCATAGACCTCAGTGCAAGGAGTGAGATGAGCCCCCTTATCCCAACCTCCTGGGCTTCCCATGCTGCTCCACCGGCTCGTACTGTGACACTCCTTCATGTATGGGTTACACCAATTTCCATGGCAGGATTCACACAGATTGTCAAGGACGACACTGGGAACAGCACGAGACTCAGCAATTCATTTGGATGCCAGTGACCAGTTCTGTTGACCTTCTCAAGTGGAAACAGCCTGTGGTGGTTGTCCTGGTTGCAAAAGGAGAGTGCCAATGTGGGTGTAAACAAACTGTGTATTCTACTCCCCTCTACATCATCCCTGACAAACTGTTTATTGCAGGTCGTTTTCAGGAGCTGCCCATCCCACACCTGACCCCCAGGCTACAAGCTGGGTGTTAAATTAGCTAAGGGAGAAGAGGCATACCCTTCCAGGGAAGTGTTTCTTCACACCAATGACTCAGCTGTGCTAACTCCCCTCTGGGAAGCACCAGCACAGTCACATCCGTCCTGAACGGGGTAATCTCTGCTAATGGGCACCACCAGAACAGGAGCTCTAACTTCGACCATCAAGAACTCCCCAAAATATCCTGAGTCACACTGTTACATCATTCCACTGTGAAACTCCCTGCTCTGGGGAAGGTACTGAGCATTCCCACCTGAACCTGAGCTTATTTAATCTCAACACTACCACTACCACCACTGGACAGATCCAGAGGAGGATCAGAATCTCTACAGGACCATAACTTTTGACTGCAACCATCATTTGACATCATTTGCTGATTTGCAATCAGCACCCTGACCAACAGGGTGCCAGGCTGTACTCTGACTTTATGCCACTCTTCTGTGTATCATCGTATTTATCGCAATCTTTCTGTTAAATTGTAGCTCTGACCTGAAATCTCTCTCAAGGTTATTCTATGGGGATTCTCCTGCTGGTTTACTTTCAAAGCAGCACAGTGGTCTTGGACTGAAATCTCTATCATACAATTTCTCCAAACATTTTACTCAAGCTGTTCTGGCCTCTTTTGTTTCCATTTTCCCACTCTAATCTAAACCCAAATTTTGTACTCCTGGACTGGAGATGGAGGTTGACAGAGCAGCCTGGGCACTATCCCTAGTCTCTGAAGATGCAGAGCAGGCACCCTGTGCACCTGTGGGCTCCTGCCTCTGAAGCCCAAGAGCCACACAGCTCTGCAAGGACGGATGGTGTAACACATACACTAGGGACTACAAAGTAAGCACATACTAAGATAATCCAAATTACTTTGGAAATGGAAAATACTAAGAATAATCCCATTCCACTAGCTTCCAATCTGTTGTGGTTAAATAGTTAAAAATCTGCAGCTAAACCATTTCATACAAATAATTAACTGTTTAAAATAAAAATCCTTAATGCGTTAACAGCCCAGAAAACCAGATGCAGACTCTAGAATGAAGGCATACAGTGCTCTAGGATTCTCTGGATTTTTTTTTTGTTTGACAAATGATAAAAACAAACAGTTCAGATCCAGACTAACAAATGCATAATCCCAGCTAAATCTACTTGGTGTAAGGAACCTGATCCCAGATGCAGATCCATGCAGCCAGGACACAGTAGGTGTACCAGGGGAGGCCCACACACAGCTCAGAGGTGAGATACAGCCCAGGAGTCCAAAGGCATAAACCCCAGCATTGCTGCTCTTGCACTCAGCACTCTGGCACTTCGGGCAATTGCTTGCATGTCTCCATGTCCACACACTCCAGGCTCCTCCATGCAGCATCCTTTCTTTCTCCTTCATTGAGACTTTAGGGAGCTGTTTCTATACAGCCCCAGACATCTGTAATAAATTCCCAGCCTCACCCTCCCTGAATCCTCAGGCACCACTTCCCTGAGACACTGACAGCACTGAAAACCCAAACACATTTTGCTCTCTTCAATAACCTCAATTGTGTGTAGCACGAAAACAACCCTGAGCATACACACTGCAAACAGTGGGGACACTGAGGGTTCTGCTTCTGCATTTTGATGTTTAGCTTCATAAGATGATGTTTCTTTTTTAATAATCAGAGCTTACATGGAATAAAAATTAGACACCAGGGAGAGGGGTGAAGTTTGTGCACTAATCAACAGCATGTTATGTCAGAGAGACCTGTGCAAGTTGCTTGAAACAAATTTTTGCAGCAAAATACCATTTTCTCATCAGCCCTTTGCATCAGAAAAGCACCTCCAAACCCAAGCTTCCCACATCACGTGGCATGCAGAAGCTAGAGCTCAAAACAAGTCCTGCTGAGCTACACATTTCAGGGTCCTGTTCTCACCAAGTGATGCCACCTGCAGCAGGCACATCCCAGAAATGCCCAAATCCACTAATGACTCACTACTGGCACTGAGATCACAGCTCATTTCCTGCTCTATAAACAGAGTAGGTGATATTCCTGCCTTGTACAGGTGATAAGGACTGCAATTCATTAAATACCCGTTTAAACACATTTTTGGCCCAGGGATGTGATGGAAGATGCAGTATTTCATGGTGGGCAGAGGCATTATTCCAGTTTACTCCAGCAGCAGCTGCACTGGATGAGCTGCCCCAAGAAGACCTCATCAAGCTCTTCCTCAGGGGGAAGGAAGGCTGATTTGCTCATTGCACTTGTAATTACTCAGAAGTGTTAATAATTTCTGGGTTTATGTGTTTAACAGGCCCTATGAAGTGTGACAAGGGCCATTGCATTTGCTTAAGTAACCTGCTTCTCGTGATTCAATTAACTTGGAAAAATATATAGGAAGTGATTGAAACACCAATTTTGGACAGTGTTTCCACCAGGCAGCCAGACAGCAAAGTACAGCCCAAATTTTAATGAAACAAACCCAGGCTGAAGGCTCAACAAATTCATCTAAATAGTGTTAAATAAGCCACCTGGGATGGTGCTTTGCCCAGGAAGCTGTTGAATACTGTAAACCCAATGAGAGCCAAACCCACCAGTTGTAACATTAGCACAGACTCAGTTAGGCAGAATAAGGTTATAAATAAAGAGTAAAATGAGGGATTGCACACATTCCAGTACCAACGCACCATCACCACCACTTTCCCCACAGGAGAACAGAGCTCCAAACGGCTTCAGTATTGCCACATCCCTTGTCCTTCCATCAGGCAGAAATCTCTCTGCTGGGATCTCAAGATCCTCTTGCAGCTGGTTTATCAGAGTGCAGTCACTCACACTTCTGATCAAGGGGAACATCTCAACTCTGGCTGAGAAAGACCTCTAAAAGGTCAGAGATTTGGGATTTGATTATTATAATCAGGGTTTTTGTTCTGATCTTTCATTGGGATGAAGCCTTAAGAGTTTTCTGGTTTTGCTGTGTAAGGCTTTGCAGAGTTGCTAGCAGAACCAGGAGCAGTTCAGCTGCCTGCAGGCTCCATAACCATCATTTGCTGCCCAACATGACAACTACCACAGTCAGGAAGAGCAGAGACTCCAGCTGTCATTCCATCCATGGTCTCTGGCATGGAACACCACCAGCCTCAGTAAGATGTCATCACTGTGGTAGTCCAGGATGATTTTCCCTGAATGCAGTGCTGGGTACCAAGTGCTGCTGGGCTCTAAGAGCCAGTGGGGCTGCTCTCCATTGGCACAGGTATCAAACTAACACCAGTCCCCGTGCAAACCAAACCCAGCCAACATGTCAAATAACATTTAGGGTGGGAGTAACTGCCTGTTCACAGCACAGGTGATTTACAAGGCATGGAGTCAGCCCAGAGCCTCAGTGGCTCATGTGGCAGCCCCAGCTGAAGCAGAGCAGCCTTCCCAGCACGTCATCCTGGGCTGTGAGGTGGTGAGTATCATATCGGCCATAATTAGCTCCTGAGCTCCAATAATCAATACCATTTCCAAGGAGGACAACAAACATTGGCTGAAACCCAAACAGGATTGAATTGCTGCTGCTGGAGCACTATGCTGTAAGCACTGTGAGCTGCTGCTCCATGTGACATTCCTAAAATATCCTTGGGAGGATGCTGGGATGATGATGAGATTCCAGCTCACGGTCTTTGTAAGCAGCCAAGGCAATCACAAAGGAGGGAAGGAAGATCTCCTAGTTTACAACTCTGACCAAAGAGTCAGTCAGTGTCTGTCTGCACAACATTAGAAAAACAACCTTCTTTCTGCCTGTATTTTCTACCCTGAGGACTCTCAGTTTCAAACACCCTGAATAGCAGGAGGCACAGCACAGGGAGAGAGTCCTAGCTCTCCAAAAGAACACTAGAAAATGTGCTGCTAACTCTCTTCTCCTCACAAAGACATTCTGTGAGCTGTTTTCTGTGGACTCTTCCAGCTTTACTGCAATCAGACACCTTTCAGCTTCCAAGTGAAACTGTAGATAAATTACTGATTTATCACAGTGCTTGGAGAGAAATGAAGACCCTCAGCTGGTTCCCTCCTTTGGTGTGGTATGCTGGATCATCTTCTAAGCACTTATCTTCAGTCAGTACACAAATTTTTACATTATAGCAGAGTACTCTGAGTGATGTCCTACTCCCTGTTTTTTTCTGGTACTCTGAACCAATTGCTCATTTCATTCACCATTATGACACTTATGTTTACAACCACTGTTAATTCCAAATATTAAAAAAAAAATGAAATAAAAAAAAATTGTGGACTTTCTGACCAGTGTTCTGGCTTCAGAAACCTTACACTGTACTTATTTCACCTTTTAGAGTTTCTCTCTCCAAAAATGGCAAGCAGACTCTGGCTTGCATTAAAAAGATAGAAAAAAAGGCTCTGCAACAACAAGACCCCAGTTGTAAGTCATTAAAAATATAAGTGCTGCCAACTGCAAAAATTATGATAAACTGGGAGAGCTGTCACCCAATGCCACCAAGTGGCAACATAGTTTAAGTGTACACATATATATTTTATAGGATCTTTATGCTTATTAAAGGGTTCTCTTCCCACTCCCCACATTGCTCTGCAGTTCTAAAATCCCATCTTAAAATGAAGTGAGGGATTACCTGAGGTTGTAAAGCCTGATCCAAAGCCTAGGCATCTTTCTGACCTCTCTGTCACACTGGAGAGGCCCTGGGGTGCAGCAGGTGGGTGCTGCCATGCCCCAGCCAAGAGCAGGGAGCTGGGACACCCAGGGCCCACTGCCAGCACCCAAATGGTGTGTTTCCACTGACATCTGCACAAAACACACGTTTGACCTGGGTATCTCTGCTCAGGAACATTTCAGTAAACCTTTATTCCTGCAGGCACTGTGTAAAATGGCCATACGAGCTCCAAATCTTGAGTGGGTGGAAGATAACACCTGAATCTTTCTTTTAAGAAACCAGGCAAAGTGAATATTCCTTTAATGTTGTGAAATCAAGTACTCTATTTCTCACTTTCAGAAAGCTGTGTGAAAGGGGTTAAAGCAGGATAAAGATATTTATTAACCAGTTTTTTAGTGTGCTAAAATCCAGAAAAAGCTCTAAAGCTGGTCCAATGGCTAGCTTTCTGTGTTCTGGTCTTTACAACTCTGGAAGCACAGAAATTTTTCCTGCAGAACGCTCTGCTCTGCTGCATGGAGAAGTCAGTGATCCAGCACTGTGCTTCCTCCACAGGAGCCAGGACAGGGCAGCAAAAACATCCTGGGGATGTTACATTGCAAATCATCCTTTTCAGAGGATGCAAATAGCCTCTCTTTTGGCTTCAAAACCCAGGCTGCCAGCTTTACACTTAATAACTGTGAGCAAACATTTTTGCTGCCACATAAATTCTAAGCAAGATCCCGTGGGCAGTTTGTGGCAGAGAGAAGTGGCTGCCAGGCAGAAAGTACTCGGTGTGAGTTTGATCTGAGTGCCACAGAGCACTCCCACACCAAGGGACTCATCTAAGCACAAGAGCCAAGCAAGATGAAAGCTCATCACTAAGCTTTGAGCTGGGGAACATGATTATTAGGTCCAAAAAGTTATTGCACAGGAGGAGGAAGAAAATCCCACAGCTCCAATCATCTGAAATCATCTCATGTGCCAACAAGCTTGAGATCATCCTGGGGAGAAGTCATCATACCCACGACCAAGCAGCTTTTGCTATTTTTTCCATTTATGCTAATGGTTTGGTGAGCTGTCACTTTCCTCAGAGGACAATACTGGAGGTGATCAGAGAATCAGAGAATGGTTTGGGTGGGAAGGGACTTCTACAAGGCATCGAGTGCGACCTTCCTGTGATGGATAAGGATGTCTTCAACAAGAGCAGTTTGCTCCAAGCCCATTCCAACCAAACCTTGAATGTGTCCAGAGATGGGACATCCACCACCCCTCTGGGCACAGAGAGGCTGTGCCAGAGGCAGGGACAGAAGTTATCCCTGCAAACATGACTTGAGGTGTGAGGACTGCAGTGCCTCCAGCAGCACATCTCTGCCTGCAGTGTGCTCAGGCACAGCTCAGGCTCACACACATGAGCCAGGAGTGAGACATCCAGGGCATGGCAGGGCTCTTTAAACCTCCACATGTTCATCAGGTAACAAGAGCTACCAGCAAATGTGACAACAGGTTTCTCCAGGATCACAGCAACAGAGACAGAAGACAAGGGAGTCCTCTAGGCCCTTTACTGGAGCGAAAGACAAACACATTCTTTAGTTTATAAAAATTAGTAGACTCAAACTTTAATTTCTGTGTCTTTTATTGCTCTTTGTGCATCTCAGATTTGCTCTTGATGCACCTGGGGATCTGCCTGGGCATCTCTGCAGGATGGATCCACAGCCAGGGAACCTTGCCACCCCTAACTGTATGCTTCTGTGTTTCTGACACTTTCTCCTAACAGAGCATGCAAAACTGAGAGGGTTTTTTCATCTCAAATACCCTCAACAGGGAAGCTGTGAAACCTGTCATCTCATTTTCCTATTTAGGTATTATCCCACTCACACAACTGTCAAAAGAACATAGTTAAGTTCATAAACTCACACACTCTGCAGTGAAGAAGTAACAGTTTGACATTTTATATATATGGCCTCAATGTTTCTGGGCTTCAGTTTCCTACCCACAAAGTGGGTACAAATCCCCTATTTCTTCTAAACCTTGCTCTCAAGAACCAGCTGACCTGTTCAGTGGAGGTTTATAAAAATCTCACAACTGCAGCATTTCACAGCTAAGGCAAAGCAGCATGGAAAATTCCTGCACAAAGATTTGAATGTCTAAAAACAGGTTTAGAATGGGAGGGACTGGGAAGTTTTGTTCTGATCTCTCTGAGCATCTTTGCTTTGTCTCTGAGGGAGAAAGCTGCTCGTGCTAGCGCCATTCCAGGGATGATCAGGTAGGTTTGAAAAGCAAAGGTCTCTTAATTTCCACTATCAAGACCATAAAAGACAGACAAACTGACAGAAGAAATAAAATGAAAAAAAGATGTAAGCACACAAGAATGCACTCTAGGGAAAAGCAAGCACCCTGAGCCTGTCAAAGTCCCACTCTGTGAGCTCTGAGCAGCTGCCTCAGAGCATCCAGCACAGAGCAGCTCTCCCCAAGCCCACACCTCCTAGGAGTGTTCCCAAAGCAATCTCGAGCAGTGCATCTTCCCTCACTTCTTGCATGACATTTATCTTGTACTAGTCCTCATCTGCTGTTACAGATTTTCTTTCAAATTATGGAGTAATTAACTCTAAAGGCTATTTATGGATTTACACTAGAATGAGTGAACATACCCAGTGCAATTTTCTCATGTTGTCCTGACAATTCAATACAAGCTCTACTCAGTACAATAACCAGTTTGAATTTTCAACTATTGATGTGAATAGGACAAATTACACACACAGGGAATTACACACGTGACTCTGGGTCCTATGTCCATTTAATGGAAACCACTGTTACTAGTCACACACAAGGGAGTCCTCTAACCCCATTACTGGAGAGAAATGATAAACACATTCATCCCACCTTTACTTTATAAAATGAGTAGACTCAAAAATCTGCTTCCAAGAGCACTAACGTCACCCAGGGCACTTTTTCAAGCCTTGATCTCAAAGAGAGAAAAATTACTCCTAACTAGACACATAATGGGATTCAATACTGGGTATTTACAGGCACCTCAGAGCTACAGCAGACACTGTATCAGCTCAGCCATTTTCACTGAAGCTTCACTGTCCATGCAAACAATCTGCAGGGACAAGTGAATACTCTGAAACAGATGGAAACTTTTTATGTAAAGTACCCACTCTTCCTAAACTACCCCATCCACTCTCCCCCAGATCACAACTATTTCCGCAGCCACTATGATTTATCAGCTCAGAAGCAAGGCCTTTATAAAAAAAATGTAGGGAAGGGAGACTACACTGCTGTAAAGCTGTTATACATCTGCCCATATATGTGGATGAGACAGGGAAGTCTGACAGGAAAGCACTGGAGCTGTCATGTTCAAAGATGGAGAAGTCTGTATTTTTGCCACAGTTACAGAGACACCCCAGGCACAAGGTCTATGCCCTGGGATGATGGAGGAGGACAGTATGGCATTGCTTCTCTTTACCTATCTGGGAACACAGGCACCCAGCAGATGCTAAAGGATCCTCACCTCTGCTGGCATGGATACATAACCTTCATACATTTTGAGGAATGAGATGAGGTAGATCCTGAGGTGTGGCACTGTCCTAGAAAGTTTAGTAGCTAGTCTGCTAAAAGCTGCAGAAGTGGGAATGTATTTATGCCAGTTCCAGAGCTGGGAAAGGAGCATGTGCTGATTAAAATGATCTTTTTTCTGCTCAGCATGTCCTCAGCTATATTTGTACAGAGCAGAGATGACGCCATGTGGCTGACTGGTCTATTTACACCTCTGGAGTCCCCTGCTCATCCCCATCCCTGTGTCCCAGTTAAGGGTGCAGACAGGAATTTGGGCTAGTTCCAGCAATCCAACACACGCAGCACATCACTGGGACTGGACAAACCACTGACTTTTACCTAATATAAGCTGTTCAGCATCTCTCTACGGTCTGAATACAGGCAAGCAGAGGAAATTGAAAAGCCCATTTCTGGAGAAGAGCTAAAATACAGTGAATGTTATTGTTGGAGCCTGTTGTGAAAGCAAAAAGCAGCAATAGCCAGATTAGTACTCTCTGCTGCTCTGACTCTGAGAAGCAGAGGCAAGAAATGTGCTGTATTCATAAATGCACCATTTCTCTGCAGCCTTTCTCTCTTTCTTCCAGACTTTTTATATTCCTTGCCCAGCTGCCTTCTGGTCTGATGTTTAATAGAGCTGCAGGCTGTTTCAGACAGAGGCAATCCACGTGCAGGAATGCTGGGGCAGTGGCAACAGCTGCAAATGAATGCTGTGGGTCCATCACAGTGGCCTGGCCCCACAAGACAGACTTACCTGTCTTACTCTGTCACTAGCTTGTGAGGCGATCCTGAGCATATCACATCCTCTCCCGTAACTGTGTTTCCCTTACACATTAAATACTCGATTGCCAGAGTCCTTCTCTCTTGCACTAAATAAGTATGTGAAACATTGATATCACAGAACACTGTGGCTCCTGGGTGTTACAGTAACAGCACCAAAATAAAATTCAGGAGGTGTGATCTGACCAGCTACCTTTGTGTACTTAAAGGAAGCATCTCTGCTTTCCTTGTGTGCTGGTATTTCCATGTCATGCTGTTTTCCCAAAGCCTCCTGTGTCTGCAGCAGGGTGGCACCTCAGAGCCATCCCCAGCAGTGCCTGTGACAGTGAGGTGAGGGGTGTCCATGCCTCTCCTATCCCTCTGAAGTGGGAAAACCAGCAACGGCTGCAGAAATCCAAGCAGTTGCTTTTTCTTCATTAGGCTCCAACCTAAACCCAAAACAAGTGACTCCTTTGGTCTTCAACTGGACAGCAGTTGGATTAAAGAAAAGCCAGAATTTCCCAAGGGGAAAATAATGTGTTTGCAATGCAAGTTTCTCTTGCAGGAGAGACATATTCAGCCATGTGAACCACAATGTATTTCTTTTAAAATCAGTATACATTGCTCCAAACCTCAGCTTCCTCACCTTCAAGCAAAGAATTACCTTCCCTTTGTTGACTTGACAAAGAGCTGAACTCAACAACCACCAAGTGCTGCACTGCTATAGGCAGAGGCCAGAAACACCACCTAGAGTCTCTGCCTGTCCTGCACTAATCTCATACCCAAGCAGTGGTGTGTTCTTCTAACATCTACCAGACCTGCTGCAGCTTCACCAGAGGCACTCAGTACAAATCTCTGAAGACGCACAAGAACTCATGTGCCAGTTCCTTTCCCTTCCCTGGCTCAAGTATTTGGTATTTGATGAGTATACATGGGGTGTTGCAGGGATTTTGCTGCTATTGTATTTTTCTCCTGGCCTTGTGGAAGCCTTCCAGACTGCCTGTGCTGCTTCACCTGGGAGTGACATGAAGCTTGCAGCAAGCAGAACAGTCAGGTGAAGCTGCATCCTGGGTGGGTACACAAGACTGCTGTTCCTGGCAATGCTGCCGCAGCCCTGTGAACCTCCTGGGTCATGTCCAGAACCACGGGCAGGCCTCAGATGAACAGGAAATGCCATTTTTAACAGTCATTAACTTTACATGGAAACATCAAGTTTTGCTAAATGCCTGGGTACCCTTGTTGCAGTTAAAGGATGTGGAGGAGAAGACTTCCCTCCTGAAGATGTTCTGGACACACAACAGTTACCACACTGAGTCAGACCAGAGGCAGTTCCAACAGTGTCCAATGACAGATACTCATTACAGGTCCATTTCTCGGGTGTTCCCATCTTGCTCTGAGACTACAGAATGGATCCATAGCACCACCCAAAGAATGATGTCAATTTAAAAGGGACTTTCAGGACACTGCAGACATATTTGCATGTCTGTGGGCAAATCTGAGAGAAATCTGGGAGTGCTGGCTGCCCAACCCATCACCACCACAAGAATTACAGCTGTTGTCTTCTTGTCATCTGAGCCCACCACCATAAAAAAACAAGACCCTTCCCAGCTGCCAGCTGTGCATGATGTGTTCCCATCCCCTGACACTGCCAGGCACGCAGGTGACCTGGGGTGGTGCTGGAAAAAGGATTCACAGCAGCTCGGTTTCCAATTTGTGAGATGTCTTTCTACTCCCCTTTTCCTATTCTACCTGTGAATTTGTGGATGGACAGAGGGGATATTCAGTAGTGTTTAAACTGGGAAAATCTTTCCTTGGCTGGGAGGTGCCAAAGTATTCCCAAGGTGTCATCAATCTGCCATTTCTGGAAAGCCAAGCATACAGCAGTAAGGGCTGCACACACTCACTCAGGCAGATCCCCCTTTTCCATAGGTGAAGTCCTTAAAGCAATGGTTGAGTCACTTCAGCCAGCACCCCTTCAATGGCATTGTGTGAGAAATGCCAGGGGAGTGAACCTTCCCCTCCTGCCCAAGCAACAGCTCTGCCAGAGGGACAGGATCTACCAGCCAGCCTGGAAAGAGGCAGGGACTGCAAATAATGCCAATGACTCCCTCTCCCCTCTCCACCTGGTTACATGCCACCTTAGAGCTGCCCTTCCCCTCTGACTCAGCCTGCAGCATTTCCTCCTTAGAGGGGTCTGAGGCATGGGCAACTTATAGGAGAAGGGGCTGCTCTTCTGGAGGGAGAGAGGAATTACATTTTTCAAAATCTGCTTATGATTCAGGGGTAGACAACTGCTACTCGTTTCTACTTACATGCACACACCACCTGCAGACAAGACTGCCTCCAGAAATGGGCCTGCAAAGCTCATCCCACCCCTGCTCTGGAGGGTTCACACAGGGCACAACCTTGCCAGCACCAGAGGGGTGCTCCCTTTAGCCCTGTCCTGCTCTCCACCAGTGCTGCCACACCAGCCTTACCCTGGGTAAGAAAAACAGCTATTGATTTTATGTAAAAATACAAAAACAAGTCTTCCAGGTAAACCAAACCAGTGCACACAAGCTGGAGAGAGAAATGAATGCAGATGAGAGGGTTTTTTTACCTTACCTCCTCCCACCAGTGCAGGGAGTTGGCAACATTACATCATCCCACACCCCCGCCCCTCGGATCAAACCCTGCAAAGGCACAGCTTCTGCTGAGGCTGCTGGAAGCAATAGCCAGGAAAATTAACTCTCTGCTGTGCAGGATGCACTTCCCAGTGGCCAGTAGTGACCCAGTGCTGGATTTCAGACAGGGATGTCTGAATCCTCAGAGATGTGCAATCCCACCAACCTCTGCCTCCAAGTATTTATGTAGCTGAATAAATATTTCTGTAACTGGACAGAGAGTCTGAGTTGTTCCCAGTCTGTCCCAAATGCAGGACTAAAGATGGGCAAAGAAGCCACCTGATACCTCAAGGACTGGGCTAACAGTTTTCATAGAGGGACACGATATGATGAGCAGGATTATCAATGTCCACCCACAGACTTCAATTGCACACAATCAGGTGCTGTTAGTGTCAATCTCCTCGAGCCCCACGTGGCCTCACAGAGCAGCCGCTGGCTGAGGCAGAGGCACAGGCATCTTATGGAGACCAACACAAAAGCTTTTCTTTGCAGGAAATTAAAAAGCAAGGAAACAAACATCAGCACTTGCGCAAGCCCCAGACTGGCTCAGACGGAAAATTACCTTGAGACTGTTTGTGTTCCAGATCAATGGATCAGCTGCACTGCGGGGCAATTAGCACCTTGGAATTATTCAGCAAGCAGAGGGGTGGGAATTTTAAGGGAGATGGTGAGGGAAGGGTGAGAGCAAGCAGGAATAACAATACATTTTTCTGGGTAGAAAAGTCAACGCCTGGTGCTGGCTGAGCCCAAGCTACAGTGTGAGTGTTGGCTGCTGGATGCTTTTGCAACCAGGCAAATGGGGGACAGGCCGAGCTGGAGGGGCTCAGACTACATCCTGGGAATGGGAAACGGCAGAACACGGAAAGCAGAGCACACTTTTTCTGTCTACAAGTAAAGGTATCTCCCTAGTTACACTATAAGCCTATTTTCTGCTCTACCCAGCACTCCAAGCAAGGCAAAAGTACTCTGTAAACAAATCCTCCCTGCGTGAAGTGAGAGGGCACAAGGTACAAACTGGCCACTCAACACTTCAGGCAGGCATCAGCTTGGTTAGGGCTGTGCCCAGGTCCGTGCCCAGGCTCAGGAGCAGCTCCCTTCAGAGGAGTGAGCATCCTCACGGGTTGAGTGGCTGTCTCCAACCATGGTCTTCAGCAGCACACACACCTTTGTCTTTTGGGATGTTATGAAGGTATTCCTGCCACTGCTTGGAACAGGAAGATCTCATTCTTTCCTGTGTGCTGGCATAGTGCTCATGCAGCATGCCTTACTGTTGGTGGGAGGGAAGCAGGATGATAGTGGCTGACTCCAGTGTAACCTCTTTCACAGCCCTGCTTTACACAAATCACCTCTCCAAACATCCAGGAGAAATAGGACATTGCTCAGATGGGCCTTGTTACCCAATCACAGGGACAAACAGGAGTCCCCTACTCTTCATGTGCTGGGGAAGCACATTTGGCCTTTGCTATGGGACACTGGGGCTTTCTCCACTGTTCCTGAACATGAACCCATAACACAGATAGCAGTGACACATCTAGGATTAAAGCAACTACATGAGAAAACCCTGTTCATTTCCAACAGGTCATAAATTAATAGAAGCATTAATAATGCTTCTATTATTAATCCAGGAAAAAAAAGCATCTCTACTCAAAGAGTTCTCTAATATTATTATTATTATGTCTGCATCTAATCTGAGACCAAGGCAAGCTACTGCAAAACTGTTTGAGGCACTGATGCTCTTAACACTTTGAAATCATGCTAATCTGATAAGGCACTGAGAGAATTATGCAAGTAAACAAAGCTGGAGCCGATAAGGACCAAGAGAGATAGAGCACACCAGGTATTTAGTGCTGGGAGTGGGGGAAGGCAGGAGCAGTGCCCAGCACAGCTCCCCAGCCCAGTGCCAGAGCTGTGGCAGGTCTGCAGAGTGGCTGGCACTGGGAGGGAAGGCAACCTGCCCCAGCCTGCCCCAGCCAGCGAGCCCTGCAGCCCATGACAAGGAACATCACACAGCAGGATGTGAGTGCTGCTGCTCCCAGCTAGAATCTGAATATTAACATTTCATCACAGCGCTTCCTTCGCCAGGGTACAGAGAGATGGAGATGGAGCACAGGCCAGAAACCACAGATAAAACCAACCAGGATAGAAGAATTAGCTGCAAATGAAGCAAACAGGGCACAGAAGGGTTTCTTCTTGCCTCTGCATAGTGGGATGAGGCTTGGCAACACCTCTCTGCATTGCCCATGGATAACACTGGTGTTTCTGGGACAGCCAGGCTTTTGAGGAATCCAGTGCTGGAGTGCCATCAAAACAACAGCATTCGTAGTAATTAAAAATCAGATGCTTTCAACACCAGGCAGTGTACTTTAGAGGCAGCCAGTTCACCCAAACAGGATTATGGTAGCTCAGGATTTCACATCCTTATTTCCACCGTGGGATCAGTGCAAACAGTATTGGAAGAAACATGCACAAAATTCACTTATATAAAGATGGTTCCGAAGCGGAAAAGTATTTTGCCCGTTTCTCTAGAGCAGCTAAGATAAATACAAATATGAAAAAGGACTGACACTGGAAAGCAGGAGATTCCCTTGGAATGGAGAGTATGACCCCCTTCTCTCCGAGTTATAACTTTTCAGTGCAGGGCGCTCCATGCAGAGTGCGGCAGAGGGCACAGCAGCCCCTTACAGCCCGCACCCCGCACACAAACAGCAGCAGCAGAAGCGCGGCGCGCCCTCCCCTGTGCCGAGCGAGCGGCGCGCTCCCTGTGTGCAGTGCCGGGCGCGGCCGGCAGGGGCGCTGGCGGCTCCCGGCGGCCACGGCCCGTGCCATGGTTCCCCCGCGGCCGCAGGGGGCGCTGTGGGCGGGCTCGGGCCGCGCGCGGCGATGGCGGCCGGGCTGAGGGGCCGCCGCGGGCGGCAGCGGAACCTCGGGGCGGCGGCGGGAGCGGCGGGGCGGGCGGGCCCGGGGCGGCGAGCCGCGGGCGGCGGGAGCTCGGCGGCTGCGGCCGGAGCCGTGCGCTGCCTCGGCGGGCGCGGGCCGCGGCACGAACCCGTGTGGGCGCCGGGCGGCTCCCGAACGGGGCCCGGAGAGGCTCCTGGGAGCGGGAAGGGCCTCGGGGATCCCGGGGTTTGCCCCGAGGCACCCAGCGGATGGGGAAAGGGCTTTGTTTGGTGAGGTGGGTGTTCACAAGGTCCCGGGTCAGTGGCTGCTCTGATGAGCAGAGCTGCACTCGGGGCAGAAGAAAGGGAGAAGACAGAAGCCCGCAGTGGTGGGGAACTCTCCCCACAGCGGCCGCAGCCCGTCTCCCCGGTGAATGCCGAGAGAAGAGCGGGCTCGCAGCTGCACCCAGCCCGGGCCCCGGAGCAGCTCTCGCCGTGCCTCCAACTCTCCAGGAGAAGCCCCAGCAAAGAGGGCAGCCAGCCACACCCTTCACGGGGAAACTTTCCCGAAGTACCCGATTGTTGTTGTCTCTTAGCAACAAAAAAATGGGAGAAAATTCTCTAAGAGAAAGAAACAAGTACTAAACCCCAACACAGGCCTCCAACGAGCACTTCACAGGATAGATGAAAATTCCTTGCGAAAGCAGTTTTGTTCAGGAGAAGGGAAGCGGTAAAGATCCTGACACCTTATTTGTGGAAAATCAAGAGATAAACCCAAGTTACAAGACAGAAACCAGAATGGTTTAAGTGGGAAACCTCCTAAATAGAGGAAGCAGGTGGGTTGTGGTGGTCTACTAGCACACCCACATTAATGCAGTTGTGTGTGTCACCAGACATGCTCCTCCAGAGAACATGTGAGCGCACAGCTGTGGTCTCCCCGGACCAGCCCCGTTTGAAGGGAGTAGCTGATGTGTAAGACAGACAATTTGTCTTCAGGCCACACATGTGAGCTGCCATCAGAAGCATTTGTCCCCTTTTTGACCCCAGCAAATTGGTTCATTCTATTTATGCATTTTTGATCTGTAACCCACAACACAGGTTTTTGGCACTGTTGCTGGAAGGTCAGGGAGCGATCACAGAAGAGCAAATCCCAGGGACAGGGCGCTCACAGAGCACAATCCATCAGCTGCCTCCGCCAGGAATTTGCTATGTTTTGAATTCAAAGAATCTCTTTCAAAAACAAAAAGCCCACTCAGGCATTCATGCCAAGATGGCAAGCTGGCGGCCCAGAGCTGGTGGAATAGAACAGGGAGGATCCCATGTTCAGGCAGGGCAGCCAGCCTCACAGAGATGCTCAGCTACAAGAGCTGTGAGGAGCTCTTGTGGGACGAGATGGGGACGGGGTGAGATTGAAAAGGCAGATTCATGCATGAAGGAAAACCCTCTGAGAAGGGCTCAGCTCCTGCCTGGCACTAAGCACACTGCTGGGAAGCCTGTTTATCAGCACTCCTGCCTGGAACAGGACAAAGTGCCTGCAGAGCTGATGGGGAGCTATAAACCATTCCCTGGACTTCCTTCTCTCTCCAAGGACCATACAAAACATTTCAAAACTTCCCTTCTTCCATGAGGTGCCAGTGAACTGATGATTTCTGGCACTGTTTTGTTGAAGGATTCAGTAGGAGAGTCCAGGACATGTACCAGAAGACAGGAGATTCAGCCAAAAGGACAACTTTGGTCCTGAGCCATTATGAAATAAGTCAGGCGATGCTGAGGAACAAGAGACAACTACATGAGAAAGAGCCATGAATATCAACAGGATAGGGAAAAACATACCAGATGATGCTACCAAATGCACATTCTCTTCAAGATCTCCCAGGTAAACTCATGTTTACATGTTGGATATCCAAGAAGATGCTGTGGGAGAAGGTGGAGGGGAGCTACAGGGATGGGTTTGCAAACAATAGAAGAGCACCAAACTGGAAGAGATGGCACTTAAGAGCTTCCAGCAGTGGTATTTCTAGACTTAATTCCCAAGTGTCTGAAGAAAATGAATACAGGGGCCAGGAGCTTCCCCTTGCACAAGGTAGGCATATATTTAAAGGAGCAATAGCAGAGAAGAGTTGGGTTGTATATTCCCCACTGGAGACAAACCATGGCATTCTACTTTTCAGTGCTAAGATTTAAAAACAAATCTCCCAAACATGACGCTTCATCTCACTAGGCAGTAAGTACCAGGGGATTTTATCACTACAATTACTTCATCACAGGATCAGCTCTCCTGCAGCTTCACACCCCATGGTGAAGGACTGCCTTTCCTGGGAGGGGATAATCCCCACAGGGTAAGAGCATTTCGGAGAGTGGGCACACACCTCCCAGTCTTTTCCAAGCACACTATTGAACACACACAAGTGACAATACAAGAAATAAGTATGATGGTGATTTTCCCTGGATGGGTAACAGCATCTTCTCCCCTCCGGAGGCCCACCTCCAGGCTGTGCTGGGTGTAAACAACCAGGTGCTCCTCTGGCCACGGTGGGTGAAACATCATCACTCACCCACTCACCTTCTGGCACGTGAATAAACTTCCCTACAGTTTGTGTTTCTCAGGAACCCTGCAGTAGTAGTCATGGTGACAAAACTGGGGTCCTTGGCAACACACCAATGATGCTGCAAATCTATGATGACTAATCCTAAAAGCTTAATTTACAGAAATAACTTAAATTCCTAAAGATATGCAGGTCACTGCAGGGGGTGATTTAATGGCTATGGTATATATGGTAGTGAAACAGTTGTACAGGAGGAACAGCCAGGGCATCTTCTGGCCATAAAATTACTTGGATTTTTAATGCAAGATGTAGGCTAAAGACATTGAAAGGAAAGCACAATTTAAATATAGGCACAATAACAAACCCAGCTGATTTCCAAAGAGTTGGTCAGAGCTTCCAGATGAAACATTGTTTTAAATAACAATCCCATACAACAATACCACTGATAGAGTACTCCCTGGTTTATTTGTGCCTTTTCAAGATGTAATGAATGCTTTCCTCAACACATCTTGCCCATAAGCATATAAAACCATGATGCAGCAGAGCCAACTCCCCAGACTGGCCCCATTAAAGCACACTGAGGACCACCAGTGCAATGGTTTCCAGCTTTCCAAGGACAGCCAATGGTCTGGCACCTGCTCCATGCTGGCTGCCCCTGTGCATTTCCCACGGGGGAGCATGTGCAGGACAGTGGATCTTGTTCCCTATTCAATGTTTCAGGCCTCCAGCTTTTTCCTGGCACTAAAGGATTTATGGTCATGTCTTCAATTAACATGCTGCTGTTGTCACCAAGGGAAGTGCACCAAAATGAGTGTATTGCTCTAACTGTGCTTGGCTGGACCAGCAAGGCAGCAGTAAATCCACTGCCTAAATTTTCCACAGCTTTTACATTTTTCTTCTCCAACTGTCTGCCACCTGTGATCCGAAACACAAGGAAATGGAGAGTGGTTTCTGTCAACACACACAACAGCAAAAAGCTTCTGTATAGAATCTCTCCCTATCTTTATACAAATAAAAGAATAAGCACTGTACACCATATCTTACCCCACAGAAAGCAAATCGTGCTGGTCTGAGTCTGTAGAGTCCTAAAGCTGTATCCCATGGTGCTAAACAATTATCATTCACCTAATCTGCTGTGGATTTGAGTAAGCATCCACATCACTCAGCAACTACCAGAGACAAGCATCAACGTACAACCAGGTTAAAACATCTGCCCACACATGATACGATTTCTGTGTCCTGATCCACTGCTTTAACCCAGAACCCACTGCTCTTCCTACACAGGCATCTTCCAGCAGGAAGGCTTCCTGCATGTGACCAGGAGCTAGGATGGGAAGCACACCCATGTGAGCAGAAAGTAGCCTTCTGCAGTTAAAAGCAAGCAGACAAAAATACTTGTGGGACAAAATCTGAGTTCTGCTTACAATGATTTCCCGCTTATTAAAACTTGACACAACGTAACTGCCCTTGTCACTGCGGCTGACATGTAGCCAATGCATGTACAAATCACCATTGGTTCCCTTCATTAGTTTGTTAACACTTCTGTTCCTGCAGAAGAATCAAGTTTAACTAGAAGTTATATGCACTCCTGCTTCATTCTGTTGCTGTAATAAAGCAACAGCAACAACAATAACTATGATAGGTACTAATGACTTCTGCACCTTCAAGAACAGAACATGTCACCTGATGCACATAATGCTCATGTGGATACAATTGCAATATGCTTCTGGCATAAATTCATGCAAAACAAATACTCTCTAAGTCTTGAAGACAGACTAAACCTTTGCCCTTCTGAAAAAACAAAACCCCTTGCTGATCCCATCTGGGGATTGAAACAGCGATTCTGGAGGGCATGGACAGTTCTCTCCTCCACCTGTTAAGCCTGTGATGGAACCATTAGTCTCCTTGACCATTGCTCATTAACAGGATGCATCTACAGTAGTAACAAACCTGAATACAGATTTATGCCACTGCAGTGTTTTAGTGCTTAGGTACAGAACAGTACCATGAGTTCTCAACAGAGAAGAACAGAAATGGCAATGCTTTACATCAATTACACATGGGAGTCTAAACCCTGCTTTCTGAATCCCTCTGTGTGAAGTTACTTTAACCATAGCTCAGCTCCATCTCTGGTGGTAACTGTCTACTGCCCACCCCCAGCACTATCACCAGGCTTTAATTAAAACACACAATTTTGTGATACATCGTGTTATTTACAATATTGTAAGGCTCTGTGCAGACAGAAATCCTGTATGAAGTTTTTTGCCCATGGATTTTTCAGCCAGCACTAATAAGACTTCTGTTGTTCAAATCAAAAAAACTTGCTGGGTCTCTATCAGTGGTGCAGCTCACTGCTCATGTCTGGGTCACCTCCCTGCTGGTCCTCCTTGGGTCACTTTCAGCAGCCTGTCATGTCCCCTTGTGTCAGGGGGACCATAGCTGTCACACCCACCCTGTGCTGGGCATCACAGCTGATGTCTCTTCCCTCCCCAGAGGGGCTGCCACTGCCCTGAAGCCCAAGGCACTTCCATCTTGGCCCCTCAAGGCCAAGGCACTTTCACTGTGCAGCACTGCTCAGCCTGGGCTGCCCACTGTGCCTCTGGAAATGGTACTGCAGGTTCTGCACAGCCACGCTGATGTTGTGCTTCAGAGAGGAAGGACAAACCATGGTCTCCATCACACGGGAGCCAGCTATGGGTACCCTGGGGTGCCCATTCCTGCAGCTGGAGCTGGACTGAGCATTTGGGCATGATGGCAGGTCCTGCTGGCAGCTCAACGGGAGGCTTAAGGATGGAAAAGGCAAGGTACTTTTAGCTGCAGCTCAGCTACAGGGGAACAATTCCCTGTAAAACACTACCTATGAAGCTGTCAATGTCTGCTGCAAAATCTAATCCCTGCTATGCTTTACGCTCAGCTTCTCCTGAAACCCAGTGTCTGCCATAGACATGTAAAGCTTAGCTGAACAAAGCATTAGGAAAGAGGCTCTATGGACCAATGGCATGGTCAGTGGGGTGTGCAGAGAGGTGACCTGAAGAGGGATTTACCATTTCTAAAACTCCAGTTAGAAGAAAAAGAGTGGAGAAGAAGAGGGATAAAAGAACGAGTTGCTGTGCTACCTAGGGGACTCATAAGCTCTTCTCAACTTCTGCAGAAGGGATTGAATCCAGAACCAGAAACCCTGGGATGATGCTAGTTAAATGCTTCAATGAATTGGAAGTTATCTTCCAGTGTATTTTTAGTTGGCACCAACAGACATTACATAATGGCTATTATATAACAGCACTACAGCTACAAATACTGTCTTTTGTGCTTCTTGTTTGGTTGTTTTTCTTTCTCTCACCCTCTTTTTCTTCAAGATCTTCTCCTCAGCGGAGGATTGATCAATAAATGCACTTTCCATCAAATGAGGCAGGCAAATCCTTAAGAGAAAAAACAAATGGAGTAAAAATATTGCTACTAAGCCTGTGAGCGCTTCTCTCTTGCCCAACCTCAAACAGAATTAACTATTCCCAGAATAGAAATTCCACTAAGGCTCCTCTGTAGTTTAAAGGGACAGGCTGTGATTCCGTGCAGACATTAAATTTCTCAATACTGTTTTTTCTCTATCTCACAGCGATAGTTCAGAAGACAAAAATATGAGGGTGGGGGAGAAGCACTACATAAGAGAGGCTGAGGAAAAACTGAAGGGCTTTTTTTATCTGCTGGTAAGATCACTGCCTGTTGGTGCTCCTTTAAAATCTTCTTTGGCATATTTTTATCTTTTCTTCTTAACAGCCGTACTGGCAGAGCAACAAAGACTTTTGCTTCCAGACTACGTGCTACATAAAAAAGAGAAGAAAGTTTCCAGAAGCTAGAAATATTTCCTTTCCTACACTTCCCATCTCTGAACCTAAAGAGTGCCAAAGCAGGCACACTGCCTCTGAATGCAGAAATAAAATCAGTTCAGTGGCACACCACAGGCTCCCATATCATGTCACCTGACCAGCTTAGGCAAGGGCCCTCTGTGCTTTTGTAATCCCAGCACTGAGCTTTCCTGACAAACACAGCACTCCCAGGACTTCTGCCTTTCTCTTGCTGGTCCTCTAAAACAAATGAGCTGATTCGGGGAAGAGCAAGAGACATAATCTGACAAATAATCTCTTCTTTGCTAGCAAGCTGCTCCCTTCTGTTGTTTCTCTCTTTCACCTCCCTAAACCTGGAAATGCCACTCATGTTCTCCTGACCTATAAATAAACCAAACCCTGGACTACCTCGATGGAAAGGCAGCGTGCTGTGTGCTTCACTGGTGTCACACACAGGAACAAAAACAACCCAGGGAGAGCGAGGAAAGAAAAAACACAAACAAATGCAGCTTCTTGGAGAGCACTGTGTCAGCTCGGGGAGAGACTTCTTGGCTTTTTAAAAGCCATTGCAGCACCCAGGAGAGCCCACTACTGACAGCAGAACTCTGAAGGTAGAGATTGCAGCCCAGTGTGGAAGCACAGCCTGCCAGGGCTGCTCCTGTGAACATGAGCAAAAACCCAAGAAAGCAGGACCAAGAGGAAGCAAAGATAAGGAAGTGAATTAGCTGGCATGACAGTGCTAGGTCTGGACTAAAGTAGTGCAATTAGGGGAGAAAGAATAGCTTACAGAAACTTAGCAAATGTACTAAGATATATTATTACACGGGGAATACTGCCTTGTTTGGTGGACTTCTGCCACCTAGCTATTGTGATCTTCAACAATTAACCTCAGGACGAGGAAATTTGCTGGAAAAGCTGGCTTGGGAAGTTGTTTTGAGCTATGAAGGCATGAATGCATGAGACTTCTTCTGCAAGTAGTCTGTGCTAACCACAAAGAATACAGTCCATTTGTTATTCAGGACTGAAAATATTACGAGAAACAAGTGTCAAAAGCAGTAGGTTTCCTTGCATTTGTCATAGATTTCTCCTCAATACAAACCACTTAGGGATTTTACAATAACCGATCACTTGTAACACTGAAAAACAGCAAACACCCATTTGAGACAAAGGTTCTCAGGAGGAAGACTCCCTAGTTCACTTCAAGGCTCCTCCCTGCTGAACCTCCAGCCCCAGGTGCTTGGGATAAAGGCCCCTGGTATGGCAGCAGCGGTGGTGCTGCTGAGCGCCCTTCTGAAGATCAAAGCTCTGCAGGCAAACATGGCACAAGCGCTAAATCCCTTGTTAATGAACCCCTCGGCACGGCTGTACTTAGATAGCAGTGGCTTCCCCGTGCATGGAGGCAAAGCAGGGGGAAAAGGCATCCTCAGGAATCCACAGCTGAACAGATGGAGGGGCTCTGTTTATCCAACGCCGAGTGCAGTTGCTGCTGCAGCGCTGGTGCCAGAGTGGCAGCAAACAGCCTGTCCCCAGACAGCGCAGCCACAATGGGAGCGCGCCTGGGGGTTTTCCTGCCTCGGGGAAAGAAAAGGATGTTTAATTTAAAAGGAAGGGAGCACCGTACAAACTGTGTGAACTTGGAAAAATCAGGTTTCACTCTGATATACTCAAATTTTGGCCAAAGGAAAGCGGATGGACTTTGCAAGGTCATCTCAGTGGACACAAACATGCATTCCCATTCCCACCCAGCCTCTCTGCACATACCTTTGCGACAGCCTGACATACCAAACCTCTCTCCTGGGAGAGCAGCAGGGTTATCCCTCACAGCCTTGAGGCATAATGCACTGAGGTTCAGTTCCATGGTGTTTCTGAGTTCTTTGGTTTCTTACTTTTAAGAGACTTCCAGGGAAGTGCATACAACGGGATTGTGAAGAATCCTACTAACAGCTGCATGTCCAAGCACGAGCCTCTGCAAACATGCTGCTGCTGCTGTGCAAAAAAAAAAAGCCAACTCCACTGTAAAGACTGTTCCACTGGATTTAAGATGGAATTAAAACACATTTAACTCATATAAGTAGTATGTATTAAATTTAAGAACAAAATAAGAAGTCTCAGATCAGCAAAATATGAACCATTAATCAAACAGACACTCTGAAAGACTTCACTGCGAAATCTCTAGTGATTAGCTGTGGGCCCTCAGCCAAGGAGGCCTGTGAGCTCTGTTTCACTCACATGTATTTTTAAACAACCTCCAGCAACGAGGAGCTCCATTTGGGGCACAGAATACCAGCCTTGGGGGCTGGGACCAGCGTCTGCCACAGATCATCTTGCAAAGCATCTCACTGGATCCAAGTTCTCCATCTAAGACTATGCCCTGCTCCTAATCCCTGCCTTGCTTTTACCACAGAATCTGCAGGGTATAACCACCTCCCTCCTACATTCACACAGTGCACTGCTGTCCCTGTTTGGTGAGGAGAGCTGTGTACATCTGTAATATACACCATGCAGACAAAAACACCTCCACAGCTGAAAGATCTTCAGGTAAAACACAGCCAGTCTATGGCAGTCAGCCCTATCACTCCCAATTGTATTTAATGCATTATCTGAAATCACCCAGCAATAGAGAGCCTGCAGCCTCTTTAACAGCCTATTGATTACATGTATTGCACAATCCATGATGCACACTGCCAGAAGCATCTCTCAGACTGCATTAACATCACCTGTAACTCCAGGTATGCCCGAATCTGCCTGGGCTAAGTAAGGAGAGCTGACATTTCGTCAACCTGGTGGCCCCTGCCTACTTGTGCTGAGCACAGTATGTGTTAACTCCTCTGTTTGCAAATTGCCCAGAATGCTCCAGAGACAAGAGTTTACACTGGTAACAAACACAGAATTAAGCTGACAGTTTTAAAAGATAAGTAAAATGTTGCTTTCCATTCAAATTAGGGGGAATAAATGATTATTTATAAGCAAAGAACTTCTCCCACAGAGTGTTTACTCTATCCTGGAATGCATCAAGAGGTATCTGCATTACTGCAAATCCTCATCAACAGAAATGCAAATGTTTAGAAAGAGGGAGAAACACAGGAACAACTTGATGTTTTCCTTCCAACCCAAACCATTCTATAATGGAAAATAACACTAGTTAAAAGGTTTTCAGATTGGTCTGTATGAAAGAAACTGGGCAAGCAGTGCTCATCTCATCTAAACTCTGCCAAAGCAGTAACCACTTAGAAGGTGCAGCATGGGGGCCAGGACAGGGGCCCTGATGGAGCCTCAGTGGGAGCCCAGTGAACTGACCACTGCTCGGCTGAGAGCAGGCAGCAAACTCACTCTTCTGTTCTGGCAGAGCCACCACTTCCCTCCCTGACAGTGACCATGGGGGTTCAACCCCACAGTCACTTCTGCAGCTTCTCGAGATCCTCAAGAACGAAGCACAGCCCAAAGAATGGCTGCATCAGCCAGTTCTTGAGCCAGTAGTGCCACAGTGGCTTGGCTTCCACCTGCCCACCCTGCAGGACACACCAGATGGAGAAAAGAAAACCCTGCAGAGGAAGGTGAGGTGCTAATTATAGATTAAAAAAAAAAAAAAAAAAAAAAAAAAAAAAAAAGAGCAAGCAGAAAAGCAGCGTCAAGATGTTCAGCATGCCTCACCAACTGAGAGTGGGCTGCTATAACACGCAGTTTGGTTTTAAATGCTTGCACGACCTAAGTTTTTAATCAAAGTTTTTCCTGATCACTTGCACCAAATGGAGCAGAAACAGCCGTACTCCAAAGGGCCCTGCACTTGTTTCCAAGAGGAGTTTCTTGCCCCCATGAGTTTACATTTCCATCTAATCCAGAGAGACCATGGATATAAGCAAAAATACATTCTGGCTGCTTTCAAGGCATGAGAAGCAAAGGAGAGCAAAGAAGATAAGTAGAAACAAGAATAGTTTAAATTCGTTTCTGCAGACATAATCCAAGAAGTGTGAAGTGGAACTTCACTGTGCATTGCAGACAATCAAAAGCTAAAGTCAGTCCCATGACAGGGCTTAGCAGAAACTCAGCACAAGCTCTCAAACAAAGAAACAAAGCAGACATCTTCAGAACAAACACAAGTTCTGAAAGAACTGACTGAGAGAGATGATGGATGTCCCAGAAAAGGAGCTCACAAATTGATGCAGACTAACACCTTCCCCAGCTTTACCCTCTCCTTCCCAGCTGGTCAATCTGTGGGCAGACAGACATGCAGCTTGTCAGGGACTGAAATGGTTCATGCCTTTAATATTATTATGAAGGAGCTTTGCCCATTGAGGCAAAAACTGTATGAGGATGCTACAAGCACAGAAGCCTCCTTGAAGATGCCTGATTGGAATTTTGGACTCCAAGTTAAGCCACCTAGATAAGATAAAGGGGACAGTATTGTTCAATCATCTCAGGTCTAGAGAGAAACAAACAAGGCTAAGGGAAAGGGATGCATCCACAAGAAGGCCAAACTCAGCAGCTGCACTGAGAACCATCTCTGGCTGGGTTTGGGGTGGGACTCCACAGACTCTCCCTGAAATGAGGGAGCAGAAGGAAGTTTTGGGTGTGTGGTGTAACCTCTGCTCAGAGGCACTGAACACCCACCCTCCCTTCCACAACCTGGCCCAGCTGTGGAACCCCCAACCCCACAGGCCACATCCACAGGACATTCAAGTGAGAAGCAGATGAGGGGGTGTCATAATCCATCGAAGACCCCCCAAAGCACTCCCCAGACTCATTCCGGAGGCTTTGCACCACAGGACTGCAAGTGATGCAAAATGATGCAACAGATCCAGAGTCTCCTGCAAGAGAGTGGTCCCTGCCCTGGGGGATGTACTGGGGCATTCCCACCTGGCCTCAACATATCCTAATCCATGGGATTCTGTGTTCTTCAGGGGACCTTCATCACCAGGAAGAGTGGCTGGAGCAGATCAGTGGAACGTTGTTGGGATCCATGGAATGGTGATATTTTCTTTATTCTCTTGCTTTTCCTGTCCCCCCATCTCTTTTCTACTTATCTTTTCCTCGCTCTTTCTTATTTACTATTAAATAAAACTCTTTATTTATTTTAATATTAAATAAAAGTACTACTGACCTTGGCATATGGTCTTGTTTGCACCTTAATTTGGGCAGAGGTATTTCTAATAACTTTAGAACTGGATCATGACACAGCCCCAGCAGCAACCTCACACCTCAGCATGCCTTCAGTTTAGACTCTTGCCCTCAGGCTTGTCCTCCCCAACTCTGTTCCCAAAGTGCTGCCTTGACACAGCTAACCTCTAATTTGTAAGAATCAGAACTGGACCTCCAAATCTTGGGTCCTAGAAATCAAAGGACAGATAGTTTTTTCAGCTCTGCTGTGCCCCACTGTTGTTGTGAAATGCCATGGGACACGATGGTATGAAAGAAAGCATAGAAGAGAAGCATTTCACAGAACAAAGCCACTGTGTTTGCACAGGACTCGTATGACCTCTTCCTTAGAGTAAACAAATCTAGACCTCTGAACCAGACACAGTTAGAGATGACTCTCCACTCCCAGAACCCCCAACTGATCCTGAAGACGAAAGAGAGCAAGGAAACACTAAAGATGGGGTTGTTGCAGACCAATCTCTCCCAAGTGTGGCATAGATGGTCCTTCAAACACGAAAAAGCAATCTGCACTTGAGTTAATAAACTGCTTATTTGTTTATTAAGCTTTAACAACTTCCATATACTTGTGCTCTTGATGAAAAGGGTGACCCTTCTTCTCAGTATAGCTGGACATTACCTGTATGTTTTCTCCACAGGGTCAGTTTACTGCAGATCCCATGACAGCCTGGAATTTAGTATTACCTATGCTTGGAAAGCAACACATCCATCATCAGTCAGGGATCATGCTGCAGTCCCCACTGGGAACAGCTCATCCTGCAATCCTGCAAACCAAGAGAGGCACTACTGCATGTGCCCAGCCCCTCAATGGAGGTTAAAGACCCATTTAGCACCTGGTGCTGAAAACGGTTCCTTGCTGACAACTCACAAATCATCATCCTGCAGCCTGTTTTACTCAACCACTCTGGCACGGTAACAGGAATTATTTTACACATAAAAATGTTTAAAGTGCTGCAATATTGAGTGCTCTGCAGGTGGGAGGCTGCCAAACACAGGTTGTCACAGGCAGGGACACAATCCAATTAATCATGAAACCAGTATTTCTATTCCTGCCATTTGTTCTATTTAGTCACCAGCTTCCCACAGTGGGCAGGACAGAACTGTCTGCAGCCCCAGCCACATTCACCACTGAGCCAAGTGCCACCCCAGTGCCAGAGCTCTGGGCACTGTAACAGAGCTCAAAGCAGCAGCCTGCAATGATGCAACTGAATGCCTCATGAGGCACATACAAGAGGAGGTAAATTAGCACAGGCAAACGGAGGTTTTTTAATAACCACAGGCACTTTTAGTAATAGTTAAACAAAACGCTCAGAAACAAAACCAGTACAACTGCCATCCTGGGCACTGAAAGCTGCTGAAGAACTGCAATTGTATCAGAGCTTCATGGCCTGCTGCACATGCTGCTGCTTTAGTCAGCCCATCCTCCTGCCACACGCACTGCAAATGTAGCTGGCCTTTAACACTGCCCTGAGCTGATCTGAATGAAATACACCGTTTGTTGTCTGGCAGGTATTTGCTGCCTTGAGCGTCCTCGTGAGCAGTGCAGGGACAAGTGCTCTGGGTGGCTAGTTTCTGCTTATCCACAAACCCAACAACACCCACCAGCCTGGCTCCTCTTCCTTCTCTTCCCTCCTCCCACCTCTCCACCTCAGTCACCCTTCTAATACAGCTCAAACTGCATCATCTCCTCCTATTCTCCTTGTTGTTATGTCCATCTTTACTCTTTGTCTCTTCTTGTCCTCCCCACTGATCCTGTACCCTGTATCTGTCCCCTCACCCAACCAGCCTGTCCATACCTCCATCACTGCCACTCTCACAGATTTGTCCCTACAATCTCAGACTATTTGTATCTTTATTCTGCACGCCTCTGAAGAGGTAGGGCAACACCAGGGTCAGAAAAATCTCCCCTGCTCCTGAACACCTCTGAGGATCTCTGCTCCCAACTGCAACATTGAGGCTCCCCCCACCACCAGGGCACCAGCACTGCCAGCATGAGCTGCACTACAGACGGTAAAAAACCCACCAGACTTGATGTCACTCCTGACATTGTGGCGGAAAAACTCTAGGGTACAAACGTCCACCTGGGCTGAATGACTTTAATGAGGTGAAGGTACCTTCTCAGGCAAAGACACCTCCACTGCCAAGGCATGACAGGACTAGAGCTCTTCAAAAAAAAAAAAAAAAGAAACTGTCAGTATTTTGTAATATTTCCTTCCAAGCTACTCCTGAGAATGCCTTAAACAAAATAAAAAATACTTGAAAGTGATGGCATAACGTCCGCCCAGGTTCTGAGATTGAGTCAAAGACCATGGGCATCTTACTGGGAAATGATGACAAAGTTACTAGAAAGCTGAACTGTCACCCCCACCTAGAGCAAGTGTTAAACTTTTGCTGCCACAGTTCATTATCTTGCAAAACAAATTGTCCCAAGTGAACTGTGACATTAAGGAGTGTGATTCTCCAGTAGTCCAGGCTATTAATGTATAGGATGTATTAGAAGTAAGGGTAGAAAACAGCCTTTGCAAAGTATTTTTCAGGCCATTACTTGACAGAATTTTCTACACAATTTCACTCTCACATTTCTGAGTACAAGTGCCTTCTCCTTGCTGAGTGTTTCCCAACCTGCTATGCAGGATGTGTCTTCAGTGGTCACACTACTCACACAAAGTATATCCAGTGACTCTTAGTCCACTATTTCAACCAACTGAAGAAGATCAGGTCAAATAAGCCTTAGATTGACAAGCAGCTGCCTTGTTTCACTCACCTCAAAGGAAAAAAGGCCAAATCAGTCTTACTCTCTAATCCACGAGTAGCCAAACTGTTAGAACTGAACAAAGAAGCTGGGAGAAAAACAACATATTACAACATATCTATCCAATGGAGAAATTACATTAGTGTCACTATTCAGCAACAGAACTTAAGTCACAGAGAGATCAAAATTGAAGCCCTTTTCTGTATGGGAAATGGGTCACATGAAGCCTCTCTGCCTTCTGCTCATCTTGGCAAAAAAAGACCACCTGCATTTTTGTTCCAACTTTTCTTGCCACCTAGAACCTTTGAGCTGCAATAGCCACTTGGAAAAAAAGTACTTGGTAAACACACAAGAGCCTTTCAGATTTTTGGTTCCTGGAGCACACGACTATCACTCTTTGTGCTGTGGCAGAGGCTAGGAGACCTAGTCACGGACCAGAGACCAGATGCCTTGAGCTCACTGCAAGGAAAAAAAAAAAAACAGAAACAGAAAAATTCAAACTCACATAAAGCAGCAGATGAAAAGCAGTATTTAACTCTTTTCCTTTATCCAGTTTTCCACTGAGTGCCTTCAAAGCATCACCTTTCCATTTTCAAACAAGAAAGCAAACTGCACCCTTATGCCAGGAGCCCAACTAATCAAAACTGACAACAAAAGTGTTCCAGTCTAGAAGAGTCCATCAAAACCCTACTGAATTCAAGCACAAGAATCTCTATAGAACAGGCTGTTTGTTTCCCTACCTTCCAGAAACTTCTCAGCTGAAGTGACTTTTAAAAGCAGCTGGGTGAGGGCTGAGAATTAGTGACAAATACCATCTGAAACACTGCAGTGCTCTGCAATGGGTACCCCAGCACATGCCTTGTGTCCTATTGTACTGAAGAGCTCCAAATCCATGTTCTGCACTGCCAACACAACACCAACGCCCTTAGTCACAGAACCCCGGCCACACCAAGCCACCCAAGCAGACTCCTGTGTGGAGAAGATATCTGCTCATGCCCTCCTCCTCCCCATGTCAGGAGCCAGCCTCATCCAATTGCTGCCTTTCCTCACTTCTGTGGAGCAGGACAGGAAGGAGTCCTCATCTTCTGGATATTTAAGTCATGTTCAGCGCAAAAGGGGCTTGCTAAAACCCATCTCAATATGCTTAAAATTAAGTAGACACAAATGCCTTAAAGATGCAGCCGTTACTCCACAAAGAGCTATTAAACCTCCTGCTCTCAAGAGCATTTTCCTTTGGGGTTGGTGAAGCACACTCTGCAGTTCCTTTGAACTTCATGTTTATGAGATACACAAATTGCACTTTTGAAAGCAAACTGGTTTCAGTTTGTGGTTTCCTTTCATCCAAATGGGTGGTAATCTGAGACAATCTGAGCAGCTTTCATGGATTGTCCTTGATTCTTGGATACATAAATACATTTCCTTGTAAAGAAAGGTACATACAAGCCACTAAAACCAGGCATATTGTGGCATGTTGGGAGAACTCAGCTGGGTCAAGAATTTGTTTATACAAATTCTAAAAATGAGTTTTGGGGGAAAAATGATCTTTGCTCTGTTTAGAGCATGAAAAGGCACAGTAAATATCCATCAGAGCAGGCACTCCTGTCTGCTGCAAACAGCACAGAGTATGTTTAAGAGGCCACTTTATTTTTGTTTGCTGGCTAAAATGCACGAACAGGCATCCAACAGAGGTTTATCCATATGATGGTCCACATAAATTCTCATCCCACTTCTCCAAAAGCTCAATTCTAACTTTTTAAAAGAAACAAAATAAAACATTTAATTCACCAGACTTAAAACCTGAGGATTTCAGCAGTACAACAACAGTACTGAAGAGGTCAGGATACGACCTGTCATGTGGCTCCTGAGGATTCCTGCTCTGCTGGCCTTGCCTCACGAATGAATGCCAGTGCTCACGTATGAGCTGCTTTTTTAACTCACCAGCTACAGAAAAACTTGGTTTGGTCCTGGAAGATGTAGTGAAAATCCAATATACTTTTCAGTTTTAAGCCAGAGTTTATGGATAGGTTTCTGAAAAAGAACAGCTAAAAATGTTTTCTCTTAAACCTCTTCTGTATCCCTGAATAAATATATACATATACAAATACAGGTATATATAGCAACATACACAGGTTTTATATATATATGTGTGTGTGTGTATGTATATATATGTATATTTAAATTGGAAAACTCCTAAGTATACAAGTTCAGCTCAAACCTTTCAGTAAATAAACATCTTAACCAAGACCAGGGAAGCAGAAGAGAAAAACAACTGTGAAATAAATACCTCCCAGATAGTTACTTTAGCAGGGCTCCAGAGATTAACAGTTACTTAGTGTTTGCAATCTGCTCAGCAACGTGAAAGACACAAAAATAAAGAAATCAGGTTTCTGGGGACCCTCCAAGGGCTTGTCAGCCATAATGCCAGTGCTGCTGATGCTGCCAGTCCTTGAAAAGTCACCTCTCACATTTTATCAACCTCTTCAATTTAATGTATTCCAAAACCAACTCAAACAATAAATGCAGAACGTGACTGTGGAGATAGAGATCTTTCCAACTGTAAAAATTCAATAAATGTAAAAATTCAATAAATGTGGAAGGAGGGAAGTTGGAACTGAAGAGGAGTTGGTAAATCTCATGAAACAAACATGAGCATGTTTTGGTAAAACACGGTGATGGAAACTCCAGACAGAGCAAACCCAAAAGAAAAAAGGACAAGCAAAACTGAGAACATTTTTCCCATTGTGCCTCAGTGGTAATCTGCAGGAATCTTGGAGAAGGATTATGAAGGAAAATAAACCCGAGTTTTTATGCTACTCTGAACGAAAGCTAATTGCATCTCTGAAGAAGTACATTGCATCTTACACCTAACTTTGATTCTAGTACAGATTTAGGATTTATATACTCTATGATTCAAACACATAAGCACATTCATAGAGAGAGGGAGGGGGAAAGAGAGAGGGAGGTATGAACCCAAACATTGTAATTCTTTTGATTTGTCTTCTGGGGATGAAGTGTTCTGATTTTAGAATTTTATTCTCTATCATGAGAAAACCAAGTGGATTTTTTCTGTTACAAGTACTGTAGCTGTAATACAGCTGTCAGAGACAGGATTGATTATAAAGGGAAGATATATTGTGAAACAGGTCATCAAACGCAGAATTTGTGTTAGAAAGCAAAGATCTTCCACTGGGCTTTTAAGAAAAAGTAACAGGAAGTAAGTAGTCAGTTCTCAGTGGAGGAACATTTGCAGGATAACCTGGCACAACCTTTGTTATTTTGTATTTTTATTATGGCTCTGTTTATTCTCTTTCCCAAGAGTCTTGGAGACACTGTGGATAGTTCCTTGAGAAACACAAGTTGATGATCAAAGATCCTTAAGAACTGCTTGGAAGAGAACTGAGTCAGACCACAGACATCATCATGCTACAGTGCAAACAAACACCTGAAACCCAAGGAGATTATCAGAGTGCTAACAGAGGATGTCATGGAGACCAAAAGAATGAAGAAGCTTCTGAAGGGGCTAGACAACTCTGAGGTGGATTGGTACACTGATAGCTATTAAATATGGCAATGCAGATTCAATCTGTAATTTAGGAATCCCTCACTGACTGGTAGTGGGGAATGAGGAAAAACCCTTCTGTTCATCTCCTATCCCTGCTGATCTTACAGAGAGGACAGCCCATGGGCACTGCTCATACAGCCACAGCTCCTTCGAAGAGACCAGCACCTCAAAGGAACTGGGTAAGGCTGGATTATTACAGAGAATAATGTTTCACTGTTATTTACACTGCAATTGATGCAGTAATCTCTCACTGTATTATGGGATCTGAGCAGGATCAGCCACCTAAAAGCAAATGGCTCTAGAGAATCCATACAGAAACCTTCTGAAGAGCAGTGGTACAGGACGTGATGTAAATAGTGCTCAGCTGAAAGGCAGGGATAAACTCTGACTGCAGGTCAGCAAACACCTAATTAAAGTTGCAGAACTTTTAAGTAGGCATGAGATTTATCAGAGGTGCAATTCTGCATCATGGTAATATGAACAGGATCTTAAACAAATGACTTAGAAAGTTTTGCAGTGGTCAGAAGTGGTATAGGAATTGTCAGAATTGTAAGATCTGGAAAATAATTAAAATAGGGAGCAAACCAGCAGAATAAAATTACTTATTTTCTTTTAGATTCAAGACTTCAAGGGATGTCTAAGAATTAAGGAGGTGACAGACCTCCCAACAGCTACTTTTTGCTGTCCCAGGAGGGAATTCAGACATCTTTTCGTACAGCCCAAAGGATAAACTTTGGACAAGCACAAATCATGTCAGGACCTAATTAAGATAACCTGATGCTAATGACCTTTCTAAACCAAATAAATTATTTGGAAGAATAGTTGACGTGTATGTTTATTCCTATCACTGCCTGATTCTGTACTAAGTTTATGAGCCATAAAAGCAACATCTGGGCAGCTATACAGTGTAACAGAATGCCTAAGGAGCAACAACCCTCAGCTACAGGTAAATCTCACCTGCTTCCTTCAGCCTGGAATGCTCTGTAGCCTCAGCTATGCAAGTCATGTTAGTCCTGCTGTGCTGATAAAACATATTTCTGGAAGGTGGTTCCAGCTGAAAGGCAGATTTGCTGATGACACAGTCCAAAACAATGAGAGGTGTTTGAAGTGTAAGGGCAGAGGAGTGGGCATGCCTTCAGCATTATTCACTGGGGACCACAAGAGAGACACAGCTCTGCCAAAGGAAGCTGCAAGTCCAACTTGCTCGACTTTCTAATCTCCAAGCTGCATACAAAACATCAGTGTCATGGTCAAAATAAAACATTCTACCACTTTAGGCACATTGCCTAATTAGAAACTATTGTTATCTGAGAACTGTTTTTGCAGCTGTCAGGAAATTAAATAACCCAAGGGTAACTTGGAATTAAATAAAGCTGTACAAACACATAACCCAGCTCTGAAATCCTGACTCTGACATGCATCCCCTCTGCTTTCCAAGGGACTCAATGTTTAACTAGGGCATGCAACTATCATTTTCAATCAGGCCACAGGATAACAAATACTGGTCCTTCTTGAGGGGCTGATGCTGAACTTGCAAATCCATAAATCAGAAAACTGCCTTCTCTCCACTAAAAGCAGCACCTCCCGAGGAAAGAGTTTCATTACAAGTGTCTCCTAAGAGAGCAATCAAGGACTGATAAGAAATGCTTCTACAGAAATCCTTGCTTTCCTCTCATTTCAATTACTTCTCCTCTTACAATCCTTCTAACTTAAAACTTTGTCAGCAATCTAAAAACTAAGAAGCTGGTTATACTTCTACACTGACTTTTTTAAGAATGAAACAAAAAGGAGACGTGCATTTCCAATGAGATTGGTGCAGTTTGTGAAATGCACAAAAATGCCCATTTGGAAGATCAGTTTCTGGTGGCCTCCTTTCTTAGCTTTCTACTTGTGATTTCTGTCGTGAGGAAAAAGAAAAAAACAACCAAACCTCAGACTAATATCAAAGTCTGAGGTTTAAGAGAAAGAGACAAAGTTCTTGCCAGGCCAGACACTGACCCTGCAATAAAAGGTACTGCACAGGAAAGTCAAGTCTATATACAAAAGCTGTTATGTGTCAATGCAACTCCCACCTGGCCACTGACACAGGCCTGAGGGACTCACTGCAGACTGCCTGGAGGATTGTGAGGAAAGCAGTTTTACAGCAGTGTCTTAGAACAGATATTCAGGTCATTGCAATACAGTGGTAAATAAAGTCTGATTTTGAAGTGCTGATATGCAGATGTCACTTTGGGCTTCCAGTTCGGACAAAATCTGATTTGTCTCACAAAGTATGTGTCTGACCTGAAACAAGTAATTCAGTCTCCTTTTTCTAATCCTCCTCATATATGGGAGAAAATAATTCTCACCTCACACAGGTCTCATAAAAGAGGAAGTATGAATACACTCCAAAAACAAAGCATCATTATTATGTTTGGCTAAAAATGTGGAACATTGTAAGGCAGAGTCCAAAAATAATCATTATGTCCACTCTCACTGTAGAGCTGGGTTGGGAAGACAAATCCATGTTAGGCTCTGGTCAGTTTTCAGGAAATCTGCTTGCTCTCTTTCTTCCTCTTACAGGATAGCATACCACTAATAATCAGCAAACCTGGAAAATTAAAACCAGATTCAATCTCCAAAAGCTGACATTTGCTCATGAGAATGAAGAAGGGAGCAAAACCTGGCTTTTTTCTTTATTGATAAGCAATGAAGATTAAAAGTTTGGCTCAGGATGTGTTCAGAGCACGGCTGTGGCTGTGTCTGTCCTGTGCAGGATTGCTTCCTGAGTGCAGGGACCTTGATGCCATCTCTGTGCTATGATCAAGGGCCAGGTCTTTCCCAACCTGCCAACCACGGCTTTTTGCTCCCAGCAGAAAAGCACTGCCATGCCCAGCCTCTCCTCACCCTGCTGCACCACCAAATGGGATCCACGGCCCAAAAGAACCGAGGATTTTGTCTCTGATAGTCCAGCAAGAGGAACTGCAGGAATCAGCAGATTTCCCACTTCCTGACAAAACTTTCCCTGTGTTTCAAAAACTCCTGGCAAAGGCTTTGCTCACAGGCTCTGTGAGCTGGGGGTGGAGAGGACACAGCCTGAACAGTCCAAGGCAATGCTGCCAGCTCTGGTTACTGCCAGCAAGGGCACACAGGCAGTGCACTGCACTGGAAAGCCAGACTCACAGAAATAAAACAATATCCAAAGAAGAACCAATGCAGCTGAACTCACATTTACAATTCCTTCTGCATTTTCATACAAAATAGCAAAGGAAAAAACCCCAAAGTTTTCTTCTTTTTTTTTTTTTTTAAGACAGTATTTCAGACAAGATTTCACTGGACTGACAGAATAGAGCAAGTAATTATGTTTGAAATGAGACTTGAAGATGAAGCCACTAAATTCCTAACTATATGACTGTAACCTTGATGTTGTGACTCTTAATCCT